>NC_091450.1:3753750-4410000 GCF_964237555.1 Oryctolagus cuniculus | reverse complement strand
GGGACATATAGATTCCAGTAGTTGAAATATCAAACTAGATTGCTCATGAGAGTGGCAGGGTTTCAACTACCTTCTTTTAAGATTTATTGATTTTATTTGAAAGGCAGAGTTAGAGAGAGACAAAGGCAGAGGAGATGGAGAGAGAGGGAGAGAGAGAGAGAGAGAGAGATCAACCATCAGCTGGCTCACTCCCCAAATAGCTATAAAAGCTCAGAGCCCCAAGTACTTTGCTGGAATGTTTGTTACTACAGCCATTGCAGAAAACGATGGAGAGGTTTTACCAAAAATAAAAATTTAGCTTTCCCCAGAATATGATATCAAACAATTATGAGAGTATAAAGCAATTTTAAATTAAAACTGGTACAGATCCTACAATCCCTCTCCTGGGTATAAATCCAAAGAAACCAAATCTCTTTATAGAGAGAGATGGAACCACATGTATAGTACAGCAATGTTCATAGTAATCCCAGTGTATGGAAAGAGCGCAAGTACCCATTGACGGATGAGTCCAGATTGTTATCCATTTGAAATATTATATTTCTATGTTACATTGTATGCATGAGGCTACTTCAAAGTTTTATGGAAAAATAGATTCACACAAATTAATTTCATATGTAGCATTTCATTTCTTTCTTTCTTTAATTTATTTATTGACACAGTGATGGGGAGAAAGGGAGAAAGAGAGAGAGAGAGGGAGAGAGAGTGAAGAAGAGAGAGAGAAAAATTTTCATCTGCTGGTTCCCTTCCCAAATGGCTGAATGGATGGAGCTTGTCAAGGCAGAAATCAGGAGCTGGGAATTCCATTCAGGGCTCTTTCAAGATTAATACAAGCTCAAAATCTTGGATCATCATCTGATGCTTTGGCGGGCACAGTAGAAGGGAGCTGAAACAGAAGCAGAGCAGTCAGAACTTGAATGTGAATCCCTTTATTCAATGATGCTGTTCCAAATTGTAGCTTAACTCACAGTGCTGCCGTGTGGCCTGCCCAGTTACAATTTTTGAATCAAAGCAGATGTTTTAAATAATGCATGTGTTCCACAGACTCATTTTAACCCTCACTAATTAATTAATTTAGAGACCAGAGGAGATAGAGGGAGAGAAGGAGAGGGAGATCAAAAGATGCACACAGAGGCAGAGGGATGGAGAGGTCAAATCTGCTGGTTCATTGTCTTAAGCCTCTTCAGTTAGAGTTGGGACATTGACTCCAGAAGCTGAAATCTCAATCTAGGTTTCTGATAAGTGTGTCAGGTTTTCAACTACCTGAGTGTTCATTTCTTTGAAGAATTATTTATTTTATTTGAAAGGCAGAGTTACAGAGAGACAAAGGCAGAAACAGAGAGAGACAAACAGAGAGAGAGAGAGACAGAGAGAGAGAGGGAGGGAAGGAGGGAGGGAGAGAGATCAACCATCAGCTGATTCACTCCCCAAATGGCATAATGGCCACAGCTTGGATGATCCAAAGCCAGGAGACAGGAGCTTCTTCTGGGTCTCCCATGAGGGTTCAGAGGCCCAAGTCCTTGGGCCATCCTCTGCTACTTTCCCAGGTGAACAAGCAGGGAGCTGGTTCAGAAGTGGAGCAGCTGGGACTCAGGCAGTGGCTACACCTGCTATGCCACAGTGCTGAAATGGAGTTGACACTTTTGTACCCCAATATCCTCACCAGCATAAAGTTGTAATCAGGGGTCAGGTGGGACTAGAAGCCCGCCACCCTGAAATGAGCTGCAGGTGTCTAATCTCCTGGTTTAACTGCTAGGTGAGATTTGGGACACATAAAGTCTTTGAAGTTCCCTTGAGTTTACAGAAACACACACACAGGAGTGACACAGTAGCAAGGCCAACAGCACTAAGGTATGATCATGCCCCAGGTGTCCTCAGCTAATCTGTGGGTGCTGAGCACCTTCTACAGAGTGTCCTGAGTTTCCAGGGTGACTAGGGAGATTGAGGTTGGGTCAGCTCCCCATGCGGCTGAAATTTTTCTGCAGAGAAATCAGCGACTGATGAGGTTTAAACACCCTCAGTTGGTGACCAATGAAGTTGTAACCAGACACCCTCAATGATCTCACTTATTCTAATTTGGCACATTGAAATACCTTTTTCACTTTCTATATACCTTTGAATATTAGGACTTACATTGCAACTTGTCACAATTGATTATTTTGATATGGTCATTACTGAGCAGCTAGGATTTCCTAGCATGTGTAGATAAAATTTAATCTTATTGATTATTTGATTCTCTTCATTTGTAAGACTTTTCTAAACATGTGTATAGGCTGCTTGTTTGATTCTGCAGCATGAAATCTAGGCAGGGCCTTAATAACACTTTTGAGTGGTGATTGGGCTAGAAATGAAATGGGGACCAGTGCCTACCTTTCAGTCTGTGTGCCCTCTAAGACTGTGTGCCTGCATTGGATACAATGATAGGACCTCTCATCAGGGTCACATCACCACCACAAATGAAAACTTAAGCATGCACTGGTGATCCACAGGAGAATGGAATCCCACTCTCCAATGGGCATGAGCACCACCCTGAGGAGGGGCTTTAAAAGGCAGATGGAGCACATCTTTGAATACCTTGCTTCTACTTGTGGTTGTGTGATTTTCTTTTTTTTTTTTAAGATTTTATTTATTTTGCTTGGGAGGTAGAGTTTGAGACAGTAAGACGGAGAGACAGAGAGAAATGTCTTCCCTACATTGGTTTACTCCCCAAATGGCTGCAATAGCTAGAGCTGCACCAATCTGAAGCCAGGAGACAGGCACCTCTTTCTGGTCTTCCAAATGAGGGCAGAAGCACAAGGATCCAAGCCATCCTCCACTGCTTTCCCAGGCCACAGCAGAGAGCTGGATTGGAAGTGGAGCAGCCGGGGCTAGAATCAGTGCCCATATGTGAAGCCTGTGCTGCAGGCAGAGGATTAACCTACTGCACCACTGTGCTGGGCCTGGCTGTGTGATTTTCAGCATTTAGCATTGGAGCATGGGTGTATCATGGTTGGCCATTCCCTAACACCATGGCTGATCTCTACTCAGGTTTGCAGTTTTAGGCAACATTTTGAGCTGCACACACAGAATTTTCCACATGAGGCTGCCCTTCTCACCTCATGGAACTTACAATTTAGACAAGGCAGGCTAGAAAATAAATCTTTCTAAAATTATGGGGCCGGCTTTTTCGTGTAATGGGATGCCACCATCCCATTAGGGCACTGGTTCACATCCTGTCAGTTCCACTTCTGATCCAGAACCCTACTAATGAGCCAGGGTAAGCAGTGAAGGATGGCACATGTATTTGGACCTCTGCACCCACATGAGAAACTCAGATAACTCTCCTGGCTCCTGACTTCTGCCTGAACCATCACAGGTAATGGCAGCCATTTGGGAGTGAACCAGCAGAATGATGACATCTTGCCAACTCTCCCACTCTCTGTCTGTAACTCTTTTTCAAATAAACAAAAATAAATGTTTCAAAATAAAGAAATGGCAGGTATGACATGCATTATTCCATAAAGAAGCTTTTTTTTCCCCATTCACTCTTCATTGCAGAAGGTCAGAGTTCATGCATTGTGATGGCACAGCCTATAAGAACTGAAAATACTGAGGAAGCTCTCCAGGCATAAAATTCTCCATGCAGTGAATGAGATTTTGTCTGGAATTAAGTTTACAAGGAAAAGGTGTGGGTGGCCACATGGCCCAACCACCAGTGTCAAGCTCCACCCCCTTCCTAATGGGATTCCCTGTTCCTACTTCCCTCCCTGCCCCTGGGCAAAGTTTTAAAAGGACCTGTTCCTGAACATGTCTCTCTCTCTCTCTCCTTTGCTCTCTCCAGGACCATCTGCATCCATATCCACATATCCATCTCCTGACCTCTGTCTCTGTCTCTGTCTCTCTCTTAGGCTTTCATTCTGCCTCTTTTCCTTCATTGCCCCTTCCCTCCAGCCTGTCAGGTTTCCCCCAATAAACTCTTTCTCTAAAAAAAACAAAGAGAGAGAGAGGAAATATATGAGAAAGAGACGGCTGCCACAACAACAAAAAAGAAAGTTCTGAACCTGCATGGAGGGTGATTGTGTTAGAGTGGAAATAAAATGTCAGACTACTGTGGGACTCTCAAGTCCTGAATGTGTGTTTTTAACCATATCTTGAGAACAATAAATTTCCTTTAAGGAACACAAGCGTTTTTACATATTTACAGACTTAAATGTAGTCTCCATCAAAAATCATCAAAATAAGCTGACTAGACATATATGAAACTGTGAAGTAATATTATTAAACACTCAGGGTGCTGAGAAATGTATCTCTGCACAAATATTTTAAACCACATAACTATTAAGGAGTAATAGCTGCTGTACTTAAGGACTGACAAAATTCGAAAGAAAAAATTTCCCTATTTGGTATCAGCAAAGTGCCTT
Source organism: Oryctolagus cuniculus (assembly GCF_964237555.1). Taxonomy (NCBI): domain Eukaryota; kingdom Metazoa; phylum Chordata; class Mammalia; order Lagomorpha; family Leporidae; genus Oryctolagus; species Oryctolagus cuniculus. The sequence goes on along the minus strand of NC_091450.1, from coordinate 4,405,603 downwards.
CACGTGTGTTTTTCCTGATAAGACTTATGAACCTCTAACCAGTATCTGAAAAGGGATTACCATCACTCATCATCTGGGAGAGGCAAATTAGAACTATAGACAGTTTGTCACACTTCTTAAAATGGATGCCACTTTATTTAATTTTATTGGCTTACATTATTTTTTTTCACTTTTATTTAATGCATATAAACTTCCAAAGTAAAAAACACATTAGTTTATTTAAGAGCCGGCGAAAGGAAGAGAAAGAGAGAGAGAAAGAGAGAGAAATAGAGCAGGCAGAATGAGCAAGTTAGAGAGAGGCAGCTGGAGGTCTTCCACATAATCACTCATTCCGCCAAGTTCCTGCCCCAGCTGTGGCTGGGTTGGGCAGAAGTGGGAGCCAGGGATTCTTCAGGGATGCATGCATGGCAGGGATCCAGGATTTGACCAGCGTCAGCTGCCTTGCAGATGCATTCCCAGGAAGCGTGATTGGAAGAGGAGTGTCCGGGACTCCAACAGGCCCACTGCAGTGGATTGGGGCATCGCAAGCCACAGCCTCACCTGCTGCATCATGAATCCCACCCCAGGTGTTATTTTAAAATGTCAAAGACTGCTATAAATCGCCATCTTTGCTTTGTTGTGGCATCCAGCTCCCCACTCATCCACCGCCTCTGCTGCTGTGGAATCCTGCAGCTTGGGCCCCAGTCTCTACACTCTCGCCATGTCAAACCAGACCACCCTGGCAGGACACCCACTCCCAGATCACCACCAAGGACTTACAGAGAACAAGGACGTCCTGGAGGAGGCTGGGAACCGAAGAGACGCCCCTGCCACATGGGAGCACTCATGAGGACAATGGGGAGTAGGAGGCACACAAGGAGGTAGAGGAAGAAGGTGGAGAGGAGGAGGGCGTGGAGGAAGAGGGCCATGGAGAGGAAGAGGATGGAGACGAAGGGGAGGAGGCCGAGGCAGCTCCAGGAAACGGGCACCTGAAGATGATGAAGATGACTCGACAGCAGAAAAGAAAAACAAAACGTAAAAAATAAGTAAATAAAAGGCAGCAGTGACCTGTTCCTCTTCTACTTCTGGTCTCTGAATCTCAACGTGATCACTTTGGAGCAGAGGCCGCGGCCGCCCACGGCAGCGCCCCCTGCCGACGACGCGCTCTCTGCACCTCCCAACCAAGATCAAGTGTGTTTGCAACAGGGTAGGGAAAAAAAAATTCAGCTCTGCTTTTATCTGAAAAGTACTTCAGGAAGGAAAGTTTGTATGTATTTTCCACTTAAGTGTTTCAATGCAGTGACAAAACAAACTATATACAATTGATTTAAATGCTGTTAAACTTGGTTCATGGAAGATTATTTTTAAGTGTTTTATATATCCATTAGAAATATTTAAAGATGTAAGTGTTATAATTTTTTGGCATAAAGGCAAGATCCTTAAGATAGACCATAGGTATTTGAGGAGATGATTATTCAATCTTGCCACTTGCAAAAAATTTGGATACTATTTTTTCAGGAAATTTTTTATACAATCCTTCCTACAGTAGACATTCACAGATCCTTCTGAGCTTAAAAGAATTTTTTCTGAAATAAATAGCAACCCAAAGGCAGTAGCTCCCCACAATGCCACTGTACCCACTCCTAATCCCTAGATGAAGGATTGGGTGCTACCCTGGATCATTGAGTTTATTGAAATAATCTGAGACTGGTGCTTAGTCTTCGTACTAGCCACAGGGGACAAAGTGACGCCTTAGTTTCCATGTTTCGTCAGCTCATCACCAAGCTTCCTTTGGAAACCTGTTTTCTGTCTTTCTACAGGAATATTTCTACATAATCATATTTATTAGTTATGTATATAATATAATTATATTTATCATGTAGAATTATAATTCTAAATAATTTCCATAGAAATTATTTCTACAGATATAATCTCAGGAGGGTAGGGAGGGTGAGGTGGGTAACATTGTGAAGCAGGTTAAGCCAACACCTGCGATGTTGGCATCCCATATCAGAGTGCTGGTTCAAGTCTTGGCTGCTCCACTTAATGATCCATTCTCTTTGTCTTTCCCTCTCTGTCACTCAGCCTTTCAAATAAAAAAAAAATTCAGCTCTGCTTTTATCTGAAACGTACTTCAGGATGAAAGTTTGTATGTATTTTCCCTTTTTTACGATTTGTATTTGTGTACATTTTTAATTTTCTTGGGATGAAAAACCAGCCTGCAGGGTGTTCTCTGTATGCTTCTGACTGTACTTGTGTTGTGGCCATGTTCATTTACATCGCAGTGGAGAAAAAAAAAACTGTAAAAGAGCAAAATCAACAACAGCAGAAAATCTTGCATCAAGTGTTCCTCCTTTTCTGTTTGTTTGTTTGTACTTAGCTGTACAGTAAGTTTTTGGTTTGTTTGGTAGAATGGGCTAAGCATCTGCTTGTGGTGCCACATTCCATCTGCATGCCAGGTTCGAGTCCCACATACCCCTCTTCTAAGCCAGCTCTCTGCTATGGCCTGGGAAAGCATTAGAAAGGGGCCCCAAAGCTCAGACCCTTGCACCTGCATGGGAGAGATGGGAGAAACTCCTGGCTCTCAGCTACAGCTCTTTAGGCCATTTCCAGAGGAACCAGCAGAATGAAGACCTTTCTCTCTGTCTCTCTCTCTGTCTGTAACTCTATCTCTCAAATAAAAAAAAATTCCCCCACCATAAGCCAAAGGATTTTTTCTTTTTTTGTCTATGAAGTTTCTGTTTACTTTATGCTTTTGGTCTTTGATGGACTTGTGAAACATGTTATCCAACAAGAAACCAGAATTTTATTTTGCTGAGTTGTTCTAAAGAAAAAAAAAGATAAGACATGTAGACAAGGATTTGGGTAGAAGAGGACACTTATCCAGTGTTGCTGGAATATATGTTACTACATCCACTATGGAAAACAATGGAGAGGTTTTATCGAAAATAAAATTTAGCTCTCCTCAGAATATTATAACAAATAATTATCAAAGGAATAAAGCCATTTTAAATTAAAACTGCTATAGATCCTGCAATCCCTTTCCTGGGTATAAATCCAAATGAATTCAATCTCTGTGTAGAGAGGGAAGGCACCCCATGAATAATTGTACAGCAATGCTGACTCGTAGTGCCAATGTATGGAAACAGTGTAAGTACCCATCAGCAGACAGATGAGTGAGTATGTGCTATCCATATGAAATATTATATTTCTAGGTTGCTATGTGGGCATGAGGCTTCTCATAAGTTTATGGAAAAACAAGATTGACACAAATTAATTTCATATATAGAATTTCATTTATCTATTTATTTTTTGACACATAGTGATGAGAAGAAAGGAAGAGAGGGAGAGAGAGAAAACCTTTCATGTGCTGGTTTCCCTCCCAAATGGCAGAATGGCTGGGGATTGTCAAGGCAGAAGTCAGGAGCCTGGAATTCCATGGAGGGCTATTGCATGATTAATATGGGCACATGAACGTGGATCATCATCTGATGCTTTGGCAGGCATAGTAGAAGGGAGCTGAATCAGAAGCAGAGCAGCCAGAACTTGAATGCACATCCCTTTATTCAATGATGCTGTTCCAAAATGGGGCTTAAATCACAGTGCCTCCATGGGGCCTGCCCTGTTACAATTTTTGAATCTATGCAGATATTTTGCAGAATGCATGTGTTCAACAGACTCATTTTAACCCTCATTAATTAACTAATTAAGGGACCGGGGGAGAGAGAGGTGGGAGAAAGCAAGGGATTCACACAGAGACAGAGGGACAGAGACGTCACATCTGCTGGTTCATTGTCTTAAGCCTCTTCAGTTAGAGTTGGGACATTGACTCCAGGAGCTGAAATCTCAATCTAGGTTTCTCATGAGAGTGGTAGGGTTTCAACTACCTGAGTGTTCATTTCTTTGAAGAATTATTTATTTTATTTGAAAGGCAGAGTTACAGAGAGACAAAGGCAAAAACAGAGAGAGAGAGAGAGTGAGAGAGAGATCAACCATCAGTTGGCTCACTCCCCAAATGGCCATAATGGCCACAGTTTGGCTGATCCAAAGCCGGGAGACAGAGGCTTCTTCTGGGTCTCCCATGAGGGTTCAGAGGCCCAAGTCCTTGGGCCATCCTCTGCTACTTTCCCAGGTGAACAAGCAGGGAGCTGGTTCAGAAGTGGAGCAGCTGGGACTCAGGCAGTGGCTATACCTGCTATGCCACAGCGCTGAAATGGAGTTGACACTTTTGTATCCCAGGACCTGCATCAGCCGGAAGTTATAATCAGGGGTCTGATTTGACTAGAAACCAGGCATCCTGAAATGAGCTGCAGGTTTCTAATCTCCTGGTTTAACTTCTAGGTGAGACATCAGCCCCATAAAGGCTTTGAAGTTCCTTTGATTTTACAGATACACACACACACACAGAGGAAAACACAGTAGGAAGTCACAGAGCAATAAAGTGAGATCACGGACCAGGTTTCCTCCTCAGCCACACTGTGGGTGCTGAGCCACACTGCAGAGCATCGGGGGCTCCCAGGGTGAGTGGGGAGAGTAAGTTTGGGCTTAGATACCCATCCCATACAGCTGGACATCTGCTGACCAGGTGCCCAGGAATTAATGGCCGACAAAGTTTTTTTTTTTTTTTTTCCTTTAGGGATTTCTTTAATATTTGCAAGTCAGAGTTACACAGAGAGAGGAGAGGCAGAGAGAGAGAGAGAGACAGAAGAGAGATTGAGAGAGAGAGAGAGGTCTCCCATCCAATGGTTTACTCCCCAATTGGCCACATGGCCGAGATATGGGACTATCTGAAGCCAGGAGCCAGGAGTTTCTTCTGGGTCTCCCACATGGGTATAGCGGCCCAAGGACTTTGGCCATCTTCTACTGCTTTCCCAGGTCAGAGCAGAAAGCTGGAAAAGAATTGGAGCAGCCAGGTCTTGAAACAGTGCCCATATGGGATGCTGGTGCTTCAGGCAGGGTTTGAACCAGCTAAGCCACTGCACCTAGGCTGCACTGAATAGTGTTTTTTTTCCCCACAGATAGAGTTAGACAGTGAGAGAGAGACAGAGAAAAAGGTCTTCCTTTAACATTGGTTCATCCCCCAAATGGCCACTGTGGCCGGCACGCTGGGGCCGGCATGCTATGCTGATCTGTAGCCAGGAGCCTGGTTCTTCCTCCTGGTCTCCCTTGCAGTTGCAGAGCCCAAGTCTTTGGGCCATCCTCCACTGCCTTACCAGACCACAGAGGAGAGCTGGACTGGAAGAGGAGCAATGGGAAGGATCTGGAGCCCCAACTGGTACTAGAACCCGGGCTGCCAGCGCTGCAGGCGGAGGATTAGCCAAGTGAGCTAAGGCGCCTGCCCTGATGGATTTAAACAACTGTAACCATATCTTGAGGGGAATAAATATCCTTTAAAGAACACAAGCATAGAGAGAAGTGGCCTTAAAAACAAAAACAAATGAAAAACAACAACAAAACACCACAGAAGCGTTTTTACATTTTACAGACTTAAATGTAGTCTCCATCAAAAATCATCAAAATAAGCTGACTAGACATACATGAAACTGTGAAGTAATTTTTTAAACACTCAGGTAGCTGAGAAATATATCTCAGTACAAATATATTAAACCTCATAACTGTTAAGGAGTAATAGCTGCCAGACTTAAGGACTGACAAAATTCAAAAGCAAAAATTTCCCTATTTGGCATCAGTGAAGTGCCCTCACGTGTGTTTTTCCTGATAAGACTTATGAATGTCTAACCGGTATCTGAAAAGGGATTACCATCACTCATCATCTGGGAGAGGCAAATTAGAACTATAGACAGTTTGTCACACTTCTTAAAATGGATGCCTCTTTATTTTTAAAAAGACACATTAATTTATTTAAGATTCGGAGAGAGAGAGAGAGAGAGAGAGAAATAGAGCAGGCAGAATGAGCAAGTCAAAGAGAGACAGCTGGAGGTCTTCCACATACTCACTCATTCCTCCAAGTTCCTGCCCCAGCTGTGGCTGGGTTGGGCAGAAGTGGGAGCCAGGGATTCTTCAGGGATGCATGCATGGCAGGGATAAAAGATTTGACCAGCGTCAGCTGCCTTGCAGTGGAGGATGGCCCAAGTGCTTGGGCCCTGCACCCGCGTGGGAGAGCAGGAAAAGCACCTGAATCCTGCCATCAGATCAGCGCGATGCACCGGCCGCAGTGCGCTGGCCGCAATGGCCATTGGAGGGTGAACCAACGGCAAAAGGAAGACCTTACTCTCTGTCTCTCTCTCTCCTGTCCACTCTGCCTGTCAAAAAAAAAAAAAAACAAATAATTATCAAAGGAATAAAGCAAATGGAAATAAAACTGCTAAAGATCCTGCAATCCCTATCCTGGGTATAAATCCAAATAAATGAAATATCTGTGTGGAGAGAGATGGCACCCCATGAATCGTACAGAAATGGTCACTAATAGTGCCAAAGTAAGTACCCATCAGCAGACAGATGAGTGAGTATGTGCTATCCATATGAAATATTATATTTCTAGGTTGCTATGTGGGCATAAGGCTTCCTCATAAGTTTATGGAAAAACAAGTTACACAAATTAATTTCATATATGGAATTTCATTTATTTAACTTATGGGCACATAGGATGGTGAGAAAGAGAGAGAGAGAGACAGAGAGGGAGAGTGGGAGAGAGAAAGAGAGAGAGAGAGAATTTTCCTTATGCTGGTTTCCCTCCCAAATGGCTGAATGGCTGGAGCTTGTCAAGACAAAAGTCAGGAGCCTGGAATTCCATGGAGGGCTATCACATGATTAATATGGGCACATGAACTTGGATCATCATCTGATGCTTTGGCAGGCCCAGTAGAAGGGAGCTGAATCAGAAGCAGAGCAGCCAGAACTTGAATGCACATCCCTTTATTCAATGATGCAGTTCCAAAATGGGGCTTAAATCACAGTGCCGCTATGGAGCCCGCCTGGTTACAATTTTTCAATCTATGCAGATATTTTGCAGAATGCATGTGCTCCACAGACTCATTTTAACTCAAATTAATGAACTAATTTAGAGATGGGGGAGAGAGAGAGAAGGAGAGGGAGATCAAGAGATGCACACAGAGACAGAGGGACAGAGAGGTCATATCTGCTGGTTCATTGTCAAAAACCTCTTCAGTTAGAGTTGGGACATTGACTCCAGGAGCTGAAATCTCAATCTAGGTTTCTCATGAGAGTGGCAGGGTTTCAACTACCCGAGTGGTCATTTTTTTGAAGAATTATTTATTTTATTGGAAAGGCAGAGTTACAGAGAGACAAAAGCAGAGAAAGAGAGGGCGAGAAAGAGAGAGTGAGCTAGAAAGAGAAAGAGAGATCAACCATCAGCTGGTTCACCCCCAAATGGCCATAATGGCCACAGCTTGGCTGCTCCAAAGTTGGGAGACAGGAGCTTCTTCTGGGTCTCCCATGAGGGTTCAGAGGCCCAAGTCCTTGGGCCATCCTCTCGTACTTTCCCAGGTGAAGAAGCAGGCAGCTGGTTCAGAAGTGGAACAGCTGGGACTCAGGCAGTGGCTATACATGCTATACCTCAGCATTGAAATGGAGTTGATACTTTTATAACCCAGGACATGCATCAGCCGGAAGTTATAATCAGGGTTCTGATTGGACTAGAAACCAGGCACCCTGAAATGATCTATACGTGTCTAATCTCCTGGTTTAACTTTTAGGTGAGATATAAACCCCATATAGGCTTTGAAGTTCCATTGATTTTACAGATACACACACTGGAAGGAAACAGTAGGAAGTCACAGAGCAATAAGGTATGATCATGGTCCAGGTTTCCTCCTCAGCCACACTGTGGGTGCTGAGCCACACTGCAGAGCATCGGGGGCTCCCAGTGTGACTGAGGAGAGGAAGTGTGTGGTTATCTACCCATCTTATCCATGTGGATATTCTGCTGCCCAGGTGCCCAGGTGCCCAGGAATTAATGGCCGACAAGTTTTTTTTTCTTTAGGGATTTCTTTAATATTTGCAAGTCAGAGTTACACAGAGAGAGGAGAGGCAGAGAGAGAGAGAGAGAGTCCCTCCTTCCAATAGTTATGGCTCAATTGGCCTTAAGGGCTGGAGCTGGGTCTGTTGGAATCCAGAGGTCAGGAGATTCTTCTGGGTCTCCCACGAGGGCACAGGGGACCAAGGACTTGTGCCATCTTCTGCTGCATTCCCAGGTCACAGCAGAGAGCTGGATAAGAATTGGAGCCGCCAGGTCTCGAACCAGTGCCCAAATGGGATGCTGGCCCTGAAATTCAGGCCAAGGTGTTAACCTGCTGAGCCACCGTGCCAGGCCTGCACTGATCAGGGTTTTGTTTTTTTTTTTTTGACAAGCAGAGTTAGACATTGAGAGCCAGAGAGGCAGAGAGAAATTTCTTCCTTTTCCATTGGTTCACCCACCAAATCGCCGCTATGCCAGTGTGCTGGGGTCGGACCCTGAGCTGATCCAGAGCAAAGAGCTTCCTCCTGGTCTCCCATGAAGGTGCAGGGCCCCAGGACTTGGGTCATCCTCCACTGCCTTCCCAGTCCACAGCAGAGAGCTGGACTGGAAGAGGAGCAACCAGGTCAAAATCCAGAGCCCCAACCGGGACTAGAACTCAGGATGTTGGTGCCACAGGCTAAGGATTAGCCAAGTGAGCCAGGGCTCCAGCCCTAATTAGGTTTTAAAAAACACCTTCAGGGCCAGTGCTGTGGATCACTAGGCTAATCCTCTGCTTTCAGGCACAGGCACACCGGGTTCTAGTCCCGGTCCAGGTGCTGGATTCTGTCCTGGTTGCCCCTCTTCCAGGCCAGCTCTCTGCTGTGGCTATGGAGTGCAGTGGAGGATGGCCCAAGTCCTTGGGCCTTGCACCCCATGGGAGACCAGGATAAGTACCTGGCCCCTGCCATTGGATCAGCACAGTTTGCAGGCCAAAATGTGCTGGCCACGACGGCCATTGGAGTGTGAACCAATGGCAAAAGGAAGACTTTTCTCTCTGTCTCTCTCACTATCCACTCTGCCTGCAAAAAAAAAAAAAAAAAAAAAAAAAAAAAAAAAAAACTTCAGGTGGTGACTGATGAGATTATAACCAAACATTGTAACCCAATGAGTGAATGGGCTATCCATAAGAAATATTATATTTCCAGGAGTAAGGAGATTCTTCCAGGTCTCCCACGTGGGTGCAGGGCACAACTTGGGAAATTTTCTAGCTTACCCAGGTCACAGCAGAGAGCTGGAAAAGTATTGGAGCAGCCAAGTCTCGAACCAGCACGCATATGGGATGCTGGTGCTTCAGGCCAGGGTGTTAACATGCTGAGCCAAAGTGCCACGCCTGGACTGATAAGCTGTGAAACAAACAGCTTCAAGTGGTGACTGATGAGATTGTACCCAGACACCATCAGGTGATCTCACTTAATCTAATTTGGCACAATGGAATGCCTTTTTTCACTTTTCATATACTTTTAATAATAACATTTATGTTGTGAACCTGGCACAATTGGTTATTTTGATATAGTCATTGCAAAACGGCTAGGATTTCTTAGCTTGTGTCTATAAAATTTAATCCTATTGATTATTCTCTTCATATGGAAAACATTTCCTTTTATCTCTTTCTTTCTTTTCCTGATTTCTTTACTCATTTGAAAGGCAAACCTACGTGGAGGCAGAGGCAGAGAGAGAACGTTCTTCCATCTGATGGTGCACTCCCCATATGGCTACAATGGTAGGAGCTGAGCCAATCCAAAGCCAGGAGCCAGGAGCCTCCTCCTGGTCTCCCAATTGAGTGCGGGGGCCCAAGGACCTGGGCCATCCCCCACTTCTCTGCCAGACCACAGCAGAGAGCTGGATAGGAAGTGGAGTAGCTGGGACAGGAACCGGCATCCATATGGCATGCCAGCACTTCAGGTGGCAGCTTTACTGGCTATGCCACAGCACCGGATCCAAGTGGAAAACTGTTCTAGAAATGTCAACATGCAGCTTGTTTGATTCTGCAGCTGGAAATGTAGGCAGGGTCTTATTGACACATCTGGGTGGTAATTGGGCTGGAAGAGATGGGGTCCAGTCCCATGCCTTTTGTCCCAGTGTCCTCTCACACTGTATTTCTGCATTGGACACCAAAATGGATGTTACATCCGCATCACACCACCACCACCCCCACAGGTGAAAACTGATGCGTGCACTGGTGATTGACAGGAGAAAGGAATTCCTCCCTCCAATAGGCATGAGCCCCGCCCTCAGGAGGGGCTTTAAAAGGCAGATGGAGCAGGGCTATCCTCCCTCTCTGCACACTTGAGCCTGGAACCTTGAACTTCAGGATGGCACAGGAAAGTGCAGACCAGGAAGCTCTTGGGCTCTCAGATGAGCTGCCCTCTTCCCCACAAAGGTCTTTTCAAGATGGGGGCACAGATGAAGAGGAGCAACCACCACAAGGACAAGGTGAGACACTGTTTTCTGATTTCCCTGAGAGCTGCCTGCAAAGGCAAGGTAGGTCCTTGGGATGTCAGGGTGAGTGTGGAAGGTGGTTTGGAACCTGGCAACTGGTCTGTGTGTGTGTGTGTGTGTGACGGAGGGTTGCATTTCGAAGTTGGAAATGGGAAATAGCTGGTAGCTCCAGGGGCCTATTGAGAAATGTGGCAGCAATGAACCTATGGAACTCTAATGTGTTCATTTTCCTTTGATCCTGGACTAACTGGCTCAGCCTACAGGATGCCAGAAACTTGAAATCTGAGGCAAAACGGGGGCCAGGGGGATCAAATGCATACATGGTATTAGTTTTTCATTCTCACGACAAATATCTGAGACATGTTATGAAAGAAGGAATGTTTCTTTCAAACCACATTTTGGAAATTCACAAGAAAAGTCTTCATGTCCCTAATAGTTCATGGCCCGAATGCTCTGGCATTTTATGAGGGTAGGGGAGGATTCAGAAGGAGTATGGAGGAAAACTCACATGACAATCCAATCTTTCAGGGAGCTTGTTGTGCACGTGATCTCTCCTTATTCAATACCAAGATTCCAACAGCCGGACTACTCCTTCCCAACATCACCCAGTCTAAACATTGTCCACGTCTCAGGTTATTCCCCACCCTTGATCCATTTCTATTTTCATTGGTTTCCACCTTAATACTTTTTATTAAAGAGAGTTTCTTCCACATCTCCTTCAAAGGTGCAGGGGCTCCACAACTTGAGCTATCTTCCACTGCTTTCCCAGGCCATAGCAGAGAGCTGGATTGGACGTGGAGCAGCTGGGACTCGAACCAGTTCTGTAATGGGATGGCAGCACTGCAGACCATGGGTTTTCCTACTATGCCACAGAGCTGGCCCCTTCGCCTTAGTACTTGAAGCATTAAGTTACAATTTTGTAGACAAAGAGATTCACAAACAACCTTTGGAGGACACAAATTTTATACACGTGGGGAATTTTTATTTTATTTCGTGGGGAAACTCAGTCATACATACTCTCTTTTGATGTAGGATCCAAGCCCAGTCCACATGAGGAGAAGTCCCAGGAAAGGAAGCTCAGAGGCAGAAGCAGCATTGCCAGAGCAGGTAAGTTCAGACTCACCCGGAGCGAGAAGGTCATAGGGTGCTGTGGCACAGTCTTCTCTGGGAGACAGGGGCCCTGAGACCAGATGGGTCAGCAGCACCTCAGAGATGCTGGGGTACGGGGATCAGAGGGGAAGGGAGCGCTGGTGGGAGGCGCTGCTCCCTGTGTCCTGGATAGACCTGGGCTGTGGCTGTGCCTTTGGAGGCAGGCACTCCAACTCCCTGTGTTTTGCAGAATCAGGGTCCAGCTGTGACTGGCGAGTTCCAGCAAGAGGACCATCATTTCCGAGGACAGCAGCCACAAGGGACAGGTAGCATCGTGCTTTCTCTGCCTAGAGGGTCAGGACCAGGGAGCTTATCCAAGGTTGGGAAGGGAGGGGTTGTCAGAGATTGAGAGCAGTTTAGAGATCCTGAGAGCATGTGAGGGGGAGGATGGGTGCTGCCTAGGTTCCTGCTGGAGTCCATTGTGGGGAAGGAAGTGCAGGATTCGGTGGGGTTCACGTGAAGGGGGCAGGACTTAGGTTTTAGGGCCCAAGGAGCTGTGCTGAGTGTCTCCCGTGTGTCTCTGCAGGCAGCTGTGTGCAAGAGCTCAGCGTGACTTTGCAAAAGAAAGCAAAACCTTCAGAGGATGGAAATGACAGAGGAATTGAGGAGGCGCATGCAGAACCTCGCAGGGCATCCTCCAGGGCCCGCTCTGGGCACAAGAGGAGGCGCAGGTCCAGGTCCCCAGCAGACCACCCACCGCCCCTTCGGAAGAGCCTGGTGACTTCCCTGCGCTCTCTGTCTGAGGCCATTTATGAAGATTTAGCCCGGGTGCAGGCGCAGCAGGCGCAGTTCCCGCTGACCCAGGAGCAGCTGTTTGCGCTGGCACAGCTCTGCGGGCCTCTATGCAGCGCCATGCAGAGCTGCTATGCGAGGGCCTCGCAGGCAGGCATCCTGGGCCTTCCCTGCCCAGGGCTGGCTCCTCCCGGCCCAAGCCCCGGCCTCCGCCCGGGCCCCGGCCCCGGCCCCGGCCCCGGCCCCGGAGCACATGCCTGCTGTCCAGTCGCGGGCACCTGCTCAGAGCTCCTCCCAGGAGGGGGAAGGCCAGCCCTCTGCTGAGCAGGAAGAACCTGAGGCACACAGGGCATCAGACTAATCTTGTGCTGGGGAGCCCGCATGGTGGACACTAGAGGGCGCATCTCTGACACACAGAAAGACTTGCTGCTGCTACTTCTCCGCAAGCCCAGCAGAGACCCTGTAGTCTGGATGAGCTAATGCCTAAGGGAATCTGGGTGGCCATAGGAAAGGAACTGGAGCAACTTCCTTGGAATCAGGAACCTGTTCTTTCCTTGACAGAAGAATGTCGGTTTTCACATTACCAATCTGGATCCTTCTAACTGACTTGAATTTTTAAATGAAGCACATATTAAGAGGTCATCATTGACACTTGTGCATTTTTGTCAATGTAAAGTTTTCTACCTGGAGAAGTTCTGGGGAGGTGGGAGGAGCAGTGCCCAGGAGGACTCTGAGGGGAGATGACAGGGTGGGCCTGCGTTTAAAAGTGCATTAGAAGGGTGTGCCTTTGTTCTATTTTTACGTTTTCTATTTTTATGCATATTGGTAGGGGTTAGCCAATTTTAATGATTTTGGGATGACCAAACTAGCCTTCAATTTGTTTTTGTATGCTTTTTCTGTACTTGTGGTGTGAATTCTTCATTAACATATCAAAGGAGAAAAAAATCTTTGTAAAATATTTAAAGCAACAACAGAAAACCTTGTGTCAAGCATTCCTTTTTTTTTTTATGTACTTAGCTGTACTGTAAGTAGTTGTTTAGTATGAGATAGTTAAAAAGGCCAAAGATAGGGGCCAGCAATGTGGTAGAGTGGGCTAAGTGTCTGCCTGTTGTGCCAGAATCCCATATGGGTACCAGGTTCGAGTCCCAGATGCCCCTTTTCTAAACCAGCTCTCTGCTATGGCCTGGAAAAGCAGTAGAACATAGCCCAGATGCTTGGGCCTCTTCACCTGCATGGGAGACCTGCAAGAAACTTCTGGCTCTCAGCTACTGCCATTTAGGCCATTTCCTGGGGGACCAGCAGGTGGAACCTTTCTGTTTCTCCCTCTGTCTATAATTCTACCATCAAATAAAAAAATAAAATCCCCTCCACATAAAAGCCAAAGGTTTCCCTTTTTTTTTTGTCTATGTATTTGTCATTGAGTTTTTTATTTTCCACATTCTTGACATATGTGTGAAACATGTTATCATAAAATAACTAGAATTTTGTTTGCTGAGTTGTAAAAAAAAAGATAAGATATGTAGAAAAGGATGTGGGTAGAAGTGGACACTTATGCAGTGTTGCTGGAATATATGTTACTCTAGCCATTGCAGAAAATGATGGAGAGGTTTTACCAAAAATAAAAATTGAGCTTTCCTCAGAATATTATACAAATAATTATCAAATAGATAAAACAATTTGAAATAACAACTATTATAAATGCCACAATCCCTATTCTGGGTACAAATGCAAAGGAAATGAAATCCCTGTGTAGAGAGAGATGTCACCCCATGTTTAGTACAGCAATGCTCACTAGCAGTGCCAACGTATCGAAACAGTTTAACTAACTATTGGCAGACAGAGGAGTATGTGCTATCCATATGAAGTATTATATTTCTATATTAAATGTGTGTATAAGGATACTTCATAAGCTTTATGCAAAAGTAAGATTCACACAAATGAATTTCATATGTAGATTTTCATTTATTTATTTAATTATATTGATTTATTGTCACATAGTCATGGGGAAAAAGAAAGAAAAGAGAGAGAGAGAGAAAGAGAGAAAATTTCATCTGCTGCTTCCCTTCCAAAATGGTCGAATTGCTGGGGTCTGTCAAGGCAGAAATCAGGAGCCTGGAATTCCATCCAGGGGGACAGAGAGGTCATATCTGCTGGTTCATGGTCAAAAGCCTTTTAGAAAGAGATGGGACATATAGATTCCAGTAGTTGAAATATCAAACTAGATTGCTCATGAGAGTGGCAGGGTTTCAACTACCTTCTTTTAAGATTTATTGATTTTATTTGAAAGGCAGAGGAGATAGAGAAAGAGAGAGAGAGAAAGAGAGAAAGAGAGAGAGAGAGAGAGAGAGAGATCAACCATCAGCTGGCTCACTCCCCAAATAGCCATAAAAGCTCAGAGGCCCAAGTACTTTGCTGGAATGTTTGTTACTACAGCCATTGCAGAAAACGATGGAGAGGTTTTACCAAAAATAAAAATTTAGCTTTCCCCAGAATATGATATCAAACAATTCTCAGAGTATAGAGCAATTTTAAATTAAAACTGGTACAGATCCTACAATCCCTCTCCTGGGTATAAATCCAAAGAAACCAAATCTCTTTATAGAGAGAGGTGGAACCACATGTATAGTACAGCAATGCTCACTAGTAGTCCCAGTGTATGGAAAGAGTGTAAGTACCCATTGACAGATGGATGAGTCCGGATGTGTTATCTATTTGAAATAGTATATTTCTATGTGACATTGTGTGCATGAGGCTACTTCATAGGTTTATGGAAAAACAGATTCACACAAATTAATTTCCTATGTAGAATTTCATTTCTTTCTTTCTTTAATTTATTTATTGACACAGCGATGGGGAGAAAGGGAGAAAGAGAGAGAGTGAGGGAGAGAGAAAGAAAACTTTTCATCTGCTGATTCCCTTCCCAAATGGCTGAATGGATGGAGCTTGTCAAGGCAGAAATCAGGAGCTGGGAATTCCATTCAGGGCTCTTTCAAGATTAATACAAGCTCAAAATCATGGATCGTCATCTGATGCTTTGGTGGGCACAGTAGAAGGGAGCTGAAACAGAAGCAGAGCAGTCAGAACTTGAATGTGAATCCCTTTATTCAATGATGCTGTTCCAAATTGTAGCTTAACTCACAGTGCTGCCATGTGGCCTGCCCAGTTGCAATTTTTGAATCAAAGCAGATATTTTAAATAATGCATGTGTTCCACAGACTCATTTTAACCCTCACTAATTAACTAATTTAGAGACCAGGGGAGAGAGAAGGAGAGGGAGATCAAAAGATGCACACAGAGGCAGAGGGATGGAGAGGTCATATCTGCTGGTTCATTATCTTAAGCCTCTTCAGTTAGAGTTGGGACATTGACTCCAGGAGCTGAAATCTCAATCTAGGTTTCTCAGGAGAGTGGCAGGGTTTGAACTACCCGAGTGGTCATTTCTTTGAAGAATTATTTATTTTATTTGAAAGGCAGAGTTACAGAGAGACAAAGGCAGAAACAGAGAGAGAAAGAGAGAAAGAGAGAGAGAGAGAGAGAGAGAGAGAGAGAGAGGGAGGGAGGGAGAAAGAGAGATCAACCATCACCTGACTCACTCTCCAAATGGCCTTAATGGCCACAGCTTGGATGATCCAAAGCCAGGAGACAGGAGCTTCTTCTGGGTCTCCCATGAGGGTTCAGAGGCCCAAGTCCTTGGGCCATCCTCTGCTACTTTCCCAGGTGAACAAGCAGGGAGCTGGTTCAGAAGTGGAGCAGCTGGGACTCAGGCAGTGGCTACACCTGCTATGCCACAGTGCTGAAATGGAGTTGACACTTTTGTACCCCAATATCCTCACCAGCATAAAGTTGTAATCAGGGGTCAGGTGGGACTAGAAGCCCGCCACCCTGAAATGAGCTGCAGGTGTCTAATCTCCTGGTTTAACTGCTAGGTGAGATTTGGGACACATAAAGTCTTTGAAGTTCCCTTGAATTCACAGAAACACACACACAGGAGTGACACAGTAGCAAGGCCAACAGCACTAAGGTATGATGACGGCCCAGGTGTCCTCAGCTAAACTGTGGGTGCTGAGCACCTTCTACAGAGTGTCCTGAGCTTCCAGGGTGACTAGGGAGATTGAGGTTGGGTCAGCTCCCCATGCGGCTGAAATTTTTCTGCAGAGAAATCAGTGACTGATGAGGTTTAAACACCCTCAGTTGGTGACCAATGAAGTTGTAACCAGACACCCTCAGATGATCTCACTTATTCTAATTTGGCACATTGAAATACCTTTTTCACTTTCTATATACCTTTGAATATTAGGACTTACATTGCAACTTGTCACAATTGATTATTTTGATATGGTCATTACTGAGCAGCTAGGATTTCCTAGCATGTGTAGATAAAATTTAATCTTTTTGATTATTTGATTCTCTTCATTTGGAAGACTTTTCTAAACATGTGTACAGGCTGTTTGATTCTGCAGCATGAAATCTAGGCAGGGCCTTAATAACACTTTTGAGTGGTGATTGGGCTGGAAATGAAATGGGGACCAGTGCCTATCTTTCAGTCTGTGTGCCCTCTAGCACTGTGTCCCTCCATTGGACACAATGATAGGACCTCTCATCAGGGTCACATCACCACCACAAATGAAAACTTAAGCATGCACTGGTGATCCACAGGAGAATGGAATTCCTCTCTCCAATAGGCATGAGCACCACCCTGAGGAGGGGCTTTAAAAGGCAGATGCAGCACATCTTTGAATACCTTGTTTCTACATGTGGTTGTGTGATTTTCTTTTAAGATTTTCTTTATTTTACTTGGGAGGTAGAGTTTGAGACAGTAAGAGGGAGAGACAGAGAGAAATGTCTTCCCTACGTTGGTTCACTTCGCAAATGGCTGCAATAGCTAGAGCTGCACCAATCTGAAGCCAGGAGACAGGCACCTCTTTCTGGTCTTCCAAATGAGGGCAGAGGCACAAGGATCCAGGCCATCCTCCACTGCTTTCCCAGGCCATAGCAGAGAGCTGGATTGGAAGTGGAGTAGCTGGGGCTAGAATCAGCGCCCATATGTGAAGCCTGTGCTGCAGGCAGAGGATTAACCTACTGCACCACTGTGCTGGGCCTGGCTGTGTGATTTTCAGCATTTAGCATTGGAGCATGGGTGTGTCATGGTTGGCCATTCCCTAACACCATGGCTGATCTCTACTCAGGTTTGCAGTTTTAGGCAACATTTTGAGCTGCACACACAGAATTTTCCACATGAGGCTGCCCTTCTCACCTCATGGAACTTACAATTTAGACAAGGCAGGCTAGAAAATAAATCTTTCTAAAATTATGGGGCCGGCTTTTTCGTGTAATGGGATGCCACCATCCCATTAGGGCACTGGTTCACATCCTGTCAGTTCCACTTCTGATCCAGAACCCTACTAATGAGCCAGGGTAAGCAGTGAAGGATGGCACATGTATTTGGACCTCTGCACCCCCATGGGAAACTCAGATAACTCTCCTGGCTCCTGACTTCTGCCTGAACCATCACAGGTAGTGGCAGCCATTTGGGAGTGAACCAGCAGAATGAAGACATCTCGCCAACTCTCCCACTCTCTGTCTGTAACTCTTTTTCAAATAAACACAAATAAATGTTTCAAAATAAAGAAATGGCAGGTACGACATGCATTATTTCATAAAGAAGCTTTTTTTCATTCACTTTTCATTGCAGAAGGTCAGAGTTCATGCATGTGATGGTGCAGCCTGTAAGAACTGAAAATACTGAGAAAGCTCTCCAGGCATAAAATTCTCCATGCTGCAAATGAAATTTTGTCTGGAATTAACTTTACAAGGAGAAAGGTGTGGGTGGCCACATGGCCCAATCACCAGTGTGAAGCTCCACTCCCTTCCTAATGGGATTCCCTGTTTCTACTTCCCTGCCTGCCCCTGGGCAAAGTTTTAAAAGGACCTGTTCCTGAACATGTCTCTCTCTTTCTCTCTCCTTTGCTCTCTCCAGGACCATATCCATCCCTATCGACATCTCCATCTCCTGACCTCTGTCTCTGTCTCTGTCTGTATCTCTCCCTTATGCTTTCATACTACCTCTTTTCCTTCATTGCCCCTTCCCTCCAGTCTGTCAGGTTTCCCTGAATAAACTCTTTCTCTAATAAAAGAAAGAGAGAGAGAGAGGAAATATATGAGAGAGAGAGAGAAGGCTGCCACAACAACAACAAAAAACAAAGTTCTGAGCCTGCATGCAGGGTGACTGGGTCAGAGTGGAAATAAAATGTCAGACTACTGTGGGACTCTCAAGTCCTGAATGTGTGTTTTTTAACCATATCTTGAGAACAATAAATTTCCTGTAAGGAACACAAGTGTTTTTACATATTTACAGACTTAAATGTAGTCTCAATCAAAAATCATCAAAATAAGCTGGCTAGACATATATGAAACTGTGAAGTAATTTTATTAAACACTCAGGGAGCTGAGAAATGTATCTCAGCACAAATATTTTAAACCACATAACTGTTAAGGAGTAATAGCTGCCAGACTTAAGGACTGACAAAATTCAAAAGTGAAAATTTCCCGATTTGGTATCAGCAAAGTGTCTTCACGTGTGTTTTTCCTGATACGACTTATGAACATCTAACCAGTATCTGAAAAGGGATTACCATCACTCATCATCTGGGAGAGGCTAATTAGAACTATAGACAGAGTTTGTCACGCTTCTTAAAATGGATGCCTCTTTATTTATTTATTTTTATTGGTATACTTCTTTTTTTTTCACTTTTATTTAATGAATATAAACCTCCAAAATAAAAAGACACATTAGTTTATTTAAGAGTCTGGGAGAGGGAGAGAGAGAGAGAGAGAGAAGGCAGAATGAGCAAGTTAGAGAGAGGCAGCTGGAGGTCTTGCACATAATCACTCATTCCTCCTGCCCCAGCTGTGGCTGGGTTGGGCAGAAGTGGGAGCCAGGGATTCTTCAGGGATGCATGCATGGCAGGGATCCAGGATTTGACCAGTGTCAGCTGCCTTGCAGATGCATTCCCAGGAAGCTTGATTGGAAGGGGAGTGTCCGGGACTCCAAGGGGCCCACTGCAGTGGATTGGGGCATCGCAAGCCACAGCCTCACCTGCTGCATCATGAATCCCAACCCAGGTGTTATTTTAAAATGTCTTTGCATTGTTGTGGCATCCAGCTCCCCACTCATCCACCGCCTCTGCTGCTGTGGAATCCTGCAACTTGGGCCCCAGTCTCTGCACTCTCGCCATGTCAAACCAGACCAGCCTGGCCTGACACCCACTCCCAGATCACCACCAAGGACTTACAGAGAACAAGGACGTCCTGGAGGAGGCTGGGAACCGAAGAGGAGCCCCTGCCGAATGGGAGCGCTCATGAGGACAATGGGGAGTAGGAGGCACACAAGGAGGTATAGGAAGAAGGTGCAGAGGAAGAGGGCCATGGAGAGGAAGAGGATGCCGATTAATGTGAGGAGGCCAAGGCAGCTCCAGGAAACGGGCACCTGAAGATGATGAAGATGACTCAACAGCAGAAAAGGAAAACTAAAACATAAAAACATAAGTAAATAAAAGGCAGCAGTGACCTGTTTCTCTTCTACTTCTGGTCTCAGAATCTCAACATGATCACTTTGGAGCAGAGGCCGCCGCCACCCGCGGCAGCGCCCCCTGCCGACGACGTGCTCTCTGGTCCTCCCAACCAAGATCAAGTGTGTTTGCAACAGGGCAGGAAAAAAAAAATTCAGCTCTGCTTTTATCTGAAAAGTACTTCAGGATGAAAGTTTGTATGTATTTTCCCTTTTTTACGATTTGTATTTGTGTACATTTTTAATGATCTTGGGATGAAAAACTAGCCTGCAGGGTGTTCTCTGTATGGGAGAAACTCCTGGCTCTCAGCTACAGCTGTTTAGGCCATTTCCAGAGGAACCAGCAGAATGAAGACCTTTCTCTCTGTCTCTCCCTCTGTCTGTAATTCTCTCTCGCAAATAAAAAAAATGACCCCACCATAAGCCAAAGGATTGTTCTTTTTTCTTTTTTTGTCTATGAAGTTTCTGTTTACTTTTTGCTTTTGGTCTTTGATGTACTTGTGAAATATATTATCCAACAAGAAACCAGAATTTTATTTTGCTGAGTTGTTCTAAAAAAAGATAAGACATGTAGACAAGGATGTGCGTAGAAGAGGACACTTATCCAGTGTTGCTGGAATATATGTTACTACATACATTATGGGAATCAATGGAGAGGTTTTATCCAAACTAAAAATTAGCTTTCCTCAGAATATTATAACAAATAATTATCAAAGGAATAAATCCATTTTAAATTAAAACTGCTATAGATCCTGCAATCCCTTTCCTGGGTATAAATCCAAATGTATGAAATCTGTGTGGAGATAGATGGCACCCCATGAATCATACAGAAATCCTCACAAATAGTGCCAAAGTACCCATCAGCAGACAGATGAGTGAGTATGTGCTATCCATATGAAATATATTTCTAGGTTGCTATGTGGGCATGAGGTTTCCTCATAAGTTTGTGGAAAAACAAGATTTACACAAATTATTTCACATATAGAATTTCATTTGTCTATTTATTTTTTGACACATAGCAATGAGAAGAAAGGAAGAGAGAGAGAGAGGGAGAGAGAGAAAATCTTTCATCTGCTGGTTCCCTTCCAAATGGCTGAATGGCTGGGGCTTGTCAAGGCAGATCAGGAGCCTGGATTTCCATGGAGGGCTATTGCATGATTAATACGGGCACATGAACTTGGATCATCATCTGACGCTTTGGCAGGGATAGTAGAAGGGAGCTGAATCAGAAGCAGAGCAGCCAGAACTTGAATGCACATCCCTTTATTCAATGATGCTGTTCCAAAATGGGGCTTAAATCACAGTGCCTCCATGGGGCCTGCCCTGTTATAATTTTTGAATCTATGCAGATATTTTGCAGAATGCATGTGTTCCACAGACTCGTTTTAACCCTCACTAATTAAATAATTTAGAGACCAGGGGAGAGAGAGAGGTGGGAGAAAGCAAGGGATTCACAGACAGAGTGACAGAGACGTCACATCTGCTGGTTCATTGTCTTAAGCCTCTAGAGTTGGGACATTGACTCCAGGAGCTGAAATCTCAATCTAGGTTTCTCATGAGAGTGGCAGGGTTTCAACTACCTGAGTGTTCATTTCTTTGAAGAATTATTTATTTTATTTGAAAGGCAGAGTTACAGAGAGAAAAAGGCAGAAACAGAGAGAGAGAGAGAAAGACAGAGAGAGAGAGAGAGAGAGAGAGATCAACCATCAGCTGGCTCACTCCCCAAATGGCCATAGGTTGGCTGATCCAAAGCCGGGAGACAGGAGCTTCTTCTGGGTGTCCCATGAGGGTTCAGAGGCCCAAGTCCTTGGGCCATCCTCTGCTACTTTCCCAGGTGAACAAGCAGGGAGCTGGTTCAGAAGTGGAGCAGCTGGGACTCAGGCAGTGGCTATAGCTGCTATGCCACAGCGCTGAAATGGAGTTGACACTTTTGTATCCCAGGACAGGCATCAGCAGGAAGTTATAATCAGGGGTCTGATTGGACTAGAAACTAGGCACCCTGACATGAGCTGGGGGTTTCTAATCTCCTCGTTTAACTTCTAGGTGAGATATCAGCCCCATAAAGGCTTTGAAGTCCCTTGAATTTACAGATACACACACACAGGAAAACACAGTAGGAAGTCACAGAGCAATAAGGTGAGATCATGGCCAGGTTTCCTCCTCAGCCAGACTGTGGGTGCTGAGCCCCACTGCAGAGCATCGGGGGCTCCCAGGGTGAATGGGGAGAGTAATTCTGGGGTTAGATACCCATCCCATACAGCTGGACATTCTGCTGCCCAGGTTCCGAGGAATTAATGGCCGACAAGGTTTTTTTTTCCTTTAGGGATTTCTTTAATATTTGCAAGTCAGAGTTACATAGAGAGAGGAGAGGCAGAGAGAGAGAGAGAGAGAGAGAGAAGAGAAGAGAAGAGAGAGAGAGAGGTCTTCCATCCAATGGTTTACTCCCCAATTGCCTACATGGCCCAGATATGGGACTATCTGAAGCCAGGAGCCAGGAGTTTCTACTGGGTCTCCCACGTGAGTATAGGGGCCCAAGGACTTTGGCCATCTTTTGCTGCTTTCCCAGGTCACAGCAGAGAGCTGGATAGGAATTGGAGCAGCCAGGTCTTGAAACAGTGCCCATATGGGATGCTGGTGCTTCAGGCCGGGGTTTGAACCAGCTGAGCCACAGCACCAAGCCTGCACTGAATAGGTTTTATTCTTTGTTTGTTTGTTTTTTACAGGTAGAGTTAGGCAGTGAGAGACAGAGAAAAAGGTCTTCCTTTAACATTGGTTCACCCCCCAAATGGCTGCTATGGCCGTCACGCTGGGGCCAGTGTGCTATGCTGATCTGTAGCCAGGAGCCTGGTTCTTCCTCCTGGTCTCCCATGCAGGTGCAGAGCCCAAGCCTTTGGGCCATCCTCCACTGCCTTACCAGACCACAGAGGAGAGCTGGACTGGAAGAGGAGCAATGGGAAGGATCTGGAGCCCCAACTGGTACTAGAACCTGGGGTGCCAGCGCTGCAGGTGGAGGATTGGCCAAGTGAGCTAAGGTGCGTGGCCTGATGGATTTAAACAACTGTAACCATATCTTGAGGGGAATAAATATCCTTTAAAGAACACAAGCATAGAGAGCAGTGGCCTTACCAACAAAAACAAATGAAAAACAACAACAAAAAACCACAGAAGCATTTTTACATTTTACAGACTTAAACGTAGTCTCCATCAAAAATCATCAAAATAAGCCGACTAGACATATATGAAACTGTGAAGTAATTTTTTTAAACACTCACGTAGCTGAGAAATGTATCTCAGTACAAATATATTAAACCACATAACTGTTAAGGAGTAATAGCTGCCAGACTTAAGGACTGACAAAATTCAAAAGCAAAAATTTCCCTATTTGTCATCAGTGAAGTGCCCTCACGTGTGTTATTCCTGATAAGACTTATGAATGTCTAACCGGTATCTGAAAAGGGATTAACATCACTCATCATCTGGGAGATGCAAATTAGAACTATAGACAGAATTTGTCACACTTCTTGAAATGGATGCCTCTTTATTTTTAAAAAGACACATTAGTTTATTTAAGAGTCGGGGAGAGAGAGGGAGGGAGAGAGAGAGAGAGAGAGAGAAATAGAGCAGGCAGAATGAGCAAGTTAGAGAGAGGCAGCTGGAGGTCTTGCACATAATCACTCATTCCTCCAAGTTCCTGCCCCAGCTGTGGCTGGGTTGGGCAGAAGTGGGAGCCAGGGATTCTTCAGGGATGCATGCATGGCAGGGATCCAGGATTTGACCAGTGTCAGCTGCCTTGCAGATGCATTCCCAGGAAGCTTGATTGGAAGGGGAGTGTCCGGGACTCCAAGGGGCCCACTGCAGTGGATTGGGGCATCGCAAGCCACAGCCTCACCTGCTGCATCATGAATCCCAACCCAGGTGTTATTTTAAAATGCAAAGAATGCCATCTTTGCCTTATTGTGGGGTCCAGCTCCCCACTCATCCACCACCTCAGCTGCCGTGGAATCCCGCAGCTTGGGCCCCAGTCTCTGCACTCTCGCCATGTCAAAGCAGACCAGCCTGGCCTGAAATCCGCTCCCAGATCACCACCAAGGACTTACAGAGAACAAGGACGTCCTGGAGGAGGCTGGGAACAGAAGAGACGCCCCTGCCAAATGGCAAAGCTCCTGAGGACAATGGGGAGTAGGAGGCACACAAGGAGGTAGAGGAAGAAGGTGCAGAGGAGGAGGGCATGGAGGAAGAGGGCCATCGAGAGGAAGAGGATGGAGATGAAGGGAAGGAGGCCAAGGCAGCTCCAGGAAACGGGCACCTGAAGATGATGAAGATGACTCGACAGCAGAAAAGGAAAAATAAAACTTAAAAAAATAAATAAATAAAAGGCAGCAGTGAGCTAGTCCTCTTCCACTTCTGGTCTCAGAATCTCAACGTGATCAGTATGGAGCAGAGGCCGCGGCAGCCCGCGGCAGCGCCCCCTGCCGACGACGCGCTCTCTGCACCTCCCAACCAAGATCAAGTGTGTTTGCAACAGGGTAGGGAAAAAAAAATTCAGCTCTGCTTTTATCTAAAAAGTACTTCAGGAAGGAAAGTTTGTATATATTTTCCCTTTTTTACGAATTGCGTTTGTGTACATTTTTAATGATCTTGGGATGAAAAACCAGCCTACAGGGTGTTCTCTGTATGCTTCTGACTGTACTTGTGTTGTGACCAGGTTCATTTATATCTCAAAGTAGAAAAAAAAAAAAACTGTAAAGGAGCAAAATCAACAACAACAGCAAATCTTGCATCAAGCGTTCCTCTTTTTTTTTTTTGTTTGTACTTAGCTGTACAGTAAGTTTTCTGTTTGTTTGGTAGAGTGGGCTAAGTATCTGCTTATGGTGCCAGAATCCCATCTGCATGCCAGGTTCGAGTCCCACATACCCGTCTTCTAAGCCAGCTCTCTTCTACGGCCTGGGAAAGCATTAGAAAGGTGTACCAAAGCTCAGACCCTTGCACCTGCATGGGAGAGATGGGAGAAACTCCTGGCTCTCAGCTACAGCTCTTTAGGCCATTTCCAGAGGAACCAGCAGAATGAAGACCTTTCTCTCTGTCTCTCCCTCTGTCTGTAACTCTCTCTCTCAAATAAAAAAATTCCCCCACCACAAGCCAAAGGATTGTTCTTTCCTTCTTTTTTTTGTCTACGATGTTTCGGTTTACTTTTTGCTTTTGGTCTTTGATGGACTTGTGAAACATGTTATCCAACAAGAAACCAGAATTTTATTTTGCTGAGTTCTAAAAAAAAAGATAAGACATGTAGACAAGGATGTGGGTAGAAGAGGACACTTATCCAGTGTTGTTTGATGTTACTACATCCATTATGGGAAACAATGGAGAGGTTTTATCCAAACTAAAAATTTAGCTTTCCACAGAATATTATAACAAATAATTTTCAAAGCTGGTGGCATGGCTCAATAGGCTAATCGTCTACCCTTTTGCGCCAGCACACTGGGTTCTAGTCCCGGTCTGGGCGCCGGATGCTGTCCCGGTTACCCCTCTTCCAGGCCAGCTCTCTGCTATGGCCTGGGAGTGCAGTGGAGTATGGCCCAAGTCCTTGGGACCTGCACCTGCATGGGAGACCAGGAAAAGCACCTGAATCCTGGCTTCGGTTCAGCCCAATGCACCGGCTGCAGTGCAATGGCAGCGGCTGCCATTGGAGGATGAACCAACGGCAAAAGGGAGACCTTCTCTCTGTCTCTCTCTCACTGTTCACTTTGCCTGTAAAAAAAAAAAAAAAACAAAAAACAAATAATTATCAAAGGAATAAAAAAATTTTAAATTAAAACTGCTATAGATCCTGCAATCCCTATCCTGGGTATAAATACAAATAAATGAAATCTCTGTGTAGAGAGAGATGGCACTCCGTGAACCATACAAAAATGCTCATGAGAAGTGCCAATGTAAGTACCCATCAGCAGAGGAGTGAGTATGTGCTATCCATATGAAATATTATATTTCTAGGTTGTTATGTGGCCATGAGGCTTCCTCATAAGTTTATGGAAAAACAAGATTTACACAAAATAATTTCATATATGGATTTTCATTTATTTATTTAATTTACGGACACACAAGCTGGGGAGAAAGAGAGAGACAGAGACGGAGAGAGGGAGAGAATCTTTCATGTGCTGGATTGTGTCAAGGCAAAATTCAGGGGCTTGGAATTCCATGGAGGGCTATTGCATGATTAATACGGGCACACCAACGTGGATCATCATCTGAAGCTTTGGCAGGCATAGTAGAAGGGAGCTGAATCAGAAGCAGAGCAGCCTGAACTAGAATGCACATCCCTGTATTCAATGATGCTGTTCCAAAATGGGGCTTAAATCACAGTGCCGCAATGTGGCCTGCCCTGTTACAATTTTTGAATCTATGCAGATATTTTGCAGAATGCATGTGTTCAACAGACTCATTTTATCTCAAATTAATTAACTAATTTAGAGATGGGGGAGAGAGAGAAAAGGAGAGGGAGATCAAGAGATTCACACAGAGACAGAGGGACAGAGAGGTCATATCTGCTGGTTCATTGTCTTAAGCCTCTTCAGTTAGAATTGGGACATTGACTCCAGGAGCTGAAATCTCAATCTAGGTTTCTCATGAGAGTGGCAGGATTTCAACTACCCGAGTGGTCATTTCTTTGAAGAATTATTTATTTTATTTCAAAGGCAGAGTTATAGAGAGACAAAGGCAGAAACAGAATGGGCGAGAGAGAGCGAGCGAGAAACAGAAATAGCAACCATCAGCTGGCTGACCCCACAAATGGCCATAATGGCCAAAGCTTTGCTGTTCCAAAGCCGGGAGACAGCACCCCCGGCTTCTATGCAGCGTTGTGCAGAGCTGCTATGCGCTGGCCTTGCAGGCGGCCTGGGCCTTCCCTGCCCAGGGCTTGCTCCTCCCGGCCCCGGCCCCGGCCTCGGCCCCGGAGCACATGCCTGCTGTCCAGTCGCTGGCACCTGCTCAGAGCTCCTCCCAGGAGGGGGAAGGCCAGCCCTCTGCTGAGCAGGAAGAACCTGAGGCACACAGGGCATCAGACTAATCTTGTGCTGGGGAGCCCGCATGGTGGACACTAGAGGGCGCATCTCTGACACACAGAAAGACTTGCTGCTGCTACTTCTCCGCAAGCCCAGCAGAGACCCTATGGTTGCGATGAGCTGATGCCTGAGGGAATCTGGGTGGCCACAGGAAAGGAACTGGAGCGACTTCCTTGGAATCAGGAACCTGTTGTGTCGTTGAGGACGCCATGACAGAAGAATGTCGGTTTTCACATTACCAATCTGAATCCTTGTAACTGACTTGAATTTTTAAATGAAGCATATATTAAGAGGTCATCATTGAGTATTACAGGCATGGAAAGCCAAGACACTCTGGCAAAAAGATCTCTGTGAGTGAGATCCCAGTGGAAAGA
Organism: Oryctolagus cuniculus; assembly: GCF_964237555.1. NCBI lineage: Eukaryota > Metazoa > Chordata > Mammalia > Lagomorpha > Leporidae > Oryctolagus > Oryctolagus cuniculus. The sequence goes on along the minus strand of NC_091450.1, from coordinate 4,378,327 downwards.
ACAGGTCTTCAAAGAAGGAGTACCTTTCTCTGAAGGGAGGAGAGAACCTTCACTTTGACTATGACCTTGTCTAAACAAGATAAGAGTCGGAGAACTCAGAGGGCTTCCATAGCCTTGGAAACTCATGACTGGAGCATAGGGAGATTACTGATGCCATAGACAGGAGTGTCAATTTGTAAAGTCAAAAACGGGAGTCACTGTGCACTTACTCCTCATGTAGGATCTCTGTCCTTAATGTGCTGTACATTGAGATTTAATGCTATAACGAGTACTCAAACAGTATATTTCACTTTGTGTTTCTCTGGGGGTGCAAACTGTTGAAATCTTTACTTAATGCATACTAAATTGATCTTTTGTAAAAAAAAAAAAAGAAAAAAGAAATTATCAATTCCCAACTGGACTCTCTCTGGGATTAAACATGACAATAGGTCTGATCTGATTTCATCATCATTTAAAAAAATCATCTATTATTTTTCACTTTATGTTTCTGTGTGGGATCAAACTGTTGAAATCCTTACTTAATGTATACTATGCTGATCTTCTGTATATTAAGATAATCAAAAATGAATCTTGATGTGAATGGAAGGGGAGAGGGAGTGGGAAAGGGGAGGGTTGTTGGTGGGAAGGACGGTATGGGGGGGGAAGCCATTGTAATCCATAAGTCGTACGTTGGAAATTTATATTCATTAAATAAAAGTTAAAAAAAAAAGGTCATCATTCACACTTGTGCATTTTTGTCAATGTAAAGTTTTCTGCCTGGAGAAGTTCTGGGGAGGTGGGAGGAGCAGTGCCCAGGAGGACTCTGAGGGGAGATGACAGGGTGGGTCTGTGTGAGACAGGGCCTCAGAACGAGTAGGTGTCTGAGGGTGGGCAGAGATGGTACCCAGACGTCTGAAACCAGTGTTGATCAAGCGTGGACAGTTTCTTGCCCCACCGGAATTTGACGCTGTGACTGTGTGATTTTATTCTGCTTAAACCACTTTCAATTTATAACATAAGTTTCAGATGTTCGAGATGAATAAGGATGTGTTATCTTCATAAAATTAGTTTCGTGTATTTATATGAACATGAGTACATGAATGTTCTTCCAAATCTTAATAAAAATGAATTGAAGACCAATTGAATATAATAGAAGTTTTATTTCTTTAAATGAATGAATTCTTTCTTTATTGTGACTTAGTAATGGTGACAGAGGGAGAGGCAAAAAGAGAGTGAGAAATTTCCTCTGCTGGTTCTCTTTGCAAATGGCTGAGTGGCTGGGGCTGTTCAAGGCAAAAACTAGCAGCCTGCAACTCCAACAGATTTCTCACACGTGTGTGTGTCAGTGTACCAGGACTTGGATCTTCACCCATGGCTTTGGCAGGCACATTAGCAGGGATCTAGATCAGAAGCAGAGCAGCCAGGATGTGAACCCACAGCTCTATAGACTATGCTGCCGTGCCAAATAGTGGCTTAACCTACATAGCTACAATTGGGCTAGTTCTGTGTCAATTTTTGAACCCATGCTGAGATCAGTAAATAGCACAGAGTATTTATTATTTACGGAGAGAAGTCGAGACAGATAGAGAGAGGTCTTCCATCCACTGGTTCACTCCCCAGTTGGCCTCAATGGCCTGAGCCGCACTTGTCAGAGGCTAGGTGCGAGGAGCTTCTTCCAGGTCTCCCACACGGAAGCAGGGGCCCAAGGACTTGGTCCATCTTTGGCTGTTTTCCCTGGTCACAGCAGAGAGTTGAAGAAGAATTGGAGCAGCCAGGTCTCAAACCAGCGCCCATATGGGATGTTGGTACTTCTCAGGCCATGGTGTTAATCTTCTGAGCAACAGCACCAGGCCTGCACTGATTAGGTTTTTTTGACAGACAGAGTTAGACAGTGAGAGAGAGAGAGACAGAGAGAAAGGTCTTCCTTTAACATTGGTTCACCCCCCAAATGACCGCTATGTCCAGCACACTGGGACTGGCGTGCTGCACTGCTCTGAAGGCAGAAGCCGAGTTCTTCCTCCTGGTCTCCCATGTGGGTGCAGGGCACAAGACTTGGGCCATTCTCCACTGCTTTACCGGGCCACAGAGGAGAGTTGAACTGGAAGAGGAGCAACTGGGACAGAATACGGAGCCACAATCAGGACTAGAACCCGGGGTGCCAGCGCCACAGGTGGAGGATTAGCCAAGTGAGCTTAGGCGCCAGCCCTGATTAGGTTTTAAACAACTTCAGGCAGGCACTGATGGGATTGTAACCAGTCACCCTCAGGTAATCTCACGTCATCTAATTTGGCACAATGGAATGCCTTTTTTCACTTTTCACATACCTTTGAATATTAACATTTATGTTGTGAACCTGACACAATTGATTATTTTGATATTGTCATTGCTGAACAGCTAGGATTTCTTAGCTTGTGTCTATAAAATTTAATCCTATTGATTATTCTCTTCATATAAAAACATTTCCTTTTATCTCTTTCTTTCTTTTCCTGATTTCTTTACTCATTTGAAAGGCAAACCTACGTGGAGGCAGAGGCAGAGAGAGAAAGTTCTTCCATCTGATGGTGCACTCCCCATATGGCTACAATGGCAGAAGCTGAGCCAATCCGAAGCCAGGAGCCAGGAGCCTCCTCCTGGTCTCCCACTTGGGTGCAGGGGCCCAAGGACCTGGGCCATCCTCCACTTCTCTGCCAGACCACAGCGGAGAGCTGGATAGGAAGTGGAGTAGCTGGGACAGGAACCGGCATCCATATGGCATGCCAGCACTTCAGGTGGCAGCTTTACTGGCTATGCCACAGCACCGGATCCAAGTGGAAAACTGTTCTAGAAATGTCAACATGCAGCTTGTTTGATTCTGCAGCTGGAAATCTAGGCAGGGTCTTATTGACACATTTGGGTGGTAATTGGGCTGAAAGAGATGGGGTCCAGTCCCCTGCCTTTTGTCCCAGTGTCCTCTCACACTGTATTTCTGTATTGGACACTAAAAACGGACCTTACATCCGCATCACACCACCACCACCACCACAGGTGAAAACTGATGCTTGCACTGGTGATTGACAGGAAAAGGAATTCCTCCCTCCAATAGGCATGAGCCCCACCCTCAGGAGGGGCTTTAAAAGGCAGATGGAGCAGGGCTATCCTCCCTCTCTGCACACTTGAGCCTGGAACCTTGAACTTCAGGATGGCACAGGAAAGTGCTGCCCTCTTCCCCACAGAGGTCTTTTCAAGATGGGGGCACAGATGAAGAGGAGCAACCACCACAAGGACAAGGTGAGACACTGTTTTCTGATTTCCCTGAGAGCTGCCTGCAAAGGCAAGGTAGGTCCTTGGGATGTCAGGGTGAGTGCGGAAAGTGGTTTGGAACTTGGCAGCTGGTCTGTGTGTGTGATGGAGGGTTTCATTTCGAAGTGGGAAATGGAAAATAGCTGGTAGCTCCACAGGCCTATTGAGAAATGTGGCAGCAATGAACCTATGGAACTCTAATGTGTTCATTTTCCTTTGATCCTGGCTTAACTGGCTCAGCCAACAGGATGCCAGAAACTTGAAATCTGAGGCAAAACGCGGGCCGGGGGGATCAAATGCATACATGTTATTAGTTTTTCATTCTCATGACACATATCTGAGACATGTTACTAAAGAAGGAATGTTTCTTTCAAACCACATTTTGGAAATTCACAAGACATGTCTTCATGTCCCTAATAGTTCATGACCCGAATGCTCTGGCATTTTATGAGGGTAGGGGAGGATTCAGAAGGAGTATGGAGGAAAACTCACATGACAATCCAATCTGTCAGGGAGCTTGCTGTGCAAGTGATCTCTCCTTATTCAGATACCAAGATTCCAACAGCCGGACTCCTCCTTCCCAACATCACCCAGTCTAAACATTGTCCACATCTCTGGTTATTCCCCACCCTTGATCCATTTCTATTTTCATTAGTTTCCCCCTTAATACTTTTACTTAAAGAGATTTATTTATTTATCTGAAAGAGGTACACAGAAGGAGAAGGAGAAGCAGAGTTTGAGAGAGATCTTCCATCTGCTGCTTCACTCCCAATTGGCAGCAACAGCCAAAGCTGCGCTGGTCTAAAACCAGGAGCCAGGAGCTACTTCCACATCTCCTTCAACGGTGCAGGGGCTCAAGAACTTGAGCTATCTTCCCCTGCTTTCCCAGGCCATAGCAGAGAGCTGGATTGGAAGTGGAGCAGCTGGGACTCGAACCAGTTCTGTAATGGGATGGCAGCACTGCAGACCGTGGGTTTTCCTACTATGCCACAGAGCTGGCCCCTTCCCCTTAATACTTGAAATATTAAGTTCGATTTTGTAGACAAAGAGATTCACAAACAACCTTTGGAGGACAGAAATTTTATACACGTGGGGAATTGTTATTTTATTTCGTGGGGAAACTCAGTCATACGTACTCTCTTTTGTTGTAGGGTCAAAGCCCAGTCCACATGAGGAGAAGTCCCAGGAAAGGAAGCTCAGAGGCAGAAGCAGCATTGCCAGAGCAGGTAAGTTCAGACTCACCCGGAGCGAGAAGGTCATAGGGTGCTGTGGCACAGTCTTCTCTGGGAGACAGGGGCCCTGAGAGCAGATGGGTCAGCAGCACCTCAGAGATGCTGGGATACAGGGACCAGGGTGGAAGGGAGAACTGGTGGGAGGCGCTGCTCCCTGTGTCCTGGATAGACCTGGGCTGTGGCTGTGCCTTTGGAGGCAGGCACTCCAACTCCCTGTGTTTTGCAGAATCAGGGTCCAGCTGTGACGGGGTGAGCTCCAGGAAGAGGACAATCAGTTCCAAGGACAGCAGCCACACGGGGACAGGGAGCATCGTGCTTTCTCTCCCTAGAGGGTCAGGACCAGGGAGCTTATCCAAGGTTGGGAAGGGAGGGGTTGTCAGAGATTGAGAGCAGTTTAGAGATCCCAAGAGCGTGTGAGGAGGAGGATGGGTGCTGCCTGGGTTCCTGCTGGAGTCCATTGTGGGGAAGGAAGTGCAGGATTTGGTGCGGTTCACGTGAAGGGGGCAGGACTTAGGTTTTAGGGCCCAAGGAGCTGTGCTGAGTGTCTCCCGTGTGTCTCTGCAGGCAGCTGTGTGCATGAGCTCAGCGTGACTTTGCAAAAGAAAGCAAAACCTTCGGACTATGGAAATGACAGAGGAATTCAGGAGGCGCATGCGGAACCTCGCAGGGGATCCTCCAGGGCCCGCTCTGGGCACAAGAGGAGGCGCAGGTCCAGGTCCCCAGCAGACCACCCACCGCCCCTTCGGAAGAGCCTGGTGACCTCCCTGCGCTCTCTGTCTGAGGCCATTTATGAAGATTTAGCCCGGGTGCAGGCGCAGCAGGCGCAGTTCCCGCTGACCCAGGAGCAGCTGTTTGCTCTGGCACAGCTCCACGGGCCTCTATGCAGCGCCATGCAGACCTGCTATGCGCTGGCCTCGCAGGCAGCCTGGGCCTTCCCTGCCCAGGGCTGGCTCCTCCCGGCCAAAGCCCGGGCTCCGCCCGGGCCCCGGCCCCAGCCCCAGCCCCGGTCCCGGCCCAGGCCTCGGCCCCGGAGCGCATGCCTGCTGTCAGTCTCTGGCACCTGCTCAGAGCTCCTTCCAGGAAGGGGATGGCCAGCCCTCTGTTGAACAGGAAGAACCTGAGGCACACAGGGCATCAGACTAATCTTGTGCTGGGGAGCCCGCATGGTGGACACTAGAGGGCGCATCTCTGACACACAGAAAGACTTGCTGCTGCTACTTCTCCGCAAGCCCAGCAGAGACCCTGTAGTTGGGATGAGCTGATGCCTGAGGGAATCTGGGTGGCCATAGGAAAGGAACTGGAGCGACTTTCTCGGAATCAGGAACCTGTTGTGTCCTTGAGGACGCCATGACAGAAGAATGTCGGTTTTCACATTACCAATCTGAATCCTTGTAACTGACTTGAATTTTTAAATGAAGCACATATTAAGAGGTCATCATTGACACTTGTGCATTTTTGTCAATTTAGTTTTCTACCTGGAGAAGTTCTGGGAGGTGGGAGGAGCAGTGCCCAGGAGGACTCTGAGGGGAGATGACAGGGTGGGCCTGCGTTTAAAAGTGCATTAGAACGTATGTTCCTTTTTTTTATTTTTATGTTTTCTATTTTTGTTCATATTGGTATGGGTTATCCAGTTTTAATGATTTTGGTATGACCAAACTAGCCTTCAACTTGTTTTCTGTATGCTTTTTCTGTACTTGTGGTGTGAATTCTTCATTAACATATCAAAGGAAAAAATCTTTGTAAAATATCTAAAGCAACATCAGAAAACCTTGTGTCAAGCATTCCTTTTTTTTGTATGTACTTAGCTGTACTGTAAGTAGTTGTTTAGTATGAGATAGTTAAAAAGGCCAAAGATAGGGGCCAGCAATGTGGTAGAGTGGGCTCAGTGTCTGCCTGTTGTGCCAGAATCCCATATGGGTACCAGGTTCGAGTCCCAGATGCCCCTCTTCTAAACCAGCTCTCTGCTATGGCCTGGAAAAGCAGTAGAACATAGCCCAGATGCTTGGGCCTCTTCACCTGCATGGGAGACCTGCAAGAAACTTCTGGCTCTCAGCTACTGCCATTTAGACCATTTCCTGAGGGAACAGCTGGGGGAACCTTTCTGTTTCTCCCTGTCTAAAATTCTACCATCAAATAAATAAATAAAATCCCCTACACACAAAAGCCAAAGGTTTCCCTTTTTTGTCTATGTAGTTGTCATTGAGTTTTTTATTTTTCACATTCTTGACATATGTGTGAAACATTTTATCTTAAAATAACTGGAATTTTATTTTGCTGAGTTGTTCTAAAATAAAAGATCAGATGTGTAGACAAGGATGTGCGTAGAAGTGGACACTTATGCAGTGTTGCTGGAATATATGTTACTACAGCCATTGCAGAAAGTGATGGAGAGGTTTTACCAAAAATAAAAATTGAGCTTTCCTCAGAATATTATACAAATAATTATCAAATAGATAAAACAATTTGAAATAACAACTATTATAAGTGTTACAATCCCTATTCTGGGTACAAATGCAAAGGAAATGAAATCCCTGTGTAGAGAGAGATGTCACCCCATGTTTAGTACAGCAATGCTCACTAGTAGTGCCAATGTATGGAAACATTTTAAGTACCTATCAGCAGACAGATGAGTATGTGCTATCCATATGAACTATTATATTTCTATATTAAATGATGGATACTTGATAAGCATGAGGATACTTCATAAGCTTTATGGAAAAGTAAGATTCACACAAATGAATTTCATATATAGATTTTCATTTCTTTATTTAATTATATTGATTTATTGTCACATAGTCATGGGGAAAAAGAAAGAAAAGAGAGAGAGAGAGAAAGAGAGAAAATTTCATCTGCTGCTTCCCTTCCAAAATGGTCGAATTGCTGGGGTCTGTCAAGGCAGAAATCAGGAGCCTGGAATTCCATCCAGAGGGACAGAGAGGTCATATCTGCTGGTTCATGGTCAAAAGCCTTTTAGAAAGAGATGGGACATATAGATTCCAGTAGTTGAAATATCAAACTAGATTGCTCGAGAGAGTGGCAGGGTTTCAACTACCTTCTTTTAAGATTTATTGATTTTATTTGAAAGGCAGAGTTAGAGAGAGACAAATGCAGAGGAGATGGAGAGAGAGAGAGAGAGAGAGAGATCAACCATCAGCTGGCTCACTCCCCAAATAGCTATAAAAGCTCAGAGCCCCAAGTACTTTGCTGGAATGTTTGTTACTACAGCCATTGCAGAAAATGATGGAGAGGTTTTACCAAAAATAAAAATTTAGCTTTCCTCGGAATATGATATCAAACAATTCTCAGAGTATAGAGCAATTTTAAATTAAAACTGGTACAGATCCTACAATGCCTCTCCTGGGTATAAATCCAAAGAAACCAAATCTCTTTGTAGAGAGAGATGGAACCACATGCATAGGACAGCAATGCTCACTAGTAGTCCCAGTGTATGGAAAGAGTGTAAGTACCCATTGACAGATGGATGAGTCTGGATGTGTTATCCATTTTAAATAGTATATTTCTATGTGACATTTTATGCATGAGGCTACTTTATAGGTTTATGGAAAAACAGATTTACACAAATTAATTTCGTATGTAGAATTTCACTTCTTTATTTCTTTATTTATTGACACAGCGATGGGGAGAAAGGGAGAAAGAGAGCAAGAGAGAGGGAGAGAGAGTGAAGGAGAGAGAGAGAAAATTTTTCATCTACTAGTTCCCTTCCTAAATGGCTGAATGGATGGAGCTTGTCAAGGCAGAAATCAGGAGCTGGTAATTCCATTCAGGGCTCTTTCAAGATTAATACAAGCTCAAAATCTTGGATCGTCACCTCATGCTTTGGCAGGCACAGTAGAAGGGAGCTGAAACAGAAGCAGAGCAGTCAGAACTTGAATGTGAATCCCTTTATTCAATGATGCTGTTCCAAATTGCGGCTTAACTCACAGTTGCCATGTGGCCTGCCCAGTTACAATTTTTGAATCAAAGCAGATATTTTAAATAATGCATGTGTTCCACAGGCTCATTTTAACCCTCATTAATTAACTAATTTAGAGACCAGGGGAGAGAGACTGAGAGAGAAGGAGAGGGAGATCAAAAGATGCACACAGAAACAGAGGGATGAGAGGTCATATCTGCTGGTTCATTATCTTAAGCCTCTTCAGTTAGAGTTGGGACATTGACTCCAGGAGCTGAAATCTCAATCTAGGTTTCTCAGGAGAGTGGCAGGGTTTCACCTACCCAAGTGGTCATTTCTTTGAAGAATTATTCATTTTATTGGAAAGGCAGAGCTACAGAGAGACAAAGGCAGAAACAGAGAGAGACAGAGAGAGAGAGGGAGGGATGGAGGGAGGGAGGGAGGGAAACCAACCATCAGCTGGCTCACTCCCCAAATGGCTATAAAGGCCACAGTTTGGCTGATCCAAAGCCGGGAGACAGGAGCTTCTTCTGGGTCTCCCATGAGGGTTCAGAGGCCCAAGTCCTTGGGCCATCCTCTGCTACTTTCCCAGGTGAACAAGCAGGGAGCTGGTTCAGAAGTGGAGCAGCTGGGACTCAGGCAGTGGCTATAGCTGCTATGCCACAGCGCTGAAATGGAGTTGACACTTTTGTATCCCAGGATGTTCACCAGCATAAAGTTATAATCAGGGGTCAGGTGGGACTAGAAGCCAGGCACCCTGAAATGATCTATACGTGTCTAATCTCCTGGTTTAACTGCTAGGTGAGATTTGGGACCCATAAAGTCTTTGAAGTTCCCTTGAGTTCACAGAAACACACACAGGGGAGTGACACAGTAGCAAGGCCAACACCACTAAGATATGATCATGGGCCAGATGTCCTCAGCTAAACTGTGGGTGCTGAGCACCTTCTACAGAATGTCCTGAGCTTCCAGGGTGACTAGGGAGATTGAGGTTGGGTCAGCTCCCCATGCAGCTGGAATTTTTCTGCAGAGAAATCCGTGACTGATGAGATTTCAACACCCTCAGGTGGTGACCAATGAAGTTGTAACCAGACACACTCAGATGATATCTCACTTATTCTAATTTGGCACATTGAAATGCCTTTTTCACTTTCTATATACCTTGAATATTAGGACTTACATTGCAACTTGTCACAATTGATTATTTTGATATGGTCATTACTGAGCAGCTAGGATTTCCTAGCACGTGTAGATAAAATTTAATCTTTGTGATTATTTGATTGTCTTCATTTGGAAGACTTTTCTAAACATGTGTACAGGCTGTTTGTTTGATTCTGCAGCATGAGATCTAGGCAGGGCCTGATTAACACTTTTGAGTGGTGATTGGGCTGGAAATGAAATGGGGACCAGTGCCTACCTTTCAGTCTGTGTGCCCTCTAGCACTGTGTCCCTCCATTGGACACAATGATAGGACCTTACATCAGGGTCACATCACCACCACAAATGAAAACTTAAGCATGACTGGTGATCCACAGGAGAATGGAATTCCTCTCTCCAATAGGCATGAGCACCACCCTGAGGAGGGGCTTTAAAAGGCAGATGCAGCACATCTTTGAATACCTTGTTTCTACATGTGGTTGTGTGATTTTCTTTTAAGATTTTCTTTATTTTACTTGGGAGGTAGAGTTTGAGACAGTAAGAGGGAGAGACAGAGAGAAATGTCTTCCCTACATTGGTTTACTCCCCAAATGGCTGCAATAGCTAGAGCTGCACCAATCTGAAGCCAGGAGACAGGCACCTCTTTCTGGTCTTCCAAATGAGGGCAGAGGCCCAAGTATCCAGGCCATCCTCCACTGCTTTCCCAGGCCATAGCAGAGAGCTGGATTGGAAGTGGAGCAGCCGGGGCTAGAATCAGCGCCCATATGTGAAGCCTGTGCTGCAGGCAGAGGATTAACCTACTGCACCACTGTGCTGGGCCTGGCTGTGTGATTTTCAGCATTTAGCATTGGAGCATGGGTGTGTCATGGTTGGCCATTCCCTAACACCATGGCTGATCTCTACCCAGGTTTGCAGTTTTAGGCAACATTTTGAGCTGCACACACAGAATTTTCCACATGAGGCTGCCCTTCTCACCTCATGGAACTTACAATTTAGACAAGGTAGGCTAGAAAATAAATCTTTCTAAAATTATGGGGCCGGCATTTTGGTGTAACGGGATGCCACCATCCCATTAGGGCACTGGTTCACATCCTGTCTGTTCCATTTCTGATCCAGAACCCTACTAATGAGCCAGGGTAAGTAAGTAAGTGGCACATGTACTTGGACCTCTGCACCCACATGGGAAACTCAGATAACTCTCCTGGCTCCTGACTTCTGCCTGAACCATCACAGGTAATGGCAGCCATTTGGGAGTGAACCAGCAGAATGAAGACATCTCGCCAACTCTCCCACTCTCTGTAACTCTTTTTCAAATAAACAAAAATAAATATTTCAAAATAAAGAAATGGCAGGTATGAAATGCATTATTTCATAAAGAAGCTTTTTTTTTTTCATTCACTCTTCATTGCAGAAGGTCAGAGTTAATGCATTGTGATGGTTCAGTGTGTAAGAACTGAAAATACTGAGAAAGCTCTCCAGGCATAAAATTCACCATGCAGCAAATGAAATTTTGTCTCGAATTAACTTTACAAGGAGAAAGGTGTGGGTGGCCACATGGCCCAACCACCAGTGTCAAGCTCCACCCCCTTCCTAATGGGATTCCTGTTCCTACTTCCCTCCCTGCCCCTGGGAAAAGTTTTAAAAGGACCTGTTCCTGAACATGTCTCTCTCTTTCTCTCTCCTTTGCTCTCACCAGGACCATCTCCATCCCTATCGACATCTGCATCTCCTGACCTCTGTCTCTTTCTCTGTCTGTATCTCTCCTTTATGATTTCATACTAGCTCTTTTCCTTCATTGCCCCTTCCCTCCAGTCTGTCAGGTTTCCCTGAATAAACTCTTTCTCTAAAAAAAGAAAGAGAGAGAGAGAGAGGTAATTTATGAGAGAGAAGGCTGCAACAACAAGAAAAAAGAAAGTTCTGAGCCTGCATGGAGGGTGATTGTGTTAGAGTGGAAATTAAATATCAGCCTACTGTGGGACTCTCAAGTCCTGAATGTGTGATTTAACCAAATCTTGAGAACAATAAATTTCCTTTAAGGAACACAAGCATTTTTACATATTTACAGACTTAAATGTAGTCTCCATCAAAAATCATCAAAATAAGCTGACTAGACATATATGAAACTGTTAAGTAATTTTATTAAACACTCAGGGACCTGAGAAATGTATCTCAGCACAAATATTTTAAACCACATAACTGTTAAGGAGTAATAGCTGCCAGACTTAAGGACTAACAAAATTCAAAAGTGAAAATTTCCCTATTTGGTATCAGCAAAGTGCCTTCACGTGTGATTTTCCTGATAAGACTTATGAATATCTAACCAGTATCTGAAAAGGGATTACCATCACTCATCATCTGGGAGAGGCTAATTAGAACTATAGACAGAATTTGTCACACTTCTTAAAATGGATGCCTCTTTATTTATTTTTAAAAAGACACATTAGTTTATTTAAGAGTCGGCAAGAGAGAGAGAGAGAGCAGGCAGAATGAGCAAGTTAGAGAGAGACAGATGGAGATCTTGCACATACTCACTCATTCCTCCAAGTTCCTGCCCCAGCTGTGGCTGGGTTGGGCAGAAGTGGGAGCCAGGGATTCTTCAGGGATGCATGCATGGCAGGGATCCAGGATTTGACCAGTGTCAGCTGCCTTGCAGATGCATTACCAGGAAGGTTGATTGGAAGGGGAGTGTCCGGGACTCCAAGGGGCCCACTGCAGTGGATTGGGGCATCACAAGCCACAGCCTCACCTGCTGCATCATGAATCCCACCGGAGGTGTTATTTTAAAATGTCAAAGACTGCTATAAATCGCCATCTTTGCATTGTTGTGCCATCCAGCTCCCCAAGCATCCACCGCCTCTGCTGCCATGGAATCCCGCAGCTTGGGCCCCAGTCTCTGCACTCTCGCCATGTCAAACCAGACCACCCTGGCCTGACACCCGCTCCCAGACCACCACCAAGGACTTACAGAGAAGAAGGACATCCTAGACAAGGCTGGAAACTGAAGAGATACCCCTGCCAAATGGGAGCGCTCATGAGGACAATGGGGAGTAGGAGGCGCACAAGGAGGTAGAGGAAGAAGGTGCAGAGGAGGAGGGCATGGAGGAAGAGGGCCATGGAGCGGAAGAGGATGGAGATGAAGGGAAGGAGGCCGAGGCAGCTCCAGGAAACGGGAACCTGAAGATGATGAAGATGACTTGGCAGCACAAAAGAAAAATAAAACATAAAAAAATAAGTAAACTAAAGGCAGCAGTGAGCTAGTCCTCTTCCACTTCTGGTCTCAGAATCTCAACGTGATCACTTTGGAGCAGAGGCCACCGCCGTCCGCGGCAGCGCCCCCTGCCGACGACACGCTCTCTGCACCTCCCAACCAAGATCAAGTGTGTTTGCAACAGGGGAGGGAAAAATAAAAATTCAGCTCTGCTTTTATCTAAAAAGTACTTCAGGAAGGAAAGTTTGTACGTATTTTCCCTTTTTTACGATTTGTATTTGTGTACATTTTTAATGATCTTGGGATGAAAAACCAGCCTGCAGGGTGTTCTCTGTATGCTTCTGACTGTACTTGTGTTGTGACCAGGTTCATTTATATCTCAAAGTAGAAAAAAATACTGTAAAAGAGCAAAATCAACAACAACAGAAAATCTTGCATCAAGCATTCCTCCTTTTTTGTTTTTTTGTTTGTACTTAGCTGTACAGTAAGTTTTCTGTTTGTTTGGTAGATTGGACTAAGCATCTGCTTGTGGTGCCAGAATCCCATCTGCATGCCAGGTTCGAGTCCCACATACCCCTCTTCTAAGCCAGCTCTCTGCTACGGCCTGGGAAAGCATTAGAAAGGGGCCCCAAAGCTCAGACCCTTGTGCCTGCATGGGAGAGATGGGAGAAACTCCTGGCTCTCAGCTACAGCTCTTTAGGCCATTTCCAGAGGAACCAGCAGAATGAAGACCTTTCTCTCTGTCTCTCCCTCTGTCTGTAACTCTCTCTCTCAAATAAAGAGAATTCCCCCACCACAAGCCAAAGGATTGTTCTTTTTATCTTTTTTTGTCTATGAAGTTTCTGTTTACTTTTTGCTTTTGGTGTTTCATGGACTTGTGAAACATGTTATCCAACAAGAAACCAGAATTTTATTTTGCTGAGTTGTTCTAAAAAAAAAGATAAGAGATGTAGACAAGGATGTGGGTAGAAGAGGACACTTATCCAGTGTTGCTGGAATATATGTTACTACATCCATTATGGAAAAAAATGGAGAGGTTTTATCATAAATAAAAATTTAGCTTTCTTCAGAATATTATAACAAATAATTATGAAAGGAATAAGGCAATTTTAAATTAAAACTGCTAATCCAAATGGTCAACAGCCACATGAAAAAATGTTGAAGATCACTAGTAATCAGGGAAATGCAAATCAAAACCACAATGAGGTTTCACCTCACCCCGGTTAGAATGGCTCACATGCAGAAATCTACCAACAACAGATGCTGGCGAGGATGTGGGGAAAAAGGGACACTAACCCACTGTTGGTGGGAATGCAAACTGGTCAAGCCACTATGGAAGTCAGTCTGGAGATTCCTCAGAAACCTGAAGATAACCCTACCGTTCGACCCAGCCATCCCACTCCTTGGAATTTACCCAAAGGAAATTAAATTAGCAAACAAAAAAAGCGGTCTGCACCCTAATGTTTATTGCAGCTCAATTCACAATAGCTAAGACCTGGAACCAACCTAAATGCCCATCAATGGTAGACTGGATAAAGAAATTATGGGATATGTACTCTTTAGAATACTATACCGCAGGAAAAAAAATGAAATCCAGTCATTTGCAACAAAATGGAGGAATCTGGAACACATCATGCTGAGTGAAATAAGCCAGTCCCAAAGGGACAAATATCATATGTTCTCCCTGATCGGTGACAACTGACTGAACACCAAAAAGGAAACCTGTTGAAGTGAAATGGACACTATGAGAAATAGTGACTTGATCAGCATAGCCTTGACTGTTAATGAACAACTTAATACATTATCCCTCTTAGTAGTTTTTTGTCTGTTCTACTTAATATGACTGGTTTAATTCTGTAATTAATACACAGTTATTCTTAAGTGTTGAAATTTAACTGAAATGTGATCCCTGTTAAATATAAGAGTGGGAATAAGAGAGGGAAGAGATGTACAATTTGACATATGCTCAAGTTGACTTGCCCCAAACGGTAGAGTTAGAAACATACCAGGGGATTCCAATTCAATCCCATCAAGGTGGCATGTACCAATGCCATCTCACTAGTCCAAGTGATCAATTTCAGTTCACAACTGATCATAATGAAAGGACTAAGAGTCAAAGGGATCACATAAACAAGACTAGTGCCTGCTAATACTAACCGATAGAATAAATAAAGGGGAGAGTGATCCAACATGGGAAGCAAGATACTCAGCAGACTCATAGAATGGCAGATGTCCTAAACAGCACTCTGGCCTCAGAACTAGCCCTTTAGGCATTCAGATCCAGCTGAAAAGCCCATTAGAGTATTTCAGGCATGGAAAGCCAAGACACTCTTGTAAAAAGAAAAAACCCTAAATGAAAGATCTCTGTGAGTGAGATCCCAGTGGAAAGAATGGGTCTTCAAAGAAGGAGGTACCTTTCTCTGAAGGGAGGAGAGAACCTCCACTTTGACTATGACTTTGTCTAAATTAGATAAGAATCGGAGAACTCAAAAGGCTTCCATAGCCTTGGAAACTCATGACTGGAGCAGAGGGAGATTGCTGATGCCATAAACAGGAGCGTCAATTTGTAAAGTCAACAACAGGAGTCACTGTGCACTTACTCCTCATGTAGGATCTCTGTCCTTAACATGCTGTATATTGAGATTTAATGCTATAACGAGTACTTAAACAGTATATTTCACTTTGTGTTTCTATGGGGGTGCAAACTGTTGAAATCTTTACTTAATGTATACTAAACTGATCTTCTGTATATATAGAAAATTGAAAATGAATCTTGATATGAATGGAAGTGGAGAGAGAGTGGGAATGGGGAGGGTTGTGGGTGGGAAGGAAGTCATCGGGGCGGGGGAGCCAATGTAGTCCATAAGCTGTACTTTGGAAATCTATATTCATTAAATAAAAGTTAAAGGGGGGGGGGCTTAAATCACAGTGCCGCAATGTGACCTACACTGTCACAATTTTGAATCTATGCAGATATTTTGCAGAATGCATGTGTTCAACAGACATGTTTTAACCCTCTCTAATTAACCAATTCAGAGACCAGGGGAGAGAGAGAGGTGGGAGAAAGCAAGGGATTCACACAGAGACAGAGGGACAGAGAGGTCATATCTGCTGGTTCATTGTCAAAAACCTCTTTAGTTAGAGTTGGGACATTGACTCCAGGAGCTGAAATCTCAATCTAGGTTTCTCGTAAGAGTGGCAGGGTTTCCACTACCCGAGTGGTCATTTCTTTGAAGAATTATTTATTTTATTTCAAAGGCAGAGTTACAGAGAGAAAAAGGCAGAAACAGAGAGGGGGGGGGAGAGAGATCAAACATCAGCTGGCTTACTCCCTAAGTGGTCATAATGGCCACAGCTTGGCTGATCCAAAGCCGGGAGACAGGAGCTTCTTCTGGGTGTCCCATGAGGGTTCAGAGGCCCAAGTCCTTGGGCCATCCTCTGCTACTTTCCCAGGTGAACAAGCAGGGAGCTGGTTCAGAAGTGGAGCAGCTGGGACTCAGGCAGTGGCTATAGCTGCTATGCCACAGCGCTGAAATGGAGTTGACACTTTTGTATCCCAGGACAGGCATCAGCAGGAAGTTATAATCAGGGGTCTGATGGACTAGAAACCAGGCACCCTGATATGAGCTGGGGGTTTCTAATCTCCTGGTTTAACTTCTAGGTGAGATATCAGCCCCATAAAGGCTTTGAAATTCCTTGAGTTTACAGATACACAAACACACACACACACACACACACACACACACAGGAAAACACAGTAGGAAGTCACAGAGCAATACAGTGAGATCATGGCCAGGTTTCCTCCTCAGCCACACTGTGGGTGCTGATCCCCACTGCAGAGCATTGGGGGCTCCCAGGGTGAATGGGGAGAGTAAGTTTGGGCTTAGATACCCATCCCATACAGCTGGATATTCTGCTGCCCAGGTGGCCAGGAATTAATGCCCGACAAGGTTTTTTTTTTTTTTCCTTTAGGGATTTCTTTAATATTTGCAAGTCAGAGTTACACAGAGAGAGGAGAGGCAGGGAGAGAGAGAGAGAGAGAAGAGAGAGAGAGAGAGAGAGGTCTTCCATCCAATGGTTTACTCCCCAATTGGCCACATGGCCGAGATATGGGACTATCTGAAGCCAGGAGCCAGGAGTTTTTACTGGGTCTCCCACGAGGGTATAGGGGCCCAAGGACTTTGGCCATCTTCTGCTGATTTCCCAGGTCACAGCGGAGAGCTGGATAAGAATTGGAGAAGCCAGGTCTTGAAACGGTGCTCATATGGGATGCTGGTGCTTCAGGCCAGGGTTTGAACCAGCTGAGCCACAGCACCAAGCCTGCACTGTATAGGTTTTTTTTTCCACAGGTAGAATTAGACAGTGACAGAGAGACAGAGAAAAAGGTCTTCCTTTAAGATTGGTTCACCCCCCAAATGGCCGTTATGGCCGGCACACTGGGACCGGCGTGCTACGCTGATCTGAAGCCAAGAGCCTGGTTCTTCCTCCTGGTCTCCCACGCAGGTGCAGAGCCCAAGCCTTTGGGCCATCCTCCACTGCCTTACCAGACCACAGAGGAGAGCTGGACTGGAAGAGGAGCAATGGGAAGGATCTGGAGCCCCAACTGGTACTAGAACCCGGGCTGCCAGCCCTGCAGGTGGAGGATTAGCCAAGTGAGCTAAGGTGCCTGCCCTGATGGATTTAAACAACTATAACCATATCTTGAGGCCAATAAATATCCTTTAAAGAACACAAACATAGAGAGCAGTGGCCTTACCAACAAAAACAAATGAACAACAACAAAAAACCACAGAAGCGTTTTTACATTTTACAGACTTAAATGTAGTCTCCATCAAAAATCATCAAAATAAGCTGACTAGACATATATGAAACTGTGAAGTAATTTTTTTAAACACTCAGGGAGCTCAGAAATGTATCTCAGCACAAATATTTAAAAGCACATAACCTTTAAGGAGTAATAGCTGCCAGACTTAAGGACTGACAAAATTCAAAAGAAAAAATTTCCCTATTTGGCATCAGTGCAGTGCCCTCACATGGTTTTTTCCTGATAAGACTTATAAATGTCTAACCGGTATCTCAAAAGGGATTAACATCACTCATCATCTGGGAGAGGCAATTTAGAACTATAGACAGAGTTTGTCACACTTCTTAAAATGGATGCCTCTTTATTTATTTTTAAAAAGACACATTAGTTTATTTAAGATTCGAAGAGAGAGAGAGAGAGCGAGAGAGAGCAGGCAGAATGAGCAAGTCAAAGAGAGACAGCTGGAGGTCTTCCACATAATCACTCATTCCTCCAAGTTCCTTCCCCAGCTGGGGCTGGGTTGGGCAGAAGTGGGAGCCAGGGATTCTTCAGGGATGCATGCATGGCAGGGATCCAAGATTTGATCAGCGTCAGCTGCCTTGCAGATGCATTCCCAGGAAGCTTGATTGGAAGGGGAGTGTCCGGGACCCCAACAGGCCCACTGCAGTGGATTGGGGCATCACAAGCCACAGCCTCACCTGCTGCATCATGATTCCCACCCGAGGTGTTATTTTAAAATGTCAAAGACTGCTATAAATCGCCATCTTTGCATTGTTGTGGCATCCAGCTCCCCACTCATCCACCGCCTCTGCTGCCATGGAATCTCGTAGCTTGGGCCCCAGTCTCTGCACTCTCGCCATGTCAAACTGACCACCCTGGCCTGACACCCGCTCCCAGATCACCACCAAGGACTTACAGAGAACAAGGACGTCCTGGACGAGGCTGGAAACGGAAGAGACGCCCCTGCCACATGGGGGCGCTCATGAGGACAATGGGGAGTAGGAGGCGCACAAGGAGGTAGAGGAAGAAGGTGGAGAGCAGGAGGGCATGGAGGAAGAGGGCCATAGAGAGAAAGAGCATGGAGACGAGGGTGAGGAGGCCGAGGCAGCTCCAGGAAACGGGCACCTGAAGATTTTGAAGACTCGACAGCAGAAAAGGAAAACTAAAACATAAAAAAAAAATAAGTAAATAAAAGGCAGCAGTGACCTAGTCCTCTTCCACTTCTGGTCTCAGAATCTCAAGGTGATCACTTTGGATCAGAGGCCACCGCCGTCCGCGGAGGCGCCCCCTGCCGACGACGCGCTCTCTGCACCTCCCAACCAAGATCAAGTGTGTTTGCAACAGGGGAGGGAAAAAAAAATTCAGCTCTGCTTTTATCCGAAAAGTACTTCAGGAGGGAAAGTTCCTTTGTATTTCTACTTTTTTTACGATTTGTTTTGTTGTTCATATTGGTAGGGAGCATCCATTTTTAATGATCTTGGGATGAAAAACCAGCCTACAGGGTGTTCTCTGTATGCTTCTGACTGTACTTGTGTTGTGACCATGTTCATTTACATCTCAGAGGAGAAAAAAAACTGTAAAAGAGCAAAATCAACAACAACAGAAAATCTTGCATCAAGCATTCCTCTTTTTTTTGTCTGTACTTAGCTGTACAGTAAGTTTTTGGTTTGTTTGGTAGAGTTGGCTAAGCATCTGCTTGTGGTGCCAGAATCCCATCTGCATGCCAGGTTTGTGTCCCACATACCCCTCTTCTAAGCCAGCTCTCTGCTACGGCCTGGGAAAGCATTAGAAAGGGGCCCCAAAGCTCAGACCCTTGCACCTGCATGGGAGAGATGGGAGAAACTCCTGGCTCTCAGCTACAGCTCTTTAGGCCATTTCCAGAGGAACCAGCAGAATGAAGACCTTTCTCTCTGTCTCTCCCTCTGTCTGTAATTCTCTCTCAAGTAAAAAAAATGCCCCCACCTTAAGCCAAAGGATTGTTCTTTTTATCTTTTTTTGTCTATGAAGTTTCTGTTTGCTTTTTTCTTTTGGTCTTTGATGTACTTGTGAACCATGGTATCCAACAATAAGCTAGAATTTTATTTTGCTGTTGTTCTAAATAAAGATAAGACATGTAGACCAGGATGTGGGTAGAAGAGGACACTTATCCAGTGTTGCTGGAATATATGTTACTACATCCATTATGGAAAACAATGGAGAGGTTTTATCCAAACTAAAAATTTAGCTTTCCTCAGAATATTATAACAAATAATTATGAAAGGAATAAGGCAATTTTAAATTAAAACTGCTATAGATCCTGCAATCCCTATCCTGGCTATAAATCCAAATGAATGAAATCTCTGTGTAGAGAGAGAAGGCGCCAGGTGCCCCATGAATAATTGTACAGCAATGCTGACTCGTAGTGCCAATGTTGGAAACAGTGTAAGTACCCATCGGCAGACAGATGAATGAGTATGTGCTATCCATATGAAATATTATATTTCTAGGTTGCTCTGTGTGCATGAGGCTTCCTCATAAGTTTATGGAAAAACAAGATTTACACAAATTAACTTCATATATAGAATTTCATTTGTCTATTTAGTTTTGGACACATAGTGATGAGATGAACGGAAGACAGAGAGAGAGGGAGAGAGAGAAAATCTTTCATCTGCTGGTTCCCTTCCAAATGGCTGAATGGCTGGGGCTTTTCAAGGCAGAAGTCAGGAGCCTGGAATTCCATGGAGGGCGATTACATGATTAATACGGGCACATGAACTTGGATCATCATCTGATGCTTGGCAGGCATAGTAGAAGGGAGCTGAATCAGAAGCAGAGCAGCCAGAACTTGAATGCACATCCCTTTGTTCAATGATGCTGTTCCAAAATGGGGCTTAAATCACAGTGCCTCCATGGGGCCTGCCCTGTTACAATTTTTGAATCTATGCAGATATTTTGCAGAATGCACGTCTTCCACAGTCTCGTTTTAAACTCTCACTAATTAACTAATTTAGAGACCAGGGGAGAGAGAGAGTTGGGAGAAAGCAAGGGATTCACACAAAGACAGAGGGATAGAGAGGTCACATCTGCTGGTTCATTGTCTTAAGCCTCTTCATTTAGAGTTGGGACATTGACTCCAGGAGCTGAAATCTCAATCTAGGTTTCTCAGGAGAGTGGCAGGGTTTCCACTACCCGAGTGGTCATTTCTTTGAAGAATTATTTATTTTATTTGAAAGGCAGAGTTGCAGAGAGACAAAGGCAGAAACAGAGAAACACAGAGAGCGAGCGAGAGAGAGATCAACCATCAGCTGTCTCACTCCCCAAATGGCCATAATGGCCACAGCTTGGCTGATCCAAAGCCGGGAGACAGGAGCTTCTTCTGGGTGTCCCATGAGGGTTCAGAGGCCCAAGTCCTTGGGCCATCCTCTGCTACTTTCCTAGGTGAACAAGCAGGGAGCTGGTTCAGAAGTGGAGCAGCTGGGACTCAGGCAGTGGCTATAGCTGCTATGCCACAGCGCTGAAATGGAGTTGACACTTTTGTATCCCAGGACAGGCATCAGCAGGAAGTTATAATCAGGGGTCTGATGGACTAGAAACCAGGCACCCTGATATGAGCTGGGGGTTTCTAATCTCCTGGTTTAACTTCTAGGTGAGATATCAGCCCCATAAAGGCTTTGAAATTCCTTGAGTTTACAGATACACAAACACACACACACACACACACACACACACAGGAAAACACAGTAGGAAGTCACAGAGCAATACAGTGAGATCATGGCCAGGTTTCCTCCTCAGCCACACTGTGGGTGCTGATCCCCACTGCAGAGCATTGGGGGCTCCCAGGGTGAATGGGGAGAGTAAGTTTGGGCTTAGATACCCATCCCATACAGCTGGATATTCTGCTGCCCAGGTGGCCAGGAATTAATGCCCGACAAGGTTTTTTTTTTTTTTCCTTTAGGGATTTCTTTAATATTTGCAAGTCAGAGTTACACAGAGAGAGGAGAGGCAGGGAGAGAGAGAGAGAGAGAAGAGAGAGAGAGAGAGAGAGGTCTTCCATCCAATGGTTTACTCCCCAATTGGCCACATGGCCGAGATATGGGACTATCTGAAGCCAGGAGCCAGGAGTTTTTACTGGGTCTCCCACGAGGGTATAGGGGCCCAAGGACTTTGGCCATCTTCTGCTGATTTCCCAGGTCACAGCGGAGAGCTGGATAAGAATTGGAGAAGCCAGGTCTTGAAACGGTGCTCATATGGGATGCTGGTGCTTCAGGCCAGGGTTTGAACCAGCTGAGCCACAGCACCAAGCCTGCACTGTATAGGTTTTTTTTCCACAGGTAGAATTAGACAGTGACAGAGAGACAGAGAAAAAGGTCTTCCTTTAAGATTGGTTCACCCCCCAAATGGCCGTTATGGCCGGCACACTGGGACCGGCGTGCTACGCTGATCTGAAGCCAAGAGCCTGGTTCTTCCTCCTGGTCTCCCACGCAGGTGCAGAGCCCAAGCCTTTGGGCCATCCTCCACTGCCTTACCAGACCACAGAGGAGAGCTGGACTGGAAGAGGAGCAATGGGAAGGATCTGGAGCCCCAACTGGTACTAGAACCCGGGCTGCCAGCCCTGCAGGTGGAGGATTAGCCAAGTGAGCTAAGGTGCCTGCCCTGATGGATTTAAACAACTGTAACCATATCTTGAGGCCAATAAATATCCTTTAAAGAACACAAGCATAGAGAGCAGTGGCCTTACCAACAAAAACAAATGAACAACAACAAAAAACCACAGAAGCGTTTTTACATTTTACAGACTTAAATGTAGTCTCCATCAAAAATCATCAAAATAAGCTGACTAGACATATATGAAACTGTGAAGTAATTTTTTTAAACACTCAGGGAGCTCAGAAATGTATCTCAGCACAAATATTTAAAAGCACATAACCTTTAAGGAGTAATAGCTGCCAGACTTAAGGACTGACAAAATTCAAAAGAAAAAATTTCCCTATTTGGCATCAGTGCAGTGCCCTCACATGGTTTTTTCCTGATAAGACTTATAAATGTCTAACCGGTATCTCAAAAGGGATTAACATCACTCATCATCTGGGAGAGGCAATTTAGAACTATAGACAGAGTTTGTCACACTTCTTAAAATGGATGCCTCTTTATTTATTTTTAAAAAGACACATTAGTTTATTTAAGATTCGAAGAGAGAGAGAGAGAGAGAGAGAGAGAGAGCAGGCAGAATGAGCAAGTCAAAGAGAGACAGCTGGAGGTCTTCCACATAATCACTCATTCCTCCAAGTTCCTTCCCCAGCTGGGGCTGGGTTGGGCAGAAGTGGGAGCCAGGGATTCTTCAGGGATGCATGCATGGCAGGGATCCAAGATTTGACCAGCGTCAGCTGCCTTGCAGATGCATTCCCAGGAAGCTTGATTGGAAGGGGAGTGTCCGGGACCCCAACAGGCCCACTGCAGTGGATTGGGGCATCACAAGCCACAGCCTCACCTGCTGCATCATGATTCCCACCCGAGGTGTTATTTTAAAATGTCAAAGACTGCTATAAATCGCCATCTTTGCATTGTTGTGGCATCCAGCTCCCCACTCATCCACCGCCTCTGCTGCCATGGAATCTCGTAGCTTGGGCCCCAGTCTCTGCACTCTCGCCATGTCAAACTGACCACCCTGGCCTGACACCCGCTCCCAGATCACCACCAAGGACTTACAGAGAACAAGGACGTCCTGGACGAGGCTGGAAACGGAAGAGACGCCCCTGCCACATGGGGGCGCTCATGAGGACAATGGGGAGTAGGAGGCGCACAAGGAGGTAGAGGAAGAAGGTGGAGAGCAGGAGGGCATGGAGGAAGAGGGCCATAGAGAGAAAGAGCATGGAGACGAGGGTGAGGAGGCCGAGGCAGCTCCAGGAAACGGGCACCTGAAGATTTTGAAGACTCGACAGCAGAAAAGGAAAACTAAAACATAAAAAAAAAATAAGTAAATAAAAGGCAGCAGTGACCTAGTCCTCTTCCACTTCTGGTCTCAGAATCTCAAGGTGATCACTTTGGATCAGAGGCCACCGCCGTCCGCGGAGGCGCCCCCTGCCGACGACGCGCTCTCTGCACCTCCCAACCAAGATCAAGTGTGTTTGCAACAGGGGAGGGAAAAAAAAATTCAGCTCTGCTTTTATCCGAAAAGTACTTCAGGAGGGAAAGTTCCTTTGTATTTCTACTTTTTTTACGATTTGTTTTGTTGTTCATATTGGTAGGGAGCATCCATTTTTAATGATCTTGGGATGAAAAACCAGCCTACAGGGTGTTCTCTGTATGCTTCTGACTGTACTTGTGTTGTGACCATGTTCATTTACATCTCAGAGGAGAAAAAAAACTGTAAAAGAGCAAAATCAACAACAACAGAAAATCTTGCATCAAGCATTCCTCTTTTTTTTGTCTGTACTTAGCTGTACAGTAAGTTTTTGGTTTGTTTGGTAGAGTTGGCTAAGCATCTGCTTGTGGTGCCAGAATCCCATCTGCATGCCAGGTTTGTGTCCCACATACCCCTCTTCTAAGCCAGCTCTCTGCTACGGCCTGGGAAAGCATTAGAAAGGGGCCCCAAAGCTCAGACCCTTGCACCTGCATGGGAGAGATGGGAGAAACTCCTGGCTCTCAGCTACAGCTCTTTAGGCCATTTCCAGAGGAACCAGCAGAATGAAGACCTTTCTCTCTGTCTCTCCCTCTGTCTGTAATTCTCTCTCAAGTAAAAAAAATGCCCCCACCTTAAGCCAAAGGATTGTTCTTTTTATCTTTTTTTGTCTATGAAGTTTCTGTTTGCTTTTTTCTTTTGGTCTTTGATGTACTTGTGAACCATGGTATCCAACAATAAGCTAGAATTTTATTTTGCTGTTGTTCTAAATAAAGATAAGACATGTAGACCAGGATGTGGGTAGAAGAGGACACTTATCCAGTGTTGCTGGAATATATGTTACTACATCCATTATGGAAAACAATGGAGAGGTTTTATCCAAACTAAAAATTTAGCTTTCCTCAGAATATTATAACAAATAATTATGAAAGGAATAAGGCAATTTTAAATTAAAACTGCTATAGATCCTGCAATCCCTATCCTGGCTATAAATCCAAATGAATGAAATCTCTGTGTAGAGAGAGAAGGCGCCAGGTGCCCCATGAATAATTGTACAGCAATGCTGACTCGTAGTGCCAATGTTGGAAACAGTGTAAGTACCCATCGGCAGACAGATGAATGAGTATGTGCTATCCATATGAAATATTATATTTCTAGGTTGCTCTGTGTGCATGAGGCTTCCTCATAAGTTTATGGAAAAACAAGATTTACACAAATTAACTTCATATATAGAATTTCATTTGTCTATTTAGTTTTGGACACATAGTGATGAGATGAACGGAAGACAGAGAGAGAGGGAGAGAGAGAAAATCTTTCATCTGCTGGTTCCCTTCCAAATGGCTGAATGGCTGGGGCTTTTCAAGGCAGAAGTCAGGAGCCTGGAATTCCATGGAGGGCGATTACATGATTAATACGGGCACATGAACTTGGATCATCATCTGATGCTTGGCAGGCATAGTAGAAGGGAGCTGAATCAGAAGCAGAGCAGCCAGAACTTGAATGCACATCCCTTTGTTCAATGATGCTGTTCCAAAATGGGGCTTAAATCACAGTGCCTCCATGGGGCCTGCCCTGTTACAATTTTTGAATCTATGCAGATATTTTGCAGAATGCACGTCTTCCACAGTCTCGTTTTAAACTCTCACTAATTAACTAATTTAGAGACCAGGGGAGAGAGAGAGTTGGGAGAAAGCAAGGGATTCACACAAAGACAGAGGGATAGAGAGGTCACATCTGCTGGTTCATTGTCTTAAGCCTCTTCATTTAGAGTTGGGACATTGACTCCAGGAGCTGAAATCTCAATCTAGGTTTCTCAGGAGAGTGGCAGGGTTTCCACTACCCGAGTGGTCATTTCTTTGAAGAATTATTTATTTTATTTGAAAGGCAGAGTTGCAGAGAGACAAAGGCAGAAACAGAGAAACACAGAGAGCGAGCGAGAGAGAGATCAACCATCAGCTGTCTCACTCCCCAAATGGCCATAATGGCCACAGCTTGGCTGATCCAAAGCCGGGAGACAGGAGCTTCTTCTGGGTCTCCCATGAGGGTTCAGAGGCCCAAGTCCTTGGGCCATCCTCTGCTACTTTCCCAGGTGAACAAGCAGGGAGCTGGTTCAGAAGTGGAGCAGCTGGGACTCAGGCAGTGGCTATAGCTGCTATGCCACAGCGCTGAAATGGAGTTGACACTTTTGTATCCCAGGACAGGCATCAGCAGGAAGTTATAATCAGGGGTCTGATTGGACTAGAAACCAGGGACCCTGAAGTGAGCTGCAGGTTTCTAATCTCTTGGTTTAACTTCTAGGTGAGATCAGCCCCATAAAGGCTTTGAAGTTCCTTGAGTTTACAGATACACACACACACACACACAGAGGAAAACACAGTAGGAAGTCACTGAAATAAGGTGAGATCATGGCCAGGTTTCCTCCTCAGCCAAACTGTGGGTGTTGAGCCCCACTGCAGAGCATCGGGGGCTCCCAGGGTGACTGGGGAGAGTAAGCTTGTGGGTAGATACCCATCCCATACAGCTGGACATTCTGCTGCTCAGGTGGCCAGGAATTAATGCCCGACAAGGTTTTTTTTTTTTTCTTTTAGGGATTTCTTTAATATTTGCAAGTCAGAGTTATACAGAGAGAGGAGAGGCAGAGAGAGAGAGAGAGAGAGAGAGAGAAGAGAGAGAGAGAGAGAGGTCTTCCATCCAATGGTTTACTCCCCAATTGCCTACATGGCCCAGATATGGGACTATCTGAAGCCAGGAGCCAGGAGTTTCTTCTGGGGCTCCCACGAGGGTATAGGGGCCCAAGGACTTTGACCATCTTCTGCTGCTTTCCCAGGTCACAGCGGAGAGCTGGATAAGAATTGGAGAAGCCAGGTCTTGAAACAGTGCCCATATGAGATGCTGGTGCTTCAGGCCAGGGTTTGAACCAGCTGAGCCACAGCACCAAGCCTGCACTGAATAGGTGTTTTTTTACAGGTAGAATTAGACAGTGAGAGAGAGAAAGAGAAAAAGGTCTTCCTTTAAGATTGGTTCACCCCCCAAATGGCCGCTATGGCCAGTACGCTGTGGCTGGTGTGCTACGCTGATCTGAAGCCAAGAGCCTGGTTCTTCCTCCTGGTCTCCCATGCAGGTGCAGAGCCCAAGTCTTTGGGCCATCCTCCACTGCCTTACCAGACCACAGAGGAGAGCTGGACTGGAAGAGGAGCAATGGGAAGGATCTGGAGCCCCAACTGGTACTAGAACCTGGGGTGCCAGCGCTGCAGGCGGAGGATTGGCCAAGTGAGCTAAGGTGCGTGGCCTGATGGATTTAAACAACTGTAACCATATCTTGAGGGCAATAAGTATCCTTTAAAGAACACAAGCATAGAGAGCAGTGGCCTTAAAAAGAAAAACAAATGAACAACAACAAAAACCCTGCACAGAAGCGTTTTTACATTTTACAGATTTAAATGTAGTCTCCATCAAAACTTATCAAAATAAGCTGGCTAGACATATATGAAATTGCGAAGTAATTTTATTAAACACTCAGGGAGCTCAGAAATGTATCTCAGCACAAATATTTAAAACCACATAACCTTTAAGGAGTAATAGCTGCCAGACTTAAGGACTGACAAATACAAAAGAAAAAATTTCCCTATTTGGCATCAGTAAATTGCCCTCATGTGTGTTTTTCCTGATAAGACTTATGAATGTCTAACCGGTATCTCAAAAGGGATTAACATCACTCATCATCTGGGAGAGGCTAATTAGAAGTATAGACAGAGTTTGTCACACTTCTTAAAATGGATGCCTCTTTATTTATTTTTAAAAAGACATATTAGTTTATTTAAGATTTGGAGAGAGAGAGAGCAAATGAGCAAGAGAAATAGAGCAGGCAGAATGAGCAAGTCAAAGAGACAGCTGGAGGTCTTCCACATAATCACTCATTCCTCCAAGTTCCTTCCCCAGCTGTGGCTGGGTTGGGCAGCAGTGGGAGCCAGGGATTCTTCAGGGATGCATGCATGGCAGGGATCCAAGATTTGACCAGCGTCAGCTGCCTTGCAGATGCATTCCCAGGAAGCTTGATTGGAAGGGGAGTGTCCGGGACTCCAAGAGGCCCACTGCAGTGGATTGGGGCATCACAAGCCACAGCCTCACCTGCTGCATCATGAATCCCACCCCAGGTGTTATTTTAAAATGTCAAAGACTGCTATAAATCGCTATCTTTGCATTGTTGTGGCGTCCAGCTCCCCACTCATCCACCGCCTCAGCTGCCGTGGAATCCCGTAGCTTGGGCCCCAGTCTCTGCACTCTCGCCATGTCAAACCAGACCACCCTGGCCTGACACCCGCTCCCAGACCACCACCAAGGACTTACAGAGAACAAGGACGTCCTGGAGGACCCCGGGAACCGAAGAAACACCCTTGCCAAATGGGAGCGGTCATGAGGACAATGGGGAGTAGAAGGCGCACAAGGAGGTAGAGGAAAAAGGTGGAGAGCAGGAGGGCATGGAGGAAGAGGGCCATGGAGAGGAAGAGGATGGAGATGAAGGGAAGGAGGCCGAGGCAGCTCCAGGAAACGGGAACCTGAAGATGATGAAGATGACTCGACAGCAGAAAAGCAAAAATAAAACATAAAAAATAAGTAAATAAAAGGCTTCAGTGACCAATATATTCCTCTTCCACTTCTGGTCTAAGAATCTCAACGTGATTACTTTGGCACAGAGGCCGCCGCCGCCAGCGGCAGCGCCCCCTGCCGACGACGCACTCTCTGCACCTCCCAACCAAGATCTAGTGTGTTTGCAACAGGGGAGGGAAAAAACAAATTCAGCTCTGCTTTTATCTGAAAATACTTCAGGAGGGAAAGTTCCTTTGTATTTTTACTTTTTTATGATTTGTATTTTTGTTCATATTGTTAGGGAGCATCCATTTTTAATGATCTTGGGATGAAAAACCAGCCTGCAGGGTGTTCTCTGTATGCTTCTGACTGTACTTGTGTTGTGACCAGGTTCAGAGGAGAAAAAAAAACTGTAAAAGAGCAAAATCAACAACAGCAGCAAATCTTGCATCAAGCATTCCTTTTTTATTGTTTGTTTGTACTTAGCTGTACAGTAAGTTTTTGGTTTGTTTGGTAGAGTTGGCTAAGCATCTGCTTGTGGTGCCAGAATCCCATCTGCATGCCAGGTTCGAGTCCCACATACCCCCCTCTTCTAAGCCAGCTCTCTGCTACGGCCTGGGAAAGCATTAGAAAGGGGCCCCAAAGCTCAGACCCTTGCACCTGCATGGGAGAGATGGGAGAAACTCCTGGCTCTCAGCTACAGCTGTTTAGGCCATTTCCAGAGGAACCAGCAGAATGAAGACCTTTCTCTCTGTCTCTCTCTCTGTCTGTAACTCTCGCAAATAAAAAAATGCCCCCACCATAAGCCAAAGATTGTTCTTTTTATCTTTTTTTTGTCTATGAAGTTTCTGTGTACTTTTTGCTTTTGGTCTTCGATGGACTTTTGAAACATGTTATCCAACAAGAAACCAGAATGTTATTTTGCTGAGTTGTTCTAAAAAAAAAGATAAGACATGTAGACAAGGATGTGGGTAGAAGAGGACACTTATCCAGTGTTGCTGGAATATATGTTACTACATCCATTATGGAAAACAATGGAGAGGTTTTATCAAAAATAAAAATTTAGCTTTCTTCAGAATAGTATAACAAATAATTATGAAAGGAATAAGGCAATTTTAAATTAAAACTGCTATAGATCCTGCAATCCCTATCCTGGCTATAAATCCAAATGAATGAAATCTCTGTGTAGAGAGAGAAGGCACCTCATGAATAATTGTACAGCAATGCTGACTCATAGTGCCAATGTATGGAAACAGTGTAAGTACCCATAGGCAGACAGATGAGTGAGTATGTGCTATCCATATGAAATATTGTATTTCTAGGTTGCTCTGTGTGCATGAGGCTTCCTCATAAGTTTATGGAAAAACAAGATTTACACAAATTAATTCCATATATAGAATTTCATTTGTCTATTTAGTTTTGGACACATAGTGATGAGAAGAAAGGAAGAGAGAGAGGGAGGGAGAGAGAGAAAATCTTTCATCTGCTGGATCCCTTCCAAATGGCTGAATGGCTGGGGCTTGTCAAGGCAGAAGTCAGGAGCCTGGAATTCCATGGAGAGCAATTACATGATTAATATGGGCACATAAACTTGGATCATCATCTGCTGCTTTGGTAGGCATAGTAGAAGGGAGCTGAATCAGAAGCAGAGCAGCCAGAACTTGAATGCACATCCCTTTATTCAATGATGCTGTTCCAAAATGGGGCTTAAATCACAGTGCAGTGAGAGTGAGCCAGAGAGAAAGTTCTTCCTTTTCCATTGGTTCACCCCCCAAATGGCCGCTATGCCAGCATGCTGGGGTCGGACCCTGAGCTGATCCAGAGCAAGGAGCTTCCTCCTGGTCTCCCATGCAGCTGCAGGGACCCGGGGCTTGGGCCATCCTCCACTGCCTTCCTAGTCCACAGCAGAGTGCTGGACTGGAAGAGGAGCAACCGGGACAGAATCCAGAGCCCCAACTGGGACTAGAACCTGGGGTGCTGGCACTACAGGCTGAGGATTAGCCAAGTAAGCCAGGGCTCCAGCCCTAATTAGGTTTTAAAAAACACCTTCAGGTGGTGACTGATGAGATTGTAACCAGACATTGTAACCTGATGAGTGAATGTGCTATCCACAGAAATATTATATTTCCAGGAGTAAGGAGATTCTTCCAGTGCTCCCATGTGGGTGCAGGGGCCCAAGGACTTGGGCCATTTTCTAATGCTTTCCCAGGTCACAACAGAGAGCTGGAAAAGTATTGGAGCAGCCAAGTCTTGAACCAGCACCCATATGGGATGCTGGTGCTTCAGGCCAGGGTGTTAACCTGCTGAGCCACAGTGCCAGGCCTAGACTGTTAAGGTGTGAAACAAAGACCTTCAGGTGGTCACTGATGAGATTGTAACAGACACTCTCAGGTGATCTCACTTAATCTAATTTGGCACAATGGAATGCCTTTTTTCACTTTTCACATACTTTTGAATATTAACATTTATGTTGTGATACAATTGATTATTTTGATATTGTGATTGCTGAAGCACTAGGATTTCTTAGCTTGTGTCTATAAAATTTAATCCTATTGATTATTCTCTTCATATAGAAAACATTTCCTTTTATCTCTTTCTTTTACTGATTTCTTTACTCATTTGAAAGGCAAACCTACGTGGAGGCAGAGGCAGAGAGAGAAAGTTCTTCCATCTGATGGTGCACTCCCCATATGGCTAAAATGGCAGGAGCTGAGCCAATCCGAAGCCAGGAGCCAGGAGCCTCCTCCTGGTCTCACACTTGGGTGCAGGGGCCCAAGGACCTGGGCCATCCCCCACTTCTCTGCCAGACCACAGCGGAGAGCTGGATAGGAAGTGGAGTAGCTGGGACAGGAACCGGCATCCATATGGCATGCCAGCACTTCAGGTGGCAGCTTTACTGGCTATGCCACAGCACCGGATCCAAGTGGAAAACTGTTCTAGAAATGTCAACATGCAGCTTGTTTGATTCTGCAGCTGGAAATCTAGGCAGGGACTTATTGACACTTTTGGGTGGTAATTGGGCTGGTAGAGATGGGGTCCAGTCCCCTGCCTTTTGTCCCAGTGTCCTCTCACACTGTATTTCTGTATTGGACACCAAAAACGGACCTTACATTCAGGTCACACCACCACCACCACCACAGGTGAAAACTGATATGTGCACTGGTGACTGACAGGATAAAGGAATTCCTCCCTCCAATAGGCATGAGCCCCGCCCTCCGGAGGGGCTTTAAAAGGCAGATGGAGCAGGGCTATCCTCCCTCTCTGCACACTTGAGCCTGGAACCTTGAACTTCAGGATGGCACAGGAAAGTGCAGACCAGGGAGCTCTTGGGCTCTCAGTTGAGCTGCCCTCTTCCCCACAAAGGTCTTTTAAAGATGGGGGCACAGATGAAGAGGAGCAACCACCACAAGGACAAGGTGAGACACTGTTTTCTGATTTCCCTGAGAGCTGCCTGCAAAGGCAAGGTAGGTCCTTGGGATGTCAGGGTGAGTGTGGAAGGTGGTTTGGAACCTGGCAACTGGTCTGTGTGTGTGACGGAGGGTTTCATTTTGAAGTTGGAAATGGGAAATAGCTGGTAGCTCCAGGGGCCTATTGAGAAATGTGGCAGCAATGAACCTATGGAACTCTAATGTGCTCATTTCTCTTTGATCCTGGCTTAACTGGCTCAGCCAACAGGATGCCAGAAACTTGAAATCTGAGACAAAATGGGGGCCGGGGGGATAAAATACATACATGGTATTAGTTTTTCATTCTCACGACAAATATCTGAGACATGTCACTAAAGAAGGAACGTTTCTTTCAAACCACATTTAGGAAATTCACAAGAAAAGTCTTCATGTCCCTAATAGTTCATGACCCAAATGCTCTGGCATTTTATGAGGGTAGGGAAGGATTCAGAAGAGTATGGAGGAAAACTCACATGACAATCCAATCTGTCAGGGAGCTTGCTGTGCAAGTGATCTCTCCTTATTCAGATAGCAAGATTCCAACAGCCGGACTCCTCCTTCCCAACATCACCCAGTCTAAACATTGTCCACGTCTCAGGTTTTTCCCCACCCTTGATCCATTTCTATTTTCATTAGCTTCCACCTTAATACTTGTTCTTAAAGAGATTTATTCATTTATCTGAAAGAGGTACACAGAAGGAGAAGGAGAAGCAGAGTTTGAGAGAGATCTTCCACCTGCTGGTTCACTCCCCCATTGGCAGCAACAGCCAAAGCTGTGCTGGTCTGTAACCAGGAGCCAGGAGCTTCTTCAACAGCTCCTTCACGGGTGCAGGGGCTCAAGAACTTGAGCTATCTTCCACTGCTTTCCCAGGCCATAGCAGAGAGCTGGATTTGACGTGGAGCAGCTGGGACTCGAACCAGTTCTGTAATGGGATGGCAGCACTGCAGACCGTGGGTTTTCCTACTATGCCACAGAGCTGGCCCCTTCCCCTTAATACTTGAAGCATTAAGTTACAATTTTGTAGACAAAGAGATTCACAAACAACCTTTGGAGGACACAAATTTTATACATGTGGGGAATTTTTATTTTATTTCGTGGGGAAACTCAGTCATATGTGCTCTCTTTTGTTGTAGGGTCAAAGCCCAGTCCACATGAGGAGAAGTCCCAGGAAAGGGAGCTCAGAGGCAGAAGCAGCGTTGCCAGAGCAGGTAAGTTCAGACTCACCCGGAGCGAGAAGGTCATAGGGTGCTGTGGCACAGTCTTCTCTGGGAGACAGGGGCCCTGAGACCAGATGGGTCAGCAGCACCTCAGAGATGCTGGGGTACGGGGACCAGAGGGGAAGGGAGCACTGGTGGGAGGCGCTGCTCCCTGTGTCCTGGGTAGACCTGGGCTGTGGCTGTGCCTTTGGAGGCAGGCACTCCAACTCCCTGTGTTTTGCAGAATCAGAGTCCAGCTGTGACGGGGTGAGCTCCAGGAAGAGGACAATCAGTTCCAAGGACAGCAGCCACACGGGGACAGGTAGCATCGTGCTTTCTCTCCCTAGAGGGTCAGGACCAGGGAGCTTATCCAATGTTGGGAAGGGAGGGGTTGTCAGAGATTGAGAGCAGTTTAAAGATCCCGAGAGCATGTGAGGAGGAGGATGGGTGCTGCCTGGGTTCCTGCTGGAGTCCATTGTGGGGAAGGAAGTGCAGGATTCGGTGGGGTTCACGTGAAGGGGGCAGGACTTAGGTTTTAGGGCCCAAGGAGCTGTGCTGAGTGTCTCCCGTGTGTCTCTGCAGGCAGCTGTGTGCATGAGCTCAGCGTGACTTTGCAAAAGAAACCAAAACCTTCAGAGGATGGAAATGACAGAGGAATTCAGGAGGCACATGCGGAACCTCGCAGGGGATCCTCCAGGGCCCGCTCTGGGCACAAGAGGAGGCGCAGGTCCAGGTCCCCTGCAGACCACCCACCGCCCCTTCGGAAGAGCCTGGTGACCTCCCTGCGCTCTCTGTCTGAGGCCGTTTATGAAGATTTAGCCCGGGTGCAGGCGCAGCAGGCGCAGTTCCCGATGACCCAGGAGCAGCTGTTTGCTCTGGCACAGCTCCGCGGGCCTCTATGCAGCGCCATGCTTTGTGTTTCCATGTGGGTGCAAACTGCTGAAATCTTTACTTAATACATACTAAAATGATCTGTATATATATATATATATATATATATAAAATTGAAAATGAATCTTGATTGAATGGAAGCGGAGAGAGAGCGGGAAAGGGGAGTGTTGCGGGTGAAATGGAAGTCATCAGGGGGGAGGGGGATGCCAATTTAGTCCATAAGCTGTACTTTGGAAATCTATATTCATTAAATAAAAGTTAAAAAGAGGGCAGCTTAAATCACAGTGCCACAATGTGGCCTGCACTGTCACAATTTTTGAATCTATGCAGCTATTTTGCAGAATGCATGTGTTCAACAGACACATTTTAACCCTCACTAATTAACTAATTTAGAGACCAGGGGAGAGAGAGAGGTGGGAGAAAGCAAGGAATTCACACAGAGACAGAGGGACAGAGAGTTCATATCTGCTGGTTCATTGTCTTAAGCCTCTTCAGTTAGAGTTGGGACATTGACTCCAGGAGCTGAAATCTCAATCTAGGTTTCTCTTGAGCGTGGCAGGGTTTCAACTACCTGAGTGTTCATTTCTTTGAAGAATTATTCATTTTCTTTGAAAGGCAGAGTTGCAGGGAGACAAAAGTAGAAACAGAGAGAGAGACAGACAGAAAGAGAGAGAGAGAGAGGGAGGGAGATCAACTATCAGCTGGCTCACTCACCAAATGGCCATAAATGCCACAGCTTGGCTGATCCAAAGCCAGGAGACAGGAGCTTCTTCTGGGTCTCCCATGGGGTTCAGAGGCCCAAGTCCTTGGGCCATCCTCTGCTACTTTCCCAGGTGAACAAGCAGGGAGCTGGTTCAGAAGTGGAGCAGCTGGGACCCAGGCAGTGGCTACACATGCTATGCCACAGCACTGAAATGGAGTTGACACTTTTGTATCCCAGAACATGCATCAGCAGGAAGTTATAATCAGGGGTCTGATTGGACTAAAAACCAGGCACCCTGAAATGAGTTGCAGGTTTCTAATCTCCTGGTTTAACTTCTAGGTAAGATATCAGCCCCATAATGGCTTTGAAGTTCCTTGAGTTTACAGATAAACACACACACAGGAAAACACAGTAGGAAGTCACAGAGCAATAAGGTGAGATCATGGCCAGGTTTCCTCCTCAGCCAGACTGTGGGTGCTGAACACCACTGCAGAGCATCGTGGGCTCCCAGGGTGACTGGGGAGAGTAAGCTTGTGGGTAGATACCCATCCCATACAGCTGGACATTCTGCTGCCCAGGTGGCCAGGAATTAATGGCTGACAAGGTTTTTTTTCCTCTAGAGATTACTTTAATATTTGCAAGTCAGAGTTACACAGAGAGAGGAGAGGCAGAGAGCGAGTGAGGTCATCCATCCAATGGTTTACTCCCCAATTGGCCACATGGCCCAGATATGGGACTATCTGAAGCCAGGAGCCAGGAGTTTCTTCTGGGGCTCCCACGTGGGTATAGGGGCTCAAGGACTTTGGCCATCTTCTGCTGCTTTCCCAGGTCACAGCAGAGAGCTGGATAAGAAATGGAGCAGCCAGGCCTTGAAACAGTGCTCATATGGGATGCTGGTGCTTCAGGCCAGGGTTTGAACCAGCTGAGCCACAGCACCAAGCCTGCACTGAATAGGTTTTTTTTTTAACAGGTAGAGTTAGACAGTGAGAGAGAGACAGAGAAAAAGGTCTTCCTTTAACATTGGTTCACCCTCCAAATGGCCGCTATGACCGGCACAATGGGGCCGGCGTGCTACGCTGATCTGAAGCCAAGAGCCTGGTTCTTCCTCCTGGTCTCCCACGCAGGTGCAGAGCCCAAGCCTTTGGGCCATCCTCCACTGCCTTACCAGACCACAGAGGAGAGCTGGACTGGAAGAGGAGCAATGGGAAGGATCTGGAGCCCCAACTGGTACTACAACCCGGGGTGCCTGCGTTGCAGGTGGAGGATGGGCCAAGTGAGCTAAGGCACCTGCCCTGATGGATTTAAACAACTGTAACCATATCTTGAGGGCAATAAATATCCTTTAAAGAACACAACCATAGAGAGCAGTGGCCTTAAAAACAAAAACAAACGAATAACAACAACAAAAAACCACAGAAGCGTTTTTACATTTTACAGACTTAAATGTAGTCTCCATCAAAAATCATCAAAATAAGCTGACTAGACAAATATGAAATTGTGAAGTAATTTTTATAAACACTCACGAAGCTGAGAAATGTATCTCAGTACAAATATATTAAACCTCATAACTGTTAAGGAGTAATAGCTGCCATACTTAAGGACTGACAAAATTCAAAAGAAAAAATTTCCCTATTTGGCATCAGTAAAGTACCCTCACATGTGTTTTTCCTGATAAGACTTTTGAATGTCTAACCAGTATCTGAAAAGGGATTAACATCACTCATCATCTGGGAGAGGCAAATTAGAACTATATACAGAGTTTGTCACACTTCTTAAATTGGATGCTTCTTTATTAAAAGACACATTAGTTTATTTAAGAGTCGGCAAGAGAAAGAGAGAGAGCGAGAGCGAGAGAGAGAGAGAAATAGAGCAGGCAGAATGAGCAAGTTAGAAAGAGACAGATGGAAGTCTTCCACATACTCACTCATTCCGCCAAGTTCCTGCCCCAGCTGTGGCTGGGTTGGGCAGAAGTGGGAGCCAGGGATTCTTCAGGGATGCATGCAGGGCAGGGATCCAAGATTTGACCAGCGTCAGCTGCCTTGCAGATGCATTCCCAGGAAGCTTGATTGGAAGGGGAGTGTCCGGGACTCCAACAGGCTCACTGCAGTGGATTGGGGCATCGCAAGCCACAGCCTCACCTGCTGCATCATGAATCCCACCCCACGTGTTATTTTAAAATGTCAAAGACTGCTATAAATCGCCATCTTTGCATTGTTGTGGGGTCCAGCTCCCCACTCATCCACCGCCTCTGCTGCCGTGGAATCTCGTAGCTTGGGCCCCAGTCTCTGCACTCTCGCCATGTCAAACCAGACCACCTTGGCTTGACACCCGCTCCCGGATCACCACAAGGACTTACAGAGAACAAGGGCATCCTGGATGAGGCTGGGAACCGAAGAGACCCCCCCTACCAAATGGGAGCGCTCATGAGGACAATGGGGAGTAGGAGGCACACAAGAGGTAGGGGAAGAAGGTGGAGAGGAGGAGGGCGTGGAGAAAGAGGGCCATGGAAAGGAAGAGGATGGAGACGAAGGTGAGGAGGCCGAGGCAGCTCAAAGAAATGGGCACCTGAAGATCCTAAAGATGACTCGACAGCAGAAAAGGAAAAATAAAACTTAAAAAAATAAGTAAATAATAGGCAGCAGTGACCTAGTCCTCTTCCACTTCTGGTCTCAGAATCTCAAGGTGATCACTTTGGAGCAGAGGCCGCCGCCGCCCGCGGCAGCGCCCCCTGCCTACGACGCGCTCTCTGCACCTCCCAACCAAGATCGAGTGTGTTTGCAACAGGGTAGGGAAAAAAAAATTCAGCTCTGCTTTTTCTGAAAAGTACTTCAGAAAGGAAAGTTCCTTTGTATTTTTACTTTTTTTTTCGATTTGTATTTGTGTACATATTGGTAGGGAGGAGCCATTTTTAATGATCTTGGGATGAAAACCAGCATGCAGGGTGTTCTCTGTATGCTTCTGACTGTACTTGTGTTGTGACCATGTTCATTTACATTTCAGAGGAGAAAAAAACTGTAAAAGAGCAAAATCAACAACAACAGCAAATCTTGCATCAAGCGTTCCTCTTTTTTTTGTTTGTTTGTTTGTTTTTTTGTACTTAGAAGTACAGTATTTTTTGGTTTGTTTGGTAGAGTGGGCTAAGCATCTGCTTGTGGTGCCAGAATCCCATCTGCATGCCAGGTTCGAGTCCCACATACCCGTCTTCTAAGCCAGTTCTCTGCTACAGCCTGGTAAAGCATTAGAAAGGGGCCCCAAAGCTCAGACCCTTGCACCTGCATGGGAGAGATGGGAGAAACTCCTGGCTCTCAGCTACAGCTGGTTAGGCTATTTCCAGAGGAACCAGCAGAATGAAGACCTTTCTCTCTGTCTCTCCCTCTGTCTGTAACTCTCTCTCTCAAATAAAAAAAAAATTCCCCCACCACAAGCCAAAGGATTGTTCTTTTTTTCTTTTTTTGTCTATGAAGTTTCTGTTTACTTTTTGCTTTTGGTGTTTGATGGACTTGTGAAACAAGTTATCCAACAAGAAACCAGAATTTTATTTTGCTGAGTTGTTCTAAAAAAAGAATAAGACTTTTAGATTACAATATGGGTAGAGTAGGACACTTATCCAGTGTTGCTGGAATATGTGTTACTACATCCATTACGGAAAGCAATGGAGAGGTTTTACCCAAACTAAAAATTTAGCTTTCCTCAGAATAGTATAACAAATAATTATCAAAGGAATAAAGCCGTTTTAAATTAAAACTGCTATAGATCCTGCAATCCCTATCCTGGGTATAAATCCAAATGAATGAAATCTCTGTGTAGAGAGAGAAGGCGCCCATGAATAATTGTACAGCAATGCTGACTCGTAGTGCCAATGTATGGAAACAGTGTAAGTACCCATCGGCAGACAGATGAGTGAGTATGTGCTCTCCATGTGAAGTATTATATTTCTAGGTTGCTCTGTGTGCATGAGGCTTCCTCAAGTTTATGGAAAAACAAGTTACACAAATTAATTTCATATATAGAATTTCATTTATTTGTTTAATTTATGGACA
Organism: Oryctolagus cuniculus; assembly: GCF_964237555.1. Classification (NCBI taxonomy): domain Eukaryota; kingdom Metazoa; phylum Chordata; class Mammalia; order Lagomorpha; family Leporidae; genus Oryctolagus; species Oryctolagus cuniculus. Next base: position 4,339,793 of record NC_091450.1, on the reverse strand, counting down.
CATAGGATGGTGAGAAAGAGAGAGAGAGAGAGAGAGAGAGAGAGAGAGAGAGAGAGAATTTTCCATATGCTGGTTTCCCTCCCAAATGGCTGAATGGCTGGGGCTTGTCAAGGCAGAAGTCAGGAGCCTGGAATTCCATGGAGGGTGATTACATGATTAATATGGGTGCATGAACTTGAATCATCATCGGATGCTTTGGCAGGCCCAGTAGAAGGGAGCTGAATCAGAAGCAAAGCAGCCAGAACTTGAATGCACATCCCTTTACTCAATGATGCTGTTCCAAAATGGGGCTTAAATCACAATGCCGCAATGAGGCCTGCCCTGTTACAATTTTTGAATCTATGCAGATATTTTGCATAATGCATGTGTTCCACAGACTCATTTTATCTCAAATTAATTAACTAATTTAGAGATGGGGGAGAGAGAGAGAAGGAGAGGGAGATCAAGAATGCACACAGAGACAGAGGGACAGAGAGGTCATATCTGCTGGTTCATTGTCAAAAACCTCTTTAGTTAGAGTTAGGACACTGACTCCAGGAGCTGAAATTTCAATCTAGGTTTCTCATGAGAGTGGCAGGGTTTCAATTACCTGAGTGTTCATTTCTTTGAAGAATTTTTTATTTTATTTGAAAGGCAGAGTTACAGAGAGACAAAGGCAGAGACAGAGAGAGAGAGAGAGAGCGAGTGAGAAAGAGAAAGAAAGATCAATCATCAGCTGGTTCACCCCCCAAATGGCCATAATGGCCACAGCTTGGCTGATCCAAAGCTGGGAGACAGGAGCTTCTTTTTGGTCTCCCATGAGGGTTCAGAGGCCTAAGTCCTTGGGCCATCCTCTGCTACTTTCCCAGGTGAACAAGCAGGGAGCTGGTTCAGAAGTGGAGCAGCTGGGACTCAGGCAGTGGCTATACCTGCTATGCCACAGTGCTGAAATGGAGTTGACACTTTTGTATGCCAGGACATGCATTAGCAGGAAGTTATAATCAGGGGTCTGATTGGACTAGAAACCAGGCACCCTGAAATAAGCTGCAGGTGTCTAATCTCCTTGTTTAACTTGTAAGTGAGATATAAGCCCCATATAGGCTTTGAAGTTCCATTGATTTTACAGATACACACACTGGAAGGACACAGTAGGAAGTCACAGAGCAATAAGGTGAGATCATGGCCCAGGTTTCCTCCTCAGCCATACTGTGGGTGCTGAACACCACTGCAGAGCATCGTGGGTTCCCAGGGTGACTGGGGAGAGCAAGTCTGTGGTTATCTACCCATCTTATCCAGGTGGACATTCTGCTGCCCAGGTGTCCAGGAATTAATGACTGACAAGGTTTTTTATTTTTTTTTATTTTTTTAATTTTTTTTTGACAGGCAGAGTGGACAGTGAGAGAGAGAGAGACAGAGAGAAAGGTCTTCCTTTGCCATTGGTTCACCCTCCAATGGCAGCTGCGGCCGGCACGCTGCGGCTGGTGCACCGCGCTGATCTGATGGCAGGAGCCAGGTACTCATCCTGTTCTTCCATGGGGTGCAGGGCCCAAGCACTTGGGCCATCCTCCACTGCACTCCCTGGCCACAGCAGGGAGCTGGCCTGGAAGAGGTGTCAACCAGGACAGAATCCAGCACCCTGACCGGGACTAGAACCCGGTGTGCTGGCGCCGCAAGGCGGAGGATTAGCCTAGTGAGCTGCGGCGGTGGCCGACAAGGTTTTATTTTTGTTCATCATGGATTTCTTTAATATTTACAAGTCAGAGTTACATAGAGAGAGGAAAGGCAGAGAGAGAGAGAGAGAGAGGCCTTCCATCGAATAGTTTATGCCTCAATTGTCCTTAAGGGCTGGAGCTGGGCCTATTGGAATCCATAGGTTGAGAGATTCTTCTGGGTCTCCCACGAGGGTACAGGGGACCAAGGACTTGTGCCATCTTCTGCTGCATTCCCAGGTCACAGCATAGAGCTGGATAAGAATTGGAGCATCCAGGTCTCAAACCAGCATCCAAATGGGATGCTGGACCTTCAGGCCAGGTGTTAACCTGCTGAGCCACAGTGCCAGGCCGGCACTGATTAGGGTTTTTTTTTTTTATTTTTGACAGGCAGAGTTAGACAGTGAGAGACAGAGAGAGCCATAAAATTCTTCCTTTTCCATTGGTTCACCTCCCAAATGGCCGCTATGCCAGCGTGCTGGGGTCAGACCCTGAGCTGATCCAGAGCAAGGAGCTTCCTCCTGGTCTCCCATGCAGGAGCAGGGCCCTGAGACTTAGGCCATCCTCCACTGCCTTCCCAGTCCACAGCAGAGTGCTGGACTGGAAGAGGAGCAACCAGGACAGAATCCAGAGCCCACCTTGGACTAGAATCTGGGGTGCTGGTACCACAGGCTGAGGATTAGCAAAGTGAGCCAGGGCTCCAGCCCTAATTAGGTTTTAAAAACACCTTCAGGTGGTGACTGATGAGATTGTAACCAGACATTGTAACCTGATGAGTGAATGTGCTATCCACAAGAAATAATATATTTCCAGGAGTAAGAAGATTCTTCTGGGGCTCCCATGTGGGTGCTTGGGTCCAAGAGCTTGGGCCATTTACTAATGCTTTCCCAGTCACAGCAGAGAGCTGGAAAAGTATTGGAGCAGCCAAGTCTGGAACCAGCACGCATATGGGATGCTGGTGCTTCAGGCCAGGGTGTTAACATGCTGAGCCACAGTGCCAGGCCTAGACTGATAAGGTGTAAAACAAACACCTTCAGGCAGTGACTGATGAGATTTTAACAGACACCCTCAGGTGATCTCACTTAATCTAATTTGGCACAATGGAATGCCTTTTTTCACATCTCACATACCTTTGAATATTAACATTTATGTTGTGAACCTGACACAATTGATTATTTTGATATTGTCATTGCTGAATGGCTAGAACTTATTGGTTGTTTCTATAAAATTGAATCCTATTGATTATTCTCTTCATATGGAAAACATTTCCTTTTGTCTATTTTACTGATTTCTTTACTCAATTGAAAGACAGACGTACGTGGAGGCAGAGGCAGAGAGAGAAAGTTCTTCCATCTGATGGTGCACTCCCCATATGGCTACAATGGCAGGAGCTGAGCCAATCTGAAGCCAGGAGCCAGGAGCCTCCTCCTGGTCTCACACTTGGGTGCAGGGGCCCAAGGACCTGGGCCATCCCCCACTTCTCTGCCAGACCACAGCGGAGAGCTGGATAGGAAGTGGAGTAGCTGGGACAGGAACCGGCATCCATGTGGCATGCCAGCACTTCAGGTGGCAGCTTTACTGGCTATGCCACAGCACCGGATCCAAGTGGGAAACTGTTCTAGAAATGTCAACATGCAGCTTGTTTGATTCTGCAGCTGGAAATCTAGGCAGGGTCTTATTGACACATTTGGGTGGTAATTGGGTCCAGTCCCCTGACTTTTGTCCCAGTGTCCTCTCACACTGTATTTCTGCATTGGACACTAAAACGGACCTTACATCCGTGTCACACCACCACCACCACCACAGGTGAAAACTGATGCTTGCACTGGTGATTGATAGGAGAAAGGAATTCCTCCCTCCAATAGGCATGAGCCCCGCCCTCCGGAGGGGCTTTAAAAGGCAGATGGAGCAGGGCTATCCTCCCTCTCTGCACACTTGAGCCTGGAACCTTGAACTTCAGGATGGCACAGGAAAGTGCAGACCAGGGAGCTCTTGGGCTCTCAGATGAGCTGCCCTCTTCCCCACAAAGGTCTTTTAAAGATGGGGGCACAGATGAAGAGGAGCAACCACCACAAGGACAAGGTGAGACACTGTTTTCTGATTTCCCTGAGAGCTGCCTGCAAAGGCAAGGTAGGTCCTTGGGATGTCAGGGGGAGTGCAGAAGGTGGTTTGGAACCTGGCAACTGGTCTGTGTGTGTGATGCAGGGTTTCATTTCGAAGTTGGAAATGGGAAATAGCTGGTAGCTCCAGGGGCCTATTGAGAAATGTGGCAGCAATGAACCTATGGAACTCTAATGTGCTCATTTTCCTTTGATCCTGGCTTAACTGGCTCAGCCAACAGGATGCCAGAAACATGAAATCTGAGACAAAATGGGGGCTGGGGTGATAAAATGCATACATGGTATTAGTTTTTCATCTCATTACCAATATCTGAGACATGTTACTAAAACAGGAACATTTCTTTTAAACCACATTTTGGAAATTCACAAGAAAAGTCTTCATGTCCCTAATAGTTCATGACCCAAATGCTCTGACATTTTATGAGGGTAGGGGAGGATTCAGAAGGAGTCTGGAGCAAAACTCACATGACAATCCAATCTGTCAGGGAGCTTGCTGTGCACGTGATCTCTCCTTATTCAGATACCAAGATTCCAACAGCCGGGCTCCTCCTTCCCAACATCACCCAGTCTAAACATTGTCCACGTCTCAGATTATTCCCCACTCTTGATCCATTTCTATTTTCATTAGTTTCCCCTTAATACTTTTTATTAAAGAGATTTATTCATTTATCTGAAAGAGGTACACAGAAAGAGAAGGAGAAGCAGAGTTTGAGAGATATCTTCCATCTTCTGGTTCACTCCCCAAATGGCAGCAACAGCCAGAGATGGACTGGCCTGTAATCAGGAGCCAGGAGCTTCTTCCACATCTCCTTCAAGGGTGCAGGGGCTCAAGAACTCAAGCTATATTCTACTGCTTTTGAACCATGGCAGAGAGCTGGATGGGACGTGGAGCAGCTGGGACTCGAACCAGTTCTGTAATGGGATGGCAGCACTGCAGACCATGGGTTTTCCTACTATGCCACAGAGCTGGCCCCTTCGCCTTAGTACTTGAAGCATTAAGTTACAATTTTGTAGACAAAGAGATTCACAAACAACCTTTGGAGGACACAAATTTTATACACGTGGGGAATTTTTATTTTATTTCGTGGGGAAACTCAGTCATACATACTCTCTTTTGATGTAGGATCCAAGCCCAGTCCACATGAGGAGAAGTCCCAGGAAAGGAAGCTCAGAGGCAGAAGCAGCATTGCCAGAGCAGGTAAGTTCAGACTCACCCGGAGCGAGAAGGTCATAGGGTGCTGTGGCACAGTCTTCTCTGGGAGACAGGGGCCCTGAGACCAGATGGGTCTCAGAGATGCTGGGGTACGGGGACCAGAGGGGAAGGGAGCACTGGTGGGAGGCGCTGCTCCCTGTGTCCTGGGTAGACCTGGGCTGTGGCTGTGCATTTGGAGGCAGGCACTCCAACTCCCTGTGTTTTGCAGAATCAGAGTCCAGCTGTGACAGGGTGAGCTCCAGGAAGAGGACAATCAGTTCCGAGGACAGCAGCCACACGGGGACAGGGAGCATCATTGCTTTCTCTACCTAGAGGGTCAGGACCAGGGAGCTTATCCAATGTTGGGAAGGGAGGGGTTGTCAGAGATTGAGAGCAGTTTAAAGATCCCGAGAGCATGTGAGGAGGAGGATGGGTGCTGCCTGGGTTCCTGCTGGAGTCCATTGTGGGGAAGGAAGTGCAGGATTCGGTGGGATTCACGTGAAGGGGGCAGGACTTAGGTTTTAGGGCCAAGGAGCTGTGCTGAGTGTCTCCCGTGTGTCTCTGCAGGCAGCTGTGTGCATGAGCTCAGCGTGACTTTGCAAAAGAAAGCAAAACCTTCGGACTATGGAAATGACAGAGGAATTCAGGAGGCGCATGCAGAACCTCGCAGGGGATCCTCCAGGGCCCGCTCTGGGCACAAGAGGAGGTGCAGGTCCAGGTCCCCTGCAGACCACCCACCGCCCCTTCGGAAGAGCCTGGTGACCTCCCTGCGCTCTCTGTCTGAGGCCATTTATGAAGATTTAGCCCGGGTGCAGGCGCAGCAGGCGCAGTTCCCGCTGACCCAGGAGCAGCTGTTTGCTCTGGCACAGCTCCACGGGCCTCTATGCAGCGCCATGCAGAGCTGCTATGCGCTGGCCTCGCAGGCAGCCTGGGCCTTCCCTGCCCAGGGCTGGCTCCTCCCTGCCCAGGCCCCTTCCTCCGTCCCGGCCCCGGCCCCGGCCCCGGCCCCGGCCCCGGAGCACATGCCTGCTGTCCAGTCGTGGGCACCTGCTCAGAGCTCCTCCCAGGAGAGGGAAGGCCAGCTCTCTGCTGAGCAGGAAGAACCTGAGGCACACAGGGCATCAGACTAATCTTGTGCTGGGGAGCCCGCATGGTGGACACTAGAGGGCGCATCTCTGACACGCAGAAAGCCTTGCAGCTGCTACTTCTCCGCAAGCCCAGCAGAGACCCTGTAGTGGGGATGAGCTGATGCCTGAGGGAATCTGGGTGGCCATAGGAAAGGAACTGGAGCGACTTCCTCGGAATCAGGAACCTGTTGTGTCCTTGAGGACGCCATGACAGAAGAATGTCGGTTTTCACATTACCAATCTGAATCCTTGTAACTGACTTGAATTTTTAAATGAAGCACATATATTAAGAGGTCATCATTGACACTTGTGCATTTTTGTCAATGTAAAGTTTTCTACCTGGAGAAGTTCTGGGGAGGTGGGAGGAACAGTGCTCAGGAGGACTCTGAGGGGAGATGACAGGGTGGGGCGGCTTTTCAAAGTGCATTAGAACGTATGTTCCTTTGTTTTATTTTTATGTTTTCTATTTTTGTACATATTGGTAAGGGTTAGCCAATTTTAATTCTCTTGGGATGACCAAACTAACCTTCAAATTTTTTTCTGTATGCTTTTTCTTTTCTTGTGATGTGAATTCTTCATTAACATATCAAAGGAGAAAAAAATCTTTGTAAAATATCTAAAGCAACAACAGAAAACCTTGTGTCAAGCATTCCTTTTTTTTTTTTGTATGTACTTAGCTGTACTGTAAGTAGTTGTTTAGTATGAGATAGTTAAAAAGGCCAAAGATAGGGGCCAGCAATGTGGTAGAGTGGGCTAAGTGTCTGCCTGTTGTGCCAGAATACCATATAGGTACTAGGTTGGTGTCCCAGATGCCCCTTTTCTAAACCAGCTCTCTGCTATGGCCTGGAAAAGCAGTAGAACACAGCCCAGATGCTTGGGCCTCTTCACCTGCATAGGAGACCTGCAAGAAACTTCTGGTTCTCAGCTACTGCCATTTAGACCATTTCCTGAGGGACCAGCAGGGGGAACCTTTCTGTTTCTCCCTCTGTCTGTCTATAATTCTATCATCAAATAAATAAATAAAATCCCCTCCACACAAAAGCCAAAGGTTTGCCTTGTTTTGTCTATGTAGTTGCCATTGTTTTTTATTTTTCAAATTCTTGACATATGTGTGAAACATTTTATCTTAAAATAACTGGAATTTTATTTTGCTGAGTTGTTCTAAAATAAAAGATCAGATGTGTAGATAAGGATGTGGGTAGAAGTGGACACTTATCCAGTGTTGCTGGAATATATGTTACTAGAGCCATTGCAGAAAGTGATGGAGAGGTTTTACCTAAAATAAAAATTGAGCTTTCCTCAGAATATTATACAAATAATTATCAAATAGATAAAACAATTTGAAATAACAACTATTATAAGTGTTACAATCCCTATTCTGGGTACAAATGCAAAGGAAATGAAATCCCTGTGTAGAGAGAGATGTCACCCCATGTTTAGTACAGCAATGCTCACTAGTAGTGCCAATGTATGGAAACAGTTTAAGTACCTATCGGCAGACAGATGAGTATGTGCTATCCATATAAACTATTATATTTCTATATTAAATGTGTGCATGAGGATACTTCATAAGCTTTATGGAAAAGTGAGATTCACACAAATGAATTTCATATATAGATTTTCATTTCTTTATTTAAATATATTTATTTATTGTCACATAGTGATGGAGAGAATGAAAGAAAAGAGAGAGAGAGAGAAAATTTCATCTGCTGCTTCCCTTCCAAAATGGTTGAATTGCTGGGGTCTGTCAAGGCAGAAATCAGGAGCCTGGAATTCCATCCAGAGGTGTTAGAGTCGACCGCCCGAAAAACGTCACCTATGGACACGTCTCTTATGCAACCAGCAAGGGGAAGCTTTATTCATTATCCAGCATGCTGGGGCTGTCTGATCATACAAGAGCAGAGCAGCCTCAAGGAACTAAAGTATAGGGTTTATAAAGACAAAAACCACAAAATCAGGAGGGGGGAGAGAATACACAGTTGCTAAGCGGTTGCTAATATCTTACAATCAGCAATTATGATCTTAAGACATAGACAGATCACATTTTTATTAGCTCAGATAACCCAGGTGTAACCTTTTTATTTTTAAAAATCAGCAATCATGCTAGGGGGTTTTTGTGCGTTGCCAAGGGTGATGTAGTGCACTGCCATTGTCCAACTATTTGAGATCATAGTTTCAGACCAGAGTCTCATGGTGTGGGGGTTGCTTTCCCAGAATGCAGTCTCAAGTGCTCCAAAATGGAGTCCCTACTGTCAAGGTAATACTTTATCTTATTTTCACAGCTGCACTAGGAAGGTTTAAACCTGTTAAGCTTAAGCTTAACTTTTTACACCCGCACATATACAATTTTAACTCTTCATTCCCCACTCCTTGTTGTGAGGATCTCTAATCTTAGAGATTATTCATTTTTGTCTCTGTTAATGTGACATATTTTTGTCTTATGACTATGAGTTTAACATTTTTAACTTGTTCCTGCACGAAGGTGATGAGTCTATTTAACACACAAGGTCCTATGGTTACAATTAGGAGTAGGATAATTAAGGGTCCTGCTAGGGCTGTCAGTAGGGTAGTAAGCCATGGGGACCAGCTGAACCATGACTCAAACCATCCCTGTTGAGTTTCCCTCTCCCGTTGCCATTTTTCCAGTGGTTTTTTGAGTTTGGCCATGGAGTTTCTAACCACACCAGTTTAGTTGGCATAAAAACAACAATTTTTTCTTTAGGGCCGCACATAACCCCCCCACCATGAAAATGAGATTCAACCCCTGCCTGTTCTGTAATACTGAAATGCCGATACTGGGCTGCATCTGGGAGATTGTGGAAGATTTGTTAGGCAGAAGGGGCAGGGATCTCCACCTGGCAGGTTATCAGGTAGAAGGGGGCAGGGCAGGATGCAAAGGCCAGGCTGCCCATGAAACATTGTCAGGATGACTGAGATGTAGATGCATATGCTGGACACATTGGGCATTTATGTCACACACACATAAGCTCATAAGTGACTTTCTGCCTAATATTTTCCCCTCAAGAGGTAATACCCAAAATTTTTCTTTGGGATTATGGATGGAGTTCCATTTTCTGTAACTTCTTCGAAGCTGGCATGTGGGCGTCGAGGGGGATTTGGGTGTTTCCTCTTGCTACCTGTCTTATGGTGTGCAACAGTGGCCTTGGAAAGACTGTGTTGCTCGGTCCAGAGGGCTGCTCAGGTCGTCCAGTGGAATGGGCTGGAAGTCTTGCCTGATGACCATTTGGAGTTCAACAGCTTTTAGTCTGTTAGAGACAAAATGAACAAGGGCATTAAAAACACACAGTGCAAAGAGAAGCATCAAGATTGCAGAAGTTAGTGGGCCAAGAAGAGGAGATAGCCAGGATTTTTATGATCAGATGTTAGGCCAGAAACCCCAGCCCTGCTTGGCCTGGTCCTGGAGCTGCTTGGCTTTTTCCAGGAAAAGTACAAATTTGGGTTTGTGCCTGTCCAGTCTGATTGACCCAGAGACAATTTTTTTCCAGATATTTAGTAGCCAGTTTTGCTAGGAAGTTAAGCCAATGTACAAGACTAGAGTCTCAAGCTGGGAAAGAAGACAGACTAATGAATTATTTACATTTAACTATTTATATTATGGATTATTGTGCACCCCCCTCAAGAGATAGGCCCTTTAAGTCCCCAGTGAGGACCTGTTCAAATAGGTGTAGGGCTATCTGAGTTAGCTGTTACTGAAAGCCCTGTTTTTAGGAACTGGCAGGGAGGGCTTTTTAAGCTTAATGTTATTGGATAGACTTTTAAGGCCTTGCTGGGTGTGTGAGGCCCAGACCTATCCATGGGGTGCTGGAAGAGAATTGAAAGAGATGCAAATCTCCTTTAAGGGAGGCACCCTGTTGACTTGCATTACATGGCTGGACTAGGAGGAGAGCTGAATAGGAGGCTCATAGAAATAGGCAACTTGCATTTTACTGACCCTAGGCCATCCCCTCAATAGTGGCAGCTGGAGCTGGAAGCTGGGCAGAGGCCGGGCAGAGCCAAAGACTTTTTAGCTCAGGGCCACAGGGTCTGCGGTTCTGAACCAGGAGTCCTTAAACACCCAGGGCAGTTCCGTGTCCAGTGGCTGTGCTCTTGGCAGAGCTGACAGAAGGCAGTTTCTGTCACAACAGCTGCTTGCCCAATGCCCTGGCTCCTCATATCAGCAAGTTTGGGGTGCACTGGCCTTGCTGGGTCTCCTTGATGGCAGATCACCATGTAAAGCAGCCATGGATTGGCCTGTTGCCCATCTTCTGCTTCTTGCTTGCTCCTTATTCTCCTGGTCTCTAATAAAGTAGACCAAATAGGCAGCCTCTTTGATGTCAGTCAAGGGGGTGCTCAACCCAACCCTGATTTTTGGAGATTTTTTTAATATCAGGGTGAGCTAGAAAAACTATGGTCATGGGCATTTTGACACTTAGTATTTTCCTGCAAGTTAAGACCATGTCCATGAGGAGAACTATAACCCTTTAGGTAAGATCAACTGTGGTGACCTGCTTGCATACTTTGAGGTCATTAGTGTAACTTTTTACACCAAAAAATTGATCTAGTTGTCACATTATTTTATAGTTTAACCTTTTTTTTGTTGTTATGTTGTTTGGGGCCCTATACTGTGGCCAGGCATTATTACAGAAAAGGTCAGTCATCCCTTACATAAGGTCTGGGGATCAAACCGTACATCACAGTGCAGAGTCCTGCAGAACAATAGTAACTTTCCTTCTGGAAGAGAAAACAGGAGAAGTGAGGCAGTGAGTTGGGTCTCTAGCCTGACTTTCTGGGCTTTTAGATTTAACTGGCAGTTTAACCAGTGTTTACTGTATAGCCTGACTTAGAGGAGAAATTGTGGCAGAGGTCTCTGCCATCATTTGGCTTCTGGGTATTTACCATGTAGCCTGTGGACACTAGAGCTTTTTTGGTTTTCTGGAACCCAGTTTTCTAGCATCTGCCGCATAACCATAACTTAACAGAGACAGTAGAGTACACAATGGATTAACATGAATTTTATCTCTCTTGTTGTCGAATAAACCAGAAATAAAAAAAAACCTTGTATATAAGAGTTTACATAATTTAGAATTATTTAACAGAGTCAAAAAGAGCTTACAGGACCTAACTCTAGAAATGGCAGAGTAATCGATTAAGCAGACACTGTTAAAATAGACGTTACAGTTTTTGCAAAAACAGATTTCAAGATTTATGATTTAGACCATTTTTAGATATTTACTAACATTACTATACATTTTTTTAAACCCATTGTTATAACAGAAGATCAGACTTCAACTTTTAGGTCAGTGTAGTTTTGGCATTAGCACTCAACTCTGTAAATAATATTTTAAAATCATAAACATTTTAAAACTTTTTATGACTTGTTTACACCTTTTGAAACTTTATACCCATAGTTACTTTTACATAGCCTTGAATTGTCATGTATGGACAACCTATGAGAATACATGTTAACAAACTCAAACAGTTTTTTTTTTAAATCAAATTTGAGATGTTAGAAGTATATATAATATATTTTCCCAAGTTTTACTTAGCACTGATGCCTAGATGACTTAAGACACTGAGTTATTAATGAATACCACACCATTATTTGAAATAAAAGTTAAAATTACATTTTTATGTTTTTAAGTAACATGAGGATAACACCTCCTGGACAGTAAACACTAGTGCATGTTTACAACTTTGAAAAGATCTTCCTCATTAAGAGAAACAAGTTTAAAGCATATCAAAGACATGTAAAACTGAGCAAGCAAGCCACTGAGAAAACTGAAGGGCATTTGCATTACCTCAATTTTCTGAACCAATCTGCATTGGCTTACTTTAGTTAACAACATAAAGGCTTGTATACACAGAATTTACTCTTATTTTTATAAGACCACTTTAGCTGGAAAGCAAAAACATAAATACAGCATAGGTCTGACACCGTTTATAACATTTTAATATATTTTATATAATCTGAATTGACCCAAACAGCTGTTACTTTAACAAATTTAGAGTCTCATCCTTTGAGAGTTCCAGGGATCCGACTGGAAGCCCAAAGTTGGAAGACTCGGTTTAGAATTTAAGCTGTCAGAGAGTCAAACCATTTAGCCAAAATTAGTACATTTCTGATCAGTTGGGTAATCACTCAGACATTAAAAACAGATAAACAATGTAAACAAACTTCACGCTGTAGTTTTTCCAATCAAGACTCATAATGGCAATAGAAAAACAGGAAACCTTCAAGACAGGTGAACACTCATCAGATAAGTCAGGGACAGCAGCACAGAAAAGAGCTGATTATCAGCATATGAACCCATTGTTTAGGTTTTCATTAGCTGAAAAGAGAAAAACCCATAAGGTTGGAAAGGATTAATGGCTTAAGGTTCTGGCTCCCTTAGGTAAGGGCAGCAGTAGTATTAAATTGGAAATTCCTCCAGGAGAAGAGAAAAAAAAGCAGCCCTGGGGTGGGGGCTCTGCCTAGAGATATTTGGCTATGCCTGCCTGGGTGCCGCAGACCACACGGACTAGAATAGAGTGTAGAGAAAGGCTGTGGTCCCCCATTTACAGGGAAGACTGCACACACCGGGGCCTGGCAGGACTAACCGTGGGGTTGGGTAGGTGTGCCATTTCACCAAGAGTGTTGGGAACCTCCTATAATTTAACCAAAGCCAGATCAATTAGGACTACTGCAGACACTCAGTCAATTACAACAGATAGTAAACTTTAGCTCTTTTCCAGATTTAGTCCTCAGGCAATCAAAGCTTAGCAACAGTAATAGTTCACAAAAAATGTTAAGATGCACCAGAGCTACCATAAGCTGCAAAGACAGAAAACTTTTACCAGGTTGGGAAGGGTTAACAGGTAACAGGTAACAGCTTTTTCCTAGGTGGAGAGACTTGTGGAATTTTCCTCTTTCTTTCTCCTGGCAAGTGGTATAGGAATGGAGATGAGGAGAGCAAAAGAGTGGGGTAGGGGGCCCCTGGGAGGAGGAGGAAGGCAGAAAGCAATGAAGCTCCTCATGTCTGGGGGCTGAGTGGGGTTTGAAATCTCCTATCACTCAAGATTACCCACTGCCTAGTTGTCTGAGTTTACCTGAAGGCCGAATATTAGCCTCGTCCAAAGCTAAGCCCTGCTCGCGTAGCAGTAGGCAGCGTGATCAGGTGTCCCTCCTGAAGGACCCCAAAAGCGGTGCCCTTTTGTGATGACCCCAGAAACACAGACTCCAGACCAGGCGATGCAAAAAGCAAGAGGCAGTTTTATTTCATTTGCGCAAATGGGCCCTCTGCTGGCTGCCGCAAGCCACGAGAAAGAGAGGAGCCCCAAGCAGTTATCTCACACAGCTTTTAAGGGGCAAAACCACAAAATTAACATACCATAGTGTGGCGTGAGTTCATTGGGCAACTACAAGGGGAGGGGGTCGTTGAGGAGGAGAAACGGGTGGCTACATGCCCTACGTGCCTTGCGGTTTCTTTGTTAAGCTTGGACAAGGGGAGGGGGTCGTTGAGTGGTGAGGAAGTATAGTTAGTGGAAAAGTACTGGGTCAAAGTTCCTGTTTTTCTATCTTATCAAGGCCACCTTTAGGGTGGCTCTCGGTGGCTCTCGGCTGCTCCCTTCACCTCCGAGAGAGAGACCTGGTCCTCGGGTCACAGTCCAGCCGCTGGGAAGCTGAAGCGAGCTCAGGGGGTCTCCAGGCTCTCAGCCAACTGCCCTTCCTAATTTTCCTCCCGTTCCTTACAATCCCTCTGGAGTTTCAGCCATAGCTAAGCTGTAGCCAGGGGGGACTCCGCGTTCTCGGAGAGCTGTGGGGTGCCAGATACTCAATGGTCACTTCCACAGATCTGTTCCTGCTTGAGGGAAGGAATACTGACCTCCGATGTCTTCTCAAAATCCCGGTCTGGGTGCCCATGACGGCCAGGCTGGAGAATGGCCTCTTTCACTGGGCAAATTAGTGGTAAAAGGAATGAGCCCTCTGGGGGCCAATCCACTCTGAAAGCTGGCCATTCAGAGGCACAGAAAGACTGCCACTTTACCTTCTCGATTGACAAAGAAAGGTTATGCACCCAGTCACTTAGCTCCTACCAATGATTCAAAGTTAGAGACGAAGGTGTAGACACAGTCTGGCCCATGTTAGCAGACAGAAAAGCAATTCCCCAAAAAACTGAAACCTAAAATGTAACCGCTGTTGGCACAAAACTCCCGCCTAGGGGAATTTCTGATGGGAGTTTCGCTGAGCATCCTCAGTCTCCCGGTCCTCTTGGGGCATCCCCCAAGGTGGTAGCCTGGGGCTTCCAGGCACGTGTGCCAGCCACAGTGCATACCATGCCAACCCAAAAATCGAAACCGAAACATGCCTGTAACCCAAAAAACTGAAACCTGAAATGCACATATACTGAGTCCCTACCTTAGGCGCCTTTCTACTTTCCCCAAAGAGACGTCCGTTGGAGGTGTCCACGGGCAGCCAAGATCTCACTAGGGGCTCCAAATGTTAGAGTCCACGCAAAAAAACGTCACCAAGGGACACGTCTATTATGCAACCAGCAAGGGGAAGCTTTATTCATTATCCAGCATGCTGGGGCTGTCTAATCATACAAGAGCAGAGCAGCCTCAAGGAACTAAAGTATAGGGTTTATAAAGACAAAAACCACAAAATTGGGGGGGGGAGAGAATACACAGTTGCTAAGCGGTTGCTAATATCTTACAATCAGCAATTATGATCTTAAGACATAGACAGATCACATTTTTATTAGCTCAGATAACCCAGGTGTAACCTTTTTATTTTTAAAAATCAGCAATCATGCTAGGGGGTTTTTGTGCGTTGCCAAGGGTGATGTAGTGCACTGCCATTGTCCAACTATTTGAGATCATAGTTTCAGACCAGAGTCTCATGGTGTGGGGGTTGCTTTCCCAGAATGCAGTCTCAAGTGCTCCAAAATGGAGTCCCTACTGTCAAGGTAATACTTTACTCTATCTTATTTTCACAGCTGCACTAGGAAGGTTTAAACCTGTAAGCTTAAGCTTAACTTTTTACACCCGCACATATACAATTTTAACTCTTCAGAGGGACAGAGAGATCATATCTGCTGGTTCACGGTCAAAAGCCTTTAGAAAGAGATGAGACATATAGATTCCAGTAGTTGAAATATCAAACTAGATTGCTCGTGAGAGTGGCAGGGTTTCAACTACCTTATTTCAAGATCTATTGATTTTATTTGAAAGGCAGAGTTAGAGAGAGACAAAGGCAGAGGAGATGGAGAGAGAGAGAGAGAGAGAGAGAGAGAGAGAGAGAGAGAAATATCAGCCATCAGCTGGCTCACTCCCCAAATAGCTATAAAGGCTCAGAGGCCCAAGTACCTTGCTGGAATGTTTGTTACTACAGCCATTGCAGAAAACAATGGAGAGGTTTTACCCAAAATAAAAATTTAGCTTTCCTCAGAATATGATATCAAGCAATTATCAGAGTATAAAGCAATTTTAAATTAAAACTGGTACAGATCCTACAATCCCTCTCCTGGGTATAAATCCAAAGAAACCAAATCTCTTTGTAGAGAGAGGTGGAACCACATGTATAGTACAGCAATGCTCACTAGTAGTCCCAGTGTATGGAAAGAGTGTAAGTACCCATTGACAGATGGATGAGTCCGGATGTGTGATCCATTTGAAATAGTATATTTCTATATTACATTGTATGCATGAGGCTACTTCACAGGTTTATGGAAAAACAGATTCACACAAATTAATTTCATATGTAGAATTTCATTTATTTATTTAAATTATTTATTGACAATGTGATGGGGAGAAAGGGAGAACGAGAGTGAGAGAAAGGGAGAGAGAATGAAGGAGAGAAAGAGAAAATTTTTCATCTGCTGGTTCCCTTCCCAAATGGCTGAATGGATGGAGCTTGTCAAGGCAGAAATCAGGAGCTGGGAATTCCATTCAGAGCTCTTTCAAGATTAATACAAGCTCAAAATCTTCAATCCTCATCTGATGCTTTGGCGGGAACAGTAGAAGGGAGCTGAAACAGAAGCAGAGCAGTCAGAACTTGAATGTGAATCCCTTTATTCAATGATGCTGTTCCAAAATGGGGCTTAACTCACAGTGCTACCATGTGGCCTGCCCAGTTACAATTTTTGAATCAAAGCAGATATTTTAAATAATGCATGTGTTCCACAGACTCATTTTAACCCTCACTAATTAACTAACTTAGAGACCAGGGGAGAGAGAGAGAAGGAGAGGGAGATCAAAAGATGCACACAGAGGCAGAGGGATGGAGAGGTCATATCTGCTGGTTCATTGTCTTAAGCCTCTTCAGTTAGAGTTGGGACATTGACTCCAGGAGCTGAAATCTCAATCTAGTTTTCTCATGAGAGTGGCAGTGTTTCAACTACCTGAGTGTTCATTTCTTTGAAGAATTATTTATTTTATTTGAAAGGCAGAGTTGCAGAGAGACAAAGGCAGAAACAGAGAGAGAGAGAGAGAGAGAGAGAGAGAGAGAGAGAGAGGGAGAGGGAGAGAGATCCACCATCAGCTGGCTCACTCCCCAAATGGCCATAATGGCCACAGTTTGGCTGATCCAAAGCCGGGAGACAGGAGCTTCTTCTGGGTCTCCCATGAGGGTTCAGAGGCCCAAGTCCTTGGGCCATCCTCTGCTACTTTCCCAGGTGAACAAGCAGGGAGCTGGTTCAGAAGTGGAGCAGCTGGGACTCAGGCAGTGGCTATACCTGCTATGCCACAGCGCTGAAATGGAGTTGACACTTTTGTGGGTTTTTTAAATTTTTTTTTAAACTTTAATTTAATGAATATAAATTACCAAAGCATGGCTCATGGATTACAATGGCTTCCCCCCCATAACGTCCCTCCCACCCACAAACCTCCCCTTTCCCACTCCCTCTCCCCTTCCATTCACATCAAGATTCATTTTTGATTCTCTTTATATACAGAAGATAGCATACATTAAGTAAAGATTTCAACAGTTTGCTCCCACACAGAAGCATAAAGTGAAAAATAAAAGATGGTTTTTGAAATGATGATGAAATCAGGTCAGACCTATTGTCATGATTAATCCCAGTGAGAGTCAGTTGGGAATTGATAATTTCTTTTTTTTTTTTTTACAGAAGATCAGTTTAGTATACATTAAGTAAAGATTTCAACAGTTTGCACCCACATGGAAACACAAAGTGAAATATACTGTTTGAGTACTTGTTATAGCATTAAATCTCAATGTACAGCACATTAAGGACAGAGATCCTACATGAGGAGTAAGTTCACAGTGACTCCCGTTGTTGACTTTACAAACTGACACTCCTGTTTATGGCATCAGTAATCTCCCTATGCTCCAGTCATGAGTTTCCAAGGCTATGGGAGCCTTTTGAGTTCTCTGACTTTTATCTTGTTTAGACAATGTCATAGTGAAAGAGTCAAAGTGGAGGTTCTCTCCTCCCTTCAGAGAAAGATACCTCCTTCTTTGAAGACCTGTTCTTTCCACTGGGATCTCACTCACAGAGATCTTTCATTTAGGTCTGTTTTTTTTTTTTTTTTTGCCAGAGTGTCTTGGCTTTCCATGCTTGAAATACTCTCATGGGCTTTTCAGCCAGATCGGAATTCCTTTAGGGCTGATTCTGAGGCCAGAGTGCTGTTTACGACATCTGCCATTCTATGACTCTGCTGATATCTTGCTTCCCATGTTGGATCACTCTCCCCTTTATTTATTCTATCGGTTAGTATTAGCAGGTACTAGACTTGTGTATGTGCTCTCTTTGACTCTTAGTCCTTACATTACTATCAATTGTGAACTCAATTTGATCACTTGGACTAGTGAGATGGCATTGGTACATGCCACCTTGATGGGATTGAATTGGAATCCCCTGGTATGTTTCTAACTCTACCATTTGGGGCAAGTCAGCTTGAGCGTGTCCCAAATTGTACATCTCTTCCCTCTCTTATTCCCACTCTTATATTTAACAGGGATCACATTTGTATCCCAGGATGTTCACTAGCATAAAGTTGTAATCCGGGGTCAGGTGGGACTAGAAGCCAGGAACCTTGAAATGATCTGTAGGTGTCTAATCTCCTGGTTTAACTGCTAGGTGAGATTTGGGACACATAAAGTCTTTGAAGTTCCCTTGAGTTCACAGAAACACACACACAGGGGTGACACCGTGCAAGACCAACAGAACTAAGGTATGATGATGGCCCTCAACAGCACTATGGTATGATGAGGTGTCCTCAGCTAAACTGTTGGTGCTGAGCACCTTCTACAGAGTGTCCTGAGCTTCCAGGGTGACTAGGGAGATTGAGGTTGGGTCAGCTCCCCATGTGGCTGAAATTTTTCTGCAGAGAAATCAGTGACTGATGAGGTTAAACACCCTCAGGTGGTGACCAATGAAGTTGTAACCAGACACCCTCAGATGATCTCACTTATTCTAATTTGGCACATTGAAATACCTTTTTCACTTTCTATATACCTTTGAATATTAGGACTTACATTGCAACTTGTCACAATTGATTATTTTGATATGGTCATTACTGAGCAGCTAGGATTTCCTAGCATGTGTAGATAAAATTTAATCTTATTGATTATTTGCTTCTCTTCATTTGGAAGACTTTTCTAAACATGTGTATAGGCTGTTTGATTCTGCAGCATGAGATCTAGGCAGGGCCTGAATAACACTTTTGAGTGGCGATTGGGCTGGAAATGAAATGGGGACCAGTGCCTACCTTTCAGTCTGTGTGCCCTCTAACACTGTGTGCCTGCATTGGACACAATGATAGGAGCTCTCATCAGGGTCACATCACCACCACAAATGAAAACTTAAGCATGCACTGGTGATCCACAGGAGAATGGAATTCCTCTCTCCAATAGGTATGAGCACCACCCTGAGGAGGGGCTTTAAAAGGCAGATGCAGCACATCTTTGAATACCTTGTTTCTACTTGTGGTTGTGTGATTTTCTTTTTTTTAAGATTTTATTTATTTTACTTGGGAGGTAGAGTTTGAGACAGTAAGAGGGAGAGACAGAGAGAAATGTCTTCCCTATGTTGGTTCATTCCACAAATGGCTGCAATAGCTAGAGCTGCACCAATCTGAAGCCAGGAGACAGGCGCCTCTTTCTGGTCTTCCAAATGAGGGCAGAGGCCCAAGTATCCAGGCCATCCTCCACTGCTTTCCCAGGCCATAGCAGAGAGCTGGATTGGAAGTGGAGCAGCCGGGGCTAGAATCAGCGCCCATATGTGAAGCCTGTGCTGCAGGCAGAGGATTAACCAACTGCACCACTGTGCTGGGCCTGGCTGTGTGATTTTCATCATTTAGCATTGGAGCATGGGTGTGTCATGGTTGGCCATTCCCTAACACCATGGCTGATCTCTACTCAGGTTTGCAGTTTTAGGCAACATTTTGAGCTGCACACACAGAATTTTCCACATGAGGCTGCCCTTCTCACCCCATGGAACTTACAATTTAGACAAGGCAGGCTAGAAAATAAATCTTTCTAAAATTATGGGGCCGGCATTTTGGTGTAACGGGATGCCACCATCCCATTAGGGCACTGGTTCACATCTTGTCTGTTCCACTTCTGATCCAGAACCCTACTAAGGAGCCAGGGTAAGCAGAGAAGGATGGCACATGTACTTGGACCTCTGTACCCACTTGAGAAACTCAGATAACTCTCCTGGCTCCTGACTTCTGCCTGAACCATCACAGGTAATGGCAGCCATTTGGGAGTGAACCAGCAAAATGAAGACATCTCGCCAACTCTCCCACTCTCTGTCTGTAACTCTTTTTCAAATAAACAAAAATAAATGTTTCAAAATAAAGAAATAGCAGGTATGAAATGCATTATTTCATAAAGAAGCTTTTTTTTCCCCATTCACTCTTCATTGCAGAAGGTCAGAGTTCATGCATTGTGATGGTGCAGCCTGTAAGAACTGAAAAAACTGAGAAAGCTCTCCAGGCATAAAATTCTCCCTGCAGCAAATGAGATTTTTCTGGAATTAACTTTACAAGGAGAAAGGTGTGGGTGGCCACATGGCCCAACCACCAGTGTCAAGCTCCACCCCCTTCCTAATGGGATTCCTGTTCCTACTTCCCTGCCTGCCCCTGGGCAAAGTTTTAAAAGGACCTGTTCCTGAACATGTCTCTCTCATTTCTGGCCAGGGTTTTAACCAGCTGAGCCACTGCACCAAGCCTGCACCCAATATGTGTTTTTTTTTTTTTTTTTTTTTACAGGTAGAGTTAGACAGTGAGAGAGAGACAGAGAAAAAGGTCTTCCTTTAACATTGGTTCACCCCCCAAATGGCCGCTATGACCAGCACGATGGGGCCGGCGTGCTACGCTGATCTGTAGCCAGGAGCCTGGTTCTTCCTCCTGGTCTCCCATGCAGGTGCAGAGCCCAAGCCTTTGGGCCATCCTCCACTGCCTTACCAGACCACAGAGGAGAGCTGGACTGGAAGAGGCGCAATGTGAAGGACCTGGAGCCCCAACTGGTACTAGAACCCGGGCTGCCAGCCCTGCAGGCGGAGGATTAGCCAAGTGAGCTAAGGCGCCTGCCCTGATGGATTTAAACAACTGTAACCATATCTTGAGGGGAATAAATATCCTTTAGAGAACACAAGATTAGAGAGCAGTGGCCTTACAAACAAAAACAAACAAACAACAACAAAAAAACACAGAAGCGTTTTTACATTTTACAGACTTAAATGTAGTCTCCATCAAAACTCATCATTATTCCCACTCTGGCCATAAGCTGGCTAGACATACATGAAACTGTGAAGTAATTTTACTAAACACTCAGAGAGCTGAGAAATGTATCTCAGTACAAATATATTAAACCACGTAACTGTTAAGGTGTAATAGCTGCCAGACTTAAGGACTGACAAAATTGAAAAGCAAAAATTTCCCTATTTGGCATCAGTAAAGTGCCCTCACATGTGTTTTTCCTGATAAGACTTATGAATGTCTAACGGGTATCTGAAAAGGGATTAACATCACTCATCTTCTGGGAGAGGCAAATTAGAACTATAGACAGTGTTTGTCACACTTCTTAAAATGGATGCCTCTTTGTTTATTTTTAAAAAGACAGATTAGTTTATTGAAGAGTCGGAGAGAGAGAGAGAGCGAGAGCGAGAGCGAGAGAGAGAGAGAGAGAAACAGAGCAGGCAGAATGAGCAAGTTAGAAAGAGACAGATGGAAGTCTTCCACATAATCACTCATTCCGCCAAGTTCCTGCCCCAGCTGTGGCTGGGTTGAGCAGAAGTGGGAGCCAGGGATTCTTCAGGGATGCATGCATGGCAGGGATCCAGGATTTGACCAGCGTCAGCTGCCTTGCAGATGCATTCCCAGGAAGCTTGATTGGAAGGGGAGTGTCCGGGACTCCAACAGGCCCACTCAGTGGATTGGGGCATCACAAGCCACAGCCTCACCTGCTGCATCATGAATCCCACCGGAGGTGTTATTTTAAAATGCCAAAGACTGCTATAAATCGCCATCTTTGCATTGTTGTGGGGTCCAGCTCCCCACTCATCCACTGCCTCAGCTGCCGTGGAATCCCGCAGCTTTGGCCCCAGTCTCTGCACTCTCGCCATGTCAAACCAGACCAGCCTGCCCTAAATCCGCTCCCAGATCACCACCAATGACTTACAGAGAATAAGGACGTCCTGGACGAGGCTGGCGACTGAAGAGACGGCCCTGCCAAATGGGAGCGCTCATGAGGACAAGGGGGAGTAGGAGGCACACAAGGAGGTAGAGGAAGAAGGTGGAGAGGAGGAGGATGTGGAGGAAGAGGGCCATGGAGAGGAAGAGGATGGAGACGAAGAGGAGGAGGCCGAGGCAGCCCCAGGAAACGGGCACCTGAAGATGATGAAGATGACTCGACAGCAGAAAAGGAAAAATAAAACATAAAAAAATAAGTAAATAAAAGGCAGCAGTGACGTAGTCCTCTTCCACTTCTGGTCTAAGAATCTCAAGGTGATCACTTTGGCACAGAGGCCGCCGCCCGCGGCAGCGCCCCCTGCCGACGACGCGCTCTCTGCACCTCCCAACCAAGATCAAGTGTGTTTGCAACAGGGTAGGGAAAAAAAAATCAGCTCTGCTTTTATCTGAAAAGTACTTCAGGAGGAAAGTTCCTTTGTATTTTTCCCTTTTTCACGATTTGTATTTGTGTACATATTGGTAGAGAGCATGCATTTTTAATGATCTTGGGATAAAAAACCAGCCTGCAGGGTGTTCTCTGTATGCTTCTGACTGTACTTGTGTGGTGACCTTGTTCATTTACATCTCAGAGGAGAAAAAAACTGTAAAAGAGCAAAATCAACAACAACAGAAAATCTTGCATCAAGCGTTCCTCTAACTTTTTTTTTTTGTTTGTACTTAGCTGTACCGTAAGTTTTTGGTTTGTTTGGTAGAGTGGGCTAAGCATCTGCTTGTGGTGCCAGAATCCCATCTGCACGCTAGGTTCGAGTCCCACATACCCCTCTTCTAAGCCAGCTCTCTGCTACGGCCTGGGAAAGCATTAGAAAGGGGCCCCAAAGCTCAGACCCTTGCACCTGCATGGGAGAGATGGGAGAAACTCCTGGCTCTCAGCTACAGCTCTTTAGGCCATTTCCAGAAGAACCAGCAGAATGAAGACCTTTCTCTCTGTCTCTCCCTCTGTCTGTAACTCTCTCTCTCTCAAATAAAAAAAAAATTCCCCCACTATAAGGCAAAGGATTTTTCTTTTTTTGTCTATGAAGTTTCTGTTTACTTTTTGCTTTTGGTCTTTGATGTACTTGTGAAACATGTTATCCAACAAGAAACCAGAATTTTATTTTCTTGTGTTGTTCTAAAAAGAAAACATAATCTCCAAAATGGAATACAGGTGTCCCAAGCAGTGGCGTACCCTGCTTTGCCAGAATGCCCACCCTCATTCTGTAGGTTTTTGAAGTGTATTTTGCAGTTCTGAATTTAGGTGTATACACAAATTTGCTAGGTTTTAAAGCAATGGCTGCCTAATCATTAAGTAATCTTCCTGTTTGTCTCTGATAATTTTCCTTGTTCTGAATTCCATTTATCTGAAATTAGTGTAGTACCTCCAGCTTTCTTTCTATTAGTTTTAACATATCTTTTGCTATTGCTTTATTTGAACTTGTCTGAATCAGTATATTTAGTGAATGTCCAAAAGACAAGAGGTAGCCGAATATTGTTATTATACTCACTTTGTCAATCTTTATCATTTAATGAATATATTTAAACTATTCACATTTAAGCCTTTAAATAAGAAGATGGTTTTCATCCTATTTCACAATGGTTACTGTTCCTCTTCCCTGTCATAGCTAATAAATGATGTTTCTAAAGCAAAAAAAAAAAAAAAAGAAAACATAAGACATGTAGACAAGGATGTGGGTAGAAGAGGACACTTATCCAGTGTTGCTGGAATATATGTTACTACATCCATTATGGAAAACAATGGAGAGGTTTTATCAAAAATAAAAATTTAGCTTTCCTCAGAATAGTATAACAAATAACTATCAAAGGAATAAAGCCATTTTAAATTAAAACTGCTATAGATCTGCAATCCCTATCCTGGGTATAAATCCAAATGAATGAAATCTCTGTGTAGAGAGAGAAGGTGCCCCATGAATAATTGTACAGCAATGCTGACTCATAGTGCCAATGTATGGAAACAGTGTAAGTACCCATAGGCAGACAGATGAGTGAGTATGTGCTATCCATATGAAATATTATATTTCTAGGTTGCTATGTGGCCATGAGACTTCCTCATATGTTTATGGAAAAAGAAGATTTACACAAATTAATTTCATATATAGAATTTCATTTATCTATTTATTTTTTGACACATAGTGATGAGAAGAAAGGAAGAGAGAGAGAGAGAGGGAGAGAGAGAAAATCTTTCATCTGCTGGTTCCCTTCCAAGTGGCTGAATGGCTGGGGCTTGTCAAGGCAGAAGTCAGGAGCCTGGAATTCCATGGAGGGCGATTACATGATTAATACGGGCACATGAACTTGGATCATCATCTGATGCTTTGGCAGGCATAGTAGAAGGGAGCTGAATCAGAAGCAGAGCAGCCAGAACTTGAATGCACATCCCTTTATTCAATGATGCTGTTCCAAAATGGGGCTTAAATCACAGTGCTGCCACGTGGCCTGCCCAGTTACAATTTTTGAATCTATGCAGATATTTTCCACAATTCATGTGTTCCACAGTCTCGTTTTAACCCTCACTAATTAACTAATTTAGAGACCAAGGGAGAGAGAGCGTTGTGAGAAAGCAAGGGATTCACACAGAGACAGAGGGACAGAGAGGTCATATCTGCTGGTTCATTTTCTTAAGCCTCTTCAGTTAGAGTTGGGACATTGACTCCAGGAGCTGAAATCTCAATCTAGGTTTCTCTTGAGCGTGGCAGGGTTTCCACTACCTGAGTGTTCATTTCTTTGAAGAATTATTTATTTTATTTGAAAGGCAGAGTTGCAGAGAGACAAAGGCAGAATTAGAGAGAGACAAGAGAGAGAGACAGAGAGAGAGAGAGAGATGGAGGGAGATCAACCATCAGCTGGCTCACTCCGCATCTGGCTATAATGACCATAGCTTGACTGATCTGAAGCCAGGAGACAGGAGCTTCTTCTGCGTCTCCCATGAGGGTTCAGAGGCCCAAGTCCTTGGGCCATCCTCTGCTACTTTCCCAGGTGAACAAGCAGGGAGCTGGTTCAGAAGTGGAGCAGCTGGGACTCAGGCAGTGGCTATACCTGCTGTGCCTCAGCACTGAAATGGAGTTGACACTTTTGTATGCCAGGACATGCATCAGCAGGAAGTTATATTCAGGGGTCTGATTGGACTAGAAACCAGGCACCCTGAAATGAGCTGTACGTTTCTAATCTCCTGGTTCAACTTCTAGGTGAGATATCAGCCCCATAAAGGCGTTGAAGTTCCTTGAGTTTACAGATACACACACACAGGAAAACACAGGAGGAAGTCACAGAGCAATAAGGTGAGATCATGGCCCAGGTTTCCTCCTCAGCCAGACTGTGGGTGCTGAGCCCCACTGCAGAGCATCGGGGGCTCCCAGGGTGAATGGGGAGAGTAAGTCTGGGGTTAGATACCCTTCCCATACAGCTGGACATTCTGCTGCCCAGGTGCCCAGGAATTAATGGCCAACAAGATATTTTTTTCCCTTTAGGGATTTCTTTAATATTTGCAACTCAGAGTTACACAGAGAGAGGAGAGGCAGAGAGAGAGAGAGACAGAAGAGAGAGAGAGGTCTTCTATCCAATGGTTTACTCCCCAATTGGCCACATGGCCCATATATGGGACTATCTGAAGCCAGGAGCCAGGAGTTTCTTCTGGGTCTCCCACATAGGTATAGGGGTGTAAGGACTTTGGGCATCTTCTGTTGCTTTCCCAAGTCACAGCAGAGAGCTGGATAAGAATTGGAGCAGCCAGGTATTGAAACAGTGCCCAAATGGGATGCTGGCGTTTCTGGCCAGGGTTTTAACCAGCTGAGCCACTGCACCAAGCCTGCACCCAATAGGTGTTTTTTTTTTTTTTTACAGGTAGAGTTAGACAGTGAGAGAGAGACAGAGAAAAAGGTCTTCCTTTAACATTGGTTCACCCCCCAAATGGCCGCTGTGACCAGCACAATGGGGCCGGCGTGCTACGCTGATCTGAAGCCAGGAGCCTGGTTCTTCCTCCTGGTCTCCCATGCAGGTGCAGAGCCCAAGTCTTTGGGCCATCCTCCACTGCCTTACCTGACCACAGAGGAGAGCTGGACTGGAAGAGGTGCAATGGGAAGGACCTGGAGCCCCAACTGGTACTAGAACCCGGGCTGCCAGCCCTGCAGGCGGAGGATTAGCCAAGTGAGCTAAGGCGCCTGCCCTGATGGATTTAAACAACTGTAACCATATCTTGAGGGGAATAAATATCCTTTAGAGAACACAAGATTAGAGAGCAGTGGCCTTACAAACAAAAACAAACAAACAACAACAAAAAAACACAGAAGCGTTTTTACATTTTACAGACTTAAATGTAGTCTCCATCAAAACTCATCAAAATAAGCTGGCTAGACATACATGAAACTGTGAAGTAATTTTACTAAACACTCAGGGAGCTGAGAAATGTATCTCAGTACAAATATATTAAACCACGTAACTGTTAAGGAGTAATAGCTGCCAGACTTAAGGACTGACAAAATTCAAAAGCAAAAATTTCCCTATTTGGCATCAGTAAAGTGCCCTCACATGTGTTTTTCCCGATAAGACTTATGAATGTCTAACCGGTATCTGCTATCCATATGAAATATTACATTTCTAGGTTGCTATGTGACCATGAGGCTTCCTCATAAGTTTATGGAAAAACAAGTTACACAAATTAATTTCATATATGGAATTTCATTTATTTATTTAATTTATGGACACATATCTTGGGAGAAAGAGAGAGACAGAGAGGGAGAGAGAGAGAGAGAAACAGAGAGAGACAGACTTTTCCATATGCTGGTTTCCCTCCCAAATGGCTGAATGGCAGGAGCTTGTCAAAACAAAAGTCAGGAGCCTGGAATTCCATGGAGGGCGATTACATGATTAATACGGGCACATGAACTTGGATCATCATCTGATGCTTGGCAGGCATAGTAGAAGGGAGCTGAATCAGAAGCAGAGCAGCCAGAACTTGAATGCACATCCCTGTATTCAATGATGCTGTTCCAAAAGGGGCTTTAATCACAATGCCGCAATGTGGCCTGCCCAGTTACAATTTTTGAATCTATGCAGATATTTTCCAGAATCCATGTGTTCCACAGACTCATTTTAACTCAAATTTATTAACTAATATAGAGATGGGGGAGAGAGAGAAAAGGAGAGGGAGATCAAAAGATACACACAGAGGCAGAGGGATGGATAGGTCACATCTGCTGGTTCATTGTCTTAAGCCTCTTCAGTTAGAGTTGGGACATTGACTCCAGGAGCTGAAATCTCAATCTAGGTTTCTCTTGAGCGTGGCAGGGTTTCAACTACCTGAGTGTTCATTTCTTTGAAGAATTATTTATTTTATTTGAATGGCAGAGCTACAGAGAGACAAAGGCAGAAACAGAGAGAGAGAGAGAGAGAGAGAGAGATCAACCATCAGCTGGCTCACTCCCCAAATGGCCATAATTGCCACAGCTTGGCTGCTCCAAAGCTGGGAGACAGGAGCTTCTTCTGCATCTCCCATGAGGGTTCAGAGGCCCAAGTCCTTGGGCCATCCTCTGGTACTTTCCCAAGTGAACAAGCAGGGAGCTTGTTCAGAAGTGGAGCAGGTGGGACTCAAGCAGTGGCTATACATGCTGTACCTCAGTGCTGAAATAGAGTTGATACTTTTGTAACCCAGGACATGCATTAGCAGGAAGTTATAATCAGGGTTCTGATTGGACTAGAAACCAGGCACCCTGAAATGAGCTGCAGGTTTCTAATCTCCTGGTTCAACTTCTAGGTGAGATATCAGCCCCATAAAGGCGTTGAAGTTCCATTGATTTAACAGATACACACACTGGAAGGACACAGTAGGAAGTCACAGAGCAATAAGGTGAGATCATGGCCCAGGTTTCCTCCTCAGCCAGACTGTGGGTGCTGAGCCCCACTGCAGAGCATCATGGGCTCCCAGGGTGACTGGGGAGAGCAAGTGTGTGGTTATCTACCCATCTTATCCATGTGGATATTCTGCTGCCCAGGTGCCCAGGAATTAATGGTCAACAAGGCATTTTTTTCCCTTTAGGGATTTCTTTAATATTTGCAAGTCAGAGTTACACAGAGAGAGGAGAGGCAGAGAGTTAGAGAGGCCTTCCATCCAATAGTTTATGCCTCAATTGGCCTTAAGGGCTGGAGCTGGGCCTGTTGGAATCCAGAGGTCGGGAGATTCTTCTGGGTCTCCCACGAGGGTACAGGGGACCAAGGACTTGTGCCATCTTCTGCTGCATTCCCAGGTCACAGCAGAGAGCTGGATAAGAATTGGAGCATCCAGGTCTCAAACCAGCACCCAAATGGGATGCTGGACCTTCAGGTCAGGGTTTTAACCGCTGAGCCACAGTGCCAGGCCTGCAATGATTAGGGTTTTTTTTTTTTTTTTTTGACAGGCAGAGTTAGACAGTGAGAGACAGAGAGCCAGAGCGAAAGGTCTTCCTTTTCCATTGGTTCACCCCCTAAATGGCCGCTATGCCAGCGTGCTGGGGTCAGACCCTGAGCTGATCCAGAGCAAAGAGATTCCTCCTGCTCTCCCATGAAGGTGCAGAGCCCCAGGACTTGGGTCATCCTCCACTGCCTTCCCAGTCCACAGCAGTTAGCTGGACTGGAAGAGGGGCAACCAGGTCAAAATCCAGTGCCCCAACTGGGACTAGAACTCAGGATGTTGGTGCCACAGGCTAAGGATTAGCCAAGTGAGCCAGGGCTCCAGCCCTAATTAGCTTTTAAAAAACACCTTCAGGTCTGGTGCTATG
Source organism: Oryctolagus cuniculus (assembly GCF_964237555.1). Taxonomy (NCBI): domain Eukaryota; kingdom Metazoa; phylum Chordata; class Mammalia; order Lagomorpha; family Leporidae; genus Oryctolagus; species Oryctolagus cuniculus. The sequence goes on along the minus strand of NC_091450.1, from coordinate 4,311,227 downwards.
GCTCACTAGGCTAATCCTCTGCCTTGAGGCACAGGCACACAGGGTTCTAGTCCTGGTCCAGGCGCCAGATTCTGTCCTGGTTGCCACTCTTCCAGGCCAGCTCTCTGCTGTGGTCAGGGAGTGCAGTGGAGGATGGCCCAAGTCCTTGGGCCATGCACCCCATGGGAGACCAGGATAAGTACCTGGCCCCTGCCATTGGATCAGCGCGGTGCGCAGGCCGAAATGCGCTGGCCACGGCGGCCATTGTAGAGTGAACCAATGGCAAAAGGAAGACTTTTCTCTCTGTCTCTCTCTCTCACTGTCCACTCTGCCTACCAAAAAAAAATCTTCCTGTGGTGACTGATGAGATTGTAACTAGACATTGTAACTAATGAGTGAATGTGCTATACATAAGAAATATTATATTTCCAGGAGTAAGGAGATTCTTCCAGGTCTCCCACATGGGTGCAGGGCACAAGACTTGGGATATTTTCTAGCTTTCCCAGGTAACAGCAGAGAGCTGGAAAAGTATTGGAGCAGCCAAGTTTCAACCAGCACGCATATGGGATGCTGGTGCTTCAGGCCAGGGTGTTAACATGCTGAGCCACAGTGCCAGGCCTAGACTGATAAGGTGTGAAACAAACACCTTCAGGCAGTGACTGATGAGATTGTAACAGACACTCTCAGGTGATCTCACTTAATCTAATTTGGCACAATGGAATGCCTTTTTTCACTTTTCACATACCTTTGAATATTAACATTTATGTTGTGAACCTGACACAATTGATTATTTTGATATTGTCATTGCTGAACAGCTAGGATGTCTTAACACGTGTCTATAAAATTTAATCCTATTGATTATTCTCTTCATATGGAAAACATTTCCTTTTATCTCTTTCTTACTTTTACTGATTTCTTTACTCATTTGAAAGGCAAACTTACGTGGAGGCGGAGGCAGATGCAGAGAAAGTTCTTGCATCTGATGGTGCACTCCCCATATGGCTACAATGGCAGGAGCTGAGCCAATCCGAAGCCAGGAGCCAGGAGCCTCCTCCTGGTCTCACACTTGGGTGCAGGGGCCCAAGAATCTCGGACATCCTCCACTTCTCTGCCAGACCACAGCAGAGAGCTGGATAGGAAGTGGAGTAGCTGGGACAGGAACCGGCATCCATATGGCATGCCAGCACTTCAGGTGGCAGCTTTACTGGCTATGCCACAGCACCGGATCCAAGTGGGAAACTGTTCTAGAAATGTCAACATGCAGCTTGTTTGATTCTGCAGCTGGAAATCTAGGCAGGGTCTTATTGACACATTTGGGTGGTAATTGGGCTGGAAGAGATGGGGTCCAGTCCCCTGACTTTTGTCCCAGTGTCCTCTCACACTGTATTTCTGCATTGGACACTAAAACGGACCTTACATCCGTGTCACACCACCACCACCACCACAGGTGAAAACTGATGCTTGCACTGGTGATTGACAGGAGAAAGGAATTCCTCCCTCCAATAGGCATGAGCCCCGCCCTCCGGAGGGGCTTTAAAAGGCAGATGGAGCAGGGCTATCCTCCCTCTCTGCACACTTGAGCCTGGAACCTTGAACTTCAGGATGGCACAGGAAAGTGCAGACCAGGGAGCTCTTGGGCTCTCAGTTGAGCTGCCCTCTTCCCCACAAAGGTCTTTTAAAGATGGGGGCACAGATGAAGAGGAGCAACCACCACAAGGACAAGGTGAGACACTGTTTTCTGATTTCCCTGAGAGCTGCCTGCAAAGGCAAGGTAGGTCCTTGGGATGTCAGGGTGAGTGCGGAAGGTGGTTTGGAACCTGGCAACTGGTCTGTGTGTGTGATGCAGGGTTTCATTTCAAAGTGTGAAATGGGAAATAGCTGGTAGCTCCAGGGGCCTATTGAGAAATGTGGCAGCAATGAACCTATGGAACTCTAATGCGCTCATTTTCCTTTGATCCTGGCTTAACTGGCTCAGCCAACAGGATGACAGAAACTTGAAATCTGAGACAAAACGGGGGCCCGGGGGATCAAATGCATACATGGTATTAGTTTTTCATTCTCACGACAAATATCTGAGACATGTAACTAAAGAAGGAATATTTCTTTCAAATCACATTTTGGAAATTCACAAGAAAAGTCTTCATGCCCCTAATAGTTCATGACCCGAATGCTCTGACATTTTATGAGGGTAGGGGAGGATTCAGAAGGAGTATGGAGCAAAACTCACATGACAATCCAATCTGTCAGGGAGCTTGCTGTGCAAGTGTTCTCTCCTTATTCACATACCATATTCCAACAGCCGGGCTCCTCCTTCCCAACATCACCCAGTCTAAACATTGTCCACGTCTCAGGTTATTCCCCACCCTTGATCCATTTCTATTTTCATTAGTTTCCACCTTAATGCTTGTTCTTAAAGAGATTTATTCATTTATCTGAAAGAGGTACACAGAAGAAGAAGGAGAAGCAGAGTTTGAGAGAGATCTTCCACCTGCTGGTTCACTCCCACTTGGCAACAACAGCCAAAGCTGCATTGGTCTGTAACCAAGAGCCAGGAGCTTATTCAACATCTCCTTCAAGGGTGCAGGAGCTTAAGAACTCGAGCTATCTTCCACTGCTTTCCCAGGCCATAGCAGAGAGCTGGATTGGAAGTGGAGCAGCTGGGACTCGAACCAGTTCTGTAATGGGTTTTCCTTCTATGCCACAGAGCTGGCCCCTTCCCCTTAACACTTGAAGTATTAAGTTCGATTTTGTAGACAAAGAGATTCACAAACAACCTTTGGAGGACACAAATTTTATACACGTGGGGAATTTTTATTTTATTTCGTGGGGAAACTCAGTCATACGTACTCTCTTTTGATGTAGGATCCAAGCCCAGTCCACATGAGGAGAAGTCCCAGAAAGGAAGCTCAGAGGCAGAAGCAGCGTTGCCAGAGCAGGTCAGTTCAGACTCACCCGGAGCGAGAAGGTCATAGGGTGCTGTGGCACAGTCTTCTCTGGGAGACAGGGGCCCTGAGACCAGATGAGTCAGCAGCACCTCAGAGATGCTGGGGTACGGGGACCAGAGGGGAAGGGAGCACTGGTGGGAGGCGCTGCTCCCTGTGTCCTGGATAGACCTGGGCTGTGGCTGTGCCTTTGGAGGCAGGCACTCCAACTCCCTGTGTTTTGCAGAATCAGAGTCCAGCTGTGACGGGGTGAGCTCCAGGAAGAGGACAATCAGTTCTGAGGACAGCAGCCACACGGGGACAGGTAGCATCGTGCTTTCTCTCCCTAGAGGGTCAGGACCAGGGAGCTTATCCAAGGTTGGGAAGGGAGGGGTTGTCAGAGATTGAGAGCAGTTTAGAGATCCCAAGAGCGTGTGAGGAGGAGGATGGGTGCTGCCTGGGTTCCTGCTGGAGTCCATTGTGGGGAAGGAAGTGCAGGATTCGGTGGGGTTCCCGTGAAGGGGGCAGGACTTAGGTTTTAGGGCCCAAGGAGCTGTGCTGAGTGTCTCCCGTGTGTCTCTGCAGGCAGCTGTGTGCATGAGCTCAGCGCGACTTTGCAAAAGAAACCAAAACCTTCGGATGATGGAAATGACAGAGGAATTCAGGAGGCGCATGCGGAACCTCGCAGGGGATCCTCCAGGGCCCGCCCTGGGCACAAGAGGATGCGCAGTTCCAGGTCCCCAGCAGACCATCCACCGCCCCTTCGGAAGAGCCTGGTGACCTCCCTGCGCTCTCTGTCTGAGGTCATTTATGAAGATTTAGCCCGGGTGCAGGCGCAGCAGGCGCAGTTCCCGCTGACCCAGGAGCAGCTGTTTGCTCTGGCACAGCTCCACAGGCATATATGCAGTGTCATGCAGAGCTGCTATGGGCTGGCCTCGCAGGCGGCCTGGGCCTTCCCTGCCCAGGGCTGGCTCCTCCGGGTCCAAGCCCCGGCCTCGGCCTCGGCCCCAGCCCCGGCCCCGGAGCGCATGCCTGCTGTCCAGTCGAGGGCACCTGCTCAGAGCTCCTCCCAGGAGGGGGAAGGCCAGCCCTCTGCTGAGCAGGAAGAACCTGAGGCACACAGGGCATCAGACTAATCTTGTGCTGGGGAGCCCGCATGGTGGACACTAGAGGGCGCATCTCTGACACACAGAAAGCCTTGCAGCTGCTACTTCTCCGCAAGCCCAGCAGAGACCCTGTAGTCGGGATGAGCTGATGCCTGAGGGAATCTGGGTGGCCATAGGAAAGGAACTGGAGCAACTTCCTTGGAATCAGGAACCTGTTGTGTCCTTGAGGACGCCATGACAGAAGAATGTCGGTTTTCACATTACCAATCTGAATCCTTGTAACTGACTTGAATTTTTAAATGAAGCACATATTAAGAGGTCATCATTGACACTTGTGCATTTTTGTCAATGTAAAGTTTTCTACCTGGAGAAGTTCTGGGGAGGTGGGAGGAACAGTGCTCAGGAGGACTCTGAGGGGAGATGACAGGGTGGGTCTGTGTGAGACAGGCCTCAGAAGCAGTGGGTGTCTGAGGGTGGGCAGTGACGGTACCCAGACGTCTGAAACCAGTGTTGATCAAGCGTGGACAGTTTCTTGCCCCACCGGAATTTGACGCTGTGACTGTGTGATTTTATTCTGCTTAAACCACTTTCAATTTATAACATAAGTTTCAGATGTTCGAGATGAATAAGATGTGTTATCTTCATAAAATTATTTTCGTGTATTTATATGAACATGGGTACATGAATGTTCTTCCAAATCTTAATAAAAAAGAATTGCAGACAAATTTAATTTAATAGAAGTTTTATTGATTTAAACGAATGAATTCTTTATTTATTGTGACTTAGTAATGGTGACAGAGGGAGAGGCAAAAAGAGAGTGAGAAATTTCATCTGCTGGTTCTCTCGGCAAATGGCTGAGTGGCTGGGGCTGTTCAAGGCAAAAACTAGGAGCCTAGAACTCCAACAGATTTCTGACGCGTGTGTCAGTGTACCGGGTACTTGGATCTTTACCCATGGCTTTGGCAGGCACATTAGCAGGGATCTAGATCAGAAGCAGAGCAGCCAGGATGTGAACCCACACCTCTATAGACTATGCTGCCATGCCAAATAGTGGCTTAACCTACATAGCTACAATTTGGCTAGTTCTGTGTCAATTTTTGAACCCATGCTGAGATCAGTAAATAGCACAGAGTATTTATTATTTACAGAGAGAAGTCGAGACAGATAGAGAGAGGTCTTCCATCCACTGGTTCACTCCCCAGTTGGCCTCAATGGCCTGAGCTGCACCTGTCAGAGGCTAGGTGTGAGGAGCTTCTTCCAGGTCTCCCACATGGAAGCAGGGGCCCAAGGACCTGGGCCATCTTCTGCTGTTTTCCCAGACCATAGCAGAGACGTGGATCAGGAGAAGAGCACCCAGAGGTAGAACCAGTGCCCTTATGGGATGCTGTTACTTCAGGCCAGGGCTTTAACCCACTGCACCACAGTGCCAGCCCCCAACCTTGTGTTTTGATTGTTGGCCTGAGTCCATGGGCAGGGTCCAAAGCTCTGTGTTACAATCATGGCCCTGTTCTCCTCCTCAGCTATACCTTTGGTGCTGAGCACCCTCTACAATGCTTCCTGGCCTCCCAGGATGACTAGGGAGTATGAGGCAAATGGCCAGTTACCATTTCCAGCTGGGTTTTCTGCTATCCCAGGCATCAGTTGTTAATTAGGTTTTAACCAAAAGCTCTGATAATCTCACTTGATCTAATCATGGCCATCACTTTCAAGATAAATGAACTTTTTTTGTTTTGTTTTTTATTTTCCTCTACTTTTTTTATTATCAACTATGTGTGTTTGTATAACATTGCCTCTGTTTTTCCCTCAGAAACATTTTATTTAAATTACACAAATTTCATACATTTCATAATTACAACTTTAGAAATACAGTGATTTTTCCCATCATATGCACCACCATCCCTCTTTCTCCTCCCTTTCCTATGCCCATTCTTATTTTTTACTAAGATCTATTTTGAATTATCTTTATAAACATATGATTAATTCTTTGTTAAGAAAAGAGTTCAACAAATAGTATAAAAAAAAACTTCCTCAGCTGTCAAGACAAAGAGCTGTTCAAAGTCATTGCTTCTCAAGGTGTCAATTTCACTTCTATAGATTGGTTTTAAGTGATCTATTAGTTATCACAGGTCAGGCAGAACATTTGGTATTTGTCCTTTGGTGATTGGCTTATTTCACTAAGTACATTGACTAATTTGAAATTTGTCATTTCTGAACATTTGGGAATTTAAACACATCTGTTCAAAATTTAACAGTATTTATTATTCTATCATGTGCCAAACATTTGTAAAAATCCCAACATCCTCATTGATCCTGCTACTTGAAATTAGGGCAGGGTCAGAAAAATGCTTCAGCATGGTAATCGGGCTGGAATTCAGATCAGGACCAGTTCTGTCCCTGTGCCCTCTAGTTCTATTATCCTGATTTTTAGCACAAAGATTGGACATTACATCTGGGTCCCCACTCCAGCCACAGACCAAAGATTTTTATTGAGACACTGGTCATCAACAGTAGAAAGGAATGTCTTCCACCCATAGAAGAGAGCCATGACCAGAGCAGAGGCTTTAAAAGGTAGATGGAGAAGGGCCATCCTCACCTTTGGACACTTGAGTTCAGGATGGGACTGGGAATTGAGAGCATGCCCCTGAGCAACCTCCTTCCCCGCAGATGTCTCTTAAAGATGAGAGCACAGATGAGGAAGGGCAATTACTGGAAGGAAAAGGTGAGACACTTGCTTCTGATTTCTCTGAGCTATGTGCAGAGTCAAGGTAGAGATGTGAGATGTCTGCAAGGAATGTGGAAGGTGATGTGGAATCAGGAAACTGAGTTGTGTATCTTTGGGTGGGTGTAATTTTGAAATGGGGAATGGGAAATGGCTTGAAGCTCCAAGATATATTGAGAAATGTGGCAATGAACCTGTGACCCCTAATCTTTTTGTTTGCCTTTGACACTGGTATAACAGGGCTAAGGTAACAAAATGACTCGGAAACATGAATCAGGGACAAATCTGGAGAACTCCATGTGTCTGGAAGTTATTAGATTTTCATTCCTATAACAAATATGGGGGAGAAGGTACTAAGGAAGGAAGGTTCACTTTAATCCACATTTTGAAACTTCACAGTAAAAGGCTGGGTGACCCATGAGTTTGATGATCCCTTTATTCTGGCCTCTGATGAAGGTGGCTGGAAGTGCCAAGGAAAATCACATGATAATCCAGGAAGCAAATGTGATTTCCCCTTGTACAGACACCTTGATTCCAACAGGGGGTTCCATTGTGACAACATAATCCAATCCCAGCATTTCCAGTCACCCTCAGCACGAGAATTAGATCAACACTCCACCCTTGCTCAATTTCCATTATCATTACCATTAATCATTTAAGCATTAACAGAAGACTTTTGGGACAAAGAGAATAATATACTGGATGTGAGTGGACAGGAAAACTTAGATCCGAGTTATATTATGGGGAAAGTCAGTCACTTGAACTCCTTTTGATCTAGGATCAGAGCCCAATGCCAGTGAGGAGATGTCCCAGACTACTAAGCTCAAAGCCAGAAACAGCATTTCTGGATCAGGTAAGATGTGATGGTCCTGAAGTGAGGAGGGACAAAATATGGTATGACACAGTTTCCTGTGTCAGGGAACAGGGATCTGGTTGGCAGCCCTGACTTCTAAATACTGCAGTGTGGGGAACAGAGGTGAAGGCAGAATTGGTGGCAAATTGTGCTCCTTGCGTGTTCTGGATGGAAGAGGGTTGTGGCAGTCCATCTGGAGGCCACCACTCAAACTCTCTATCTCAGAATCTGAATCTAGCTGTGATAGGGTGAACTCTAAGAATAGGAAAATCAGTTCAAAGGACAGTCGTCATGTCAGCATAGAGTGGATCTTGCTTTCCCCACCTCGGGGCAGCGTTGGGCTGGAAGGTGATTGTTAGGGTCTGAGTGGTTGAGAAGAGGATGGTGCAGCCTTCTGGAGTCCAGGGGGTGGGGGAGAAGGGAAGAGTTAGGTGGGGTTCACTTGAAGGCATCTGAATTCAGACTTTAGAGCCCAAGGAACCAATACTGGTCTCTTGGGTGTGTTTTACGCAGGCAACTGTGTGTATATGCTCAGTGTGACTTTGCAAAGGAGGCAGAAACCTTTGGACTCTGGAAACCACACAGAAATTCAGCAAGCTCCTGATGACCATCACAGGGGATCCTGGACGGTCCACCCTGGGCACAAGGCGAAGCACAGATCCTGGTCCCAAGCAGACCAACCGCCACCCTTTGGGGAGAATCTGATAACCTCTCTGCACTCTCTGCCGGAGGCGGTTTATGAAGATGTTGCATGAGCACAGGTGCAGCAGGAGCAGTTCCTGTGGATCCAGGAGCAGCTGTGCACACTGGAGCAGCTTCCTGGGTCTCTACGTGCAGCTCTGCACTGGCCTCACAGGCATCCTGGGCTGTGCTGCTCAGTGCTTGCTCCTTCTGGCCCCTCAGCCTGAGCTCTGCAGTCATTCACTCGCTTGTGTTCATAGCTTCACCAGGGATGAGAAAGGCCAGTCACACACTGTGCAGGTGGCAACTGAGGCAGGCAGAGGATTCGATTAGTTGTGCTGCCAGCTTGGGTCATGTTCAGTAGTGGATGTATCTCTGGTGGAGACAAAGACTTGCTTTTGCTCCTTCTCAGGATGACCCGCGGAGACCCAATATTCAGGAATTGTTGATTGGTGACAGAATGGGGGCAGTACTGGGAAAGCAACTTGATCAACATCCTCAGAATTATAAACCTGTTTAACCTAGGTGTATGATGGCGAGAATGTTAAATTTCATGTTAATCGTTGGTTGTCTTGCAACAGTCATACTTAAAAAAAAAAAAAAAGATTTATGGGAGCTGGCACCATGGTGCAATAGTTTAATCCTCTGCCTGTGGCACCGGCATCCGATACAGACACCGGTTCTAGTCCCGGCTGCTCTCTTCCAATCCAGCTCTCTGTTATAACCTGGGAAAGCAGTAGAAGACAGCGTGAGTGCTTGTGCCCCGCACCCACATGGGAGGCTGGGAAGATGCAGCTGGCTCCTTGCTTTGGATTGGTGCAGCTTCAGCCATTGCAGCCATCTGGGGAGTGAACCAGCAGAAGGAAGACCATTCTCTGACTCTCCCTCTGTCTGTAACTCTACCTCTCAAATAAATAAATAAAAGATCTTTTAAAATATTTATTTATTTGAAAGAGTTACAGAGAGAGGTAGAGAGAGAGAGAGTGTGAGAAGAGAGAACAGAGAACAGAAAAGAGAGAGAAGAGAGAGAGCTTTTTCATTCTTCTGGTTCACTTCCCAAATGACTGCAATGGCCAGAGCTGAGCTGATCTGAAGCCAGGAGACAGGAGCTTCCACCAGGTCTCCTATGAGGGTGCAGGGGCCCAAGGACTTGTGCCATCTTCCACTGCTTTTCCAGGCCATAACAGAGAGCTGGATTGGAAGAGGAACAGCCAGGATTTGAGCCAGTGCCCATATGGGGTGCCAGCACTGCAGGCTGGGGCTTTAGTCCACTGTGCTATAGCGCCGACCCAAAAAGTCATGCATTTTTAAAAATAATCAGATAAATGTTAAAGAGGAATCATTTACACTTCTGTGGGTTTTTTCTTTTTCTTTTTCTTTTTTCTTTTTGGTCTTAAAGCTTTTAGGCTTGGAGAAGTCCTTGTGAAGTGGGACGAGTAGTCACCAGGAGAACTTTGACCTCCTCTAGTCTGCTCTGAGGGAGATGACAAGGTGGGTCCACCTGGTACAGGGATTCAGAAGTGGGTGGTTATCCCACAGTGGGCATTGGTGGGTCTTAAGCTTCTTTTTTATTTTTTTGACAGGCAGAGTGGACAGTGAGAGAGAGAGAGAGAGACAGAGAGAGAGGTCTTCCTTTTTCTGTTGGTTCACCCCACAATGGCTGCTGCGGCTGGTGCGCTGTGGCCGGCACACTGTGCTGATCCAAAGCCCGGAGCCAGGTGCTTCTCTTGGTCTGCCATGTGGGTGCAGAGATCAAGGACTTGGGCCATCCTCCACTGCACTCCCGGGCCAGAGCAGAGAGCTGGACAGGAAGAGGAGCAACCAGGACAGAATCTAGCACCCAGACCGGGACTAGAACCCGGGGTCCTGGTGCTGCAGGTGGAGGATTAGCCTATTGAGCCGTGGTGCCAGCCTCTCAGGCTACTGAGACCTTTGCTGGTCAAGTATGGTCTGTCTGTGTTGCCCAAAAAGAAGCTGACACTGAGATTCTTTGGGATTTTATTGTGTTGCAGCCACTCTTTTTTTCCATTTTATGATATAATGTGACAAGCAATTTAACCTAAATCCCTAGAATCTTCTGGAACAATTATATTAGCTATTAAGCAGTTAATTCATAACAATACAAAAGCAACAAAATCATAACTTTAGAGACAGGCATTTGATGTAGTGGTTGGGATGCTGACTGGGACACCTCCATCCTATATTGAAATACTGGGACCGCTGCCCAGTCCAACTCCTGACTACCAGATTCTTGCTAGTGCACACCCTAGAGGCAGCAGTGACAGCCCAAGTGTTTGAATCCCTTCCATAGAGCTGGATTGGTGATTCATGATTCTGGATTCTCTTCCCTCCCCAAAGGTTGCTATGCGTATTTGGGGAGTGAAACAGCAGATGGTACTTCTCGTCTATCTCTGTCTCTTAAGTCAATCATAAAAATAAAACAGTAATACTTCCATTAGTGCGTGGGCCTTCAGAGAGCCTAACAAGAATCTGATGGAAACTGACAAAACTGAATCTAAACTCTCTTAAAAACCTCCCTTCACTGGTACTGAGCCCACAATGCTGAGTCTCTTGTGACTATGTGTTATTTTGTGGGTGATTTCTTTTGTTTACCATAATAACTTCAATATCCAGCTATGCTGATACAAATATCAGCTGTTCACTGTTCCCATGCTGAATAGTATTTCTTTGCATCTATTTACCTCTTTAAAAACTGGTCATGGACATCGGGTGGATTCTACTTTTTGTATTTGGAGTAATACTTTTGGAAACTATGATGTACAGCATTTTTTTCACCTATGGTATATCACTCATCTGAGTTCTGAGTCACTTAAAAAGTCTACATGATCTAGAGGAAAGAGATTATCCCACTTCCTCATTGTTTGGGTGAAATACTACCTTTTCTTCTGGTGATATTTTGTTCATTTCATAGCTTTATTGAGATAGTGTCCACTCATTGAACTATATATTACAGCGCACAACTTGATGTTTTGATAGATGTGTATATGGTGACATGTTCAAAATGTACCTAAGTAACACATCTATCAACTCTTCTTTTTTCATTTAATTTTAATTAATTTTTAACAGATTCTCTAATATGATTTGTACATACACATCTAAGAAAATAGTGATATTCCCTTTCTTCCACCCTGCCTCCCACTCTTATTTCTTCTACCATTTGTTTTGTTTTTCAGTTTTTGAGAGTAAATATTTTAAATGTACATTTCAAGAAAAGGCTTAATAATTCACTAAATAAGAATTTTAACAAGTAAAAATCAAATAAAAACCTCTAGTTTAGTGATAATTATACATTACATATTTTGTACTCTATTGGTTACCACAGATCAGGAAAAAAATACAGTATTTTTTTTTTTTTGAGATTGGTTTCTTTCACTAAGTATGATTATTTCCAGTTGTATCAGCTTGCTGCAAAAGACAGGATGTTACTATTTTTTGTTGTTGTTTTGTTTTGTTTTGTTTTTACAGCTAAATAATATTCCATAGTGTATATAGCCCACATTTTCTATATCCAGTCATTGGTTGCTGGACATCTGGCTTGATTCTATATCTTAGCTATTGTGCAGTGAGCTCTAGTAAACATGGGGGTACACATAACTCTTTCATATGCTGATTTCATTTTGTTTGGGTAAATTCTTAGGAGTGGGATGCCTCGGTTAAATGGTAGATCTATTTTCAGCTTTTTGAGAAATCTCCATACTGTCTTCCACAATGGTTGTACTAGGTTACATTCCCACCAACAATTAGGTTGGGTACTTTAGGATACCTTTTCCCCCATATCTTCCCCAGCATTTATTATTTTTTGATTTCTGTATTAGAGTCATTGTAACTGGGGTGAGGTGAAACCTCATTGTGATGTTTACTTGCATTTCTCTGATGGCTAGTGAACCTGAGGTTTTTTCATGTGTCTGTTGGCCATTTGGATTTCATCTTTTGATAAAATGTCTGTTCAAATCCTTTGCCAACTTCTTAATTGGATTGCTTGTTTTGTTGTTGTTGAGAATCCCATTTGCCTATTTTTACTTTGATTGCCCATGCTTCTGGGGGCCTTTTCCAAGAAGTCTTTGCCTATGCCAATGTCTTGCAGATTTTCTCCCATGTTCTCTAGTAATTTGATGTTATCAGGTTATAGATTAAGATCCCTTATCCATTTTGAATTGATTTTTGTAGAATGTGTAAGGTATGGGTCTTGTTTCATACTTTTACACATGCAGATCCAATTTTTCCAATACCACTTGTTGAGGAGACATTCCTTTCTTCAGGGATTGGTTTTACCTCTTTTATCAAAGGTTAGTTGATTGCAGAGGTGTGGATTGATTTCTGGAGACTCTATTATGTTGCAGTTATCTACACATCTATTTTGGTGCAAGTACCAGGTTGTTTTGATTATAATTGCCTTTATAGTATATCTTGAAGTCAGGTATTGTGATACCTCTAGCTTTGTTTTTGTTGTCTAAATTGCTTTAGCTATTCATAGTCTCTTCTGTTTCCATATGAATTATAGCATCATTTTTGTAGATATGAGAAGGATTTGGTATTTTGATTGGGATCACATTGAATCTGAAAATTGCTTTGGTAGTATGGACATTTGGTTTATGTTAACTCTTGCAATCCACAGGCATGGAAAATTTTTCCAGTTTTTACATTTTCTTCTATTTCTTTCTTTCATGTTTTGTAATTTTCATTGTAGAGATCTTTCGCATTATTGGTTAAATTAATTACAAGGTAAGCCATTCAACCTCCTCCTGGGTTGTACTCTGTTTAGTCTTCAATCCCACATAGCTGTCTGTATCTCGAGAAATGGCCACTAGAGGACAGAAAGAACTGCTTCTCTTGAAAGTTCTTCCAGGCTTGGGCAAGCCTAATTTCTGTTAGGCAATGCCGTTATCCATTGTATACATGTAGCTATCTTTATCTTGCAACTATTTTTCTTCAGTTTTATTTCCTAAACAAACTCTCATCTCTACATAGTGTTACCAAAGCACCTTCTAAATAGTAATCACCTTGATTTTCAACTCTTGCATATTTTCAGACTCTATAAATAATCAATAAAAACATTTATGAACAAAGTTTATGAGAATACTTTTTATACCAATATTTTGGCTTTTTCAAGGAAACATAAGAATTCCCTTCCTCACATCACTTCAATTAATGTACTTAGATAATTATAAAATGAAAGCACATACTTTATTAAAATAGTGTTACATTATACAAAATATATAAAATTGTCTTATAACTCACTGCCCCCATGAGAATTCATGGTTAAGTTTTTTGTACTTCAAAATTCTCTATGAATGTTTCTCACAGAGTTGGAGGGGAAGAAAGAAGTGTGTGTATGTATGTGTGTAATATGTATGTGTAAAAGTGGAAGTAAAAGATAAATTTATGTTGGTGGAAAAAATTTCTTAACCGATGCAGAGTTTTCCTTTTAGTAAATGTGCTGCTGTAGTGAGCGTTATGCAGAACTTTCAAAAAATACTTATTTATTTATTTGAAAGAGTTTAGAGATAGAGAAGGAGAGAAAGAGAAAGAGATCTTTCTGCTGGTTCACTCCTCAAATGACCTCTTCCTGAATTTCACAGAGAAGGAATTGCAAATCCCATGCCCAGAAGGAAATGAAGAGGGAGGAGGAGAGGAAGAGAGAGAAGGCACGGAGGTCAGTATCTGTGGACACAGCCTGTCCCGTAACAGGTGGTCCATTCCCACCCTTCTCTAATTCACACAGTGCTGCTGTGAAGAGAAACAGATTGCATCATTTAAAAATTATTGCCATCCAAATTATGGACCTTACTGCCTTCTCATGTTCTCAGGTGTATGTAGTTGATAATTCAACTATATTAATGTTAAACCACCATACTCTAGTCTAAGGGGGACCAAATATGGTCATGCCTGGATCCTTTTTTTTTTACGAGTTCTGTAGCCCTGAGAAAGTCCTTGTTTCTTTCATAGTCTTCCCAGTCCCCCCTCTGCTCAACTGGAATAATTCTAGCATCTACATTCTTGGCTTCTCATGGGGCATATGGCATATAATACCTATAAAACCCATGAGATAATACCAATGCAGCTAATGCACAGACTTAGAGATGGATGAACTGAATTATGAAATGAGCTGGGACACAACATGGGATACTACTAAATACAGGCCTGGCCAGCAGAACAGCATGATCTTGTGAAAGTCGCTTCATTCCTTCACTTCTTGGCTTCATTTCCTAGTCTGCATTAGATTTGAGTTAACCTGAGTTGCAATGCAGATATCATCTTCCTCTGGCATTAAATATTACAACGTCCACCCTTTGTATTTGGAATCAGACCCAAATTCCTCCCCCTTACCTAAGTACTGGGCAGTCGCCATGTGGTTTACTATGACTCCTACCTCCTGGTGTGCACAGCACCCCTGCAATCCCTCCCCTAGGAGTTACACAAAGTTCTTGACTTCTGTCTGTCTCTGTCCTACATTCCTCACCTCTCCGCCTGCCTTGGTACCTTCCTCTAGGGAAACAACCTGAGGTATAATGAGCTGTTCTGTGGAGGGGCCCCAATCACAAAGAACTGAGGGAGGGCCATGGAAGCAGAATGAAGAGATTCCAGCCAAGCTTGAATCTTTCCAATAACTTACTAATAAGCTTGGAAGTGAATCTTGCCTAAGCAGCCTCGGTTGAGATAGCAGTGCCAGCTTTCCGTGAGCCCTCCAGGCAGAGGCACCAGGCTTAGCTCTGCTTGGAACCTACTGCACAGTAACTGGGACATAATGTCTGCTGTTGTAAGTTGCTGAATTGGGGATAGGAGTGATGTCATCACATAACAATAGATGAGTAGCACTCTCTTCCAGGCCCCAGAGCCTGTCCCTCTCCGCATTCCTTGTTCCCCAGCTCACCTACAATTCTCTGCATCCACCCTGGCTGCCTTTGTAACCTCCTCTCTGGCTCAACTCATGCCTGCCTCTGCCTCTGTATCTCTGCATAGTTGTGCCTCCCCCTAACACATTGCTCCCAGACTTGTGCAAAGCTGGATCTCTGAGATGCAGGAAAAGTGTCCTCTCCCTGAGGCCTTCCAGATCCTCTCACCTACTCCCCTCTCGAGTTCCTCTCACAGTGTCCTCCTTCACTCCCCTATAGCACTTGCTCCTCTTTTTCACACCATTCTCCTTTTGTGCTTCTGTCCTCTCCCATCAGACTGTGAGCCCCTGGCAGGGTCCATTTCAGCTTTTTTTCAGAGCCTCACTCAGGTCCTAACATTGTCCCTCTATGAGGTTGCTGCTGAGAGTACAGGTGCTGAATAGACATGAGAGGAACTCATGGGCAGCTCATAGCGTGGGGGTGGACACTAGCAACAGGAGGTGCCAGGTGGATGTGAGTTAAGAGGACACCCGGAATGACCTTTGGAGGCTTTACCCTGGCAATAGCTGCTTCACTGAGCACAGTGGGCTCTGCCATCCTCGCCTGCTCAGCTCAAACACTATGGCCCCAGGTAGGAAATCAGAAACAAAATCTTCACATGGTGTTGAGTGTCCACATTAGGAGTCCAGGACTAAAGGGGATGAAGGAGCAGGACCTGCAAGCACTAGTAACAGTGAGAGGGACCTCAGAAGACTCCCTTGTCTCACTCTTTTTTCAGCCTCTGGAGGCATCCAGGTCACTCTCTGTAGCTGGGGTAATGACTCTTGTCCTGCACCCACTGAGGGACTTGAGGCTCCAACAAGGGCTGTGTTGGCCCTGGAGAAATGATCCTGAGCTCGACCACATCCTGCACCACCCAAATCCTCTTTGCCCCAAGCCCCACATCTTTCTGCTTGGGAGGACCCACCCTGGGGTTGAAGGCATTTCCAAAATCTCAAGGGACAGTAGAATCATTGATGGAGAATCAAGGCCAATAGAGATTTTTGAGAGCCTATGGAATTCTCCGGGTCACATACTCCCAGACCAGCACCCTAATTGTAGAAGGGAAAGCTGAGGCCACCTCTCATATTTTGTTGCCCCATATACAACGGATTGGCCCTGGAAATCTTACCCTAGACCCAACTATTCTGGCGACTGCCACAGAATCACAGATCTTGTCCGCTTGAAGTGCTCTGGAGATAGCTCCTGCCAGGGGAGAAACGGAACCTAGAGGAAGCCACTCACACACACACGCACACATACACACACGAACACATACACACACGCACACATACACATGCATGCATGATAGGCACCAGCTACGTTGCTAGGAGACGGCAAGCCTGGCGCCACTTTCCTAGCCAAAGAACCCGACCACTTGTTTGATTCTAGAAGGAAGAAACCCCCCACTCTCCACCCCACATGATGTCTCCAGCCAATCAGGATGAGTTCCATCAACCAATCAGGGGGCTTGCAGTGCACGTGGGGTCTCCAAGTAACCAACATGGCCGCTGCTATCCTCACCAACTGATCAGAGCCAGCCGTCACTAACACCGCAACACCAAGAATGACGAAGATCCCTGTTCTGGGGCTGGGCACCTGGAAGGTGAAATGGTCTGGCATGCCGGAAGTGGCCTCCTCTTCCGCCACTGCACACCTGACTTAAGTGAATTCTGGAGGGTGGAGGCTGGGCTCTGGACGGGTGAATCTTCGCCTTGGGGTCTCCGGCACCCAGAACTTCCCAGGCTTCTCGCCCTACTCCTCAGACCACGGCCCCTCCACCTGATACGGATCCAAACTGGGATCCGTAACGGGTCTGGGAAGTCGCTTGTGCCATGCTAGAGGTCCACTCCTGCCTGAGGAAGACACGGCTGTTAACCTAAAATGGCATCCCGCTATGACATGAGCAGGACTGAAACTTTTGTAAAACAAATTTTAGTAAATTATCTGAGAATCTGGTGGCAGCTATGGCATTTCATAGTTGCTTTTAATATTTTAAACCTCCTGTTTTTTAGCATTTTGTCTGTTTTTGAGTTGAGGGTTATGCTGAAGAGTTTAGGACACTTGCCCTCTTATTACTTTATTACACGGCTATTAAACCTTCATTTCTTCTTGAGTTTTTAATTTACTTCTAGAAACCTTTCCATTTTATGTTATTTTTCTAATAATACCTATGTATAGCTATAGGTAATATTTTCTTTTAAGTTTATTTGGTCTGCATATCCTTCCTTTTCATATCATTTTACAAAGTGGGCTTCTATTGATTAATCTTTCCCGAAGGTTGTGTATTTTATTATGGTGGTGTATTATTATTTATTATAGTCTTTCCCAATGGTTGTGTATTTATTATTATTTTCATAGAACAAATTTCTGGTTCTGTTGATTTCCATGTTTCAGCTTTGTTTCCTATTCCACTGATTTCCTTCTTTTCATGCTTTTGTTCTCTAGTCATGTGGCTTTTCCTTTTCTAACTTAAGATACTCACTTTTTTTTCATTGTCATTTGGCCACACTGACATCTATTGCTTGTTAAATGAAGACCACTGTACTGATACATCTCATAGATTATGGAGAAGTTCAAATGTAAAAATGGTTTGTGAAGTATCAAGCCCACTATGAATCTTCTCGTAAGCTTATGATCCTCCTCCATAGTCTTGCCCACATTCTAGTCTCTTCTCTCGCTTGAGCCCAGCTGATGGCGACTGTGTGTAGCATCTGTGGTATTCATTTGCGTTTAGCTCATGTTCCCTGTGTCTGTTACCTTCATACAGTATGGTCTTGAAAAATACTGGACAGGTCCTATCCCTCTTTGTCACAGTAATAATAATGATTATTATTAATAATTCTACATTTATTCTTTGATTATTCAAGAAGCATGGCATCTCTGCAGACATGAAAAAGACCTATGTTTTTTGCCCAAATAAAGGAACTAGAACTTAAATGATCTGTAAATTTGTTTCTGACTCTGATTCCCTAAGTTATGACTGATTGACAATAGTGCCGGTTCAGTGACTAAATTTGCTATGTATTATGTGACTCCACATTCTTAAGTGAAAGCAGGGGGATTTGGGTTGGATCACTTTGATTTTGGAAGGAACACTTTTGTTTTGCTGGTTCCACAGGCAGGCCCAGGAGAGGTGACTGAGGCAGTGAAGCTGGCCATTGACTTGGGGTATACGCACTTTGACTGTGCTTCCTTATACCACAATGAGAGTGAGGTTGGAACAGCCGTCTACTCCAAAATCGTGGAGGACATCGTGACGCGAGAGGATCTCTTCATTGTCAGCAAGGTAGGTCTTCTTGGTTGCGCAGGCAACAGAGTCTCAGCCATTCCAGTATTCACTAACAGAAAAGCTAGAATCGCATAGCATGGAGAAGTTTCTAATTTCCCGATAAAGTTTGATGGCTTTGCTCCACACACGAACCACTACTCACAGAGATTTCACATATTCATGAAAAATGTCACTGAGACCTATTGCATGTGGGTCGATTTCCCTCATGTTATTGATTTGGCCATTAAGGAGGGATTGCACAGATATCTTCCAATTAATGATATATTCTTAAAACAAACATCAAGAGTTGGGTGATGAGGTGCATTAGGTTAAGCTGCTATCAGGTTTGCCTGCATCCTATATCAGAGAGCCTGGAATAGATGCCCAGCTCTGCTTCCAGTCCTGCTAGTGCATACAGGGAGACAGCAGTTGATTTTTCCAATGCTTGGGTTTCTCCCATTCACACAGAGACATGAATGATATTCCTGGTGCAGCCCAAACCACTAGTGCATTTTCAGAGTGACCAGTGAATGGAAGATTTCTTCCTCTTTCTGCCTCTCCATCTCTCATCCTCATTCTCCCTTAAAAATTGAGTAACCTGCACTTGAACTTTGTCTACATAGCAATTCTCAAATTTAGAATCATTACAGATAGTGAAAATGGAGGTTCCAGTTTCTACCCCAGACTTCTGGTTAATAAACTGTGGGCATAGTGCAGGTGAAGAGGTGGGGGATAGCATTACAAAAGGAACAATTTCAGCCAGTGCCCTGGCTCAATAGGCTAATCCTCCGCCTGTGGCACTGGCACACCGGGTTCTAGTCCTGGTCGGGGTGCCGGATTCTGTCCTGGTTGCTCCTCTTCCAGGCCAGCTCTCTGCTGTGGCCAGGGAGTGCAGTGGAGGATGGCCCAAGTCCTTGGGCCCTGCACCTGCATGGAAGACCAGGAGAAGCACCTGCTCCTGGCTTCAGATCAGTGCGGTGCTCCGGCTGCAGCGCACTGGCCACAATGGCCATTGGGGAGTGAACCAATGGAAAAAGGAAGACCTTTCTCTCTGTCTCTCTCTCTCTCTCTCACTGTCCACTCTGCCTGTAAAAAAAATTAAAAAAAGAAACGATTTCAGTACAGTCATCAGGCCCAAAGGAGACAGCCAATGAAGGAATCTCTAAGAAGTTTGGTGCTATTGGATCACACAGCGAGAGGCTTTAGAGGGGAAAATGATGTGAAGTTGGAGATGTGGGCAGAGGACAGGTCAGGAGGGGCTTGGAAAGTTATCTCAGCAGCTTGTACTTTGTCCTTGAGATGCAGGTCAATTGTCAGGCTTTTAAGCAGCTAATATGTAAGAGGTGGGGGGGTTGTGTTGTATATGGGGTGTTGTAGCAGCGGAAAGGAGCAGGCATTTGATTAAGAGGCAGGAGACAAGTAAGGAGATATTAACAGTATAGGTGGGTGTTGATGAAGGTCACACTTGGAATAGTGGGGGGATGGGAAAGAGAAGTGGACATGAGTATGGTGAAAAGGCAAGCCTTCTAGAAAATGCAGGGAGTAGATCGAGGTAGTGGAAAATTAATGAATTCCTTTGCCTTTGACTTTGAAGCAGAATGTTAAGACCTTGATATCGAGAACCATGTGTTCAATTTCTAGCTCTCTGTAGCTGTCAGTCAGGAGTGTGGGTATCAGACAGCAGATGGCTTAGCACTACAGCTTCAACACCTATGAAACAAGGCTTTGAGAAATTTCTAGACTGAAAATTTTACAATTACAATAGTGCCTTTCTGTTTTACTCTAAGGCAATTAATTTTTGCCTTTCATTATTGTTGTCTAATAAAAGTGGTAAGGGTTAGGGCACAGTGTTTGCTTGTATAGAAATTTCTTCTGAATACTCCAAGTAGGGAGACAGACAATTGGGATTTCTAAGGTTCACCCCACTGTCTGGGGACAAGTTGCTTCTGAATAAGTCACAGCTGTTGCAGTATACTCATTATTTTGGAAATTTGGAAAAGTCATCAACATGTTCACAATATTTTGTTAAAATATTGTGTTTATTTTCATTTATTTTACATTCCTTTTCCTTTCATTCACCTTGTTTTTGTTTTCACTCGCTTCTATGGAGACTTCAGGTTAGCTTTTGTCACCAGAAGCAAAAACATAGTGGAGAAAAAATGAGGGGAAAAACAATTACATATTTTTTAGTTAATGGAGCAAATTGGAAGAAATACCTACATCAATATGACAATACATGTTAGCTTATGTAGTTTATTCAACAAGGCTCCATTAGCTTCAAATAGGGAACCATTCACATGAAATCTGTTAGTGAATATGACTTGGAAACACAATACATAAATATTTCTGATTTTTCTTCATATTCTTTCTGCCAGCAGGTATTATTGGCAGCCCCAGAGAATCCAAATAATAACCACCATAACTTCTACCAAGTTTTTCTTGGTGTCCTGAACTTCCCTTGAGTAGGAATTTGACAAAGGAGCCCTCTTTGGAGACCCTTTCCAGGGGGTCTAAGAAAGTTTTTGAGTATAATATCACTTCGTGTTCTCCTCAGAACTTGTTATGTTGTATTGGCCATTTTCTCATCTTAAATATTTTTGATCTTCCAGAGAGTAGCTTTTGTGGGACTGAAGACCCCAGTGTTTTGTTAGCTCTGGGATATGGCTGTGTGTCACAGTGGCCCCTCTGTCCTTTGTAGCTGTGGTGCACCTGCCACAAGAAGTCCTTGGTGAAAGCAGCATGCATCAAGACTCTGAAGACACTCAACCTGGAATACATCGACCTTTACCTCATGCACTGGCCTATGGGTTTCAAGGTACTGTTCATTAAGTGGTTAGATATCCAGCTTTCAGGGATTCCTCTCCACAGTCAAACCCCATTTCATGGTGGAAACAGCATGGGCCAGCATTCAGGATAGATTTCTGCTACTGCAGACAGCACATGCTGGCTGTGGTCTGGGAAGGCATCTTAAAATCTCTGGGTCTTAGCTCAGGAGAGGATTGAATTGGAGAACCTCTGATGATTTCATTTTTCTGTCTTTAAGTCTGGCACTTTTCTTTCAAGCTAAAAGGGAGTGAGTTTTTTGCATCTATGTATAGGTGAAAGAGGTATCTGATGAGGAAATACTACTACTCAAGACTTCTGATTGTGCCATTCCCAGCTTTCCAGTGATGTCCTTGGCCGTACTTCTTCTTGCAAGTTCCATTCTCTTTGGAGGGATTGTTTTTGTGCATGATATGCTTGTTCATCACTACAGGGTCTGGTTGATGATGAAAATAGATGATTCTTCTGCTTAGCTTTATGTTATTCCATTAATGGCTGATCTTACAATCACCCCTCCCACCCCCTGCTTTAACTCAGCAGCATTCCCTGCCTCAATCTCTTGTGAGTGCTGCCTAGGTTGTCCCTGCACATCAGCCCTAGGTGAAAATGGAAGCCTTCCTGGACAAGGACAGGTCACTTGGGTGGTGCCTGGGAAATTCAGAAGTCTTTGAAGCGTGGTGATTCTTACGTTGGAATGGGTGACAGCTGATCATAAACTTTCCTTGAGTGACTGCTGCTGCCCCACTATGCCTGCCTTGTTTGAAGGTCTTATAGTGTGCACCAAAATGTTGGTTATCACTTTGGATTAAAACAACATAGCCCACTCCATTTCCAGTGCAGCTTTGTATCTAGTTTCAATAAATAACACAGGTACATGAGTCACATTAACACAGAACAGAAGATGCATAGAGAGCAAAAGAGGCAGAAATAATTAAAAAATAATTCTGTTTTTGAATACCACCACAATAAAGCAGTGATAATAAGTATATTGCACTTACTTTTTTCCTCTCATTATTTTAATTAGGTGCCAGGTCTTGTTTAGGTACTTAACGTAAAGCATTCATTTCATCCTCACAGCATTACTGTAAAGTATGTGCTGTTAATTTTCCATTACATAGATGATGCCACTGAGGCAAGGAAGTTTAAAGAAGATTACTGGGACCCAGAAGCTTATGTTTAGGTCAGGTATTTATTGCTCTCTGCCAGGAGATTCCTGCTTTTGGATCTCTGAATGGTAGAAAACAAGGCAGCACCAGACCATTCAACAAACTACACAGTAGAATAATAGTGTAGCATCAATAGCATGTCTTCTGACCATGATGTCAGAGGCAGAGAAGAGCAGCGTCCAGCTGTGAAACCAGGACAAAATTTGTGTGGGGGACTTGAAGAATGTCAACATAGAGGAAGGCTTAGAAGCAAGATAGGTCCTTCATTTCATTATGGAAATTTCCTCTGAGACACAGACCACTTTGGGTCTTCTGTCACTTTGGTAGATTGCACGTGGCCAAATAAACGTAAGTCTTTCACCACTCATGCCATAATATGCTGGGTAGGTAGGGGGTGAGTGTGAGTGAGGCAGGAGAATTGCAAATCAACACCTGCAACTGTTCAGAAGGGACTTAGAAATTTTACCATTTAAGAGTGTTTTTCTTGGCCATGTACTTTCTTCGTACCTTTGAATTCTCAGTTAATTATTTCTTGTCCTGATGAGAATTCTAAGAAAAGAGGAATAAATACTAAGAATGGAGTTGAGAGAAGGTTTTCTGTGCTCTTTGGACATGAAGAAAATTACTTTTGCCCTCTTCTTTACCTGAAGTTACTAGACTGTTCTCTGGCAATGGGTGATGATTCAATGCCTTTCCTTTCTCCCTTGTGAGAGGTAGGCAGTGAACTGGAAGGTTGGTGAGGACTTTGCTGTTTATCTGGTCTGCTTGACCCTTGGTTTTACAAAGGTAGGAAACCAAGGCCTATAAAAGGCACTGCCAGGCTGCAGCTTGGATGCTGATCTCGTGACACATAGAGATCTTTCCAAGTATCTTGATCCTCTCTCTACACAGGGTCTTCATCACTGGTGACTAGGGGCCATAATAAGCTCATTTTCTTCATATTCTCATAGCCAGGAAAGAAAGAGTTGCCTTTGGATCATCATGGAAATGTTATACCAAGTGATACCGACTACTTGGAAACATGGGAGGTAAGCTGAGCCATGTCAGGTGGCAACTTCATCCTTGCTGGTGGATCACCAAAAATAGGAAGTTGTGAGACACAGAGCTTCTTGTGTTCAAGGACACCAGGTTTGTCTAGTTGAGACACAGGGATTTCAGTATGAATTAGGGATGGATGCTTGAAGAACTCAGACAAATCAAATGACTTCCCTGTTAGCATTAGCTTATTGTTTTACTTCTCTCTAAAACTTTAAGAACCACTAAAGAAGCCTGGCTTTTTTTTTCTCAAATGCTTTTTGTTAAAAGATACAAAATACTTATTTCATAAAATGCAGAATAACATAAAAAAGAAAATTTTAAAATTTGTGTTTCCATTACCTATTGGCACCCACTATTAATACTTTATAGTTCTTACTATGTCTCTTTTAAATATTCTAAATGATAATGTTGACAGCATAGTGAAATGCATGTGAGGGAGACGGAAGGCAAATAGAAGGACAGTTGAAATTTTCACAAGTTTCTAGGGTCTGGGTGATAAATAGTGAGGCTTGAAATAAAGTAGAGAGCAGGGGAATAAAGGAGGTGGTAAGTTTAGGAATCTCATGAAGGTTAACAAATAGACTGTGGGCAGGAGTAGGGAGTGAGGATATCAAGGTTCCTTTAGGACATAGTCTCTAGCATGGCTGACTGAGTACATATTTTTTTTTATTTTTAATTTTTATTTAATGAATATAAATTTCCAAAGTACAGCTTATGGATTACAATGTACATATATTTTTCCAACCAGCGTGGAAGATAGAGAAAGGGAATGGTTACAGATCATGAATAAAGAGACTTCAAACTTGAACTGAGTTTAGTGGATAGCTTGAATTCAAGAGATGGAATCATGGAGCCACTACTTGAGAATGATGAGTGATGTCATTTAAGAGTCCACAACCATGCAACGGGGAGACAATGGGGAAACCACAGAGTGAAGACCTTGGACTAGCTGCCACCATCCTCATCACCTGTGAATCAGTGAGACACAGGCTGACTCCATGTCTGAGATATCAGGACCAGTGTCCAGGAATTCCAGCACTGTCACTCCTTTAAGATTTGGGTTAAACTTTCAGTGTAGTGACAGGGAGTTCCTGGTTATTGTTGCAGAGCAGAGGCAGTAATGGGTGCACACTGACTCGCTGCTCATGGCCCAGTGACCATTCAGGACTTACTGCTGACTAGGGGACTGGCACAGAGGTCATCTTCATTCTGACGCTGAGGGCTAGGCTGACTTGCTCATCAGTGAACAACTCAGATCTTTGTGTTGCTGTACCATTGAGTTCTTTATCATATTAAGTGGTAAAGGTGAGACAGGAAGTGATATATAATTGTGATAAGGAAATGTAAAGAAATAAAATCAGCAATAGACATATTTGTTTGACACCATACCAATGGATATTCAGATTACTAGCAATCATAGTAGTTGAATGTATGAAATGTTTATTAAATTCCAGGCTTAACTAAATTTTTTTTGCACATCATGTCATGGAACCCTTCAAAGTATCCTGCGGTTGCCTGTGAGGAAATTCAAGCTTCATAAAATCATATAATTTGCCCACCTAGCATGTACCAGATATAAAGAGATGAAACTGAGAGCAGACCTTGGGTGCAGAAATGCTTTTAGGGGCTGGTGTTGTGGTGCAGTGGGTAAATCCTGCACTTGCAGCACCAGCATCCCATATGAGTGCTGGTTCAAGTCTTGGCTGCTCCAGTTCTGATCTAGCTCCCTGCTAATACACATATGAAAGCTGAGGAGGATGGCCCAAGTCCTTGGGCTCCTGCACCCAGGTGGGAGAAACAGAAGAAACTGCTAGCTCATGGCTTTGACCTAGCCAAGCACTGGCCATTGCAGCCACTAGGGGAGTGAACCAGCAAATGGAAGAGCTCTCTCTCTCTCTCTCTCTCTCTCTCTCTCTCTCTTCCTCTCTCACACTTCCCCCCTCCATCCCTCTCTTTCTCTCTCTCCCTGCCTCTCCTTCTATGTAACTCTGTCTTTCAAATAAGTAAATAAATCTTAAAAAAGAAATGCTTTGAAATTTTAAGTAAGATACCCTAAAAATTCATTGTATGTAGAATACTATGCCAGGTTGCTAAGAGGCATGACTGTCAGGAGAGTAGACAGAGACCCTGAAATCTTTGCTCTTTTTCAGGCCATGGAGGAGCTGGTGAAGGCAGGGCTAGTCAAGGCCATTGGAGTGTGCAACTTCAACCATGAACAACTTGAGAGGCTTTTGAAAAAGCCTGGTTTGAGGATCAAACCAGTGACTAACCAGGTGAGTGGTAGAAGTGTCAGAGGGTTTCGGTGGTATTGTTAGTTTCCTAACTGTTAATGTAACTATGTCGGAAATGGGATGAGGTAAGCACACAAGAAGACATTGTCCTCCAGAGACTGTCGCTGTCATGACTTGCAGTAAAAGTTGAGCTCATGACAGGATGAGTAGGCATGTGGGTTTCTCTAAGGCTTATCTGTAAGGTAGTAGTGTTGTCAGTCTAGGTATGAGCTGGAGCTTGGTTCTCCTTATGCACTCATAGGCAGGTCATCAGGTGTGTTATGCAGGCTCAGGGTGCTGGCAGGCCCTGTGCCCTCATTAGATGAAAACAACCCTTTTCTCTTCCCTGCCAGCCAAGCAGACTGGCAGCAGGAATGGGGTAGTTGAGGAAATGCCTTCACCTCAGGTTCACAGGGGCTGGCCCTTCTTATTTTTAATGCAGAGAAAAGACTTGTGGAAACAGGACTATTACATTTTCTAGACAGACTGAATAGCTTAACATTTCCAAAGAACATTTTTGCAGTATCATATTTTACTTAAACATAATAATTAAAGTGAAATGCACATGTACAGGAAAGTGTACATGTGTAAAAGGAGTTTGATGTGTCCTCATAAAGATAGCACAGCTTCCTAACCAGGATTCAGGTCAGGAAAGAGAGCAGGATCAGTACTCCAGAAGCTCTCAATCATGCTCATTTCTATTAAGCACCCATATCCTGCAAAGGTAACCATTGTTCTGATTTCTAGAAATACAGATTGGATTTTCATCTCTTTACAGATAGAATAAAAATGGTTTACAGACAGATTTTGTCAGGTTTATTTCACACACATTATGTTTCTTATATGAATTCCAATGTGCTTGTGTGTGTATTCAACTCATTGTTCTATATGGGATTCCATTGTGTGAATACTCCATGATGTAGTTATTCCTTCTGTTGTTGATATGTACATGGATGGTTTTCAGTTTAGAACTATCAAGGAAAGAGCATCACTTTGTGCTTTTTAAAAATTCGGTTTTTAAAAATTCATTATGACAGTAGTGAGTGTGGAAGACTTAGGTTGAGTTCTAGGCTCTTGGATTAGGCCTGGCCCAGACCTAGCTGTTGTGGACCCTTGGAGAGTGACTCTGCAGTGGGAGACTTCTCTATCTCTCTTTCTCACTTTCAAATGAAGTGAATATAAGTAAATCGCTGTCCAGTGTGACACCCATACAGAGAAGTCCATGAGTCATTAAGGGTATAACTGAATTTTTTCAGTTGACCACACTTAAATGTTCAGCACCCAGAGCAAGAATGAACATCCTCAGCTTTCCAGAAGGTCTTTCTGTCTCCCGTACAAGTCACCATCTCAAAGAGCAATCTCTAATTCAATGTCTAATATAGTTCAATTTTGCTTCTTCCAAACATTACACACATGGAATTTGTTTAAATGAACAATAGCTTCTTTGTTGTGTGTATTTTTTTGTTGTTGTTGATGATGAAATATATTTTAAATACCTAGTAATAATTGCTGGAAATGGAGAGATAGGGCAACTTGGAGAGTCTATTTTCGTAGAGTTGTGGACTCAAAAATGCAGGTTTTGGAATATTCTAGAAGGCCTAGATTTTCTGTTGGAGGATTCCTGGTAGCCAATCTTGCTGGGCTGGTCATATCCCTGAGAGTAAAGACTCTATTCATCGATCACTTTAATTCACTCTAAATGTACATTTAAGTCCACTTATAACCTGGCATTGTACATGAGAATATAGAGAAAATAGAAGAGTTAGCAATCCTGCTCTCAAGCTTCTTAAAATATTAATGGAAGTCACCTGTTCTATACATTTATCACATGTAACTCCTCAATTTAATTTGTTCATTTCTGCATGCCTAGGTTTGTCTAGGTGTTGAGGTACATTATATCTACAAATCACATTGAATCTGTTAAAAATTAATTAAAATTAAAAATAAAACAAACAAATGCGCATAAAAACTCCTTGTTTCTGGGACCAGCATTGTGGTGTAGTGGGTTATGCTGGTGCCTGCTACGTTGGCATCGCATATGAGTGCCAGTCCATGTCCTGGTCATTCTATTTCTGATCCAGACCCCTGCTAATTGTCTGGGAAAAGCGGTAGAAAATGGTCTAAGTGTTTGGGCCCCTGCCACCCATATGGGAGACCCAGGTAGAGCTCCCAGCTCCTGGCTTGGTCCTGGACCAGCACTGGCCATGATGGTCATCTAAGAAGTGAAGCAGCAAATGGAAGATCTCTCTCTCTCTCTCTCTCTCTCTCTCTCTCTCTCTTTCTCTTTCAAATAAATAATATAAATAAATCTTTAACACAATCCTTGTCCTTATAAAGCTTAAGTCCTAGTGAAAACAGATATAAGAAATAAATATGTATGTTGTCAGATGATGATAACTGCTATAGGGGAAGATAAAGGACAGAAAGGAGATGGGAGATACGGAGTGTTGTAGTTTTCTTTTCCTTTCTTTTTTTTTTTTTTTGACAGGCAGAGTGGACAGTGAGAGAGAGAAAGACAGAGAAAAAGGTCTTCCTTTTCCGTTGGTTCACCCCCAATGGCCCCTGCGGCCAGCACACCGCACTGATCCGAAGCCAGGAGCAGGTGCATCCTCCTGGTCTCCCATGCGGGTGCAGGGTCCAAGTACTTGGGCCATCCTCCATTGCCCTCCCGGGTCACAGCAGAGAGCTGGACAGGAAGAGGAGCAACTGGAACAGAATCTGGCACTCCGACCGGTACTACAACCTGGAGTGCTGGCACCGCAGGCAGAGGATTAGCCTATTGAGCCACAGCGCGGGCCAAAGGTGTAGTTTTCATTTAGTACTTTGTGAAGGCCTCACTGAGCAGGAGATATTGGAGCCTTCATATGACACAGATATCCCTAAGCCTGTGGATTCAGCCCTTCACCGCGAGTGGACCTGGCTTAGTCCATCCTTATTACTTAAAAAGACACCCAGGCCTCAACATGGACACTATAGATGAATAGTGAGACCAAGACATTGATACTGGTCTTTATTATATAGTTTTCATAGGATATATTTTGCCTGAGTTTTTGTGGTCATCTGTGCTTTTGTTTGTAGATTGAGTGCCACCCATATCTTACTCAGAAGAATCTGATTGGTTTCTGTCAAGAGAGAGATGTGTCCGTGACTGCTTACTATCCTTTTGGTAGCTCATGGTAAGGATGCATCCGTGACTATGCTAGTTGGGGCCTTAGTGGTATGGATACTGCCTTTCCATTTCATTTGGACATTTAAAGGAGATTCATTAAAAGATGTGGGCACTGTGTGGAGGGACCACAAGAGCCCTCCAAACTTCCAAGGCCCTGGGTGGAGGCCAAGAGTTTTTGCTAGAAGCTAGAGAGTCACATTTTATGGATTGCTTGAAAAGTCATTTCAAGGTCCATAACCAGCTCAAAGAGATCCTTTCATGGAGCCTTCTTTTAGTACATCCATCAGCTACTGACATCTACCAGGATGTCTCATAGAATTTTCAGTCTTTAGATAACAGAAATCCTGGATTTTTTTCTTTTCCAAGAACCCAGTATTTATATACACTGTGTTCATAATATCAGCCAGGACACTGCCACCCAACTTAGCAAATCACCAAGACAGTTGCAAATTGAATTACCCCCCTAATTTAATCCAACACCAAGAACTACTAATGTTTTTGTCAGAACTTGAAATTTGTCTTTGGAACTCCATTGTAACCATCACTGCCTTAATTAAGGAACAATTCCCTAATGTTCTTAGAGGAACCCCTTAATTATTTCCCAAGCATACCTCATCCCAATCCATCATTCACATAGTAACAGAAAGGACCTGTTTTATAATGATCATGTCACTTTCTTGCTTAAAAACACATCAAATATTAGAATGGCCTATGAGTAGCAGTTGATATGGCCTCTTCCTGCCTCTGTCTTCATTTTTTCCTCTTGTTGCAAAAATTCAATGCATCCACCACATGGAGCTACTTGAGTTCCACTATTAGAACATGTTCTTTCAAGTCTCAGGGCCTTAGCATATACCATTCTATTTACCTGGAAATCTGATCTTTTTATTGGATTCAGCCAATCCATTTTTTTTGACAGGCAGAGTGGACAGTGAGAGAGAGACAGAGAGAAAGGTCTTCCTTTGCCGTTGGTTCACCCTCCAATGGCCGCCACGGCCGGTATGCTGTGACCTGGCACACCGCACTGATCTGAAGGCAGGAGCCAGGTGCTTCTCCTGGTCTCCCATGCGGGTGCAGGGCCCAAGCACTTGGGCCATCCTCCACTGCACTCCCGGGCCACAGCAGAGAGCTGGCCTGGAAGAGGGGCAACCGGGACTAGAACCTGGTGTGTCCGCGCCGCAAGGCGGAGGATTAGCCTAGTGAGCCACGGTGCCGGCCTCCAATCCATTTTTTTAAAAATATAACGTTCAATGAAGCATTCTCATCTCCATGAATCCTTCAGGAATTCTGTATTCGTCACATTATCACATTATCATTTTTTTCTCATCCTCTTTCACTAATTAAAGCTTCCTAAGTGCAAAGACTCTTTTACTCATTCTTTTATTCTTTATCCTCAGGACATGATAGACATCCTCTAATAGGCTGAAATGATTTACATTTTGTCACCTTTGTGTTTTCCATTTGACATGCAGCCTATGTGTTTGAACTTGGTAGGAGCTGGGGAGCTCTTAGAAGGCTGGGTTACATTCCACATTTGAGCTTTTTGGAAGAAGAGCCCATGATAGGGTAGGTGGTGCAGGCTTCAAAGGAAGGGACGTGACTGTAGTCCTGGGCTTGTGGCAAGAGGCATATTCCTTCAGGGGACTGTGAGGACTATAACCAGCCCAATATTTGAAATCCAGCAACAATTTCATAAATGTTGGTGGAAAAAGTGGCTCTATAATTATTAGTTCCCATCACTTGCCTGACCTGAATGGATGTTGAAGGATGGAGTCTTCAAAATGTCTTAGTCTTCAAAATGCCATGCAGTAAAGTTTCCACGTTTAAAATCTCAACTGTTTATGTATTTGGAGTGAACGTTTCAGAGGTTATCAGCAGCAGCATAATGTACTGATCAATGGTGCTGCAGGCCATCTACCAGGTCCTATGGAAGAAGTCTAAGTAGCCAGAGAATGCATACATGTTAGTGGGACCCCCCAAATCACAGAGACCCCATTGCTTTCTGTACTTTGATGGTGCCACCTGATTCTTGAAACAAAGCACAAAATAAGTCCATATGCAAAGTGATGATGTGACGATTAACCAAAATGTTAACAATGGTCATCTCCGGATGTTGACCTTGGGGTGATGTGATTTTGTGCATCTTTTAAATTTCCTATGGTGATTATGTATCACTATCAGGGAAAAATCTATCACAGGGAGGAGAGTTTTTATTTTTAAAGAAAAAATCCATGTAGGATCTTCTAGTTCACCTCCCTGTGCTTGTGTCTTTCTAGGAAGGGGGTTGACTTGATGGATGACCCTGTGCTTCAGAGAATTGCACAGAATCATGGCAAGACTCCTGCTCAGGTACTCAAAGGGCTGTTCTGTGCTGGAAGTACCCTTACTTTTTAAAAAAGATTTATTTTATTTATTTTAAAGACAAAGTTACAGAGAGGTATAAACATTGAGAGAGGTCTTCCACCATTGGTTCACTCTCCATTGGCTGCAACAGCCAGAGCTGCACCGTTTCTAAGCTAGGATCCAGGAACTTCCTTCAGGCTTCCCATGTCGGTGTGGGGGCCCTCTACTGCCTTCCCAGGCACATCAGCAGGGAGCTGGATCGGAAGTGGAGCAGCTGAGACTTGAACTGTTGCCCATATGGGATGTTAGCACTGCAGATTGGGACTTTAACCCACTGCACCACAGCACCAGCCCCCTGGGAATGCCCTTCTTAATGTCCTCTAGGATTCCTAGGACTTGGTGCTTTTAAGGAATACATTATCTGACCTGGATGAGCTGTCAGAACTCTCTATATTGCTTTCATCCATGTTCCCATTCATCCAAACAGTCTTCTTGCCTGCTAGACTTTCAGGACTCAGAGGCCAAGCTCCCAGGCTCACTTTCTCTGTCTCCTCAGGGGCATGAACATGCTAGAGTAATTGGAACATAAAATTCATTTATTACAGTCTTCTTCATTCTAACATTGTTTGTTTGGAGGATTTGACACATTATGGAGTTCTAATTAAGGTTTGGTGGGTCCCTTGACATTCTCCTAAGGCAATTACATATGTACTGATAGAACTCTTCAGAAAATGCTAGTGTTATTTCTAAAGGAATTTGATCTGAAAGAATTTGTCATAAATCCCTGGCTGTTTCTGACATTTGAACTTTCACTTCTTAATAAAAATCAGACCTTGAGGAAAATGGCTAAGATATGAATTCTTATGATTTCCCTTTGTGTGATATAGTCTTTTTTTCTCCCTACAGATTTTGCTTCGATTTCAGATACAGAGGAATGTGACAGTGATTCCCATAGCCCTCAACCCACACCATATTAATGAGAATATTCAAGTAGGTGTTTTTCTTCTTTTATGTTAGAGGATTAGGATCCAATAGTCTAATAAAAACTATCTACTGTAACAAACAGCTCCAGGATCTCTGTGCCTTTGACACAACAAAGATCTATTCCCCTGCACTGTAGATGTTTGCAATGGTCCTTTTCCTTGGTGATAAAAGGGACCAAGGCTTCATGTCAGTGGGCCTTGCATCCCCACTGTCCCTTGCCCAGGGTTTTGACTTTTCTCCAGTAAGCCCAAATTGAGGAAGAGGAAAGAGTCTCTTATAAAAGATATTTTGACAGACCAGGCTTGCAGATGTCTACCTCACTTCCACTGACACTGGTTGGTCCCGATAATCATGTGGCTGCAACAAATGGCAAGGGAGACTGGATGTTGTCCACCCATTGTCTCAGGAACAAACTGAAGCAATGACAGCAGTCCAGTCTCTGCTACATGTGAGGGTGCTCACTGGTCACTTGAAAGTTGCTGTTTGAGTGTAAAATTGAAAGGTTCCTGTCCTAACTCCTGTCTGATGACTTTTGAAAGGTAGGAGTGAAGGCCAGTCAGGTATCTCCTTTTGGAAATATGTGTATGAAACACTGAAAGGTCAGGATCCTTTTGAGGAAAACATTTTCAATCTCTGGCAAGAACAGTTGAAGTATGTGAGATTTATTTTTGGAACTTTGTGTGGCTTCAACTCTGAAGATACAGTCTATAGCATAGTGGTTAAGACACAGATTTGGGATTTCAAAAGGCCCACCCGCCATCTAACAGCTATGTCACTTCTCTAAACCTTAATTTCTTCATCAGAATGCCATCTCACAGATTGCTGAAAGTATTAAATATAATAACACATGTGAAATTATTAGTGTAAGTGACTATTCCAAAGAAGCACCTAATGCCATTAGCTGCCAGTCATGGGAATTTCCTCAAGGGCATCAGTAGGCATTGCTAGTGACCAAACTCCATTAGTCATGTCAGTGCAGTTTGACATGTGTGACACATGACATGTGTGAGCCTGGGACTGTTTAGTCACTTATATCTTCAGTAGATCTGTTGCACTGATATCCAGAATTCTGCTGCTGTGTTTATCATTAAGTCCAGCTTCTCATTAACTCCTTGAGTCACTGTTGTACCCTTAAATTTTACTACAACAGCCAGAAAAAATAAAATGTATCCAGAGATGTAGTTAGCCCTCTGTATCTGCAGGGAATTCATTCTGGGGGCGCCTGTGGATACTAGAACCTGGGGATGCTCAAGTTCCCTGTATGTATTTACTTATACACATATTCTGTTGTATTTAAATCATTAATAGATTGTTTATCAAACATAATAAATAATAAATAATAAATGCAATGTAAATAGTTATCATACAGTACCACTTAGGGAATAAAGACAAAAGCAAATAGTTCAATAAAGAAACATTTTCCCTGAAATTTTTCAATACACAGTTGGTGGTATCTACATATATGGAACCCACAGATATGGAGGGCTGGCTGTATTGGTGGATCTGCATTTAACAGTGCAGTGTCCTCAGACCTAATGGCTCCTCAGGTAGTGTGAGGTGGAACACAGTGTCATTACCAGTCAGTGTGGCAGTTGAGGCAGTCTACTCCTCACAGAAAGACCTTGGGAATAAGAGCATGACAGAGTGCTCATAGTGCTCACTGTAATGGGCTAATGCCTTTTGGGAGTAGAATCCTCCTCCCACCTGTCACCTGTACACATCCCTTCAAACTTCCTGAGATGTCTTGGTCTTAAATGGTCAAGGTCAGAGGCAGTTGACCAGAAAAGTTATACTTTGAGACAACACATTCAGCTAAGTTATTGGAGGCTCAGTTATCTGGGGTGGTTACTGATAGGCCTCTTGGAGTTATGTCTCAAATCTTGGGCCGGAAGTCAATATTTGGAAGTGGGTGAATGACTGGCATCTGCCCCATGTAGTGCAGCCAAGATTCTTCCTAGAAGGAGATAGCCTTGTCAAATGCCCAAAACAGCACTCCTGCCTCAGAATCAACCCTTGGGACATTTGGATCTGGCTAAAAGGTCCATGAGAGTTTCACAGGCATGGGAAGCCATGACACGGTGGCAAAAAACAATCTAAATGAAAGATCCTGGTGAACAATACCCCAGCAGAAGGAACAGGCCAACAAAGAGGGAGGCACCTTTCTCTGAAGGGAGGAAGGAACCTCCACTGTGATATGGCCTTGACTAAACAAGTTCAGAGTTGGTGAACTCAAGGGGCTTCCATAGCCTAGACAGCTCATAGCAAGAGTCTCGGGTGATTGCTGACGTCATAAATAAGAGTGTCAATTGTTAAATCAACAACGGGAGTCACTGAGTACAGGCTCCCCATGTAGGATCTCTGTCCTTAATGTGTTTTACTATGAAACTTAAAAACAACACTACTAGTCGAACAATGCCCTATACCTTGTGTGGTTTTGTGAGTGCAGCCTGTTGAAATCCTTGCTTAGTATATACTAAGTTGATCTTCTGTATATGAAGGTGATTGAAAATGAAACTCAATGAAGGGCGGGATGGGAGAAGGAGTGGGAGAGGGGAGGGCCGTGGGAGGGAGGGAGGTTGGGGGGGGAGCCACAACAATACAAAAGTTGCACTTTGTAAATTCACATTTATTAAATAAAAAAGAAGGAGATAGCCTTGAGAAACTTACCTGACACTCTCAGCATTTGCAGCTTAATAGCTTTGAAAGTTCATAACCTCATGTGAAAGCTCAGCAAGCGGAAGTCAGAGCCACAGCTGCCTCTCCACCCCTCTGCCAAAGATCGTGGTGCCTTGGGGTCTCCATTACATTATGGCAGTTGGTGTGCTTTTGAGCTCCTTAGGGCAAAGACAAGACATCCTGATGCTTTGCATTAGGTCTGCTGCATGCAATTGGGCAAAGCTATCCCTGGGCCTGATGGACAGCATTACGCAGCAGATGTGCGACCCTAATGGAGCAAAAGCAGATCTTATCTGATGGCCGAGGACAGAGAGCCTGGATGGTTTCAGAAAAACAAGATTAAGTTCCAGTCATGTCAGCAGGAATCAGAATCTGGGGCCACAAGATAAGCTTCAGAGAAGGAGCTGAAAGATGTGGAGCAAGACAGGAGTTTGGGGGAATTGTCCTCAGAGACAACTAGAGGTTCAGAATACAGAGTCCTGGGCCAGTTGCCTTCTCTTCTGTTTGTAGAACACTCATTCATTAATGCTGCACAAATCCTGCCCTGAGCCTTGATTTGTAGAAACTCTTCTAAACATGTTCATCCCCCCAATCCAAAAATACTCCCTTGCAAATCCAAACACAATTCCAAACACTTAACCTAATCACCCTTGTCAGAATTCCTGTATATACTGAATAAGTCCTGGCTCTTGTTTGCGGGATAATAAGCTTCCTGTGGGTAGAGGTTTGGGTACCACCTGTCTCTCACCATACAGGGACATCTTGGAGTCACTTGATTCAACTTTGTCTCCTCCTCCTCTAACACAGCCCTCAGCTAGGGGTGAGATTGACACCCTTGTGAAAAGCTGTTGCTGCGGAAGCAGGTCATGGTCTTCTACTGTGTTAGTGAAAAACAAGTGTGTGAGCATTAGAATGCAATGCTAGAAGGAAAAAGAAATGATTACTCAGAAAAATTATACTGGCATATGCATGCTGTTAGTGTGGGTCATCCCAGGGGCCATGTGGCTCCCTAGATGGTGGGATGGCCCCGTGGAACAAATGGTTTTGTTGGGTTGATCTTGAGGGAATGTTTAGTGGTAAAAATTCCTTGCAGTAACTTTTAGCTATTTGAAGGTATATTTTACTCCTTAAATGAATGAAATAAATATTCAGTCTTTCCAAGGTTTCCTAAATAAGACTGAGGCTAAGTCAATGCCAGTTAAATGAAAGGGTTCAAGATGTGTTTGGGAAACTTAGCCTGTAATTCAGGGGGTAAGGGGGGTTCCAGGTGTCTACTGAAGTGCTGTTTTTATTTGGGCTTGCCCTCACAGTCCTAGATTATAGGTAATGTTTGCTCAATTAAATGTGACACAAACTATTTTCTATGAACAATATATTTTGATTCCAGGTGTTTGATTTCGAGTTAAAAGAAGAAGATATGGATGCCATCCTTGGTCTAGACAAAAATCTCCGATGGGTCACATTCCCCACGTAAATATAGATCCTTTACTTCCCTTTAAAGTAGAGGGAGCAATATACAGATTGATGGCTGGTTCCTGAATAGGTGTCATAATCAGTTTAGGGTAATTTAGCCTTCTTACCTTAATTAATTCTTGTGCAAAGATGTTCTATTGAATGAAGCCAAAGACCAATTTTATATACTTTGGAGTTAAAAATATATATCATTTAAAATGTTTATCTGGGGGCCGGCACCATGGCTCACTTGGTTAATCTTCCGCCTGCAGCGCCGGCATCCCTTATGGGCACCAGGTTCTAGTCCCGGTTGCTCCTCTTCCAGTCCAGCTCTCTGCTGTGGCCTGGGAAGGCAGTGAAGGATGGCCCAGGTGCTTGGGCCCTGCACTCGCATGGGAGACCAGGAGGAAGCACCTGGCTCCTGGCTTCGGATCAAAGCAGCGTGCTGGCTGCAATGCACTGGCCATAGCGGCCACTTGGGGGGTGAACCAATGGAAGGAAGACCTTTGTCTCTCTCTCTCTCTCTCTTTCACTGTCTAACTCTGCCTGTCAAAAAAAAAGTGGAGCAGTTTTGGGAGCCAGCCTGTGGCCCAGTGCTGCATGCAATGTCAGCATCCCATATGGGCACAATTTATAGTCCTGGATATTCCATTTCTGACCCAGCTCCCTGCCAGTGAACCTGGAAAAGGAGTGGGAAATGGCCCAAGTGTTTGAGACCCTAAACCCATAGAAGAGAACTGGATGAAATTCCAGGCTCCTGGCTTTAGCCTGCCCCAGCCTTGGTAATTGTAGCCATTTGGGAAGTGAACTAGTGGATGGGAGACTCTTTCTCTCTCTCTCTCTAACTTGCCTTTCAATAGATATTATTTAAAACATTAATCTTTGTTTCTATTCTTGATTTGTTTCTGTTTTTCAGAACTGAAAATCATAAAGACTATCCTTTCCGTGCAGAGTACTGAGGACAGCTTCCTTCTTCCTCACTTCCAGACCAATGGATGCCAACGATCGCATCATCAAAAAAGGGTATGGAAGACACATAAATTAATCTGCATACTTTAAGAAAACACTGTCTTGGCTGGCGCCGCGGCTCAATAGGCTAATCCTCCACCTAGCGGCGCCAGCACACCAGGTTCTAGTCCTGATCGGGGAGCCAGATTCTTTCCCGGTTGCCCCTCTTCCAGGCCAGCTCTCTGCTGTGGCCCGGGAAGGCAGTGGAGGATGGCCCAAGTGCTTGGGCCCCTGCACCCTCATGGGAGACCAGGAGAAGCACCTGGCTCCTGCCTTCGGATTAGCGCGGTGTGCCAGCCACAGCGCGCCAGCCATGGCGGCCATTGGAGAGTGAACCAATGGCAAAAGGAAGACCTTTCTCTCTCTCACTATCCACTCTGCCTGTCAAAAAAAAAAAAAGAGAGAAAAGAAAACACTGCCTTATGTAAATTTTTAAACAGTATACAAGGGTTTTGAAAATAGTGTAATGAAGCTCTAGCTCATTACTCAGCTTCTACCACCATCAACTCATGTGCAATCTTATATTTCCCTTACTCTTCTCTAAAAATCTCTACTGTCAACACATTGAAAGGAAAACAATTAAATGTGGGGTGTGGTCTCCATTC
Organism: Oryctolagus cuniculus; assembly: GCF_964237555.1. NCBI lineage: Eukaryota > Metazoa > Chordata > Mammalia > Lagomorpha > Leporidae > Oryctolagus > Oryctolagus cuniculus. Next base: position 4,273,270 of record NC_091450.1, on the reverse strand, counting down.
AAAACAAAGCCTTCTTTTAAATCCAGTCTTATTTTTAAAAGATTTTAAATTTTTTTCCTGGTAAGTCAGATTACACCCAAGGAAACGTCACATCAGAAATGAAACATGGTTCACTTTCCCCTCATACACTCACTGTTTAGCCTGCTCACACTCACTGCATCAGGAAGAGGTGCTGAGCCTTGCTCTCTAATTGAAGCACAGAGGCATATTTTTCTTTTCTTCTTCAGTTTATGAGCAATTATGTGGCCCACTCATCACTCATGTTGGGTATTCTTCTTTTGGAGGTAGCTCACACTTACATGTGAATATATGTGTATTCCTTCACTGCCAAATAAACTCTGTTCCTATTTGCGTACTACACCGGTCTCCACCTACCATTTCTGTCCCTGGGCTTTGCAGGAAAGCAGATTGATGAGAGGCAGGAAAGGGGTAGGAGATAGGACTTTGGGTGGCCAGGAAGGGGGTGCTCACTGCAGGGTAGGCAAGAGAAGGTGATGAGAGGGTGAGTTGGCACCAAGGGTGGGAGACAGTGGCTTTTGTTCATTTTTGCTTATTTGAAGTGTAGAGTCTCTCCCTCACACCTCTCTCTCTTTCTCTTTCTCTCTCTCTCTGTACACACACACACACACACGAGAGAGAGAGAGAGAGAGAGAGAGAGAGAGAGAGAGAAAGAGAGGAGAGAGAGAGAGGCCATTTCACATAATGGCTTAAGCTCCCATAGCACACCTGCCCTGGGTATATTCTTGATGCTTTCTTAAAACACTAATTTTTGAGAAGATGCATACTTTTCTGGTTCAAACTCCTAATAATCCATAGCAATGTATGGTAAGTAGCATGCCCTCACAGGGCAGACTGGATTATTGTTATTTTGCTCTCCAAAATATCCTTCCACGGATATTTTAAAGAGACAAATATTACAAATGTGAGTTCTTTTATCACCAGACCTACATTAAACGCTGTTCTGCATCTTGCTTCCCCCCTTTGACCTATATTAACTTATGGAGCGTCATCCATGGCAGCACAGTATAATACCACAATTTAGCCAGTTCCTGGGATAAGTCGCTTGACTGCTTCAAGTTTTCTAGTATTAAAAATAATGTTTCAGTGAGTAACTCATTCTCCCAATGTGGTCGCCTATCTGTGGGTTAAGTTCATACAGGAGAATGCCTGGGTTTATGCCCATTTGTTATCTGAACGGACACTGGCAGTCTCACCAACACAGAGCAGTGTAAACCAGGGGCAGTTTTTCTCTGCAGCGAGATGTTGGTGACAACTTTGTATGCCCCATTTAAAGGAGAAGGGTATATGCTCCTGCTGCATATGCATTTGATTTCTGTGAACTCTTTTTTTTAAAAAAAAAGCTTATTTATTTTCTTGTTTCTTTATGCTAAACACATTTCATATATTTCATATATACAGATTTAAGGACTTAGTGATAATTCGCATCCTATTCTCCATGTTGCCCATTCTCCCACTCTCCTTCCTTTCTTATATTTTCTTTTAATTTTTACAATTGCATGTTTTGTTTATTTTGCAATCATAAGCTTACCTGCAACCACACTAAGTAAAGAATTCTATAAATAGAAGAGAAAAAAGACTGTTCTTTAACAGTATACACAAGTGCTGCAAGCAATAATTCTCAAAAATGTCAATTTTGCTCATATACATTGCATTTTTGCCCTCTATTAGTTATCACTTATTAACGAAAACATATAATCTTTGTCTTTTGGGGACTGGCTTATTTCACTAGTATAATGATTTCCAGTTGCATCCATTTAGTTGTGAAAACAGGATTTTAGTTTTTTATGGTCTAGTAGCATTCTTTTTTTTTTTTTTTTTTTTTTTTTGGACAGGCAGAGTGGATAGTGAGAGAGAGAGACAGAGAGAAAGGTCTTCCTTTTTGCCGTTGGTTCACTCTCCAATGGCCTCCACGGCTGGCGCGCTGTGGCCGGCGCACCGCGCTGATCCAAAGGCAGGAGCCAGGTGCTTCTCCTGGTCTCCAATGGGGTGCAGGGCCCAAGCACTTGGGCCATCCTCCACTGCCTTCCCAACCTAGTAGCATTCTATAGTGTTTATATACAACAATTTCTTTTTTTGTTTGTTAAAGATTAATTTATTTGAAAGGCAGAGCTACAGAGAAAGAGGAGAGACAGAGAAATACCTTCTACCTTCTGGTTCACTCCCCAAATGGCTGAAACAACAAGGTCTAGGTCAGGTCAAAGCCACGAGCCGTAGCTTCTTCTGGGTAACCTACGTGGGTGCAAGGGTCCAAGGAATTGGGCCAAACTCCACTGTTTTCCCAGGCACATTAGCACAGAGCTGGAACTGACACCCATATGGGATGCTGGCTCTTCAGGAAGTGGCTTAACCTGTACCAAAATGCCAGCTCCTGTTTATTCAAAAGTCATTTACAGAAAGAGAGGAGGAGGAGAAATCTGTCATCAACTGATTCACTCCCCCTAGATGGGTGCGAAGACCTGGTCTGGGCCAGGCCAGGTCTTCATCCAGGTCTCCCACATTGGTGGCAGTGGTCCGAGTACTTGGGCCATCTTCCATTGCTTTTCCCAGGCCATTGGCAGGATGATGGATCAGAAATGGAGTAGCTGAGACACAAATTAGTGCCCATATGTGATGCTGGCATTGCAGGTGGTGGCTTTACCAGCTATGCCACAATGCTGGACCCATGATTTCTGTGAACTCTTCAGGTCCTTTGTTCATTTTTTCAAATTTCAAATAATTTGTCAATTCATCTATTTGTCTTCTGATTTCTGCCTGGGAAAGACACTGGACAGCTTTGAAAGCATACTGTATGTAATGCAAATCTTTGAGTTTTGATTGGAAACGCCTTCCCTAGCCATCAGTTATTTAAGGGTTTTTCCATTTTGTGCATTTTGTTCATTGATGCATTTGGAATTTATCTTGGCATCAGGTATTAAGTATGAATACTACTCTCCCCACCCCATCGCTATTTAATCAGGCTAACATCATCTACTCATAGTTCTTTTTCCACAGATTTAAAATCATATTATCAAATATTAGAATCTCTTTTTTTTTTAAACTTTTATTTAATGCATATAATTTTCCAAAGTACGACTTATGGATTACAATGGCTTCCCCCCCATACCGTCCCTCCCACCCACAAATATATATTTGATTCCAAAACATTTTTAATGTCTGATAGAATGGGAATGTTAAGTCTCACCTTATTAATTTTTGTTGATTTTTCTGTGCACTTTATAATTAACTTTATGGTTATGCAGATTAAGTAGAGTTTAAATGTTGATATCTTTTATTGCTTTGATCTCTGGGAATGTAGATGTGCATTTTAGGAATGTTTCCAGGATTTCTTTATAAAAATCATGTGTTCTTGGATATTTCTGTGTTTTAATTCTATTTTTGCTTACATTTGTAAATGGGATCATTTTTCCATTTACATTTTCTACCTGGTTATGGTCTTTTAAAGCTATTTTGCATTTGCTAATTTATATATAATCACCACTTCAAGTTTTATTGTTTTTATTAATTTTCAGTTTATTTTCCCAATGCAAGCATTATTTATAAAGAGTAATAATTTTTATCTTGACCTACTCAAATGATTATGACTTTAATTTTTTCTATATTTGCATTTGTTAGTAATTCTAGAACAATACTATATACAATAATGATTAAAAACATTGTGATAGAATGAACATCCTGGACATTTCTTATATTGTAAAAGAAACACTTCCTTAATTTTTCTTTAAATTTGAGGTTAAGTTTTGGTAGATGAGGATAAATAATTTTATCACATTGGAAACATTCAAATATTATTTTATTTATTTAGTTTTATATAGTAATAACATATATGTATAAACAGCAGTGGATATTAAATTTGCTAAATGTTAGCATTCATTTATATAACTATGATTTTTTCTTCTACATTTTTCTGCTAGAATGAATTGTTTGAGAATATCTCATCTTTAATCACCCTTGTGTTGTTGGAATAAGGCCTTCATTGTCAAGAACTCATTCTTTGATAATAACTGCTGTTTGTGATATGTGTTTCATATTCATTCTGACAGATATGAGAAACAAAACCAGCACTACCAAGGAAGCTATAAAGGTGATAATAATTAAAAGTGCTTTTAATATGGGATAGTTAATAATTATAAAATTATTTGATTATTTTCCTTTGAAATGATGATTCAATTAAAAATCAATAAAATTTTCTTATGAATGGAATTTAGATTCACTAAATTGGATTAGTCATAATCTCTGGTTCATAAGGACCCAAACTCTGAGGCTGTGGATGTTTGTGTTTTACATTTTTATCCATTAATATGCTTTTAAATAATAACCTCAGAAACAACCATATAACTAAATAATGGAACTAGAGCTTGACTTTAAGTCATTCTTTAAATAAAGATTTAAATCACAGTATATTAAAACTGCCAATTACATAAGAAGCTTGCAAATATGTGTTGTGGCACAGCAGATTAAGCCACACCCTGCAACACCAGCATCCCATACAAGGCCGGTTTCAGACCCGGTTGCTCCACTTCTGATCCGGCTCCCTGCTAACATGCCTGGAAAAGCAGCGGAAGGTGGCCCAAGTATGTGGGCCCCTGCCCCCATTGGGAGACCACAATGGAGTTCCAGGCTCCTGACTTTGGCCTGGCCCAGCCTGGGCCATTGTGTCCATTCAGGGAATGAAACAGCAGATGGTATTTCCCTCTCTCCGTCTCTCCCTCTCTTTCTCTGTAACTCTGCCTTACTAATACATGAATAAATCAATCTTAGAAAAAGTGAAGGGCTTGGGGTGGGTTTTAAAAAACATGTCTTGTAGCTTTAAAGCGCTTTTATTGAAATTCCCCATGTATATTAAAGCTGTGTATTCTAAGCTTCTATAGTGAATAATAGAGTGATGTTAAACAGGTATAAAGTAAATGTTAGCACAAGGGTATATGTTTCTACATATTTGTAGCTGAGATGTTACAAAAACAGTGATTACCATAATGAGCTAAAATCAATTCTTGGAGAAAGGACAGTCTCTTCAACGAATGGTGTTGGACAAACTGGATCTCTGTATGTAGAAGTATGAAACAAGACACCTACCTTATAGCTTATACAAAAATAAACTCAAAATAGATCAAGGATCTAAGTCTATGACCTTATATCAAATTATTTAAGCAAAACATCAGGGAAATCCTGCAATACATTGACATAGGTAAAGACTTTTTGGAACAGACCTCAGAAGCACAGCAAATAAAAGCCAAAATAGATAAATGGGACAACAAGCTAAGAAGCTTCTGCCTGGCAAAGGAAACAGTCAACAAACAGAAGAGAAACAGACAGAATGGGATAAAATATTTTTGAATTATGCAACTGATAAAGGAGTAATATCTAGATTCTATAAAGAGTTTAAGAAACTCAACAACAACAAAACAAATAATCCAGTCAAGAAATGGGCAAAGGACTTGAAGAGGTGTTTTTCAAGACAGGAAATTCAAATTCCCAACAGATACTTGAAAGAATGCTGAGAATCACTAGCCATCAGGGAAATGCAAATCAAAACCACAATGAGGTTTCACCTCACTCCAGTTTGAATGGCTCTCATAAAGATACTAACAAACAACAAATTCTGATGAGGCTGTGGGGAAAAAGGTACCCTAACCCACTTCTGGTATGAATATATACTGGTGCAGCCACTGTGGAAGACAGTACAGAGATAGCCTCAGAAATTTGAATATAGACCTACCATATGATGTAGCCATCCCATTTCTGGGAACTTACTGAAACCAAAAGATATCCATATCTGAGTTATCTGTACCCCCATGTTCATTGCAGCACAATTCACAATAGCTAAGATACGGAATCAACCCAGATGTCCATCAGCTGTTGACTGGATAAAGAAATCATGGTAGGCTGGAGCTGCGGCTCAATAGGCTAATCCTCTGCCTGCGGCGCCAGCACACCGGGTTCTAGTCCCAGTCGGGGCGCCGGATTCTGTCCCGGTTGTCCCTCTTCCAGGCCAGCTCTCTGCTGTGGCCAGGGAGTGCAGTGGAGGATGGCCTAAGTGCTTGGGTCCTGCACCTGCATGGGAGACCAGGAAAAGCACCTGGCTCTTGGCTTCAGATCAGCGCGATGAGCTGGCTGCAGCGCACCAGCCGCGGAGGCCATTGGAGGGTGAACTAACGGCAAAAGGAAGACTGTTCTTGCTGTCTCTCTCTCACTGTCCACTCTGCCTGTCAAAAAAATTTAAAAAAAATTATGGTATGTATACACTATGGAGTACTACTCAGCTGTAAAGAAAATGAAATCCTGTCTTTTGCAACAAGCTGGAGACAACCGAAACCATTATACTTAGTGAAATAAGCCAGCCACCAAAATACAGATATCAAACATTTTCCCTGATTCGAAATAACTAATAGAGTATCTAGAATGTCTAACAGTGAAATGGACATTTTGAGATTTAATGATTGTTTACAGCCCTTGTCTCTTCTGTTGAGGAGCTGAGTTTTTCTTTCCGAATACTATTTATTGAACTCTTACTTAGTGTAGGGTTAACTATACAATCATTAAGTAAACTTAAAATAGATCTTTGTAAAAATTAAGAATGAAGATGTGAAATGGAGGAGGAAGAAGGGTTGGAATTTGGGTGGGAGGGAGGGTAGGGGTGAAGTATCACTATGTTCTTAAAACTGCATATAAGAAATATATGAAACATATAATTTAAATTGAATTTTTTAAAAAAGCTGAAATCAATTTTGTCAGATATTCTAAGATTATTCATAATGTTTATAACAAACAAGGGGTAAAATCAAGACATAGACAATAAATTGTCCTCTAAATAGTGAATGCATTAGCTACAATATATTTTGGACTATTTTCTACTCATACTGATTTGTAAATACTTTTAATTCAAAAATGTCCTTGCTCTTTATATTTCTTCATCTGTTCAGATTTTGTGGTTTACTAAAAAGTACAAATAAACAAATAGCAACAAAAATAATAAAAAAAGAAATGGGCAAAAACATGAATAAAAATTTTTCTAAGGATGAAATACAGATGGCCAACAGGCATAAAAAATGCACTGGATCACTAGCCATTAGGGAGACACAAATAAAAACCACAGTGAGGTTTCATCTCAACCCAGTTAGAATTGCTATCATCCAAAAGTAAAAAAAAAATTTTAAATGCTGATGAGAATGTGGGGGGTTATACCAATACACTGTTGGTGGGAATGTAGACTAGTACATTTATTATGGAAGACATCTTGGCAATTCCTCAGAGATCTGAAAATAGATCTACCATATGACCCAGCCATCCTACTCATGGGAATTTACCCAAATGAAATGAAAGTTATTTGTTCCCCTACGTTTATTACAGCTCAATTCAAAATAGCTAAGATATGGAATCAACCCACATGTCCATCAACTTATGACTAGGTAAAGAAAATGTGCAAATTTTACCCGTGGACTACTACTCGTTAATACAGAATACAAAATATGTACAGGAATGAGATGCATATCTTATCATTTGATTATTGTTTTTAGCTCTTGTTTATACTCTTGTGGACTTGTGGTATTTCTACTATTTTACTTGTAGAACGTTATAGTTAGTGGTCCATTAAGCCTGTGATTATAGAGTGAAAACTAAAACAAAAAAGAAAGGAAAATGATTGAAGGAGGCAGAAAATGGGGCAGGGAAATGTCGTTATGTTCTTAGAATTGTACCTATGAAATCCATGAAATATGTCTTCTTTGTATTAATAAAAATTGAAAAAAAGTTTAGCTTCTATAGTCAGTTTGTCATGTCCACTGAACCTTGACATTGAGCCATACCTGTGCGATTATGTTATTAGAACACCTACCAAAATCTAGACATCACAGGTTTTTGTCCTTACTATTGCTATGCATGAAAGAACTGAAATTGGAAGAGGTTCTAGTAAATTATATTAAAGTCAGACCAGCATATCAATATATGTTTTTAGTGAAATTAATAATTGTTTGCATCTCTAAAGCAAATTTTCCCTTTAATGCTCATTTATAGATATATCTCAGGAAAAGATAATTGAGATGTATAGCAACAAAAATCATAAAAATAAAAGGCAATAAATATTATTACTGGGTTTATGAAAATTTATTTGCAATAATCAAAGTATTTAAAAATCCTTAATTCATAGGAAAATTAGAATTTTATGTACTACAATTTGTGAAAAGTATCCTAAACTGTAATAATAACTTTTTTCCAACTGCAGTTTCAAAAAAGTGAATTATTGGAGCTTTCTTTTATTTCTGTTTTAAAATATTTATTTATTTATTTATTTATTTATTTGACAGGCAGAGTTAGACAGTGAGAGAGAGAGAGAGAGAGAGAGAGAGAGAGAAAGGTCTTCCTTCCGTTGGTTCACCCCCCAAATGGCTGCTACGGCCAGCACACTGTGCCGATCCGAAGGCAGGAGCCAGGTGCTTCCTCCTGGTCTCCCATGTGAGTGCAGGGCCCAAGCACTTGGGCCATCCTTCACTGCCTTCTTGGGCCACAGCAGAGAGCTGGACTGGAAGAGGAGCAACCGGGACAGAACCGGTTCCCCAACCAGGACTAGAACCTGGGGTGCAGGTGCCACAGGTGGAGGATTAGCCTAATGAGCCATGGCGCCAGCCCAAGATTTATTTATTTAAGAAGCAGAGTTACAGACAGAGAGAGGGAGAGGCAGAAATATCATCCATCCACTAGTTCACTCCCCAAATGGGCTGATCTGAAGCCAGGAGCTAGGAGCTTCCTCCAGGTCTACTCTATGGGTGCAGGGACCCAAGCACTTCCACTGCTTTCTAAGGACATCAGGGATTTGGATCAGAAGAGGAGCAGCTGAGACTTGAAACAGCACCCATATGGGATACTGGTGCTACAGGCAGAGGCTTAACCCACTACACCACAGCGCCAGCCTGGGTATTCTATTTTAAATAAATTTTAAGATGTGTCTTTTATTTTAAAATTCATATTTATTTCCCTATTTAGCTAAGCAGTCTTATAAAGTTAAGTGGCTAAAAATAGTGTTGCTCTGAATTCTTTTCAGCATTGAAGGACATCCACTCCTATGTTATTAAAAAGAATATGTGTAAATTAGTGTACCATAAGGTGTAGCGCATAATTATGCTTCTATTTCTCAAGACAGCTTTACGTCAAATTCAATATAAGTCTCAACTTTATATGGAGAGGGGATGATGCTGTTTGTCTGGGAAAAATATATTTGTAAGCAGTAGCTTTCACACCCACCACATTAAAAATAAGTAGCTATTTGTCACTAAAACATTGAAATTAGCTTTGCAAATATTTTTGTTGTTAATGTAGTTGTTACTTGCATTTGGACTCACAACTAAGATGTCTTCATGGTTAACCATTTTCATATTTCTAAAACATGCTTTGGATTTTGCAATTGTTAAGACTTTTTCTCTGCCTTTCCCCATACAACTACAAATTAAACTTAAAAAATCTAAGCACCTTTTACTGTGGGGTGTATTTTTATGTTTCTTATCTTCCCAACCATCTCTGAGGCTGCTGTGCAATTATTCAGATCAAAAATATATCAAGATAATTTAAAAATTCAAATTGATACAGTAATATTTTCATTTCGAGTGAGTGCACTAGGGCCGCTGCTGTGGAGCAATGGTTAACACTCTGGCCTGAAGCGCCGGCATCCCATGTGGGTGCTGGTTCAAGACCCGGCTGCTCCTGGCTTCGGATCGGCACAGCTCCGGCTGTTGCAGCCAACTGGGGAGTGAACCATCGAAGGGAAGACCTGTCTCTCTCTCTCTCTCTCTCTATATATATATATATATATATATATCCTCTCTCTGTGTACCTCTGACTTTCAAATAAAAAATAAATCTTAAAAAAAGAATGAGTGCATTTTACATAGGGACTTGAAGTTTTTCCTACTGCTGAAATGGTTAATGGCTGTAATTCTTCTGTGGGAACGAATTTCAAGTCATAATAGTCAGAAATTTTTGTTGTCTCTTACAGAATGGACTTACGTTGTTATTTGGATAAATGTTAAGGTCAGATGATAAATACTGTTTTTTCACAAGATAAGATTTTTCTTTGGTTCATAATGGTGCCAGCATGTACACAATGAATTTATTTATCTTTTAAAAGATTTTATTTATTTATTTGAGAGGTAGAATTAAGATAGTGAGAGGGAGAGACAGAGAGAGAGGTCTTCCACCAGCTGGTTCACCCCCAAGATGGCCACATTGGCCAGAGCTGCGCTCGCTGATCCAAAGCCAGGAGCCAGGAGCTTCTTCTGGATCTCCCATTTGAGTGCAAGGGCACAATGAATTTACTAAACTTAAGTATTAAATTTTTTACACATATTAAGTCAATAAAGTCTGAATCAACTGTTCATGATTTTTAACATTTCTATCTGGAAGACACTTTTGTAAATTCAGTGTATTACCTTTATTAGATCATGCATCATGTTTTGTTTGAATAAAACAAGATGTCCTTTTTTAATGGCAAATGCTCTAAACTAAATGTCTTTTTAACTTTTTTCCAGAGAAAGGATTAACATTTGATTTTTTTACATTTTTTAATCACTGATATCCAGTGCCCTTTTTATTTAGTAAGTAAATAGCATGTAACAGAGTAAGTGCCTGCTTAGGTAATATACATTTGAATTTTTACTGTGTATTTCCTGTCTTTTAGGATTATGCTGCAGTTTACAAGAGTGGGGATAAGTGATCACTGTTCACCAAGTGTATTTCAGCATGCAGACAATTAGGAAACAAATGACATAAGGATACCATTTGAGTTAGTAGGTTTATCATAGTTCTCTGCCCTTAGGAAACATAGGGGTGATTTTAATGTATTTCTTATGAAATGGACTTACATAAAAGAACTTCAAAAATTGTGAGTATGAATAAAACATTTCCCAACAAAATTTAAATTGTATGATGATTTTATAATATTTCTTGAATTGATATTTTATCTATTTTTTTGACATGCAGAGTGGACAGTGAGAGAGACAGAGAGAAAGGTCTTCCTTTTTCCGTTGGTTCACCCCCCAATGGCCGCTGCGGCCAGCACACTGCGGCCGGCGCACCGTGCTGATCCAAAGCCAGGAGCCAGGTGCTTCTTCTGGTCTCCCATGAGGGTGCAGGGCCCAAGCACTTGGGCCATCCTCCACTGCCTTCCCGGGCCACAGCAGAGAGTTGGACTGGAAGAGGGGCAACCGGGACAGAATCTAATCCCGACCAGGACTAGAACCCAGTGTGCCAGTGCCACAGGCGGAGGATTAGCCTATTGAGCCACGGCACTAGCTGATATTTTATCTATTTTCAAGATGATTTATTTGAAAGTCAAAACTACACAGAAAGAAGTAGAGATAGAGAGATCAGATATTTACCTCCCCAGATGGCTTCTTCTGAGTCTCCCAAATGGGTGGCAGGAACCCAGGTACTTGGACTACCTTCTGCTGCTTTCCTCAGGCCATTACCATGGAGCTGGATGAAAAATGGAACAGCTAGGACATATTGGATGCCAGCATCACAGGCAGCAGCTTTATCCACTATTCCATAACACTAGCTCCAAACTAATAGTTTAATATGTGTATAAATGTCATAAATCATAATCACAAAATCATTTTTTCTAATCAGCTGGTAAGAAACATTGATAAAAATGTTCTGTGTCTAAAGTGGAGCCTGTGGTGTTCAATTCAGTATGTCTTTGTTTTAGGTGTATGGAGATATGTCATTTATTATTCCTCTCTACATGGCGATTTGCTCTTGTGGGGCTCCAGATTGTTCAACTGAAGAATAAATATGTATTAATATTGATTGAGTATAATGTAATTTTTTATTTCTAAAATATTGCTCTTCATACCATATCTGTAAGCACCATGTAAGAGAGAGGAATTGTAGCACCATGTAAGAGAGGAATTTCCATTGATATTCAGTTGCAATTCTCTGTTTCATTCAATTGAAAATGTTTGCTTTTATATTTAGAATATTATATAAGATGCAGACTGCAGAAAATTGTAGAACCCTAAAAAAATTATCTTTGAAATTACAGAAATTGTGTGCACTATTTTAAATCATTGTCATCATTTTAGTACCATTTACTCCTAGCATTTTGATATTTTATATTTTAAATCTTCATTTGCTTTAAAAATTATTTACAGTGCATTGCAGTTATATTATCTAATGCCTTTAACACTGATTTCATGTATTTTCAGGCTCAGTTATCCTTCATATTACATTCTATGTTTTTGTATCCTAGAAAACATGAATTTATTTAAAATATTGTCAATGTAGTTATCTACAGAGGTAGCAGTTACTGATTAGTGACTTGAGAAATATGTAGCCTTTCCTTTGGAGGGCAGCCTACTCAGTTCATTAAAAAATATTGGCTCTACACCACATGCCAAGCATTTTTATTCTGTCAGTATACAGCTATGAGTCAATCAGATAAAGCTCTAATCCTTTCCAGCATTTAGTCTAGATTTGACATGGTTGGAGATTTAATTAAATAGAGAGAAGGCAGCCATTGTGTCATAGTGGATAGAGCTGCCACCTGCAAGGCCAGCATCCCATATGGGTGCTGGTTTGAATGCCAGTTGCTCCACTTCCCCTCCAACACCCTGTTGATGTCCTGGGAAAGCAGCAGAAGATGCGTCATGTCCTTTGGCCCCTGAAACCATGTGGGAGACCTTGAAGAAGCTCCTGGCTCCAGGCTTCCTTCTGGACCAGCCGTGGCTGTTGTGGCCATTTGGGGAGAACCAGTCGATGGAAGAATACTCTCTCTCAGTGTCTCTCCCTGCCCCACCATAATTATTTCAAATAAATAAATTTTCAGAGACATCAGGCAAGAAAAAGAAATCAAAGGGATACAAATTGGGAAGTAGGAAGTCAAACTATCCCTATTTGCAGATGGCATGATTCTATATATAGAGGATCCAAAGAACACCATTAATCGACTATTGGAACTTATAAAAGAGTTTGGTAAAAGTGCCAGAATATAAAATTAATACACAAAAATCAATAGCTTTTGTATGCATAGACAATGCCATGGCTGAGAAGGAACTCCTAAGATCAATCCCATTCACAATAGCTACAAAAAATTAAAAATCTTGGAATAAGGATTTCAAAGATCTCTATGATAATTACAAAATAATTTTTTTGACAGGCAGAGTGGACAGTGAGAGAGAGAGAGACAGAGAGAAAGGTCTTCCTTTGCCATTGGTTCACCCTCCAATGGCCGCCGCGGCCGGCGCGCGGTGGCCGGCGCACCGTGCTGATCCGATGGCAGGAGCCAGGTACTTATCCTGGTCTCCCATGGGGTGCAAGGCCCAAGCACTTGGGCCATCCTCCACTGCACTCGCGGGCCACAGCAGAGAGCTGGCCTGGAAGAGGGGCAACCGGGACAGAATCCAAAGCCCCGACCAGGACTAGAACCTGGTGTGCCGGTGCCGCAAGGTGGAGGATTAGCCTAGTGAGCCATGGCGCCAGCCTACAAAATAATTTTAAAAAGGAATAGAAGAAGACAAAAAATGGAAAAAATTGTCCATGTTGGAGTGGAAGAATCAATATCATCAAAATGTCCATACTACCAAAACAATTTACAGATCCAATGCAATACCAATCAAAATACCACAAAAATTCTTCTCAGATATAAAAAAAATTACACTGAAAGTCATACAGAAACAGGAGACCCAAATAGCTAAAGCACTCATAGAGCACAAAGCGGGAGGCATCAAATACCTGATTTCAAGACACACTACAGGGAAGTTGTAATCAAAACAGCCTGATATTGGCACAAAAATGGATGGATAGAAAATGGAACAGAATAGACACTCCAGAAATCAACCCACACATCTAAAACCAACTTATATTTGATCAAGGAGCTAAAACCAATTCCTATAGCAAGGATAGTCTACTCAACGAATGGTGCTGGGAAAACTGATTTCCACATGTGGAAGTATGTAGCGAGATCCCTACCTTACACCCTACATAAAAATCCACTCAACATGAATTAAAGATCTAAATCTACAACCTGACACCATCGAATTATTAGAGAACATTGAAGAAACCTTGCAAGATATTGAGATAGGCAAAGACTTCTTGGAAAAGACCCCAGAGGCACAGGCAGCCAAAGCCAATATTAACAACTGAGATTAATAGTCCTAAATAGCACTAACTATTCTGATTGCAGTTAATTACCTGAGAGAGGTTGAAGGCCAGCAATACTGATTTCAGTTCATCCAAGTCTGTTGGAACAGCCTATGGTTCGACCTTCAGCAGGTGTGAGTTTGATTCTCCTAGCATTTCCAAAGTCCACTTTGTTCATGCTTACCATTAGTTACTTTTTCTTTTTTTTATTTGACAGGTAGAGGTATAGACAGAGAGAGAGAGACAGAGAGAAAGGTCTTCCTTCCGTTGGTTCACCCCCCCCCCCCCCAAATGGCCACTACAGCCGGCGCTGCACTGATCTGAAGCCAGGAGCCAGGTGCTTCCTCCTGGTCTCCCATGCAGGTGCAGGGCCCAAGCACCTGGGCCATCCTCCTCTGCCTTCCTAAGCCACAGCAGAGAGCTGGACTGCAAGAGGAGCAGCCGGGACTAGAACCTGGTGCCCATATGGGATGCTGGCGCCGTAGGCGGAGGATTCACCAAGTGAGCCACGGCGCTGGTCCCCATTAGTTACTTTTTCTTGTACAAGACAGGCACAGGGAAATGATGAAAATAGAAGCACCCTGTGTACGTTTGTTAGTCTTTGGAAGGATAATTAGAATCACCTACATTTTGAAGATTATAAAGTTAAGGTAAACATTCAATTTATAGTGCAGGAGCTTGGATCCAGTTCAAAGACAGCCTTGTATTTGTAAATCTGTAAGGAAACCACAATGCCCGAAAATGTTCTCATTAGTGTTGCCATTTTCTAATTCTTATACTGATTGTTCCTAACTCATCCAGGTTATGCCAGAGGCAGTGATTACAACCCAGTAACAGACCATTTCCTACATGGCACCTCAAAATATGAGTGGCTAAAAGTCTTCTTTTAAAAAAGATTTATTCAAAAGAGTGACAGTGAGGGAGAGACACAGATCTTCCATCCACTGATGCATTCCCCAATGCCCACAAAAGCCTCATGTGCTCTGCCTATGGTCACCCAGTGCTTGGTTTGCTTAAGAATGAGGGCTGAGAGGGGCCACTTTTCTCTCCTTGGTCCATAAGTGTCACTGGCCTCTCATCTGGGTCCCCCTATTAACTTCATTGTCTCCAAGGAGGGGCATAAGTGAAGTCTGGAGACAAAGAGGGTAACAACTGAGATAGTGCCCTGGAGATGCAGGCAGTGCCCCAGGTCTCCAGGGGCAGCAGTTCCTGTGGAACCTGATGGATTGTTAACCAAAACCACGTGTCCTAAACTGACCTGCAGCTCATGGTCCCTGTCCATTATCCAGCAGGGCACAGTCATGGCTCAAGTCTGTCTGGTCTTAGGATGGGCTGTACTGTGGTCACTGATGCTCATGTAGTCAGAAGTCTGGGGCTCTGTGGTGTGTGCCTTTTCTCAGTGCTTCCACAAAAGTTAAATCAGGGTTCCTACATTGTATCCAAAGGCAGTGCCACGAAGGCCAGCATCTGGGCCCATCCCATCCTTTCTCCTTTTCCAAGAACAAGCTTCAGGAGATTTGAAGACTCCATAAGTGGGTGAAGATGTTAAAGAACTGGAGCAATATCAGAGAAGTAGCAAAGTGAAGTGGAGGTTGAAGGTCTTTTTGTGGCCACTTTCTACAGTTATGGTGGAAAGCACCCATTTCTTTGGCAAGGCTGATTCTCAGAGAGCTGGAGGCACTGACCTGAGCCTGAAGGATATACATCTAGTCTCTGGTTTCTTGTCCACCCCCGCATGGTCACCTTGCTGGGAGAGATGCTCGTGCCACCTCTGGATCCAGGGTAGAGGTGCCTACTGGGACTAAGAAGGAGAATTCACTGGTAGTGAAGCCTGTGCTCCTGAGTTCACATTCACTTCGAAAATGTGGGAGATGAGGTCAGTGTCTAGGCAGATCCAAACCCTCTCAGGACACAAGATGCAAGGCTTCCATTTTTAAAACTGCAGCCTGCATCTTTTCACCAGGGTGTCCCTGGGGATGTCTCCTCATAGCCTCTTCTTTCCTGTAGTTGCAATTCAGAGTATAAAAGCATCTTTATTATGGTCAGGATATGGTAGGGATATGCTGCTGGAAGTGGAAAAGGTGAAGGCTGAGCATCCAGGGGTAGCCCTCGTATGTTCACACAGTTGTCTAGCACAGGCTAGACCTCATCAGTAACCAAAGTCTCCAAAGTTGGAGAAAGCAGAGGCCAGGCTGTAGCTAATCCTTCCTCAGGGCTTCTGGGGAATCCTTACCCATGCTACCTTCCTTTCCTCTGGAATCTCATTAAACTCTTCCTAACATCTCTCAGACTTGGCTGGACCCTGGATACACACTCTCTTTGGCAGAGAATATGCTGCTCTCCCTGCTGCACTTTTCCATGCAGCTTGATCTATGGAAGTTCCAGTGCACACACTGGGTCCAATAATGTACAGAAGCCACTTGTCTTGAGATCACAATCGTGTGTGAGAGAGGCCATTACCTAGGTCTGCCTTTACCTGGCCTGTACTTAACCTGGGACCACATATAAGTGGCTCAGCTTCACTTGGCCTGGCCCTAAACTGTTCTGTCCACATCTACCCCTGCCTTCTTCTGGACTGGATGATCCATCTTTAGTTGCCAGGTGCTCTTGAATTGAGAAAGCTCAGCACATGAGCCATCAGATGGGTGACAGCAGCTCCTATTTTTTACTTTCCATGACTGGCATCAGGGAGAAAAACCCAGACCAGAACTATCCTCCCTTTCCTTTCTGAGATTGGCAAGGCTCCCCTTGGGAGCAGGTCTTGGGTAGAAATACTACAAAAAGACAACTCAAGAACAAGTAGCCACCCCATTGTCTCCAGTAGGAGCAGGCACCTCCTGCTGGAGTTGACAGTGAAGACTGGTTAGGAATGTTGTTATCTCATTTCATTTTCAGGTCTCCGCCCCAGGGAATATCAGGTAACTTGAACAGACGTGGCATTGAGCTGCTTCCTGAAGGGTACAGTTGGAAGTTGAGAATGAGAAAATGTGGGAACTTGAAAGACTATCTGGACCTAACCATTAGCAGTGTCCATTTTTGTGGTTCCTTTCCCAAAAGTTACTAATCACAAGTGATGATGTAGCCATTAAAGTAGGCTGGCCATGGGTGACCTTTCCTGCATTCAGGAACAACAGTGAGCTTTCTATAGAGAAACGTACCTTCAGCCAGTAGTGCTGATAGGGATGTGGGATTGCTTATTTGGCAAGGAGTATTTTATCCAACCCAAGGCTTGTTACTATTCCCTGGTCCTGCTTTATAGCAAATAAATGAGCAGGGCAAGCTTTTTCTCAGAGCATGTCCAGTAGACTAAATGCCACTGTGAGAAGAAACCAGGAGTCACACAATATTCTAAGGGTGCTTTGTAATCAAGTGAAGACTGTGAGTCAGAGAAGCTGCCTGGGGATGTAGAGTATGATATGGGGAATGTTAGGCATTTGGGGAAGATGGAGAGGTGGTCTTGGAAGAAACTATGGGTCCTAGAAGTGTTTTTCATCCTATAAAATGTTGGGAGTTGGGAAATGGGGGTGATTCCAGGTGCTGAGAGTTATACCAGCACAGATAGAACGCAACATCCTGTCATGAGCTATAACTGAGCATGAAGCTCTGGGAAAAGACTGGGTCATGTACAGGTACAGAACACAGGGGACTCCTTTGCAACCCAAATAATTCTGCCAGGTGCAAAGTATTTGGGATGATCTGTGTGGACCTGGGGCAGGGAATTTCTGTAAGGTATTAGGACAATGTACTAATATGAAAGGTAAGACCTAAAGGAAGAGGGTATGGATGGAGTGAGGTGCATGAAGTAAAGATTATATATTAGCTGAGTAAGAAGGAGCACCTGATCTGCAGCCTGGGTGATAGAGTCTTGAGGTGGGTCTGGTACACTGCCCCAGAAAAGCTGGACTACCCTATGCCTTTAATAGGCCCCCTAAGGATCAGACCCTGCAGTGTGGGGGCATGATAACCAGCAGAGGACAGGGAACTGGCCAGTGGCAAAGACTGGTCAAGTAGAGAATCAGGTTGGACCAGGATATACATAGAAAGAATGAGGGTTGAGGGTCATCAAAATGGTGCCATCTGGCCAGCGCCGCAGCTCACTAGGCTAATCCTCCGCCTAGCGGCGCCGGCACACCGGGTTCTAGTCCCGGTCGGGGCGCCGGATTCTGTCCCGGTGGCCCCTCTTCCAGGCCAGCCCTCTGCTGTGGCCAGGGAATGCAGTGGAGGATGGCCCAGGTGCTTGGGCCCTGCACCCCATGGGAGACCAGGAAAAGCACCTGGCTCCTGGCTCCTGCCATCGGATCAGCGCGGTGCGCCGGCCGCAGTGCGCCAGCCGCGGCGGCCATTGGAGGGTGAACCAACGGCAAAAGGAAGACCTTTCTCTCTGTCTCTCTCTCTCACTGTCCACTCTGCCTGTCAAAAAAAATGGTGCCATCTTTTACTATTCATAATGTGGTTTGTCTGCATGCTATAACTTTTAACAATGTCAGCCAGTCATTAAAAAATCAAGAATGGATATTCTGATGATCCATCAGTTTCCTTCTGACTTATCCAACTGTTAGTTTGGGAAGATTCTCCTCCTCGGTTCAACCACACAGTCCCCCAGCAGCAAATACTTTTAACCAAATCCAAGGCATCCACTTTCACTCTCTCTGAGGACATTTTGACGTGCATTTAGTGAAATAGCATTTATTTTATACATGACAATGATGTCATCCTTACATCTAAACTATTGCTATAACTCCTCCATTTTTGATCATCCTTCACACTTTCTGACTTTCTTACCATCTCTTAAATGTTAATTACTACAGAAGTGGGAATTTTTGTCAAGTAATTGGAGCTGGGGCAAAGTTAGTGACTCTTGTGGGCACTGGACAGGAGAGACCAACAGTCCCTGATCTGCTGTAACATATTTGAAGCAAATGTGGGTAACTGGCAGGAAACGTGTCTAAATGAAGAATACAGTAGCTCTTTCTGGGCTGGAGACACAGGTGGATATCCTTCAAAACCCTGATTCTAGGAGAGACCACCTCATAGAGGAAGCACATAGCCCAGATTAGCAGTAAAAAGGAGACAGGGCTGCCAAGGATTGTGTCTCCCAAGAGAGGAAGTTGATCCTCCATGAATGTCTTGCCCTCATTTGTTTTAAAAAAAGTCTTTTAATCTGAGGCCTGGCATTGTGGCACAATGGGTTAAATCATCACTTCCAATGCCAGCATCCCATATCAAATTGCAAGCAAGTTCTGGACCAGGAGGGCAGCTAAGGATGGCCTAAATACATAGGTCCCACCACCCACGTGTACTGCAAAACCAGGTCTGGGCCAGTCTAAATCCAGGATCCTAGAACTCCCACATGGGTGGGGCCAAAGTATTTGAGCCATTATCTGTTACCTCTCAGGCTGCACGTAAGCAGGAAGCTGGCTCAGAAACAAAGTAGCTAAAACTCAAACCACAATTCTGGTTTTTAGGTGTCCTAGACAATGACTTAACTGCCTCACCACACACTTGCCTTCTGCCTTCTGAGGGAAGAAGTCAATCCTCCTGTTTCAACAGCAGCTCTAGACCACATGAATTCCTTGGCCCATGGAGTGTGGGGGCTATGACACTACTGAATCATGAGACTTTGTGAAGAGCTAAATCAGATGCCTCCCTCTGCCTTCCCCTCACCCAGAGTCTGAAGCCACAGGGAAAAATGTGGAACCTTTGAAAGTTTTCCCTCCTTAGAATTCATGAGGAAAAGACCAGAAACCCAGGGTTTCCAGTGTGTCACACAAGTGTGATGAGCTATTATGGCATCCAAATCTGTTAGTCTCCTCTCTCTTTGCTAAGCTCTGCTTGGAATGCAGCCATATCAGAGAAATCAACGATGCTCTAAATTGAAGGCTGACCTGCATTTCCCATCAAGGGCCACTTTGTGCTGCCTCCATCTTAAGCCTCTAACGTGTTATCAAGATGAGGTGAGAGGCTATCTTCTCTTCTGTATTGGATGACTTGGTGCACAGAGCAGGGCAAGGCTATGAAAGCTCAACAAGAAAGGTAGACCCAAAGCTGTGAAAGCTGTGGGCTGGTTGAAGGACAGCAACATCCATTGGATTGAACAATATGGAAGTCACAGTGGACTTCACATGCTCTACAGCATTCTCTATGGTAGGGATACAGCTAAAGTACCAAATGGCATGAACAATAGGATTGTTTTTTTTTTTTTTAAATCTCATAACAGAATTTATGACATAGGGTCAAAGTGAGAGAAGTCTTTGAGGAATTTAAGAGTAGTTCCTGGCCAGCGCCACAGCTCAATAGGCTAATCCTCCGCCTGCAGTGCCGGCACACTGAGTTCTAGTCCTGGTTGTGGCACTGGATTCTGTCCCAGTTGCCTCTCTTCCAGTCCAGCTCTCTGCTCTGGCCCAGGAGTGCAGTGGAGGATGGCCCAAGTCCTTTGGCCCTGCACCCACATGGGAGACCAGGAGAAGCACCTGGCTCCTGGCATTGGATCAGCACGATGTGCTGGACACAGCATGCCAACCATAGTGGCTATTGTGGGGTGAACCAACGGCAAAAGGAAGATCTTTCTCTTTGTCTCTCTCTCACTATCCACTCTGCCTTTCACAAAAAAAGAGTAGTTCCATATGCAAAACTCCACCCATGTAGTTCTCCTTTTCAGCAGAATACTTAAGAAAGACACTTTATCAGGAAATTCCCAATAAGCATCTGCCAAAACTAAGCATCTGCACCCACTCACGATAAACACTCCCATAAAACTAGGAATAGAAAGAAAATTGGAATCCGTAAACAAATGACAACAACCAGCTGCTGAGATTAAGTGCCTTCTTTCCAAAATCTGGAACAAAACAAGAATATTCACTCTCCCGACTTCTATTCAACATTGTACTGGAAGTCCTACAAGGTGAAATGAAGACAAAAGAAGAACTGAAAATCATATAGTTCAGAAAGGCAAGCTAACACATGACATGACATGATTGTGTGAAAAATTTCAAAGAACTTACAGAAAAAGTCAGTAGAATGTGATTTTAGCAATGTTTCAGGATACAAGAGTTTCAGGATACAAGATCAATATAGAAATTAAAAAATTGCATTTTAATGATAGCAGTGAACAAGTCAAGTTCAAAATTTAAAAATGTATATAAATGGTGTCATAGGTTGTACCAATTCCAGGGCCAGGCATTTGTGTAGTGGTAAGGATGTCAGTTAACATGCCTGCATCCCATTATCAGGTTCTTGGGTTTCAGTTTTGGATACCTTCCGAGTTACAACATCCTGCTAATATGGACCCTGGTAAAAGGTAATACCTCAAGTACTTGAGTCCTGTCACCCACATGGGAGATCTGGATAGAGTTATCAGCCTGTAGTTTCTGCTTGTACTAGCCCCAGCCAGGAAAGTTATTTGGGGTTGATTTGGCAAATGGGAGTGTTTCTTTCAAATGATAAAAATAATAATTTTCAAAAGAACACAAACATCACCTCTGCCAACCTGATGGATTCAACCTACTCCCAATCTAAATCTCAGCAAGCTTTTCAGTATCTGCTGATGAGCTGATTCTAAACTGTTATATGGAAAGAAAAAGAAGGACCTAGAATATCTGAGGCATTGCTGAAAGAGAAAATCAATGTTGGGGGTTTCACACTCTACATTGTAATTTTTTTTTTAATTTAAAAGGTTCAGTAAGGGAGACACTGGAGTGGTAGAAAAAAGACTCACATATTAAAGAATTAACTGGAAAAATAGGCCTCCTTAACTCTATTCAAATTATCTTTAACACAAGAATTCAATGCTTTTTTCAACAAATGATGCTGGGACAATTTAACATTAATATGCAAAACAAAAGGAAACATTCTCAGCAGCTATTTCATAAAAAAGTAATTCAAAATGGATATGCTGTAAGTATATCTCTGAAAGCACAAAGTTTCAGAACAATACACAGTTAAAAAAATCTACTTTGACTTGGTGATGAATTTTTAAATACATATCAGAAGCATATATCACAAATGACAAAAAATTGATGGAAATTTGTTTAAATCAAGCCCATTTACTCAACAGAAAAATAAAGAGAATGAATGGAAAGCTATGGAGAGAAATATATTAGTAAAACATACACATACACACATATATTTATATATATTATATATAATAAAGAGTATATATGCAGAACAAAAAATCATTAAAGCAATACTAAAACAGATAATCAAATCCTTCCCTTATGGGTCCAAGATATGAAAGGAACAGTTCAACAAATAAACACATGACAAGTTGCTAAATATTAAAATCACAATGACATATCATTGTACACCTAATAAAGTGGATACAATTGACAACAGTGTCAATATCAAGTACTGGTGAAGACGCTGACCAACAGAAACTTTCATTCATTGCTGACAGGAATGCAAAATGGTAGAAGAACTTTGCAAGAAAAATGTAAAGACTCATCATCTTACCCCAAACTGTGCATATCTATTTAGCCAACTGATTTGTAACTTCCTTACTAAATTGGCGTAAGATTGATTTTCAGGCTGGGCAAATGGCACAGTAGTTAAGCTGATGCTTAATATATTCTCATCTCATACTGGAGAGCCTGATTTGAGTCTTGGCTCCTCTTACTTCTGATACAGGTGTCTGATAATGTGCATCCTGGAAGGCAGCAGATGATGGCTCAAGTACTTGGGTCCCTGATACCTACATGGGAGACCCAGAGCTGGCAGTTGCAGTTGGGTACCCATCGTGCAAACCAGGCCCAGTCCTAAATGGGTATCCAGTGGAGGAGAATACCTTTGGGCTAGCATCACAGGGCGACCCAGCCATGGCCTATCCTTGGAAACCAAGGAGAGAGGGAGAGCAGGGGATTCATAGTCCCCTGGTATGGCTACATCAGCTCCAAGATGACTGATACTGCCTTTCTCCTACAGCAGAGGCTAGGCTCAGATCACTTTGTAGCTGGTGGCTTGTTCTTTCTGGGTTGACTATCACAACATACAGAGTACCCTCTGTGGTGCCTATGCAGTTGTGCTGGTCAGGTTTCATCATTCAATCTTTCTGGACTTTTAGTACCCTTGAATTTCCTAAGGTATCCCAAATTTCCTGCTGAGATGGTTCCACTCCAAGAGCTAGAGGACCTTGTTACACCCTGTGCTACAGGACAATGGCACTGCACAGACTCCAGTAGGCCCTGCTCAGGTCTGGACATGACAGATCCTCCCACATCTGCTTTCCCCACAGACTCCTTCTTCCTTAATTGGAGGATCTGGAATGTGTGTGTGCTTTAAAGTTAACCCTTGCTCACCAAACAATGAACAGCCTTCAAGGTCCATAGAATTTGTCTATGGGGGCATTCCAGAGTTGGGGCCACATCTTGGGTATAGAGTGGCAGGAGGGCTTTTTGCTCAGACCATGAGTAAGGTATTGAAGGAGGGAATGAGAGGCTAGACCAGATGTGACAAGTTGGGAATGGCACAGAGAGTTCTCCTGGACATTCCCATCCAACAAATGTGCCATGAATCATGGAAAGAAGTGACTCTTTGCTGGGCCTCCTCTTAGCCATCCCTCTTGTGTTTGATTTGATCATAAAAGTTGGCCATGGCAGCACCAAACAGCCACCCAATACTAAAGACAGTGGGTGCAGGAAGCTGTTGGTGCTGCTGATTTCCTGTGGCTCCTGAAAACATGATGCCTACCCTGAAGCCTAGAATACCTCCTGGAGATGATGTTGGAGGACTAACAATGAGCACCTGCAGGACACACTGAACCAAGCTTGAGCACTGGAAGAGGACACAATGCTGAGTCAGCTTCAGGCCTCTAAGCCCACACAGAGGCAGAACCCAGAGTTTAGCTACGTGTGGGAGTGGTTAAGTTCTAGTCTGCAGAGATCCTTGAGGACAGAATAGGGCACAAGTCTAAGGGCATCACTGCAGCAGTGGAGAGAGGCCCCTGTGTTAGCTCATCCTTGCTGTTAGAAAGTTCCTAAGAGACCGGAGCATTCATAAAGAACAGAAGTTGACCTCTCACCATTCTGCAGGCTGACAGTGAAGGGTCAAGGCTAGGCATATTTAGTGTCTAGTGAAGGCCTGACTATGCTTCCAGTTTGCCAACCTCCCATGTCTTCCTGTGGCAGAATGGGGAATGTTGTGTCTCAGGTGGTGGAAGGCAGAGGAACAAATGATACCAGGATACACCTATCTTGGATAGCACTGATCTGTCAGTGAGAGCCCTGACTCACAACCTCATATCTCCTCCAAAGTTCCACCTGTTAGTATCATCAACTTAGGATTTAAGTTCCAATGTGTTAATTTTAGATGCAGACATTTTCACTCTAGCAACCCCATTCTGGGTCACAGGGAGGATCAAGGAACAAGTGAACTATCAGATAGGGGTGTTAGGTGATAGGTAATACCACCTGAGTCCTGACAAGAGGCCAGGTAGCCCTAGAGCTTTATCTCACCACACAGGTTATTCATCTTCCAGAACCTTCCACTCTTGAACCCACTTTGAAGAAGAAGGAGCAAGGAAAGCAAGGGGCTCTTCAGGGCCCTGCTTCCCCATTAGACCACTCCTCAATGGGGAAAGATTGATAAGTGGGACCACTCAGGCTCCCTACACACAAATGAATGTTTCTCTAGGATCTACCCTCTCTGGAGACCACTTTGAGCAGGACAAACACAGAGATGAGAAATCCTGCTCGGAGCTCTCTGTAGAAGCCTTAAGGGACCCAGGTCCTTGGCGCCTCTCCCCAACTCATAATAGCTCATGGGAAGTGAGGAGGCCTATTATAATAAACTAACCATTCTAACTTTATGGTGTACCTTGAAGCTGTAGTCCACTGGCTCCAGAGTGCTAAATCCAGTATGAACATTTGAGAATTTCCACAAATGACCTGGTGCTCCTGGGAACTAAGGGACATGCTAAGCCCTAGGGGCCCACTGAGTCTCTCCACTCACAGAAGACTGGTTCTACAGGAGAATATCCTCTGGAGACTATCTTTGAGAAGGAATGGACTGATGAGTGGGTCTCCTGGGAGCTCTGGGTCCCAGGCCTCTTTGTAGGGGCCTCAGAGTCCCTGGGTCTCGCCTGGTTCCTCCTGACTCAGGACATCATGGGTGTCAAAGGCCTATTAAAACAGCTTCCCTCCCTTTCCTCATGGCACACTTCAAAGCTGCAGACTTCTGACCCTCAGGAGGTGGCATCAAGCATGGACTTTAGGACACTAGCCCATGAACCCCTTGGGACAGGTTTCCATAAAGCCTGCCATAGACCCAGTGACAGGGCCACAGACACATTCCCTACACTGTGTGCCCCAAAGCATGTGCCTGTAGAGGCATATGACTGATAGAGTCTGCAGGTTCTGAGAAAGTTCTCAGTGAACTGTCAAATTCCCTGCACATCCTAGCAGCCTCTCTCCTCTCCCACAGGGCACCAAACATTTGGAGGACACTAGAGAGGAAAGTGAGGAGGTTACCTGTTCCCTCCCCACCTAGGCTGCCCAACAGTCTGGCCTAGCTCCCCACTGGACAGGCTTCCCTAAGAGCATCAGATCCTGACCTGAGGGACATAACCCAGTCTCACCCTGAGTCCTGGACAAGAGAGGGAACAAGGCATGCTGTGGACCTCCCTGGAAGCCAGGTTAAGGAACAAGGGCACAGAGACTCTTGGGTAATTCCTGTCCAGAGCCGTGCAACTCATTTGCACAATATTTCCAGACCAACTGAAAGGTCAGGGTGATGTTTTTCCAGGCCCTTGATGATCATCTGCAGGAACTTATATTGTCTTCGTTCCTTTATGTTACTTACATGTGCCAGCTCTAGCCCATGCAATAGGGGAGCATACCCTTCTAGCTGCAGTAAATTCCCATATGACAGAAGCCATGAATAGGCTTTTAACATTACAAATTGGTTGGTGGATAGAGAACTGAGACTGGAGGCATCTGAGGGTGAGTTTTTGATGGAAATAGATGCTCAGTTACATCTAGGTACCTACATAGGAGATGAACTGGTGGATTGTTCTGTAGAACTGTATCCAGTTTTCTAAGAAACTTTGAAAATGTCGAAGCTGGTGCTGTGGCGTAGCAGGTAAAGCCACCACCTACGGTGCCAGCATCACATATGGGTGCTGGTTTGAATGCCGGCTGCTCCACTAATGATCCAGCTCTCTGCTATGGCCCAGGAAAGCAGTGTAGGATGGCCCAATTCCTTGGGCCCCTGCACCCACATGAGAGACATGGAAGAAGCTCCTGGCTTCTGGCTTCAGATCAGTACAGCTCTGGCTGTTGCGCAGCCAATTGGGGAGTGAACCAGTTGATGG
Organism: Oryctolagus cuniculus; assembly: GCF_964237555.1. NCBI lineage: Eukaryota > Metazoa > Chordata > Mammalia > Lagomorpha > Leporidae > Oryctolagus > Oryctolagus cuniculus. The sequence continues at coordinate 4,246,825 of NC_091450.1, read as the reverse complement.
AAGACATCTCTCTCTCTCTCTCTCTCTCTCTCTGCTTCTCCTTCTGTGTGTAACTCTGACTTTCAAATAATTAAATAAATCTTTTAAACAAAGAAAATGTCTTCCAAAGTGGCGGTACCAGTATGGATTTCTACCAGCAATAAATGAAAATTTCTGTTGTCATATATCTTCATAAATAACTAGTACTGTCAGATTTTTACATTTTAAACAGTTTAATAGATGTGTGATGGTAGCTACTTTTTTTTTATTTTCTTGAAAGGGAGAGAAAAAGAGAGGGGGAGAGAGAGATAAGTAAAGCAGGGGAGATATCTTTCATCTGCTGGTTCACTTCCCAAATGGCCTCAATGGCTGGCACTGGGCCAGGCTGAAGTTAGGAGTCTGGAACTCATCTGGGTCTTCCATGTGGCTGTCAGAGGGCAAGTACTTAAACCATCTTCTAATGCCTTCTTAGGCAAATTATCAGCGAGTTGGATTGGAAGTGGAGCACCAGATTCAAACAGGCACTCCTATTGCAGGCCAGCATTGCAGGCAATAGCTTAACTCACTGTGGCATAATACCAGCTCTTACTAATGTTTTTTAAATATTTTATTGAAGTACAGCTGACATACTAAGAGCTGTATGAGTACACATTTAATATCCACCACTTACTGAATTTGTAGATGTGTACAGATGTGAAACATCATTAAAATTTATATTATAAACATATTCATCCCCTTGAAAAATCCATCCCATGCTTATTTATTTATTGATACAGCCATTTAACCTACTCTCTTAGAAATTTTAAAATATACACTACCACATCATTCAGCCCTATATGTCTCTAGGATTTATTTATCATGTGTAACTAAAACTTTGTGCCATTTAACTAGTATCTTCCCATTTCTCCCTCCATTCCAACTCTTGCCTTCTATGAGTCTGAATATTTTAGATTACTTCTATCAATGTTACCATGTAATATTTATCCTTCTGTGTTTGGTCAGGTCAATTACCATAAAGTCTTCCAAGTTCATCCCTGTTTTTTTTTAAAGATTTACTTATTTATTTAAATGTTGGGGTTAGAGAGAGAGGTAGACAGAGAGAGAATAGTCTTCTACTCACTGGTTCTCTCCCAAAGGGCTGCATTGGCCAGAGCTGGGCCAATCCAAAGCCAGAACTCAGAAGCCTCCTCTGGTTTCCCCACACAGGTGCAGGGGTCCAAGGATCCAGGCCATCCTTCCTTGCCTTCCCAGGCTATAGCTGAGAGCCAGACCAGAAGTGGAGCAGCTGAGACTTGAACCAGCACCCACATAGGATGCCTGCACCACAGGTGGCAGATTTACCCACTATAACATCCTGCCAACCCACTCCCTGTTTTTCTTGGTGACAATCTTTCCTTCTAATATAAGGCTGATTAATATTCCACTTTGTGTACCACAACATTGCCTTAATTCATTCATTTCTTGATGGGCATTGAGGCTGGTTTAGATGTAGAAAAAAAGCACAGGAAGAAAGTCAAATTTCTTCCATGATAAACTCTTGGCAAATTAGTATAGAAGGAATTTACTTCACATAGTAAAATATACCTGGATATGAAAAGTGCAAAGCTGACATCAGTGAAAAGCCTTATTTTCTCTAAGGCCCAGAAAAAAGCAAGGATGCCCACTTTCATATTTTTATCCAACATAGTAGATTCCCTATCTGGAGAAATAAAAGATATCCAAATCTGAATGGAGGAAATATTATTTCAGTTTAGTGATGACATGGTCTTATATGCAGAAAACATTAAGTCTTCAATAAAAATTTTAGAATACATAAATGAGTTCAGTACAGTTTCAGCATACAAAATTAACATACAAAAACTGTTATTACTTTAATTTGTAATTTTCTAAAAACTAATGATACCAAATATCCTCATATGCTTATTTGTACTGTGCATATATTCTATGATGAAGGGCATTTTCATAATTGTTACCCACTTGTAATTTGGGTTATTTGTTTTCTTGCATTCATCTTTAAAGTTTCTTTATATGTTAAAAATTTTATTAATATAAAGGGAACAGATTTCATGTATTTCATAGGTATAATTCTAAGAAGATAACCATACTTCCCTCCCCGTCTTCTGCTCTCAATCCCTCTTCCATCCTTTCTTTAATTTTTGCAAGAACATAATTTCAACTCATTCTATAATCACAGGCTTAATGCACCACTAACTCTAACACTTGACTAGTAAAAAGTAGAATGACAACAGGAGCATAAACAAGGGCTAAAATAACCAATCAAATGCCAAATGTCCATTTCATTCCTTAGATATTATTCTATTTTATATTAACTACCACACATTAGAGAAAACATATTTGTCTTTTGGGGAGTGGCATATTTCACTAAGCATAATGGTTTCCAGTTGTATCCATTTTGCTGAAATAGACAGGATTTCATTCTTTTCAAGGCTGAATAGCATTCCATGGTGTACATACACCACATTTTCTTTATCCAGCCATTGGTTGATGTACAACTGGGTTGATTTCATATCTCAGCTATTGTGAATTGAGTTGCAATACCCAAGGGAGTATAAATAACCCTTTCATATGATTTCATTTGCTTTGGGTAAATTCCTAAGAGTGGGATGCATGGCAGATCTATTTCAACATTTCTGAAGAATCTCCGTACTGTGCTCCATAATGGTTGTACAATTCTAGATTCCAACCATCAGTGTATTAGTGCATGTTTCTCTCACATCATTTCCAGTATTTAATGATTTTTTATTTTTGGATGACAGTCATTCTAATGGGGGTGAAGTGAAAGTTCATTGTTATTTTGATTTGCATTTCCCTGATAATGATCCTGAACACTTTTTTTCATGTTTCTCTTGGCCATATGTATTTCATCCTTTGACAAACACATACTAATGTCCTTTGGCTTTTCTTGAGTAGATTTTTTGTTGTAGAGTTTCATGAGCTCTTTACAGATTCTGAGTATTATTCCTTTATCAGTTGCACAATTTCAAATATTTTTTCCTATTCTTTTAGTTGCCTCTTCAATTTTGAGGGAACCACCTGGCTGCCACCTTGGCAATCTCTTGAAGGGAGTGACAGGAACATCATGCTAGCATCTTGTGGAATACCAGGGATGCTGGGAACAGTCCTCTCCTGCCTTTTGGGAAGGGTCATGCCACAGAGGTCTTGGACGTCATGTTCCAGGAAAATGGAAAAGGGTGTGTTTATCACACAAGATGTTCCTCTCTTCCTCATGAGTTATTTCCTGAGACAAATGGGCAAGGGTTTGTTTGTATCACAAGATTTCCCTCTCCTTCTCATGAGAGGTTGCCTGATGCACACCGCTGCATAGGCAAAATCGTGTTGGTGTGAACAAATATAAACTTGCTGACACAGCAAGACTGAATGTTATCTGGAGCGATTAAAAGCCCATGGGAAAGGCAAAGATACGTTCCTTCTGTGCTCATGGAGAAGCTCCATCTGGCCCCTCACTTTTCTATAACTTCTTGTTTTTGTCTTTATTCATTGTGTTCCTTCCTGTCTTCACCCTGGAAAAGCTCCTATGCTGGTCATGGCAACTTAATGAGTGTTTCCTTTACAGTGCAGAAGCTCCTTTGCTTGATGCAATCGCATTTGTCTATTTTTGCTTTGATTGGCTGTGCTTCTGGGAACTTTTCCAAAAATTCTTTGCTTATGCAATTTCTTTCAGAGGTTCCCTGATGTTTTCCTCTAGTAATTTGATAGAATCGTGTCAGAGAGTTGGATACAAATCCTTGATCCATTATGAGTTGATTTTTGTATAATGTGTAAGGTAGAGGTGTTGTTTCATACTTCTGCATTCATAAGTCCAATTTTCCCAACACCATTTTTGAACTGCTTATTCTAGAACTGAGAAGAAATGTTCCTGTTATTTTGATTGAGATCAAACTGATTCTGAAACTTCTCTGAATAGTACAAACATTTTGAAGATATTAATTCTTCCAATCCAGAAATATGGAAATTTCTCCATTTTATGTGTCTTCTATTTCTTTCTTTAATGTTTTCTAATTTTCACTGCAGAGTTCTTTATTTTTTAGATATATTTTCATTTATTTGAAAGACAGAGTAACAGAGAGAGGGAAGACATAGGGAGAGGTCTTCCACCCACTGACTCGCTCCCCAACTGGCTGCAATAGCCAGAGCTGTGCCAATCTGATGCCAGGAGCTTCCTCTGGGTCTCCCACATGGGTGCATGGGGCCAGGGACTTAGGCCATCTTCTACTGCTTTCCCAGGCCATAGCAGAGAGCTGGATCAGAAGTGGAGCAACCAGGTCTTGAACCGGGATCCATATGGGGTGCCAGCACTTCAGGCCAGGGTGTTAATTCACTACACCACAGTGCCGGCCCCGAGTTATTTATTTTTTTTTTAATTTATTTATTTATTTGAAAGGCAGAGCTACAGAGAGGCAGAGGCAGAGGCGGAGGCGGAGGCGGAGGTGGAGGCAGAGGTAGAGAGAGAGAGAGAGAGAGAGAGAGCTCTACCACCCACTGGCTCACTCCCCAGATGGCCACATCAGCTGAAGCTACGCTGATCTGAAGCCAAAGGCAGGAGCTTCTTCCAGGTCTCCCATGTGCGTTTAGGGGACAAAGGACTTGGGCCATCTGCTACTGCTTTCCCAGGCCATAGCAGAGTGCTAGATCAGAAGTGGAGCAGCTGGGACTCGAGCCAGCACCCATATGGGATACTGGCACTGTAGGCAGTGGCTTTAAGTGCTACACCACAGCTACACAGAGTTCTTTCACATACTTTGTTAAATTTATTCCCAGGTATTTTAAAATTTTTGTAGCTACTGTGAATGAAACTGATCTTACATGTTCTTTGTCAGCCATTGCATTGTTTCTATATACAAAGGCTATTGATTTTTGTGTGGTGATTTTATACCCTGCAATATTACCAAGCTCCTTTAAGAGTTCCAATAGTCTGTTAGTGGAGTCTTCTGATCCCCCTCTATATAGGATAATGTCTTTGGCAAATGGGGTAATTTGACTTCCTCATTTTCCATTTGTATCCCCCTGATGTGTTTTCATTGCCTAAAGGCTCTGGATAAATCTTTCAGAAATATCAGAACTATACTGAATGGCAATGGTGAAAATATGCATCCTTTTCTGGTGTGGGACCTTAGCAGAAATGGCTCCATCTTTTTCCTATTCAATATGATGCTGACTGTGGGTTTGTTATATATTGCCTTGATTATGTTGAGGAGTGTTCCTTCAAGACCCAATTTGCTTAAGGTTTTTATCAAGAAAGGATGTTATATTTCATCAAATACCCTCTCTGCATCTATGTAGATTGTCATATAATTTTTATTCCCCAATTTGTTAATGTGATATTACACATTTATTGATTTGCCTATGCTGAACCATTCCTGCATACAAGGGATAAATCCCACTTGGTCTGGGAGAATGATCTTTCTGATTTGTTGTTGAATATGATTAGCCAGTATTTTTCTGAGGGCTTCTGTATCAGGGATATTGGTTGTAGTTCTCTTTCCTTGTTTTATCTTTTTCCTGATTTTGGAACCAAGATCATTTAGGTCTCATAGAAGGAGTTTGGAAGGATTTGTTCATTTTCCATTATTTTGAATGGTTTGAGAGCAATTGGGATTAGCTAAAAGTCTGGTAGAATTCAGCAGTGAAGCCACCCAGTCTTGGGTTTTTCTTTATTGGTTGCGCCTTTGTTACCCATTCAATCTATGTCTTCTCTATGGGTCTACATTTAGGCTTCAGATGTCTTCATGAATAAATTATATTAAGCTGTTTATGTACAGAAATATATCCATTTCTTTGAGATTTTCCAATTTGTTGGCAAATAGCTGTTTTTAGTAATTCCTGATGATTCTTTTTACTTCTATGGTATCTGTTGTAACATCTCCTTTTTCATCTCTGATTTTATTAATTAGAGTCTTCTTTTTTTGGTTAGTTGGGGCAATGGGGTCCAAATTATGTTCATTTTTCAAAACACTAATTCTTCATTTCACTCATCTCTTGTAATATTTTCATTTCAGTTTTCTTTATTTCTTAATTTTAATTACTCTCTTTTACTGATTTTTGGTTTGGTTCATTCTAGGTTTTTCTAGGTCCCTGAGACACATTATTAGATCATTCATTTGATGCCTTTCCAATTTCTGGATATAAGTGCCAACTGCTATAAACTTTCTTCTTAACATTTCTTTTGCTGTATTCCATGTTTTGTTATGTTGTATTGGCATCTTCATTTATTTGTAGGAAATTTTTTTATTTCTACTTTGATTTATGATCCACTACTGGTTCATTCATGAGCTTGTTGTTTGGTCTTTATGTGTTGGTATAATTTTCAGAGTTTTTTTGTTTGTTTGTTTGTTTGTTTAACTTTTATTTAATGAATATAAATTTCCAAAGTACGACTTATGGATTACAATGGCTTCCCCCCATACCGTCCCTCCCACCCACAATCCTCCCCTTTCCCACTCCCTCGCCCCTTCCATTCACATCGATTCATTTTCGATTATCTTAATATACAGAAGATCAGCTTAGTATAAATTAAGTAAGGATTTCAACAGTTTGCTCCCACACAGAAACATAAAGTGAAAAATAGATGATTTTTTTAAATGATGATGAAATCAGATCAGACCTATTGTCGTGTTTAATCCCAGTGAGAGTCAAGTTGGGAATTGATAATTTCTTTTTTTTTTTTTACAGAAGATCAGTTTAGTATGCATTAAGTAAAGATTTCAACAGTTTGCTCCCCCATAGAAACACAAAGTGAAATATATTGTTTGAGTACTCGTTATAGCATTAAATCTCAATACACAGCACATTAAGGAGAGAGATCCTACATGAGGAGTAAGTGCACAGTGACTCCTGTTGTTGACTTTACCAATTGACACTCCTGTCTATGGCATCAGTAATCTCCCTATGCTCCAGTCATGAGTTTCCAAGGCTATGGAAGCCCTCTGAGTTCTCCGAATCTTATCTTGTTTAGACAAGGTCATAGTCGAAGAGGAGGTTCTCTCCTCCCTTCAGAGAAAGGTACCTCCTTCTTTGATGACCTGTTCTTTCCACTGGGATCTCACTTACAGAGATCTTTTGCCAGAGTGTCTTGGCTTTCCATGCCTGAAATACTCTCATGGGCTTTTCAGCCAGATCCAAATGCCTTTAGGGCTGATTCTGAGGCCAGAGTGCTATTTAGGACATCTGCCATTCTATGAGTCTGCTGAGTATCTCGCTTCCCATGTTGGATCACTCTCCCCTTTATTTATTCTATCGGTTAGTATTAGCAGGTACTAGACTTGTTTATGTGCTCCCTTTGACTCTTAGTCCTTTCATTATGATCAATTGTGAACTGAAATTGATCACTTGGACTAGTGAGATGGCATTGGTACATGCCACCTTGATGGGATTGAATTGGAATCCCCTGGTATGTTTCTAACTCTACCATTTGGGGCAAGTCAGCTTGAGCATGTCCCAAATTATACATCTCTTCCCTCTCTTATTCCCACTCTTATGTTTAACAGGGATCATATTTCAGTTAATTTTCAACACTTAAGAATAACTGTGTATTAATTACAGAATTAAACCAGTCATATTAAGTGAACAGATAAAAAAACTACTAAGAGGGATAATGTATTAAGTTGTTCATTAACAGTCAGGGCTTTGCTGCTCAAGTCACCATTTCTCATAGTGTCCATTTCACTTCAGGAGGTTTCCTTTTTGGTGTTCAGTCAGTTGTCACCGATCAGGGAGAACATATGGTATTTGTCCCTTTGGGACTGGCTTATTTCACTCAGCATGATGTGTTCCAGATTCCTCCATTTTGTTGCAAATGACTGGATTTCGTTGTTTCTTACTGCTGTATAGTATTCTAAAGAGTACATATCCCATAATTTCTTTACCCAGTCTACCGTTGATGGGCATTTAGGTTGGTTCCAGGTCTTAGCTATTGTGAATTGAGCTGCAATAAACATTAGGGTGCAGACCGCTTTTTTGTTTGCCAAGTTAAATTCCTTTGGGTAAATTCCAAGGAGTGGGATGGCTGGGTCGAACGGTAGGGTTATCTTCAGGTTACTGAGGAATCTCCAGACTGACTTCCATAGTGGCTTGACCAGTTTGCATTCGCACCAACAGTGGGTTAGTGTCCCTTTTTCCCCACATCCTCGCCAGCATCTGTTGTTGGTAGATTTCTGCATGTGAGCCATTCTAACCGGGGTGAGGTGAAACCTCATTGTGGTTTTGATTTGCATTTCCCTGATTGCTAATGACCTTGAACATTTTTTCATGTGCCTGTTGGTCATTTGGATTTCCTCTTTTGAAAAATGTCTATTGAGGTCCTTGGCCCATCTCTTAAGTGGGTTGTTGGTTTTGTTTTTGTGGTGTTTCTTGATCTCTTTGTAGATTCTGGTTATTAACCCTTTATCTGTTGCATAGTTTGCAAATATTTTTTCCCATTCTGTCAGTTGTCTCTTCACTCTCCTGATTGTTTCTTTTGCAGTACAGAAACTTCTCAATTTGATGCAATCCCCATAGTTGATTTTGGCTTTGACTGCCTGTGCCTCCCGGGTCTTTTCCAGAAATTCTTTGTCTGTGCCAATATCTTGAAGGGTTTCTCCAATGTTCTCTAGTAACTTGATGGTGTCAGGTCGTAGATTTAGGTCTTTAATCCATGTTGAGTGGATTTTTGTGTAAGGTGTAAGGTAGGGGTCTTGCTTCATGATTCTGCACGTGGAAATCCAATTTTCCCAGCACCATTTATTGAATAGACTGTCCTTGCTCCAGGAATTAGTTTTAGATCCTTGATCAAATATAAGTTGTCTGTAGATGTTTGGGTTGATTTCTGGTGTTTCAATTCTGTTCCATTGGTCTATCCATCTGTTTCTGTACCAGTACCATGCTGTTTTGATTACAACTGCCCTGTAGTATGTCCTGAAATCTGGTATTGTGATGCCTCCGGCTTTGTTTTTGTTGTACAAGATAGCTTTAGCTATTCGAGGTCTCTTGTGCCTCCATATGAATTTCAGCACCATTTTTTCCAGATCTGAGAAGAAGGTCTTCGGTATCTTGATTGGTATTGCATTGAATCTATAAATTGCTTTTGGGAGAATGGACATTTTGATGATATTGATTCTTCCAATCCATGAGCATGGAAGATTTTTCCATTTCTTGGTATCCTCTTCTATTTCTTTCTTTAAGGTTTTGTAATTTTCATCGTAGAGATCTTTAACGTCCTTGGTTAACTTTATTCCAAGGTATTTGATTGTTTTTGTAGCTATTGTGAATGGGATTGATCTTAGAAGTTCTTCCTCAGCCATGGCATTGTCTGTGTATACAAAGGCTGTTGATTTTTGTGCATTGATTTTATACCCTGCTACTTTGCCAAACTCTTCTATGAGTTCCAATAGTCTCTTGGTAGAGTTCTTTGGGTCCCCTAAATAAAGAATCATGTCATCTGCAAAGAGGGATAGTTTGACTTCTTCCTTCCCAATTTGTATCCCTTTAATTTCTTTTTCTTGCCTAATAGCTCTGGCTAGAACCTCCAGAACTATATTGAATAGCAGTGGTGAGAGTGGACATCCCTGTCTGGTACCAGATCTCAGTGGAAATGCTTCCAACTTTTCCCCATTCAATAGGATGTTGGCTGTGGGTTTTTCATAGATTGTTTTGATTGTATTGAGGAATGTTCCTTCCAAACCCAGTTTGCTTAGAGTTTTCATCATGAACGGGTGTTGTATTTTATCAAATGCTTTCTCTGCATCAATTGAGATAATCATATGGTTTTTCTTCTGCAGTCTGTTAATGTGGTGTATCACATTGATTGTTTTGCGCACATTAAACCATCCCTGCATACCAGGGATAAATCCCACTTGGTCTGGGTGGATGATCTTTCTGATGTGTTGTTGCATTCTATTGGCGAGAATTTTATTGAGGAAAACTGCATCTATGTTCATCAGGGATATTGGTCTGTAATTCTCTTTCAGTGCTGCATCTTTCTCTGGCTTAGGGATTAAGGTGATGCTGGCTTCATAGAAAGAATTTGGGAGGATTCCCTCTTCTTCGATTGTTCTGAATAGTTTGAGAAGAATTGGAGTTAGTTCTTCTTTAAATGTCTGGTAGAATTCAGCAGTGAATCCATCTGGTCCTGAGCTTTTCTTTGTTGGGAGGGCCTTTATTACTGTTTCAATTTCTGGCTCAGTTATGGGTCTGTTTAGGTTTTCGATGTCTTCCTGGTTCAATTTAGGTAGATTGCATGTGTCAAGGAATCTATCCATTTCTGATAGGTTTCCCTAGACATAGGGACAATGAAATCCAGTCATTTGCAACAAAATGGAGGAATCTGGAACACATCATGCTGAATGAAATAAGCCAGTCCCAAAGGGACAAATATCATATGTTCTCCCTGATCAGTGACAACTGACTGAACACCAAAAAGGAAACCTGTTGAAGTGAAATGGACACTATGGGAAATGGTGACTTGATCAGCATAGCCCTGACTGTTAATGAACAACTTAATACATTATCCCTCTTAGTAGTTTTTTTATCTGTTCTACTTAATATGACTGGTTTAATTCTGTAATACACAGTTATTCTTAAGTGTTGAAAATTAACTGAAATGTGATCCCTGTTAAACATAAGAGTGGGAATAAGAGAGGGAAGAGATGTATAATTTGGGACATGCTCAAGCTGACTTGCCCCAAATGGTAGAGTTAGAAACATACCAGGGGATTCCAATTCAATCCCATCAAGGTGGCATGTACCAATGCCATCTCACTAGTCCAAGTGATCAATTTCAGTTCACAATAATTGATGTTGTATTTTATCAAATGCTCTCTCTGCATCGATTGAGAATCATATGGTTTTTATTTGTTAATGTGATGTATAAAATCTATTGATTTGCATGTGTTGAACAATCCCTGCATACCAGCGATATGCCCCACTTGGTCTTTTTCTAGTATTTGTATCTTTTTCTAGTTTTGCAATTAAGGTGATGCTGACTTCATAGAAGTAGTTTCGGAGCAGATTTTTAAGTTTTTAATTTCCAGCTTCATTCCATGGTGGCCAGAAAAGGTGCACAATGTGATTTCAATTTTTTGAATTTGCTGAGAGTTGCTTTATGCCCTATTATATAGTCTATCCTAGAAATAGTTCCATGCAATGATAAGAACAATGTATATTCTGCCACTGTGGGATGACAAGTTCCTTAGATATTAGGTAGGTCTATTTGGTCCATAGTGTAGATTAGCTGTGTTGTTTCATCTCTGATTTTCTATCTAGTGATGTGTCCACTGATGAAAGTGGGTGTTGAAGTCCCCATTACTATCATACTCTAGTCTGTGTCTCTCTTTAGATCCATTAAAATTTGTTTTAAATAGCCAGGCATCCTGACATTGGGTATAAATTTATTGTAGAGACATCTTCCTAATGAACTGATCCTTTAGCCATTGCATAATGTCCTTCTTAGTTTCTTTTAGTATTTTATTTTTAAAGTATATTTTTTCTGATGTTAGAATGTATACACCTGCTTGTTTTTGCTTTCCATTACCATGTAATATCTTTTTACATCCTTTCACCATCAGTCTGCATGTATCTTCTTTATTGAGGTGTGTTTCTTGTAGACAGCCAGGCATAATTCTTTAATCCATTCATCCAATCTGTATCTTTTAATTGGAAATTGAATCCATTTACATTCAAGGTTATTACTGATAAGTAACAACTCGGTTCTGCCTTATTCCATAAATATTTACATTATTTGCTTTGAATTACCCATGGACTTTCACTAGATTTTTCTTTTCACCTTCTTTCATAATGATGACTATCTTTCTGCTTTTCTGTATGAAGCACATCCTTAAATATCATTTGTGAAACTGGAAAAGTGGTGCAAATTAAATTAATGTTTGATATGGAAGGTCTTTATTTCATCATCATTCATAAATGAGAGCTTCTCAGTGTACAGCATTCTTGGTTGACAGTTTTTTTTTTTTTCCTTTTAAGACTTGTACTATGTCTGTTCATTCTCCCCTAGCCTGTAGGATTTCTGATAAGAAAGCTGTGAGTCTAACTGGAGATCCTGTGAAGGTAATCTGATGCTTCTCTCAAGCACATTTTAGAATCTTTATGTTTTACTGTTGAAAGTTCCACTAAAATGTGTCTTGGTGAAGATATTTTCTGGTCATGTCTATTAATGAGCTCTATGGACCTCTTGTACTTGAACATCTCTTTCTCCAAATTAGGGAAGTTTTTTGTAATAATTTTGCTGAATAGGCCTTCTAATCCTTTTCTTTTTCCACAGCTTCAGGAACTCCAAAGAAACATATGTTGGGTCATTTGATACTGTACCATAAATCTCCTGCATAGTTTTTAATTTTTCTAATTTCTTCTTTTTTTGGTCTGAGATATTTCCAAATATTTGTCTGCTAACTTGGATATTTTTTCTATATCACAAAGTCTGTTGTTAAGGCTTTCCACTGTATTTTTATTTGACATATTGAGTTTTTCATTTCTAATAATTCAGTTTGATTTCTTCTCAAAATCTCAATTTCATGGGAAACTTTTTCCTTCATGTCATATATGAATTTCTTTAACTCATCAATTTGCTTCCCATTGCTTCTGGTTTTTATATTACTAATGTATTCATTTATGTGTATATCCATGTGTTTTTAAACAAATAACAAACAACAATAACAGTGTAGAGAACATATATATGAACATTTAAATATTAAATCATTAAAATTTTATATTCTAATTTAAATATTTGTATTAGTCAATTGTATTTAAATATATACAATTAAATACATGTTATACCACTACATATTACTAGTAAATTAATATTATGCAACTATATATAACATATTCATATGCTTGAGTATGTAGCATATATTTATATTATATAATTATATATTTCATAATATATACATAATTTCTCCTAATAGGAGATGAGAAACAGAAAATATGAGCTTTATCACAAAAATTAATGAATTGAATGTTAACATACATTGTCATTTTGAATATCTCAGAGAAGGCCAACTGATAAGTTAGAAGTTAAGAAAGAATACTGGGAATGCGTATTTGGTAACACAATTAAATACCCTCAAGACACCTACATTCCATATTGGAGTTCTTTGATTGATTCCTGGCTCTCCATTTCTGAGACCTGGCCTGAGCTTCAAGTTGTTGGCTTCAGACTGACCCAGTCCTAGCTTTAATGGGCATTTGAGGATTGAATAACTGAAGGGAAATTTATATGTGTGTGTGTATGTGTGTGTGTGTGTGTGTGTGTGTGTATGATTCTCTTTCTCTCTGCCTTTCAAATGAAATGAAAATAAACTTTAAAAAATTACTAAATGTGCATAAATCCATGACTAAAAAAAAGAATTAAGAAAATTGAATTATTTTTTCAGAAAATCAGATGTAAACTACAGAGCGAAGTAGATAAGTTCCTTTTTTAAATCTTAGAAGTTGAAAATTTAAAAGAAAGTATAACTCTTAAAATATATTTTTAAAAATGTGTTTTCCTTTTAAAAGCAGAGAGAGAGAAGGGACAGAGAAAATTGGGAAGGAATTTTCTAACCTCTTGTTCACTCCTCAAATTCTTGTAATTGCTGGAGTTGGGCCAGGCCAAAGTCAGGATCCCATAACTTCAAACAGGTCTCCCATATGAGTGGCAGAGACCCAAGTACTTGAGCCATCACCTTCTGCCTCCCATGGAACAGTAGCACAAAGCTGGATCAGAAGTGAACCTGAGATGTGAATACAGGCATTCTTGTATGGAATATGGGCATTGCAAGCAGTGGCTTAATCCCTGAGCCACAACACCTACCCTGGAAACTGCGGCTTTAATTCTGAACCACATTGCAAAAAATAAGGAATAACAAAATGTATGTTAGTAAAACATTTTGAGATGCTGGATTTGGTGCAGGGATATAGAACAACTTTGGCAAAATGTGAGCAGTATGCAAAATGAGAAAAAAGGATTAAACTGGCTGAATAGGGAGAATACATACTGCTTTAGGTGAGGGAAGTATAGCAGGAATAGGGTGAAGGAAGTACATTGCCAGGGAAGAGTTGAAGAGAAATCTGCAGTGGAAATTCTGCAGTAGGTAGTGGGACACAGTGGATAACTGTGGAAGGTGAGGACACATAGAAAAAGCACAGACGCCACACCAGATCCCCACAGCTGAATCAGGATGATACACCAGCTTTGGAGAATGAAGTGAGAGCAGACTGCAGCAGCCTGTGCCACTGGTGGCATTACCAAGGGAGAAGCTTGCAGACACACTGTCTTTGAGTTCAGCATGGAACCTTAATGGGGCAGAGTTCCTGCCTAACCTAACCCATAGAGCATAAAGAATAAAGCATCTTTGTTTCTCTCCAACTCCCCACAAATGTACCTGGCAGCTGGAAGGGTGATGGTACCATTTTGATACCAGTCGTGGCTACTAAGGTGAACCCTGGGAAGCAGAAAATAATTATTCAGATACTTATGCCTCTATCACCTATGTGGGATCCCTGGATGGAGTTCCAGTCTCCCAGCTTTAACATGGTCCAGCACTGGCCATTTCAGACATTTGTGAACTGAACCAGTGGATGGAAGTGTTCTCTCTCTTCTCCTCTCCTCTCTTCTCTCTCCCCTCCCTGTCTCTGCCTCTCTGCCTGATTTTTAAAAAGATATTGTCATTATCTTGCTCTGCTCTCAAAAAACAGCACGAGATGATTAAGACACACTTAACTAATTAAATGTTTTTAAAAATAGAAGTTAATACTTTGCCCCAAATGATATTTTCATATATACTTTGAGAACATTTAGTCATATATTAACCTGAACTAATGTAATTTATTACATAAATGTTCTGCATTCTGTGATAGTTTTATAAATAATAATTTTCATGTCTCATATAAGATTTATTAGCATTGGCATTAAAAACACATTGTATTAGATGACTCTGTAACATAGGAAGCTGTCCTATGAATTGTGAATATTTTCAGCATCCCTGACATGTTATCTATTGAATGTCAGTGGCATACAACTCAGTTGTTACAGTTCAAGGTGTTACCAAATCTATGTTGAGGTACAAAATTACCTGCAGTGAAAACCACCAGGATAGGGTGACACAGAGATAGACAGATGGATAAAGATATCTTCCAATAAAAATATTATCAGTGAAAGAAAAGAAAAAGTTATAGTTCATTCAAATCTTTAAAATCAGGTTTTTGATTTCTCAAAGACATTGTTAAAGAATATAAAGGCAAACACAAAGTAAAAAAGATACACTATTTAGTGTTTGCTTGTAGAAACTTTATCAATATTTTGAATAAGGTTAGCTTTTTATTTTGTACTTAAAATTCTAGTACTGACACTTCACAGGCTAAGTATAAAATGAAGCTTTTGTGTGCACAATTCAAGTGAACTGTAAACTGTTGGCATATTCAGTGATACAGTTCTGAACTTGCACTGTATATAACATGATGAATTTTTATCTTACAGAATAAGTCAATTGTATATATTTTTCTTTTGATAAATAGCTGTATGAAATCTGTTTCTTGAAAATTTTTCTTCTCTTGTATAATATTCTGACATCCTACCAGTATTTGTCCTACTGTTTTTTGTGGTTTTCTGTTTGGTGTGAAAGTATCTAATGTTGAACTATAGAGAGTTATGGGTTTTGGACTTTGTGGACACAGATTTAGATGATCCTCATTTACAAATAAATATTTTACATCTATTAAAAAGACTGTAAAGGCAAATGTAAGATTGGAAGAAAATTTGTAAAACACCTACCTGATAAGGAATTTGTATCTAAAATATACAGAGGAGCAACCCAAGATGGCTGAATAGGGAAAAGATGTGCTGATTCTGACCACTGGAAGATAACAGAAGAGAAGGGGAAGAACTGCATTGCCAGGGGCTAATTGGAGAGAAGATTGTGGTGGAAATCCTACAAAACAGAGATGGCATGCAGCACAGGACAGTACAGTCACCCAGCAATGAGCAGGACACTGTCAATGACTCCCAAAACAGTGACCAGAAGGGACACCATATGCTTAGAGTAAGGCACTCAGATTACAGCAGGGAAAAAACACCATCTTAATAATGTGAGTAGAAGCTGCTAATGGCCCACATATGACTAGGGGATTTTATCAGATTGGGATAGAGGGGAATCTGCAGTTACCACATTGAGTCTGGCCTAGTGGATTGGCAGGGGACAGAAAACCCACATAGGCACGTGAAGTGCTTGCTTCCCTCAGTGTATCAAGGTACCCAGACTCAACTTGCCAAGGTGGAACACTGAACAACTTCAATTGGTTAGGCACCTGGCTATGGGAATGCCATGGCTCTTTACATGAACAGTGGAGGCTTGTGGGACTGAAAGCATATCCCCTACTCCCTGTGACTGTGGGAGTTCTGTGACTCTGAAATAAAGCATGTGATAGGGTGTGGCTGGGTCTTTGAGCAGTCACTGTGTCTAGCTTCAGAGGCTCAAGATCCTGTACTCACACTGAGGAGTGCAGTTCCTTTGTGCCGTTTGTGTGCCTGCATGGGTGAGGTATCTTGGCACTGTGGTCTCACTGCGGGTGTTCAATTCAACCCAGCAGCGATTCTGTGACAATGCTAGCCAAAGCAATCATACCCCCCCCAAACCTGATGACAGTCCAGAAGATCAACTACACCTAACGGGGGTGTCACGCAGGACTTTCCCTATCCTCTAGGACTGGACTAAGCTCCCTGGCCCACCTAGAATGCATCTCTGGATATACCTTAAAGGGGAAGAGACATTCCACTAAGCCACAGAGGATTTTTTTAAAGATATTTCTGTAAGAGGAGAAAACCAACACACATTTCCACAAATACCTAAAAATAAATGTATAAATACAGGAAACATGAACAAGAATGATAGTACAACTCCCTAAAAGGAACACAACATCAATTCACTATTAGAATGTGAAGGAAAGTAGATTGAAAAAATGCCCAGAAAGGAATGAAAATGAATGATAAGGGAACTCAAAATCACAGAGAATAAAATACATGAGGTAAAGAAATTCATAAATTTCATGGATGAAAAATTCATGAGAGATAAGGATACTGAAGAGAAATCAAACTGAAATATTAGAAATAGGAAATTCAATATGTCAAATAAAAATGCAGTAGGAAGCCTTAACAACTGACTTGGTGAGGCAAAAGAAAGAATATTCCTCCTGAATTACAAATCCTTGGCTATAGTTCAGTCAGAAATAAAAATAGAAAAACTAAAAGTAATGTTAGAGGTTTGAGAGATACTATCAAGAAACCAAGCATACATGACTTGGGAGTTCGTGAAGCCATGGGAAGAGAGAATGGATTAGAAGACCTATTCAGTGAAATATTAGCAGAAATCTTCCCTAATTTAGAGAAAAAAAGGGACAGTCAAGTACAGGAAGCACACAGAACTTATAATACACAGGATAAGAAAAGGTCTTCAACAAAACACATTATAGTCAAACTTTGAAAAGTAAAACATAAAGAAGTGATTCAAAATGTGCATGAGAGAAACTCAGATTACCTTCAAAGTCTCTCAAATTAGACTGGGATTGATTCTTTTTTTTTTTTTTACCAGAAACCCTAACAGGCTAGGAGAGAATGAATAGACATAGTCCAGATTCTAAAAGAAAAATAAAACCTCTCAACCCAGAATACTATATGTAGAAAATCTCTAAATGAAGATAAAATAAATATCTTCCAAAACCAACAAAAATTGAAAGAATTTGTCACCACTCATCCAGGTTAACAAATGATACTTCAGGCTGTGCCACAGACAAAAACAGAGCAAGATACTCATCATCATTGAAAGAATGTAAAGACAGAAAATCTCCTAGTAAAAGTACAAAGGAAATCCAAAACAACCAATAGGAATATTTATGGAAAAAATGTTAGGATCAAATCATTGTTCATCAGTAATAACCTTGAATGTAAATGTTCTAAATTCTCCAGTTAAAAGAAACAGACTGGCTGAATGAATTATAAAACAAGACCCATCTATTTGGTGCCCACAAGAAACACATCTCAGCAAAAAAAAAAAATACACACAGGAAGTGAAAGGATGAAAGGTACTTCATTCTATCTGAAAGCAAAAATGAGCAGGTGTATCCATCCTAATATCAGACAAAAGATACTTTAACACAAAAACTGCTAAAATAAACAAAGGCAATATGTAATAATTAATGGATCAATTCAACAGAACAGAAATATGTGACTACAGTAAATAAATATATGCCCAATGCTAGGACACCTGGCTATTTAAAATATATGTTAAAAAGTCTAAAAGGAGACATATACCCCAACACAATAACAATGGGGGGGCTTCACTTTCAACCATGGACAGATCAACTAGAGGAAAACCAACAACTGACCAACCAAGGTAATACACACTTTGGCACAAATGGACATAATTGATATCTACAGAACGTTTCATCACAAAGCAACACAATACATATTTTTTTCATCAGTGCATGGAGCTTTCAGTAGGATAGATCATACACTAGGCCATAAAGCAAGTCTCAATAAATTTTAAAAAATGCTGTCTATTTTCTGATCACAATGAAATGAAGCTGGAAATTAAGAACTTAAAAAAAAGAAAAAAACTCTGGGGAGGAGGCAAGATGGCGGAATAGGAAAGGAGCACACTGATAGTCCGGGGAGAGATAGTTTAATAAAAGTGGAGATACTGCAGGTTCAAGGAAGAGTAGGGGAGGAAACAGCAGAAGAAACTCTTCTGGAATGCGTGATTCACAGCAGACCTGCGTGGAGAGCGTGGGAGCCCACAGTTCGGGACACCAGCGGCAGACTCAACACACCAGCGCTGGAACGCGAGGTGAGCCGAACCTCAATAGCCCGAGACACCGGCAGGCAAGCGGAGAGAGGAGACTAGAGGGAACGACCCCCGGGGGGGAAAAAGTTCACCAGGCTAACTGGAAGAGAGAGAGAGAGAGAGAAAAAAAAAAAGGTGACTGGTACGGACACGGGTTTCTCTCTCTCCGCTCACCTCTCAAGGGCGAGCAAGACAAAGAGCAGGCGCCATCTTGGACATACGTCATAAGCAGAGCGACCTCAGGTCTGCACCGGCCCTGAGCCTAGCAGAAAAACCTGACTCTGGGTGGGGCGAATTAACAGGAGATTAGGACCTAGTAAATTTGTGGTGCTACTGAACTGAGACTGTAAAAAAAGACGGTGGGGGAGAGAACTCACGGAATTCACGTGAGCACTCTCCAGAGACGCTACAATTCCGTAACTTTGGCAACCCAGTGGGAGACTGAAGGAGAATTTGAGCCCACTCTGAGGGCCGAAAGATTCCCTGTGTGGTCCTTGGGAAAGAGCTTCCGATCTCTGGCTCCTGTGGGTATATCATTTGCCTGCTAACTACCTTCAACTTCCTTCAGCTGGGCGGAATTACTTCCCTTTTGAATCAAAAAAAAAAAGAGAAAGAGAGAGAGAGAGAGAGATTTACCACGCCTATCCTGGGAGTGTCACCTTTGGCACACCAAACAGAGCTCTCAGGCCACACCCATCTCAAGCCCTAAGGCTCCATCAAAAACAGATAGTCCACTTAATCTAGAGTCATAGTATAACAAGAAAAAGCACCACAGTGAAGAAACCAAATATCTCCAATATGCCAAATAACAAATGCAAAAACCGAGGTAATAAAAACAAGGAAGTCACCATGACGCCCCCAAATGAAAAAGACAGCCCAATTCAAGATTATGAAGATGATGACATAGAAGAAATGCAAGAAGCATATCTCAAAAAATTGATAAGAACATTAAGAAGTTCTCAAAAACAAATTCTTGAACTACAGAAATCCTTAATGGACAAGATAGAAAATCTCTCTCGTGAAAATGAAATATTAAGGAGGAATCAAAATGAAATGAAACAACTAGTACAACAGGAAACTGTGATAGTGACGAGAAATCATAATGAAGTGAAGAATTCAATAGATCAAATGAAAAACACAATAGAGAGCCTTACAATCAGAATGGGTGAAGCAGAAGAGAGAATATCGGACTTAGAAGACAGAGAACAGGAAAGGATACAGTCAGACCAAAGAAAAGAAGAGGAAATTAGAAATCTAAAACATATTGTCAGGAATCTGCAGGATACTATTAAAAAACCCAACATTCGGGTTCTAGGAGATCCTGAAGGCATGGAGAGGGAGAAAGGATTAGAAGGCCTTTTTAGTGAGATATTAGCAGAAAATTTCCCAGGTTTGGAGAAGGACAGAGACATCCTAGTACAGGAAGCTCACAGAACCCCTAATAAACACGACCAAAAGAGATCCTCACCACGACACGTTGTAATTAAACTCTCCACAGTGAAACATAAAGAAAAGATCCTAAAATGTGCAAGAGAGAAACGTCAGATTACTCTCAGAGGATCTCCAATCAGACTCACAGCAGACTTCTCATCAGAAACCCTACAAGCTAGGAGGGAATGGCGAGATATAGCCCAGGTACTAAGAGAGAACAACTGCCAGCCCAGAATATTATATCCTGCAAAGCTATCATTTGTGAATGAAGGTGAAATAAAGACTTTTCATAGCAAACAGAAATTGAAAGAATTTGTCGCCACTCGTCCAGCCCTGCAAAAGATGCTTAAAGATGTGTTACACACAGAAACACAGAAACATGGTCATCAGTATGAAAGAAGGTAAAGGAAGGAAACCAAGGAAGGAAACCTCACAGCAAAAGATCACAGGGAATTCAAAGCATATATTAGAACTTATCTTTGGCAAATGTCAGGGCAAAGTTACCACTTATCATTAGTCACATTGAACGTGAATGGCCTGAACTGTCCAGTTAAAAGACACCGATTGGCTGATTGGGTTAAGGAACAAAACCCATCTATTTGCTGCTTACAAGAAACTCATCTTTCCAACAAAGATCAGGTATTTTTCAAAAAATGAAATTCAAATGGCCAACAGACACATAAAAAATGCTCAGGATCAGCAGCCATCAGGAAAATGCAAATTGAAAAACAATGAAGTGTCACCTCACCCCAGTTAAACTGGCTCTCATACAGAAATGAACAAACAAATGCAGGTAAGAATGCAAAGAAAAAGATACCCTAATCCACTGATGTTGTGAGTGTAAACTAGTAGAGCTGCTTTGGAAGATAGTGTGGAGAGACCTCAGAAATCTAAATATAGACCTATCATATGACTGAGCAATCCCACTCCTATGAATTAACCAAAACAAAATGAAAGCAGCAGATGAAAGGGTTTTCTGTACCACCATGTTCGCTATAGCTCAATTCACAACAGCCAAAAAATGGAATCAATCCATATGTCTATCAACAGATAACTAGATATAGAAAATGTGGTATTTATATACTATGGAATAATATGCAGCCATAAAAATAATGAAATCCCGTCTTTTGCAATAAAATAGATGCAACTGTAAACCATTATACTTTGTGGAAAAAGCTAGTCCTAAGAGACAAACATCATGTTTTCCCTGATCTGTGGTAACTAACAGAGTCCCATAAATGTAATGTATGGGAGTAAGATTCACATTTTAAAATTCTATATTTATAGCCTTTGTCTGCACTGTTGAGGAACAGTGTTTTCTTCTTCTTCCAATTTGTTAAACTCTTTACTTAGTGTAGGGTTAACTTTATGAATATGAAGTAAAATAAGAGTAGATCATTGTAAACATTAAGAGAATGAATAAGAGAGGAAGGAAGAGAAAGTCTAGGAATGTGGGCAGGATGGAGGGTAGGGTGGAAAATCTGGCTGTGTTCCTTAATCTGTATATATGAATCACTAGAAATTTGT
The DNA here is from genome assembly GCF_964237555.1 of Oryctolagus cuniculus. NCBI lineage: Eukaryota > Metazoa > Chordata > Mammalia > Lagomorpha > Leporidae > Oryctolagus > Oryctolagus cuniculus. The sequence goes on along the minus strand of NC_091450.1, from coordinate 4,225,046 downwards.
TTACCTTAACTAAAAAAACAATACAAAAAAGAAAATGAGAAAGCAAAACATTAACATTGTTCAATTACTGCATGCAATGTCTGCTTTTCTTTATTGTCAAATTGTGGTACTGTATGTAGAATGTGAAATGCATTTCTTGAAAGGATGTGCTAAATCATCACTCTATAGATACAACTTATTTTCTGAATTTTTGGTATCTCAGGAAGGTGGAATTTTGGTAAATGGGAAATGTTAGCATGAACACACTCATCACAGCAGAAATAAACAGGTCATCATGGCTAACAGAAATCCACATTGCTGGAAAATTCAGAAAAAAATATGTTTTCATGTCTTTCTGGACCCAGAGCAGCCTGCTGAAGGACTGAAATCCATGTATGAATTACTCAACCAGAGAATGAATTAAGATACTATTCCATAGCCAAACAAGCAGGCCAAGACAAAAAACAAGATATCATTTACCGACTCAAATAGTCTTTACCATACTTCTTATAAAGTATGAAGAACCTACAATTAAAAACCAGGCACAAAAAAATATGGTAACATCATAGGAATCCAAAAGAAAACAAAAAACAAAAAACAAAATACAAGTAAATACTAAACCCATACATTATCTAGGTTGTAAAATTATCAGACCTGTACTATGAAATTAGTATCACTAACCTGTTAAATGAAATGCTTTTGGAAAAGAAATAGCAACTATAAATTATTTAAAATTCTGTAACTGGAAATATATTAACAAAATTTAAGAATTTAATATATGTTAAAATTCAATTAAATAAATATGTAAGGGAAATTAATGAACTGGAAAATTGGAGAAGAAAGTACCACTTCAAAAGTTGAAAGAAAATGAAAACTAAACTAGAATTTTATAACTAGATAAAAGTATTATGAATAGAAAAAAATTATGAATAGATAAAAGTATTCTTCAGGAATAAAGATAAAATAATGATACTAAGAGGTTGAATATATATGTGTATTTATGTATTTTATAATATACAAATATATACATAATGCTATGAGCCAAGCATACTGAAAGATGTATTAATCTGAATTATTTTTGTATAAAATAATAAACATAAAAAAGTTCTAGGATGCACAGAGGAAAGGTAAAGAGATCAATGGCTTAGTATGTGCATGTCAATGTCTTGTAAATAAATATCACCCTATTTTTCTATGTTCACCTATCTAAAAAGCAGTGACTGTAAGGTGTAAAGCAAGAAGACATAAGTACAAAGAAAGCAGTACAAGACCAATGCCATGTGAGGAAAACTATAAAACAGTTTCTTTGAATCAGACTGCATGAATGCACATTGCAGGGCCAGTGCTATGGCATAGTAGGTTAAGCCTCCACCTGTGGTGCTGGCATCCCAAATAGGTGTCAGTTTGTGTCCTGGCTGCTCCACTTCTGATCCAGCATCCTGATAATGGCCTTGGAAATCAGCAGAAGATGGGCCAAGTGTTTGGGTCTCTCCATCCTTGTGAAAGAACTGGTAGAAGCTCCTGGTTCCTGGCTTTGGATCAGCCCAACTTTGGCTGTTGCAGCCTCTTGGGGAGTGAACCAAGGGTCAGAGGACCTCTCTCTCTATCTCATCCTTTCTCTCTGTGACTATGTTTCTCAAATAAATAAATAAATCTTTTTTAAACCATTGTACTTTCTAAGGTAGACAATAAACCAATAGTGAAAGAATGTACAACCAATTAGTTAAGAGAGATCAAAATATACAATCAACAAAATAGATAAAGGAGATAAATTAAATAGGAAAACAAGCAGAAACTAATATATAAATCAGTAATGACATTAAATGTAAACAGAGTATCAGAACTCCTGAAATGATTTAATAAGAAACCCAGAAAATCTTCTCCCCAAGGGAAATGATACAACTGACAAAGTTTCAAAAATAATAATTTGGGAATCTAGAAAATTTATTTTTAATAACATGTAATCAAACAAATGCTCTAGACAAAACTCATATGTCTTTCCAATGCCCCACTTAAGGGAGGTACACAATACATTTGTGATGCAGCAATTTGTTCATCAAATTTAATTACATTAACTAGAAACTCCTGGTTGAATGTATTTAGGATACAAAACAGATCCCTTATTAGGTCTGTTATAGGGAGCCCAGGAGAGAAAATTAAAACCCACTTCTGTAGCTTCAAGTTGGCAATGCTAGGATAAGATTCTTTGAATGCCATCTAAAGATGCCCCCTCCTACCAATGATCTGGAAACCAAAGGATGACTGAATTGAGCAAATTGCTTCTAAGATGCAAAATGAAAGAACTGTAGTGTTTTTGACAGCCAGCCTTGATAATGGAAGTTTCTTTTGAACTGAAACAGTTCATATAGATTTAACATCTGATAAAGAACACTCTGTGTTTGGTGGAGCCTTAGTCATTGGAAGGAAATATCTAAAATGTTGGTAATACAGCAATTATGGTCATAGATTTTTAACTTCTAAGTTTCTCCCACTATTTTCACTCATTTCAACTTTTTAAAAAAAATACAATGTCAGTAATCCAATTTGGTTTATTTAGAGGTAATAAAATCTAGATAAAAAAGAAATTGATGTTAATGTCAGAAGATTCATAGTACTGAATCCTTATGCTTTATTGTAGTTATTATTAAGAAATTTGTTTTCTTTTTTAAATGAATGCAAACTTGTTTTCCTGGCTAAGGAGTCAAGAAGCAAAAGTATTGATGCTATGATAAAAATAAATTGTTCCTGATATTTATTTATGAGAACAATTAACTGTTTCCAGCAGAATGCACTGCTAGTGGAAATATTAATTAGTGTAGCTTATTCAGAATACACTAAAGAACTAATCAATTAAAACTTATGTGATATATCATTTCTGGAGCAATATTCCATTGATAAAGGCACTATTATAAAAGATACATAGGAAAGGAAATGTATAGCAACTGTTTGTAGAGCAAAAGTAAACAAAACCTAGACACAGTAATTAAATGGTTAAAACATCTTGTCATACAAGAACCAAGAAATAACGAACTAGTTCAGCCAGGTAGAGAAGCAAAGCAGAATCTAAAAAGCAAAGTAATAGTATTGGTCTTGTTAGGTGAGGGTGCAAAGCCTTGGGAAGTTCCTGGAACTGCCAATGGCTAGAGGTGAGAGGGTTTCAGTCCTATATCAGGTAGGGGATTGAAACTCAGCACTGAGGCCAGTGCTGAGGCTCACTTGGTTAATCCTCCACCTGCGGTACTGGCATCCCATATGGGTGCCAATTCTAGTCCCAATTGCTCCTCTTCCAGTCCAGCTATCCTCTGTGGCCCAGGAGGGCAGTGGAGGATGGCCCAAGTGCTTGGGCCCCTGCACCCGCATGGGAGACAGGGAGGAGGCACCTGGCTCCCGGCTTCAGATTAGTGCAGCGCCGGCCATGGTGGCCATTTTGGGGGTGAACCAACAGAAGGAAATCATTTCTCTCTGTCTCTCTCTTACTGTCTATAACTTGTCAAAAAAAAAAAAAAAAAAGAGGCCGGCACCACGGCTAACTAGGCTAATTCTCTGACTGCAGTGCCGGCACCCAAGGTTCTAGTCCCAGTTGGGGTGCTGGATTCTGTCACAGTTGCTCCTCTTCCAGTCCAGCTCTCTGCTGTGGCCCGGGAAGGCAGTGGAGGATGGCCCAAGTACTTGGGCCCTGTACCCGCATGGGAGACCAGGGGGAAGCACCTGGCTCCTAGCTTCGGATCAGTGCAGCACCGGGCTCAACACACTGGCTGTAGAGGCCATTTAGGGGGGTGAACCAACAGAAATAGGAAGACCTTTCTCTCTTCTCTGTTTCTCTCTAACTCTGCCTGTCCAAAAAATAAAAATAAAAAATAAAAACCAAACAAACAAAAACTCAGCACCATGCAGAAAGCTGTGATCTGCAAGGGCTATAAACAAAGTACAAGACATACTAAATCACCCAACTAACTGATCCCAGAACATGACAAGGAAGGATTTTTTTAAGATGCATTTATTTTTTTGAAAGGCAGAGCCACAGAGAGGCTGAGGCAGAGAGCAGGAGGGAGGGAGGGAGAGAGGAAGGGAGAGGGAGAGGAAGAGAGGGAATGAGGGAGACAGGGAGGGGGAGAGAGAGAGAGAGAGAGAGAGAGAGAGAGAGAGCAGTCTTCCATCCACTAGTTCACTCCCCAAATGACTGGAACAGCTGCAGCTGAGCTGATCCAAAGACCGGAGGCAGGAGCTTCTTCTGAGTCTCCTACATGGGTGTAGGGGCCCAAAGACTTGGGCCATCTTCCACTGCCCTCTGAGGCTACAGTAGAGAGCTGGATGGGCAGTAGAGCAGCTGTGTCTCAATCTGGCGCCCATATTGGATGCCTGAACTGCAGGCCGTGCTTTACCAAATATGCCATAGCACCGAAGGTTTGACGGATGTTCTCAATGCCTAGTTTGTATCTCTAGCAAATGCCTGATATTCTAATACAATGTAATTATGAGATATTTGTGATGTGATGTTTGGCTTATGGGTAAACAGTATAAGCTTGAAGCTCTAGAGATAATCCCCTCAGAAGTATCCCCGCCAAAAATGCACTCTGACTCAAGACAAATATTTCACCATTTTCTCTCCTGGTCTGGGACAGCTCTGGATGTGTTTGTTCTATATTATGTACAGCAGAGGTGTGCTCTCATTGCACATAAAAGTAACCTGATTATCAATCTTCATTAGCTGGTTTTCTTCAGTTTTCTCTCTCAGTTTTCTGTGCCTCTACTGGTGTTACCTGGAACGACATTCCAAATAAAATAGAATTTGTATCTTTACCTTGAGGTCTCAAAGGGGAAATATATTCTAAATACAGAAAGAAAAAAAAAACAATCTTCCTATAGGAAATCACAGATACATGTCCCACTTGTATCATAGTACAAATCCATTATTATGTACACAGTGGAGATAAACATCAGCTTCATTTTAAAGTACTAAACATTATTTTAAACATCAGGAAGAAGGAAGTGATACAGCTCAGATGCTAGACAAAAGCAGACTCTAAAGCATTCACAGGAATATGTCTTGCTATAATCTTGCCATATTTACACCCTCAAAGGGAGAATAGAATACTTTAGTGTTTAAAATAAGTTCATAATACAATGCTATTAAAATATAGAAATAAACCCCATGATTTTGAGAAAACAAAAAAACACAGATTTGTGTCCCTAAAAGATGAGATAACAAAGCAACAATTTGAGTGATTTCACAAGTATCTTTAGAGTAATTCTTCTTTTAAATTACAGAAATGAGGAAATTTATGTAATACGATAATAATGATAGCTAATTTTTTCACAATGATTACCATGAACTAGGTAATCACTGATAGACCAAAATAATGTGCAGCCCTACAAGAGCAAATAACTTAGTTTTGTCTGCTGTTATTTTTGGTACAGACCCAGAAAATTTTTCTCATAAAAATAAATGTATGCATTGCTATTCTTTTCCATAGAATAGTGGAAGTCCTGACCACTGCAAAAAATGAGACATATAAAGAGAAAAAATCTAGCTCACAGCCAATTTCAGGACCCAAAGTGGGGCTTCCCACCTTCCAAGAAGAGACAGAAATCAACTCCTGCTGACCAAACTAATCAAAATAAAACAGAGACCCATAGAGGATGAAAGAAACAGTCTTGTAAGCACAAACAAATTAAGCCACCAACTAACTTTGTGACTAGATCTATTGCACCTTTAATAACAAAAGGGACAGGAATACAAAATGTCACTTAGATACCTGGCTTCTGAGTTGGTGGCTTGATGATACCAGTGGGAGTTATGGCAAGAGGTGCACGCACATGGAATGGAGAAGAAAACTGGAGGAGGGAGAGTGGGAGAGAAAACAGCAATAAAAATCCCTTAAAATATTCCTGCCTCCCCACAGAAGATAAGCTATCTTAGGTGGGGCTACAATGCTGACGACTTAAAGACTTAGTGAAATAAGCCAGCCACCAATATCAAATACCCCAAGTTTATCCTGACCTATGGTAACACATAGAGTACCAAAAATGCAATGTATATGAACAAAATTGACATTCTAGGATCTGATTATTGTTTAGAGCCCTCTACTGTTGGGAAACAGTTTTTTTTTTCTTTTTGTTCAATTCTTTTCTTAGTGGAGGGTTAAGCTTATAATCATAAATGGAATGAGTGCCCCTTTAAAAATGAAAAAAAAAATCCGACAACAACTATTTTGTTATATATTTGCTTCAGGTGAAATCATTGTAGAAAAGAAATATATTACTATGACTATGAACAAGGATATTCTAAGTAATAATATCAAGGCCCAGCCTGAAGTACAAGGCCTGGGCTTGACTCAGCTGGGTTTCCTGAGGCAGGACCCTCACCACTGCCCTCACATGGCCCGGCCCCCCATGGTGCCGCCAAGCGCTCCTGGGCGACCTGGGAAGCAGGACTTACCTGCACGCTGTAGAAAGGCCTATGACGGCAAAGATGGAGGTCAGGAAGGGCGTTTCCTAACCATCTGGTAGGACTCCCTGGAGAACCTAAACAATCTAAATGGATGACGGAAGGGCCGCATTCGGAAGAGCCTGAAAGACAGCGCCACACAGGGAAGGGAGAGGAGCCCGCCAGCGCTGCAGAGCATGCGTACAGAGGGCGGAAGTGGTCCATTCCCGCCAGAATCCCGGCTGGGAGCTGGCTTTCCCGCGAAAGGGAACATTCTCCCTGGAAGCTGCCGTCAGGACATGGAGATATCCTAGTTGACCGCAAGGCCCCGTTTAGAAAGGCCTTGGGCAATAGGCTGTTGGAGCAGGGCTTTCATCACCAAGGGTCGTGTGTTGAGGAGTGGGATTTTTAGAGGAAAAGTGATTTGTCCATTCCCTGCTCTTGGGGGGAGATCACTTACTACCTGCCTCCTGCAGCCCGGCCATGTTGGGCTGCACACCGACCTGGAGGTCTTCGCAGAGTTGCTGAGGATGAAGCTGTGTCAGTGGTGGCCACGCAGGATGGGCACGGCATCTAGGGACACTGTCTCTATCCGTGGCTCCTCTGGCTGTTGTTGGCCACCCTGCCCAGGACACCTGGCTTTGTGTCTGGGATTGGTTGGTGAAAATCAAGTGAGTGCCAAACAGTTAAAATTCACTAAATGTGAAAATACATTTTAACATTTTTTGATTTTCTTAAAAATGGTCACATATTTATCACAGCAGTTAAGGTGCTGCAAGGACACTAACATACCTTACTTGAGTCCGTGGATTCAGGATCATCACTCTGTTCCTGATCCAAGCTCTCTGGTAATGCACCCCAACTGGGTCAGCAGGTGATGGCTCACGTACTTGGGTCCCTGTGCTGCCTATGATGGACCCATATTGAGTTCCTGGCTTGTGGTCTCTGCCTTGCCCAGTCCCTGCTGTCCTCTTTTTTTTTTACTTTCAAATAAAATAAATAAAATGTGAATTTATCCAAAATCATCATTCTCCTATTTCTATATCAGTTCCTGGACATTTTGAAGTTTTCAGTTTTAAAGTTTCAAAAATTAAGTTGGTGAAATATTTTTGGTTTTAAGGCAATTTTATCTGCCCACTACTAGGTTTGAGGAGAAATGGGAAAATATTTATTCTGCTTATGGGAAATAAGTACATATTTATTAGCGTTTTATTGGATCCATAACAGTTTCTATTTTTAATGGAGGCATAAGTACATTTCATATAGACTTACAAACTTAAATTTATAACCATTTCTAGCCATTTTAATAGTAAAATTTGTAGCTCTTATGTATCCATAGTATTTCATAAAAATAAAGCTTTTCTTCTTTTTTCATCCTGAAACCATTTTATGACAACATCCGCCCAACAGAATTGCTGGGATTTAGCCTCACTATTGTATTATTCAGATATAATTGAGTTTCCCAGAAGATTTTTCATTTGTGCTTTATTGATTCAGCAAAACAGAATCCTTAAGATAGCGAAACCTTGCTGCTTAACTCTTCCCCTTCTTAGTAACTACTTCTGTCCTTCACATTGTCCTTGATTGCTTTTAGAGTGACCATAGAGCGTCTGTGAAGAGATGGTCCATTGCTCTCCCATTCACCTGAACAATTAGTGTTGACCTCTTAATTTTCCACAGAAGAAATTTGAGCAGGTTCTGCCTTTAATAAGAACTGAGTGTTTTTAGATAATAAGAAAACACACACACAGACATATCAAGTATATACTCAAAAACACATATATCAAAGCAACCTAAAGCTGCTTTATAAACCTAGAACACCTTACAGGGAATCTTAATCTTATTTTGCTGTGTTTCTTCCTGCATACTTGGAAAACACTCCAGATCTTGGAAACCGAAATAAATTGGCTATGGATATAAAACAGGTGGAAGAATATTATTTTAAGCACATCTAATAAACCCTACTCTGAAGTTCTTATTTTCTGTCCCTTAAAAGTAAAAATTTCCCAATGTAGTTGGCACCAGGTACAGCGCCTCCATTTTGAAATAATTTACCCCTCATTATGTGCCTGATTCATGTCCATTAAAAACACCATGGTATAATTCTAATTAATTTCATAAAGCCTGACTTATTTACTAGTCTATAACTACCAACTTATAGTTTTGTGAAGATGTGTTATATGATTTGTGAACTATTCACATTATAGCTTCAAAAATCCACAATTTTTACATTATTAACAGTGAGGACTGTTAATTGATCTCTGTAAAAAGTAAGAATGGGAAAGGAAGAGGGAGGAGGAAGAAAGGCAGGAGTATGTGTAGGAGGTAGACATGAGGGGAAGATTCATCATTTTCCCAAATCTGTATATTTTAAATGCATAAAGTTGTATTCCTTAAATAAAATGATAATTAAAAACATATATTCATAGCTATGTAATCCTCCCATATTCATTTTAGAATACTGAATTATCTGTGTTCACTGTCTAGAATGAACAGATAATAACTTATTGATATTTAAAGAGATACAACATTTAAACACATTTAGAAAGCCTTGGTAATGCAACTCACACATTTAACATAAATAAATGTGAGTATTTTTAAGCCTAGTAATAATTTCAAATTACTGATATTAATTATTTCATTCAAGGACCTTAAGAGGATCTGTGTGTGTGTGTGTGTGTGAGAGAGAGAGAGAGAGAGAGAGAGAGAGAGAGAGAAGGTGTATGGTAAGCCACAGGTTCTAAAAGTTATACAAGTAATACTTTGGAACATGAAGTCTTTCCAATACTTTCTCTCTCTTATTATATCTATATCTATAGATATAGTTTCTTCAATAGTGGTACTGGTGAAACTGGACATATATATGTAACAGAATGAAACTACATCCCTAACTCTCACCACATAAAAAAATCAAGTCAAGATGGATCAAAGGCCAAAACTTAAGATTTGAGACTATGAGACTTATGGAATCTTGGTGCTGTTCCACCACTTATTTACTAAAAATTTCAATTAGTCCGTGGCAGTGTGGCTGTTCCATTGTTATTTGGTTATTTTTCTGTGGCCTAAGTGAGTGCAGCTTCTCTATTCAGCCATGCTAGTTTCACACACTTTTAGTAGTACAGGTAAAAAACAATGATGAATCCTAGATGGCTGTCTTTCCCTTACAATCTACAACTAACCTAACAGCAAATACTGCAGAAAATGCTCAACTTTTGACCACTTGTTAATACTTGTGATCACACTGGTCTGGTTCACTACATCTTCACTGCCATGCCCACAAAATCCTTCTTGCTAGGCTTTTGATGATTTCTTTATATTACTTTTTCCTCATTAAAACTATAAACCTGGCCAGTACTGCAGCTCAATAGGCTAATCCTCCACCTGCGGCGCCAGCACACCATGTTCTAGTCCTGGTGGGGGCACCAGATTCTGTCCTGGTCACTCCTCTTCCTGTCCAGCTCTCTGCTGTGGCCCAGGAATGCAGTGGAGGATGGCCCAGGTCCTTGGGCCCTGCACCCGCATGGGAGACCAGAAGAACCACCTGGCTCCTGGCTTCAGATCAGCACGGTGCACCGGCCGCAGCAGCCATTGGGGGGTGAACCAACGGAAAAAGGAAGACCTTTCTCTCTCTCTCTCTCTCTCACTGTCCACTCTGCCTGTCAAAAAAATACTATAAACACAACTATGAAGAACATGCTTCTTACCTAAATCAAAGAAAATACTGTGTCCCTGCAATGTGAGAGAGGAAAAAATGGCTCTACATTCCAAACAGAAAATGTGGTTATCTGGTCATGTGTAGGTTACATTTTCTAAAGTGACCACGATGTAAGGTCTCAATCCACAATTTCAGAGGTTTGTTGTGTCACCATTAATTAGCTGGTCCTGTGGGATGGAACTGTGGGACGGCAAGATCTAGCTATTAAATATTCTTTCCCCAGTTTATTCTGAGATTTTCTGAGCTGGATGAAGAGTCACTGTTATAATGTGTTGTTTCTTTTAATTTTCTTCTTTAGGTAGTATCTTCTCACCAACATCAGGTTTTCCTGTCACTTGCTATACTTATGTTGTCTGTCAACAATACCATGTTTGACTTCTCACTAAATTTTAATTAATTGTTCTCACTGCCTGAAGAAAATCTCACTGCTTTTGTTATTTTTGCACTTTCCTATTTGAAATTTTTGCTCAAACATCAGGTTTGTGTCAGTTTGTTTAAATTCTTCATTGTCTTAATCTGAAAACTGAAAAAGAGTCAGTTTCCAGGCCTTTAAGGCTGAATATACCTTGGATTTTTTATTCTGTGGTAGCTGTTTCAAGAATAAAGTCCTTTGGAAAATTAATCTATTCATTTGACATTTTCCCATCCACTCATAGTCAACATCCTTCAACCCCAGTGCACTTATTTAATGCTTTCATTTTGAGTAGTAACAGTAAATAATGTACATAAAGTACAAAAGTTGATCACCTCAAATCTCTGACACTTATATATCCCTACAATTACAGTGATAAAAATGCTGGAACTAATTGTCTTAAAGATTTATTAATGTGAAAGTAAGAGTTACAGAGAGAGAAGAGAGATAGAGAGAGATCTTCCACTTGCTGCATCACTCCCCAAATGGCCACAATGGCCAAGGCTGTGGCAGGTGAAAGTCAAGAGCCAGGAGCTCCATCTGGGTCTCCCACATGGGTACAGGGGCTCAAGCTATTGAGCTATTCTCTGCTGCTTTCACCTGATGTTTTCCCAGGTGCATTAGCATGGAGCTGGATTAGAAGCATAGCAGCTGAGACTCCAACTGGTGCCCATATGGAATGCCGTTGCTGCAGATGGCAGCTTAACATGGTGCACCACAGCACAAGCCCCTGAAACTGAATTTTTAAAAATTTTATTTATGAGGCAGAGAGAGAGAGAGAGAGAGAGAGAGAGAGAGAGAGAGAATCCACCTGCAGGTTCACTTCCCAAATAGCTGCAGTGTCTGGGGCTGGGACAGGGCAAATCCAGGAGCTAGGAGCTTCATCTTTGTCCCTTATATGGTTTCAGGGGCTCAAGCTCTTGGGCTATTCTCTGCCACTTGAAGTGTTAAACTAGGGACCAGGCAACCACATAGGACTGTGAGGTGCCTTCTTCCTGTCAACTTATCACAGGTTCAGAGACTCAAAATGCCAAGGCAGAGAACCCATGAACAGCTGGCTGTGGGAACATCTCTGCTCTCTCTTTGGACAGGACAGACATGCGGGTCAGAACCTCATATTTGCGAGGACATTGTGTGCTATAACTGTGGGAATACTGTGACTATATGATAGGACACAGGGTGTATCTGGGTGTCTGGGTAATCACTATATCTGGCATTAGAAGCTCAGAGGTCCCTGATGGCCTGAGCTGGATCATTGCCAAAGGTTCCTTGCTCACACTGAGTACCACACAGGTCCTTTGTGCAATGCATGTGCCAGTGTGGATGGGGGTTATACTCATTGTGGGATAACTCCAGTCATTCGTCACCCTGGAATAGAGGGGGTGAGATTGAGATTAAGCCAACAGGCATGATCACCATCTCCCATGCTGAAAATACAGATCACCCATGCCCGTCTTGGGTGTCATCCTGGATTCTAGCCCTACCTTTGAGCTCTCATCAGAGTTCACTGTCCACACCCAGCAGATGCCTCTGGCATTCACTTAAAGAACAGACATTCAACTTAGTCACAGAGACATAGTTCAAGTATAAAATCCATAAGAGAAAAAAAACAAGTGTATCAATAAATGCCTGAAAATAACGCAGAAATACAAGAAACAAGAATGAGGACAACAATATGACTTTCCCAAAAGCATACAACAACACATCAAATTAGAATGTGAAGACAAAGGGATTTATGACATGCCTGAAAAGGAATTCAGAAGAGTGATGATGTGAGAGACAAATTCATGAGTTAAAGAAATCCATATATGACAGGGAAATTTTTCCTGTAGGATTGAGATTTTGAAGAGAAATTAAACTGAAATATTAAAAATGAAGAATTCAATAAACAAATAAAATACAGTGGAAAGTTTTAAAAACAGACTTGGTTAGTAGAAGAATGAATATCTGTGCTAGAGGAGCAATCTTTGGAAATGGTAAGATCAAATAAAAATGAATTAGAAAAATTAAAAACAGCATTGGAGATTTATTAGCTACTATGAAACAATCTAATAAATGAGTCCTAGGAGTTTCTGAATATGTGGAATGAGAAGAGAGAATGGATTAGAAGATCTATTCAGTGAAATAATAACATAAATCTTTCCTAATTTGGAGAAAGAAAGGGATACCCAAGTATGGGATGTACATAGAACTCTTAAGAGATGATCAGAAAAGACCTTCACCATAACATATTGTAGTCCATTTTCAACAGTAAAACATAAAGAATTCTAAAAAGGCCACAAGAGAAATGCCAGATTTCCTTTGGTTGATCTCCAATTAAACTCAGAGTGGATTTAACCCTATAGACTAGGCGAGAATGGTGAAATGTAGTCCAAGTTTTAAAAGAAAAAAAACCTGTCAACCCAGAATGCTGTAATCTGAGAAGCTCTCATGTATGAATGAAGGTGAAATAAAGACTTCCATAACAGAAAAGGAAAGAATTCGTCACCACTCATCAGCCTTACATGTCATTCTTAAGTATGTGCTATACATGGAAACACAGAAACATGGTCATCACTGTGAATGAAGGTGAAGGCAAAAAATCTCCCAGTAAAAGTACAGAAGAAATCCAATGCAAACAATAGGAATATTTATGGGCAAATGGCAGGGCCAAGGCGTTACTTATCAATAGTCACCTTGACTGTAATTGGCCTCAAGACAACATATCAAAAGTAATTGGAGGGGTGGCCATGTTGGAGCAGCAGAGGCGGCGCAAAGGCACATCCTGGGTCCTGCAGTGGCACCTGTAGGTTGGAGCCACTGGCCTACCCGCGCCCATGAAGTGTAAGGGGCGGGGGGGGACAGGCGGTGGACTCTTCCCAGACCCAAGTCCTCTGCCAGCCTGGCCAAGATCCCCACCCCACCCCCAACCCGTGCCCAGCGACCCCACCCTGGTGCTGCAAGGTCCAGGTAGGGCTAGCAGCTTCTTGCACATTTCGCTGCAGCCATGAGCCGTGGCTCCCTTTCGCGGTTTCAGGCTCCAGGGATGCAGACTCCGGAGCCCGAGGGCCCTGGTCTCCCGCCGCCCCTGGTCAGCCTCAATGGCGCTTCTCAACTCTGTCTTCCATCTGCTTTCCCAGCTGGTCTTTCACACGTGCTGGGGGACGTGTGAGGGGAAGTTGGGGGCCCTGCTGTATCCTGTTTCCGCAGCTGCTTGAAAGCCCAGAATACCATTCCTAAGGGTGCAGACTGGCTTGGGCAAAAGAGACCCCCAGGTCGTCCCCAGTATCTGCTTTGGGGGTTGAGGGTGGGCAGTAGGGTCCTCCCTATTCTACAGTTCATGGCTCTGGGAACTACACTCCCTCAAAATAAATAAACAAACAAATAAATACTGAACTCATGGGCAAAAAAAAGTAATTGGATACAGCAAAAACTGTTAACAGGGAAGTTTATAGCAATTACTGCCTACATCAAGAAGTTGGAAAGGCATCAAATACATTGCCTATCAATGCATCTCAAGTACCTAAAAAACAAATAAACCAAATACAAAATGAGTAGGGGAAAAGAAATAATTAAAATTAGAGAAAAATAAAAAATAAACAAAATGAAAAACAAAAAGAATTACAAAAGATCAGTGAAATGAACAGCTGGTTTTTTGAAAAAATAAACCACTGTCTCAACTAATGAAAAAAAAGAGCAAGATCCGAATCAATAAAAGCAGAGATGAAAAGGGGATTTAACAATGGATGCCACAGAAAGAAGAAGAAAAATCAGGAATTAATGAAAACACAGCAATTTGGAAATTCTGAGCATATAGAATCTACCATAGTTGAGTCATGAATACATAGTAAACCCAAATAGACCAATAACCAAGACAGGAATTGAATCAGTAATAAAGACCCTTCCAAAAAAAGAAACACTCCAGACTCGATGGTTTTAATGCTGACTTCTATTAGACATTTTTAGATGTATTTAATTATTTGAAAGGCAGAACTATAGACAGAGAAATCAAGAGACAGTGAGAGAGGTCGTCTATCTGCTGGTTCACTCCCTAAATAGCTGCAACAGCTGGAACTGGGCTGATCCAAAGCCAAGAGCCAGAAGCTTCTTCCAGGCCTCCCACTTGGGTACAGGGCCCCAAGCACCTGGGGCATCTTCTACTGCTGTCCCAGGCCATTAGCATGAAGCTAGATTGCATGTGGAGCAGCCAGGGCTCAAACAAGTGCCCATATGGTGTACCAGCACCACAGGCAGAGAAGCCTAACCCACTACTCCACATGCTGTCCCCTCTTCCAGGCTTTAAAGGAAGAAATAATTAGAATGCTTCTCAAAATATTCAAAAACAATTTGAAGGGATGTGATTTGTCCAAACTCCATATATGAGGACAGCATCAACAATTTCAAGACCAGAAAAAGACACAACAAAGAAAGAGAACTATAGATCAATTTCTCTGATGAACATAGATGCAAAAATCCTCCATAAAATACTAGCTAATCTAATTCACCAACACATCAGGAAGATCATTCACTGGTCCAGGAGGAATTCATGCCTGTTATGCGTGGATGGTTCAACATTTATGAATCAATAAATGTGATACATCACATTAAAAAACTGAATAATGAAAAACATGATTATCTCAATAGATGCAGAGAAAGCATTTGATGAAATATAATCCCCTTTATTGATGAAAATCTTAAGCAAATTCGTTGTAGAATGAACATTCCTCAAAGCAATTAAAGCAATTTATGACCAATCTATAGTCAGCATCATATTGAATGGGGAAAAGTTGGAAGCAGTTCCACTATATAAGCAGTTCCACTATATATATATATATATATAAAACATATATTATATATTATAATATTACATATTATATATATAACTTTTATTCTATTTGCATATGTAGCCATTCTAAACACAATTCATGTCCTACCTGTGCCTTTTTCCTCCACCTTTTCTTTCTTATTTTTAATAGATCAGACATGAATAGCGCACTCTCTCTCTCTTTCTCCCTCCTTTTTAAATCAAATAAAAAATGTTTAACTGGAAAGTATTTTAAATGGCACAAATACCATATGTTTTCCCTGATCTGTGATCACTAATATAGTACCAAAAATTTAATGTATATGAACAAAATTTACATTATGAGGTTCAATGATTGTTTATAGTCTTTGTCTCTACTATTGAACAACAGCTTTTATTGTATTACAAATTTTAAATTCTTTATTTTCTGTAGGGTTAATCTTATGAGTATAAAATAAACTGAAAGTTGATGAAAAGAACAAATAAGAAAGTAAAGTGGACAGAGGGTGTGTATGCGGGTGGGAGGCTGTATGGAGTAGGAAGCACCACTGTGCTCCTAAATCTGTATATATAAACTACATGAAATGTTTTCACTTTAAAAATTAAAAAATACAAATTTTAGAGGAATAAAATTGCAAATTTATTCACACATGTTGCAGTAATGAATTTTGATATTAGTATCAGTTCTAGGTGGCAATATTGCTGTGAAATGAGTCTATGACAAAGCAGCATTATTACCAGGAAGAGAGTACTGTAAAAGCCCCTTCATGTACAGGCAGAGGTGTTGTGAAAAGGCATTATATAACCTTTTTTAGCTTTATTTAGGAAGGGATATTATTTTTGAAATTTTATTAAAGGTCTAAAAATTCTTCCATTTTCTATATTCATATTTAGGAACATAGTGATTCTTCTCACCCTACCCTCCTCCTATACATGCTTCTACCCTTCTTCCTCTACTGTCTCCTATTCCCATTCTTAATTTTTACAAAGATATAATTTTATTTTATACTTAAAAAATTAATCCTAAGTTAAATAAAGAGTTCAACAAATAACCTTGATCTTCTAATTACATATTCCTCCCACTTCACTAACAATCTGAGTTATAGTAGTGTATACTTTACTTCCATTTTTATTGGTTAGTAATATTGGACATGATTTATGTCCAGTCTTACATCTTGCAAACTTTTATTCTATTTGCATATGTAGCCATTCTATACACAATTCATGTCCTACCTGTGCCTTTTTCCTCCACCCTTTCTTTCTTAGTTTTTAATAGATCAGACATGAATAGCGCACTCTCTCTCTTTCTCCCTCCTTCTTAAATCAAATAAAAAATGTTTAAATGAAAAGTGTTTCAAATGGCACTAAATATGACAGGTGAGGCACTCACTTTGCATTTCAGAGTGACTGGGCTTGAGTCCTAGCTCTGCTCCTGATTCCAACTTCTTCATACTGATCACGTGCATCCTGTGAGGCAGCAGGTAACGGCGAAAGAACTTGGGTCCTGTGCCAGCGATGTGGCTCACTTGGTTAATCCTCCGCCTGCGGCTCCGGCATCCCATATGGGTGCCAGGTTCTAGTCCTGGTTACTCCTCTTCCAGTCCCGGGCAGTGGAGGATAGCCCAAGTGATTGGCCCCCTGCACCCGCATGGGAGACCAGGAGGAAGCACCTGGCTCCTGGCTTCAGATCAGTGCAGAGCCAGCCATAGCGGGCATTTGGGGAGTGAACCAAAGGAAGGAAGACCTTTCTCTCTGTCTCTCTCTCTGTGTCTACAACTCTAACTGTCAAATTTAAAAAAAAAGTACTTGGGTCCCTGCCACCTACATGGGAGTTCTGGATTAAACCTGGGCAAACCCCTAGCTGTTTCAAGTATTTGGGGAGTGAACCACTGATTGGGAGCTCACCCTTTGTGTTCCTCTGCCTCACAAATGAATAAAATAAATATATAAAGATTTTTTTCTTTTTTTTTTTAATTTTTTTTTTGGCCAGCACCGCGGCTCACTAGGCTAATCCTCTGCCTTGCAGCGCCAGCACACCAGGTTCTAGTCCCGGTCGGGGCGCCGGATTCTGTCCTGGTTGCTCCTCTTCCAGGCCAGCTCTCTTCTGTGGCCCAGGAGTGCAGTGGAGGATGGCCCAAGTGCTTGGGCCCTGCGCCCCATGGGAGACCAGGAGAAGCACCTGGCTCCTGCCTTCGGATCAGTGCGGTGCGCCGGCCTCAGCACGCTGGCCTCGGTGGCCATTGGAGGGTGAACCAAGGGCAAAGGAACACCTTTCTCTCTGTTTCTCTCACTCCCTGTCCACTCTGCCTGTCAAGAAAAAAAGAAAAAAAGAAAAAAAAATTTTTTGACAGGCAGAGTGGACAGTGAGAGAGAGAGAGAAAGGTCTTCCTTTGCCATTGGTTAACCACCACCCCCCAATGGCCACTGAGGATGGTGCACTGCGGACGGCACACCATGCTGATCTGAAGCCAGGAGCCAGGTGTTTCTCCTGGTCTCCCATGCGGGTGCAGGGCCCAACTACTTGGGCCATCCTCCACTGCCTTCCCAGGCCACAGCAGAGAGCTGGACCGGAAAAGGAGCAACAAGGACAGAATCCGGCACCCTGACCGGGACTAGAACTTGGAGTGCAGGTGCCGCAGGCAGAGGATTAGCCTACTGAGCCGTGGCACCAGCCAAATATATAAATATATTTTAAAATGAATAGATTTTTTTAGTTTTGATACTTGAATATTCAATTAATTGAATCACTTTAATATTTTTGACATTCATTTACTTAAAAAGTTTAACATGATCTATATAACACAATACTCACACACTGTAAGTGGAAATTTCATGCATTTTGGTGTGTGAATGGGTTCTATAATAATCCCATTCTATTGCATACTATTAGAAGAGAAACTTTTGAGAAATGAAATTTCTGTTTCTGAACAGTAACTGACTATGACTTGGCAGCACTCTGGGCCAGGAAAGGTTCACAGAGCTGGGCTCGGCCATGTAGGAAATGTTTACAAATGGCACATGTAAGCACAGTACAGAACTAGCTCATTAGGCTAATGGTAATCAGCCACTTCATTTTTACATTCTGAGCATGGCTGGTTTGTAGTTGCTAGTGATTGCCTGAAACCAACTCATTATCAAAAATGAATTCCTGAAAATGAATCTTGATGTGAATGGAAGGGGAGAGGGAGTGGGAAAGGGGAGGGTTGCGGGTGCGAGGGAAGGTATAGGGGGAAGCCATTGTAATCCATAAGCTGTACTTTGGAAATGTATATTCATTAAATAAAAGTTAAAAATTTTTAAGAAATAAAAATATATATTATCAATTAAAAAATGAATTCCTAAATCAGGTTTTTTAATTTCTTTACAAACTAAGTGAGATTGAAGTATGAATGTCTATTGACAGCCTAGAAAAATTTTTAAGGTAAGGGTATATTTTCCTTAATCCATTCAAAACTCCATGCTTCTTGGCTCTATGTGTGCAACAGGCCCCTTGAGGCTCCGGGGAGTGTCACTTATCCCCAGCCCACCTGAGGACCACCATTAATCTATACTCAGTGCCCAGAGATTAGCCATTTTTGTTTTTTTTGGTTATCAAAACCATGTAGGACGCATTGTTTTGTGTTTATTTTCTTTCTGTAACATTACTCTTTTTGAGATCTGTTCTTTTTGTTACCATTTAAGTAATTTTGATTATTAAAGAGTTTTCCATCATAAAGACATATCAAATTTTTCCAGTCATTGGTAGATATTTGGATTATTTTCATTTTAGCTCTGTGATGAGTGCTGAGATGAGCCTTTATGTGGATCCATGTTTTCATGTGTTTTGGGTATATGAGTTGGATTTTTTTTTCCATTCGTGTTTTATTTATCTTTTTTTTTAAACTTTTATTTAATGCATATAATTTTCCAAAGTACGACTTATGGATTACAATGGCTTCCCCCCCATACCGTCCCTCCCACCCACAACCCTCCCCTTTCCCACTCCCTCTCCCCTTCCATTCACATCAAGATTCATTTTCGATTATCTTAATATACAGAAGATCAGCTTAGTATACATTAAGTATGGATTTCAACAGTTTGCTCCCACACAGAAACATAAAGTGAAAAATAATAGATGATTTTTTTTAAATGATGATGAAATCAGAGCAGACCTATTGTCATGTTTAATCCCAGTGAGAGTCAAGTTGGGAATTGATAATTTCTTTTTTTTTTTTTTTTTTACAGAGGATCAGTTTAGTATGCGTTAAGTAAGGATTTCAACAGTTTGCACCCCCATAGAAACACAAAGTGAAATATATTGTTTGAGTACTCGTTATAGCATTAAATCTCAATGTACAGCACATTAAGGATAGAGATCCTACATGAGGAGTAAGTGCACAGTGACTCCTGTTGTTGACTTTACCAATTGACACTCCTGTCTATGGCATCAGTAATCTCCCTATGCTCCAGTCATGAGTTAATTACTGGATCATATGCTAATTCTCCTTTTAAATTTTTATTTATTTATTTAGAAGGCAGAAAATGAAAAAAAAAAACAGACACAAAGGCATACAGAGAAATCTCACATTCCCTGGTTTATTCCCCAAATACCTAAAATAGTCATGACTAGGCCAGATTGAAGCCATCATCTGGAAACACAACCCAGGTCTCCCAACTGGGTCTCCAGGAACCAACTAATTGAACCATCATCTTCTGCCTCTCAGGAATGGAAGCCAGAATTAAGAATAGAGACAAAACTATAAACCAGGTACTCCAATATGGGGTAGAAGTGTCTCAAGTTAGCACCTTAACTGTTCTACCAAATGCCAGCCCATCCATGTGATAGTTCTATTAATGACATTTTGAAAACATGCCAGGTTGCTTTTAGAGTGGCAGCACTAATTTATTACTCCCTATCAGCATGTTTAATGATTCCATATTCTCCATACCCTTGAGTTGTTTTTCACTGTCATTTACAATTATTGTATAGCATGTGAAGTGTTATTTTTTGAATTTGAATTTATTGTTTTATTCCTTTATTTACTGTTCTCAAATTACCAATTGTGTTGAGAATATTTCACACAGTTATTGAAAATTTGTGTATGTTTGTGCAACATGTTAATTTAAATCAGTACTAATTTCAAATTTCTGGTCTTTTATGTGGTATGAAATTGGCATAACTTTTTTAAAAAAATTCTTCCTGAGATATGTATTCATTTTGTTGCTATTTTGGATGCTATCATATTCTTTTTAAAAAGAGATTTATTTATTTATTTATTTGAAAGGTGACTGACAACATTAGGAAAAAGAAGAGGAGGAGAAGGAGCAGGAGGAGAAAGAGAAAAAGAGAAAGAAACCTCCCAGCTTCTGGTGTTCTCCCTAGTTACCTACAACATTTGGAGATGGGCCAGGCCAATGTCAGTAGCTGAAAGTCCATCTGTGTCTCCCATATGGTTGACAGGAACCAAAATACTTGGATCATTATATCCTGCCTCCTAGGCACATTAGCTGGAACCTCCACCAGAAGCATGGTAGCACTTAATTTCACATACTTCAGCATGAGGTGTAGGAATCCTAAGAAGCAACTTAATCTCCTATAATATGCCTACCTCAGGATGGTATCACATTCTTAAGTTCTGTTCCAGAATGTTCATTACTAGCTTATAGAAATATAATTGATTGCTATATATTGGTATCATACATTGCAACATTACTGAATTTATTAATTCAAGTGGATTTTTAGTGAATTCTTTAGTAGTTCTTTTATAGGATTTTGTAATTTACATAAAAATCAAGTTTAACTCTTTGGTTTGCAGTCCCAAGTCCTTTTCCTCACTTTTATCACAAGATTTTTTTTTTTACCAAAAACTTCCAGTGTGAAATTTTAAAAAGTGCACACAAAAATATTTTCAACTTGTGCTGAATCATCTGAGGAAATATTTAGTCTTTCGCTATTTACATTAAATATGGAGTTTGCTGTAGGTTACCTATAGGTGCTCTTTAGAAATATTTGTTTATACATTTGTGAAGCAGGGTGGCATAGAAAGAGATAGAAGGACATAGAAAAAGACAGAGCTACACACAGAGCTATCTTCTAAATGCTGGTTTACATGGCATTTAGCAGCCAGAGTAAGGTCAGAACAGGAGTTAGGAGCTGAGAACTCAATCCAGATCTCATGCATGGGTGGCAGGAACTCAACTATCTGAGCAATAACCACTGCTACTCAGAGCCTCTGTTGGCAGGGAGGAGACAGGAGACAGAACCAGAAATTGGGCCCAGGCACTGTGATATGGGATCTGGGATTCTTAACAAGTACATTAACCCCACACAGGTGCTCTTTATCAACTTATGTAAGCTATCTTTAATTTTTTGTTTATGGTTTTATTCATAAATGGTGGTGGGCCTAGCCAGATGCTTAAGATGTCACATGTTAATTTCCATTAACGATATGTTCATTGTTTTTCACATGTTAAGCAAGCTGTGTACAAGAGTAGACCAAATATTCATGGAAAATTAATAAAAAATAAGTTCATTCTGCTGCAAAGGTTCTCTAAAGGCTAGGTTTTTCTGAATATGCATTTTCCATGATCTTTTGAACATCCCTCATATTTGCAAATTCATATTATTTTCCATGAAGATTTTAATGAATTAACATCTTCTTATAATATAGATGAGTTAATATATTTGTTCTTTAGTCAAGTTTGATAATTTTTGTCATTATTGATTTTTTCTTAATTTATAGTACTCCTAATTCTTAGTTTTCATGGAAGTTGGTTTAACAAAAATAAAGT
Organism: Oryctolagus cuniculus; assembly: GCF_964237555.1. Lineage (NCBI taxonomy): Eukaryota > Metazoa > Chordata > Mammalia > Lagomorpha > Leporidae > Oryctolagus > Oryctolagus cuniculus. Next base: position 4,202,959 of record NC_091450.1, on the reverse strand, counting down.
GAAAGAAGGAGGCATTGAGGAATCTATTAATACAGTGTTTCAGTTTACTCTGATGTAGGAAGGAAAAAACCATTGCTCTACGTGCTTCCCCTGAATTATGAGACAAATGCAAGATTGTACATAATGTAAACTGATAAATTCTGCCCTTTGACTTTGGGTTTTATCAAGATGATAGTTTATATTCCCTTTTGAGTCAAAATTTATATAATGAAACGAATCAAAATATAAAATATACAAAATATAAAATTATAAATGAAGAACAGTATGAACATATGATAATTTGATGAATCAGATTTCTTATTACTAATTTTTCACATATATAATATCATTTGAATGCATAGCCAACACTGGCTCTGGCTAAAGCCTGGCCCAGCCCAAGCTGTTGTGGGCACTTGAAGAATGAACCAGGAGATGAGGAGATGGAATCTTTCTCTCTCTCTCTCTCTCTCTCTCTCTCTTGCTCTCGTTCTTGCTCTCTCCCTTACTCCCTCCCTCTCTTCCCCCCCTTCATTGTCTCAGTCACTCTTCCATTCAACTAAATAATAAATAAGCTTAGGAAATGTTAGTAACATTTTAAAAACATATGAAGATTCATTGAAAAGAAGAAGTAGTAAATTTAAAATTCTAATAAACATCATCAAAACTATCAAATCAATTTTTGGTATATAATATGAATAAACATAATGAACATTCATTAATTTTATTAGAAAAATTGGCGGGTTAGTAAGATATGACGTAGATAACATTTTAGAGAGTAAAGAGAATGAATTCCATTTACAAATAGTAGGAAGAAATTTTGAAAATTTCAATGTTTTAGGATCCAATAATGTTATGATAATATTAATCTACAAATCCTATACTCTATCAACTGTGAAATGACAGGTAGAACTACCAATTAAAATGTTATTAAACATTTTATTTAATTGTTGTATCAAATGAAACATCCAAATTATTTTTGAGGAATCAGAAAAGTGGTAAGTAGGAATTATGACGATTACATGAAAACATGAATTCAGGTAACTAACTCAGCTAGTAACTTCTAAAAATTATCTTTTTATGACAAAAATATTAATTATGACTATATGACTATATTCTCATATTAATCATTGTTGTAAAGATTTTTATTTCCATAGATTTGTAGAAAACATAAAATTGCCTATAAAACATTAAAAATAAGGTGAATCTAGAAATAATTATTTATATATTTGTATGTTATTCTTTCATGAAAGGTTCCAAAATGAGGAACCTGATATTTCTTTTTGGATTCTTTTGTCTGCCACAAACAATTTATGTAAAACTCTATATTCCTGTGTGTTTGGGGTATACATGCATGTGATAAAATATATGTCACAAGTTCCCCCAAAACTTCTAATATAATAACTAAATGTACTCAAGAAGTTGCAAACATCCTTAAATTGTCCAAGACAGTCAAAAGGAAAATTGAAAAATTTCCCAAGATCAAACAGAAATCAACAGAAAGAGGAAAAATCAAACTGAGAGACAAGTGCTATCCTAGGGACACTGGCTGAACACTTACTTTTCCCTCTGGCTAACTGGAGTAAACAAGGAAATATGAAAACTGGAGACTTTCCAAGGATCAAAGCACACCAAATATGAGAACCAAATTGAAAGTAATGGAGCATACACAGAAATAAGTCACAAGAATGAAGGTTCACAGAAATTATATATCAGAATTACATTTCATATATTTAATTAATTAAACAGAAAATGAAAAAAATGAACTAGTAATAAGAATGAGAAATAATAAGATGAGGAACAACAAATTTGATTAGCCATATTTAGAAAAGAATCAAATGAAATGTACACATTTGAAAAAATGTAATAAAGTAAGCAAATATAAAACAGAATTTAGACATTAAGCTCAGATGATGAGAGTGATGAACTAGAAGATTGAGCTGCCAAATTATATCACAGGGTGACACTGCTGTAGAAAATATAACTTTAGTTATGTGACAACTAGAATGAGAATGAGTAAAACAAATTTACTTGTATATTTAGATTTAGATAATGTATACAATTATGAAATATATTATCCCAGTGAAATAATTTATAAATACCAAATACCAAACAACCAGACATAACACATTGATTTCAGCATTTCATTGAATTAAAAAAGATAAATAAATAGAAGCATTCAAAGAGAAATAAATGTGAAACTGCATGATCAAGTAGAAATAAAATTGGAGAGTAGAGAAAAATAAATATGGCCTAGGCTGGCGCCACGGCTCATAGGCTAATCCTCCGCCTGTGGTGCCAGCACACCAGGTTCCAGTCCCAGTTGGGGCACCAGATTCTGTCCCGGTTGCTCCTCTTCCAGTCTAGCTCTCTGCTGTGGCCTGGGAGTGCAGTGGAGGATGGCCCAAGTGCTTAGGCCCTTCATCTGCATGGGAGACCAGGAGAATCACCTGGCTCCTAGCTTCAGATTGGCGCAGCGCGCCGGCCATAGCTGCCACTTGGGGGGTGAACCAACGGAAACGGAAGACCTTTCTCTCTGTCTGTCTCTCTCTCTCACTGTCCACCCTGCCTGTCAAAAAAAAGAAAAAAGAAAGAAAAAAAGAAAGAAAGAAAGCCTAAAAAAAGTATCAGAACAATCTACACAGTCCCTGTATAATCCAAAAAGGGAGATATGAAAAATTATCATTGCTGACAGAAATGGATATCCAGGTTACTTTTTTACATTTTAATAATTACCTATTTTCAATTTTAAAAGTAAAATAAAAATATTTTCCAAAGTAAGTCATGAAAGATTTGACTGCTGTCAGATATATCTAAAGTATTCACTTCAAGAAGAAAGAAAAGTTTCCCTGTCTGATTTTCTGAAATCAGAATAAAAAAAAAAAAAAACAAGAAACTAGTAAACATACGGAAATTTTAAATCATGCTGTATGTTGAATTAAAAAATGTAAATTTTGGACAAAATAAGTCTCAAAGCATTTAGAAATAAAAAAGTATAATTCTGTACAATTAAATTAATCAGATAGGAACCTGATGTACTAGAATAATTCATATGTTCTCAGATACAGCTATTGCAAGACAATCATTCATAAAATCTAATTTTACTTAATTTCAGGGAGAAGAGAGATGATAAATAGATAGATGATAGACAGATATATAGATAATCAGAAATTTGCTGGGTAATTGCTGATGTACAGAGCCAGAGTTAGGCCAGCCCAAAGCCAAAATCCTAGATCACCATCTGTCACACCCATGTGGGAGATAGGAACCCAAGTACTTGATCGAGCATGTGCTGTCAATTACAGTGTGTACTAACAATAAGCAGGATCAGAAAGAGAGGCAGAATTTGAACCTGAGCACTCCAATATGGGATGTGGGTATCCCTTAACTGCTGAACAACAGCCACACTGAAACACAACCGTTTTTGTCATCAACTTGTTAAAACTGAAACCTTTTCCATGACACATTATGCAAAACATTGAGTATCCTCTTATCAGAACTGATAAGCACCAATGGACTGACAGTGGCATAGACATGGACCACAACATACTGGACACCCATGATAACTGAGTCATATGTCCACAGTATCAAGGAGGAGGATGAGATGATGAAGTCCACCCAGTACATGACCACAAAGAAACTCACCAGCAGCAGGATGGTCTGGGTGGCCCTTTTCTCTGGGGAGGATCTTGGGGAGAGGCTGGTGCTGTGAAGGTGCTGGGACCTCCTCTGATGCCTGAGTAAGAGGATCACCATGTATGCACTTGAGAGCAGCATGACTCCCACCAGGAAGACGTCCCTGGATATGGTCATTGTGAACATCAAGCCCATGATGCTGTGCTTTATGGGGTAAAATGAGCAGTATTTAGTGATAGCCATCAGATTGGTCTGGGTCTCATTGGAAGATGCCACAGTGTGGAAGAGTGTGGTAGTGCTGAAAGACAAGCAGACTAGCCATATGAAGAAGAATAAATAGAAAATGAAATGTGTGTGTTTATATTTAAACTGTGCCAACCAGGAGCTGCTAGGACTGATGGTGATGGCCTGGATGATGCTCATGAGGCAGGTGGTGCAGACGGAGAGGCCCTTCATCACTCTGTTTATGTAGAACAAAGCCTTACACTTGAAGTCATTCCATACATTCAATGACTCAAAAAGGTCTGGAGAGAGCAAAAAGAGCACAGTAGTGAGAAAAGCAATGTGGACTAAGGCCAGGTGACAGGTGGTCAGGTCAGTGGGCTTAGGCCGGTGATCCAGCAGGATTGTGGAGATGTGAGAGAGGAAGAGGAAGGTGTTGGCTGAGATTCCAATGCCAGCTTGAGAAAGAATACATTTATAAATAACAACGTAAGCAGAAATTTGGCTCATCTTAACCAGGGAAGGAACACATGCATGTCTGAAAAGTAAACAAAAACAGCATCTCATATCATCAGATGGCATTATTCTGCCTACCAGAAACTTGCTTTCTAACTTCCTATCTTTACAATGAAAATCAATCTCTTTTAGTTAGTTTCCATCCCAGAAGTTTATTTTGTGAACTTTCTTCTATTCAGAAGGATATTGTCAAAGCCCAGCTTTCAAATCTCAAGTTGAAAACATCATAAATTCTTCACTTTCATGATACACAGGAGACTGCACAATAACAGTCTCCCTTGCATTGAAAAATTCTTGGATCCTAGGTTGTAAAAACAAGTCGCTTCAAGTCTTATTTAAGATAGATCCAATGTTAAAATATTTCCATTATTTAACATGCTATTAGCTCAGATACAAGCATAAATACCCTCTCTAATTATTTTAATCCAGGGTGCCTTAGTTCATTTCATGCTACCATAATATGATTTATAAATTTTTAGAGATTTAATTATTTATTTATAAGACAGTTACAGAAGCATAGGCAGAGAGAGAGAGAGAGAGAGAGAGAGAGAGAGAGACTGTCTATTTGCTAGTTTACTTCCCAAAAGTCTGCAACAGCTGGAGCTGGACCAATCTGAAGCCAGGAGCCAGGAGCTTCTTCCAGGTCTCCCACATGGGTGCAAGGGCCCAAGAACTTAGACCATCTTCTACTGCTTTCCCTGGTCATAGCAGAGAGCTGGATCAGAGTGGAGCAGCCTTGACTCAAACCGGGACTCATACGGGATGCTGGTAACTGCAACTGGTGGATTTACTCACTACACCAGAGTGCCAACCTCAATGTATAAATTTTTAAATGAGAGAAATTTTTCTCACTGTCCAAGATTGAGGGACCTCTATGTGATGAGTGCCTTCTTTATTCATCATCTCACAGTAAAAGGTGAAGGAACAAGAGAGTAAAGGGGACTACTGTGCCTTTTTATAATGGCACTAATCACACCCACAAAGTTAGAGCTGTCACAGCCTAATCACTTCCTACAATTTTAATTAAATTTCAACATGAATTTTAGAGAAAGCATTTAACCTATAGCAAAAGACTGAACACTTTAGCTGTATATCAATGGGAAAAAATAAAAAAGAAATCACCACATTTCTCTCCCTTTTCCAAGGCTGATAAGTATATGATTATGTTATCAAGGCCACTTACTATAGTCCCATCAATATAAATATGTAAGTTAATACAGAAATGTTGGGGGATTTTGTTCTTGACACATATTTAGACATTTATATCTGAGTTTGAAGCATCTATAATGCTAAATAAAATGCATGTGTGTAAAATGGAGAAACTATGAGTTGATTACATATTTATAATTCTTTCACAAAGCTTCATCTACTAAAGGCTCATTTCCATCTGAACTGAAGTGAAGTGACTGGTGAAGCCAAACAACATGGTGCTGCCATCAAAAATCTCAACACCTTCAGCAGTCTTGGTTTTTCTCTCAGATTGGACCCAGGAGAAGCACCAGAATCATATTGATGTAACGGCATTAACACAGCATTTCCAAATTTTAAGTCTGTTTTGAGTACTAATGGAAAATAAACAGTAGAACAGAGATCACTAATGTGTGCATAATTAGCTTGTGAATATATTTATTAGTTAATTTTAATTAATAAAATTATTTTATTTGATTAATGTAATTCATGTTTTATGAGTCAAAAAATGGGATAACAAAAATTGTCAGGTAAAATATTGCAGATATAATTTTAGTATTTGTTGTCTGAGTCAAAGATATATATGGTTCACTGTGTGTGATGCATAGCTGTCAGCAAATGCAAGTGTTCACTTGATAGAAGGCAACAAACTATTTCAGTGAGGCTCTCAAGAGAATTGGTGGTGATTTTGGATTGCAGAGAAGCATGGTTTTCCAAGTAGAAGTTATTAGACAAAATACAACATACTCATTAAATATAATTTTTTTTTATTTTTGACAGGGAGAATGGACAGTGAGAGAGAGACAGAGAGAAAGGTCTTCCTTTTTGCCGTTGGTTCACCCTCTAATTGCGCCGTGGCCAGCGTGCTGTGGCCAGCGCATTGCGCTGATCCGAAGCCAGGAGCCAGGTGCTTTTCCTGGTCTCCCATACGGGTGCAGGGCCCAAGGACTTGGGCCATCCTCCACTGCACTCCCGGGCCATAGCAGAGAGCTGGCCTGGAAGAGGGGCAACCGGGATAGAATCCGGTGCCCCGACCAGGACTAGAACCCAGTGTGCCAGCGCCTCAAGGCGGAGGATTAGCCTATTGAGCCACGGCACTGGCCTCATTAAATATAAATTTCATAGAAATAGATAATTCTTGGCTGGCGCTGCGGCTCACTAGGCTAATCCTCCGCCTAGCGGCGCCGGCACCCCGGGTTCTAGTCCCGGTTGGGGCGCCGGATTCTGTCCCGGTTGCCCCTCTTCCAGGCCAGCTCTCTGCTGTGGCCAGGGAGTGCAGTGGAGGATGGCCCAGGTGCTTGGGCCCTGCACCCCATGGGAGACCAGGAAAAGCACCTGGCTCCTGGCTCCTGCCATCGGATCAGCACGGTGCGCCGGCCTCAGCGCGCCGGCTGCCGCGGCCATTGGAAGGTGAACCAACGGCAAAGGAAGACCTTTCTCTCTGCCTCTCTCTCTCACTGTCCACTCTGCCTGTCAAAAAAAAAAAAAGAAAGAAATAGATAATTCTTTATCAAAAGCATTTCCAATTTAAGACTATTGCAATAAAGAGTCAAATATTGTATGTGTTTACTAAAAAGTGATCCACTGTTTATCAGAATTTAAATTTAATTAAAGAATATCTTTTGTTTGAATTTTCTGACCTTGGTACTTATCCTGGAAATCAAAATGTAGTTTGGGATAACATGGTATAGACAACAGGGGAGAGGAAATAGAAGGCAAAAACAGATTAAATCCATAGATAACAAATGCAAACAGAGCGAGTGTAAAGGAAAGTGGATGCCAAGTTATTCATAAAATATACATGTGTGAGTACACATAGTAGCATTTATTATGAGATGTGTCCACCGGTTTGTCCTGGGGTCAGGGTGAAGCCTGTGAAAACCCTCAGAAGACAGATAATGCAAGTCAGGTTCATTTTCATTGTACTGATTTTCGCTTTGCTCTCAATATTGTAAGCCTCAAGTACATATATAGCTGTGGGTTATAGAGGGGAAAATAACACCATTAAATGTACCAGGAACAAAAGACCTACCATAAACTCTGTGTTCTTAGAGCAGAAACAAAGAGGAGTGCAAAGAAAGAAAGAAGGCTTACAGGAACCCAAGGGCCATTTCAGATACAATGCTGTCATTTTAGAGAGAACACTGTTAAAATCCTCAACATTTTTTTAAATTTTTATTTATTTATTTTTTGACAGGCAGAGTTAGTGAGAGAGAGAGAGAGACAGAAAGGTCTTCCTTCCATTGGTTTACCCCCCAAATGGCCACTACGGCCAGTGCGCTGCGCCCATCCAAAGCCAGGAGCCAGGGGCCTCCTCCTGGTTTCCCATGCGGGTGCAGGGCCCAAGCACTTGGGCCAATCTCCACTGCACTCCTGGGACACAGCAGAGAGCTGGCCTGGAAGAGGGGCAACCAGGACAGAATCCGGCGCCCAACCAGGACTAGAACCCGGGGTGCTGGTGCCATAGGTGGAGGATTAGCCTAGTAAGCAGCGGCACCGGCCTAAAATCCTCAACTTTACACTAGTATCTAATAATCAGAGAAATATTACTTTAGGAAGGATATCATAAGTTACAGACCTTTGTACTTTTTTTGGTCTAGATAAAATTTTATAATGTATATTAAAAATAGTGCTTTGTGGTTTATGGACAAACTACACAAATTGACAAGATTTTTTCTCATATATTGGACCATATTCTGAGACTAGCACTGTAAAACCAATTGCTGGTCATCCAGAGCACGAAGAAATGTTGAGAATTTTAGAGGAGATGCACAAAGTCTAACACTCCCTTTCTCCTAATTCTGCTGCCTCTCTCTGCATCAAAATCAGTAGAGGCTGAGAGTCACAGCAGCAGTGTCAGGTAGGGATCTGGAAGGGAGAGGAGAACCTGCTCTCTCTGCTGCAGGTGCCATGGTTTGGCCTGGCAGAAGATCCTTCTCTTAGTTGCTCACCTGCCAAACTGCATGAAGCCTGCAACACTGTAACACCTGCAGGATCTATGTCTGGAAACCAAAGCTGTTTACAGATTGTGTGGCTTGAGGCATTTGTCATGAAATGTACAATCATCATCACTATTTTGTTTTATTTTGTTCATTATCATTCCATAATAAGATTTACTATCTGTAATTTTATTTAATTTGTTATTTTTGTGTAAACAGTAAGCATGTTTTTGGGCCACAATGTGATGTTAAGATACAAGTAGACAGGGCCGGTGCTGTGGTGCAGTAGGTAAATCCTCTGCCTGCGATGCCAGCATCCCATATGGGTGCAAATTCTAGTCCCGGCTGCTCCTATTCTAATCCAGCTCTCTGCTGTGGCCTGGAAAAGCAGTAGAAGATGGCCCAAGTGCTTGGGCCCCTGCACCCACATGGGAGACCAGGACGAAGCACCTGGCACATAGTTTCAGATTGGCACAGCTCTGACTGTTGCGGCCATTTAGGGAGTGAACCAGCAGATGGAAGACCTTTCTCTGTCTCACCTCACTGTCTGTAACTCTACCTCTCAAATAAATAAAATCTTTAAAAAAAGATACAAGTATACATAACTGAAAGATTCAGTCATGTTAATTAACATACGCATTGCCTCATATTCTATTTCTTCTCTGTGATGAGAACATAAAATCTATTCTGTTAGCAGTATTGGAATGCACAGTACCACTAACAATACTAGAGTCATCAGGCTTTGCAACAAGTAACTATAGCATCTCCTCTTTTCTAGTTCAATCTCTTTACACATTTAAAGTCACATAGACAGTCTCCTGAATTCATGAATTGCCATGGATTTTAATATTACTCAATAAAGACATTAAAATTAACTAGTCATGTCTGAATATGCTTTGAATATCAAATAAGAAAACCGAATCTAAGTAAACAGCAAAAGTAGTTAGAGGATTCTTTTACGAAAAGGAAAGCCAAATTCTTGAAATTCTTATTTTGTCTGCAATCATAAAATAAATCTCACTCAATTATATACCCAGAATTGATATGTTTGGTTTTAAGTGGAAAACAATAAACAATAACAGAGAGTGTAATTCAGAAAAAAATTATTTAACTCATGGTGCATGCACTGAGCTGCCACTTATTAACTTTACAAATACGCAATTACAGATGATGGTACTTCTGGATAGTTGTCTGGTAGCCTCTAAACAAAAATCTGATAATTGAGGGCCAAAGTGACTCCATTTTAAAAAAATAAAATAAAAAGTAGCCTCCGTTTCCCATAGCAGACCCGAGTCCTTGAGTCCTTGTAAAAGCAGGCATTCAGGCATTCCAGAGATATCAAAGCTTACCAAGGACAGCTCAGCAGACCAAGGGCAGCTCAGTAGAGATTACCAAATGAGGTAACTCCCTGAACACAAGCCAAACGTAGACTCCCCTCTTTCGACTAAGAGCAACTCAAAACAGCCCCATCCAATCACCAAAAGCCTCTTACTGTAAGCCCCTGCTGATGTAACCCTGTGGTTTTTTCCTTTAAAAGTGCTCCCAAACAAAGGCCTGGGTTTTTTCCTCTGACCTCTGCTGCATCCGCTGGTCTGACGAGGTCCTTGTCATGGCTTGTACTTTTACAATAAACCTTGCTTTTGCATTTCAGTGTGATCGGGTGGCTGATGGCTTCTTGGGGATCTACTTATCTGGGCATAACAACAATCACTATAATAGAGAGAAATGACATTTGTGGTGACCTGCTAAAATTCAATTACTTTCAAGGTTTAAAAATACAAATGTTTTATGACATAAAAATTCAAGTTTCAAAATACTTAAAATGTCTTAACAATTTTTTACATTAAGAAAAGAAGTAAAACATTCTGAATTAGGTTGTGTGTTTTTACAAATACAATTTCACATTATGCATGTAGTAAGTGAACATGTGAAAAAAATTAGTGCAATAAAAAGGAATGCAATTCAACTTCAAATAGAGAAATGTAATTATAAATGTTGCTTCTTGCATATATTAATTATATCTTCATAAGATTATAAAATTAATGATTGTGCCTGCAAATATCTTCTGACTTCACTAATGAATTTCTGATATTCCAGCCTGAAATCAGGAGAACAGTACTTTCCTCACATGTCACAGGATCATCCTAAAATACCCATGCAACCCACTTTCTTGTGGAGCACTCACCAGCACTGACAGGGCTGAGAAGCACACACTCACCCAGTGGGGTCTCTGCAGGAAGCTCATGGATGTGTGGTGAGGCTCTCTCTGTGTGGTTATGAGAAAAGGAGGCAGTGAGCTCATCTCCCACAAGGCTCACAGTTGTCAGGAAAAGCTCTGGCTTTGGGACTGGTACAAACAGAAGACACTACAGGGAGATGTGGAAGACAACAGGGAAGGAACAACTGGGATTCAAACTTGCTCATGTGTGAACATGTTTCTCTAGTCTATAATGGTCTGAATGGGCTCTATGAGCTAAGTCCTTGTCAACTACACAAGGAATCTTGAATATCCCCAGCTGAAAATTAAGTCAGTGCCATAGCATTTATGTCAATGTTTTCTGTCTTGTTTGGGAGAGTCCTGGTGGCTTCCTCATGTGTCCTCCATCAAACATCATGTTGCACATGATAAAAACATAAAACGTAAACTATCAATAAAAAATAAAAATATGCATTTATCTTACACCTAGACTATCAGACAGGATACACGGGGCAGAGAATTGTAACAGTGCTTCTTAAAACTGACCATGCAACCCCTATTGGAAGCTGTACTGAGAAACCCTAAGCTCAGAATTTCCTCTCAATTTTGAAGTGTTATTTAACCATTTGGTATTCAGGGTTGGCTCAAAGAATTTGTGATCTTACAGTTCTTCATTTAAGCACGTGAACTGGCTTCCTTAACAAGTTCCCTCTTAATGCTGATATTTCTTCTCCTCAACCCATTATCAGTAGCACTGAGCTAGAGAATCAAGCTGAGCAGAGCATTTCACATGCCACTGTTTTAACCAGAGGACCATGGGCTCCCAGGGAAGACCTCCAATCACTACATTAAAATATCAGTTTATTTGCTGGTACTTTAAAGGCAGGAGTAGGCAGTGATTTCTGAGTAAGACTGTTTTTATGAAACAGCATGTTTATATTCACCCATATAACATAACTGATCATGTGCTGTGTGATCACAAATGTTAAGGAGCGGCATGCTGGAAATTGTGCATAGATTATGTGAGTATTTTTCCATACTCACATTGGGTATTAAGGATGATATAAATTGGATGTCAGGTAGGACTCACATTTCTAAATTTGAATATCATTGATCTTCAGACTGCACAGATAAGAGCCAAATATTTAGAGTGTGAAAGACAGAAAAAGGAAGGGTGCACCAGTAGTGCAGAGTGATAATGCACTGCTGAGTTTATACTCGTTCTCTGTAATATTGTAGCAACCATTCAGTCTCCAGGAATGGAAAACAGGATGTCAGATGGGATGTTTTAGAAGCTATGTTCCAATGAAAATGACATAATGAAGTCACCTATGTATTTAGATATTTGCCTCATTATGGTGCTTTTGGACTTGGGGCATATGTGAATAGAAGCCCTGGATAGGTGGGAGAAGGAAGCTGAGGGGAGATTCCTAGCTAGAGGCACACTTGGGACCAGGCCTCAGCAGAACATAGACCCTAGCAGTGCTAGTGCCCAGGGGAGCCCTCAGCTTCTGATCACTATATGGGATATCTCCAGTTCTGTCTTTTTAAAGCATTCTCAACAGAAACTTGTCTCCTGGTGTTTGTTTAATTTTATTGTTTCTGTCACATTGCTAATACGAAAGTATCAATTTATATAAACTGCTGATGGCAATGCTGGTTGAGGCCTCTGTGGTGTCCTTGTGTGCTAAGGATGTATGTAGTGAAATTTCTTTCCTCACAGAGACCCTGTGGGGTGGGTGCAGATGTGCCTTTGGTGTGAGTTTATGTCAAGACATGGTTCCCATGCTAGGAGACACAGTCAGCACTGACTGTAGGTAGTGAGATCTGCTGAGGGCTCATCAACAGTGCGGGCCTGGAAAAGGACGGGAAGAGGAAGCACTCACAGCTGACCTTCTCCTGACAGCAGATCTTCACCCTGGAGAAGACCTTGGAGCAGACCAAGTACCTGGCAGACTCACAGCGCATGCAGCTCACCTACTCGCTGGGCATGACCGACAGCCAGATTAAGGTCTGATTCCAGAACTGCTGGACCAAATGGCACAAGTGGCATGCAGCCAAGATGGTGTCAGCCAAGAAGCAGCAGGACTCAGACACCAAGAAGCTGAAGGCAGGCGGCTCGGACACCGAGGATGACGAGTAAAACCAGCCCCTGGATCCCAACTCCCACGACAAGAAGATCAAGAGGTTGCTCAAGAAGTGCAAGGCCTTGAACTTGGCACTCCTCAGCCCCTGCAGAGGCTGCGCAGAGGTGGGGGAGTGGTGTGAGTGAGTGGTGCAATGGACTGGCCACCAACCACCAGATCCTATTATCGGAGAGCACCAGGGGTAAATCTCTCTGTGGTCAATAAGTCAGTTAACACTCCCCCCGCCAGAGGCATAAAAAAAAATAAAGAAACCGTTAAACTATAAAATATGAATATCTTAAAATAAAGCAGTAAATAATAAACATATCTCCAAAGTGCTCTACCTGAAAAATATGGACACTCCTCAGGAGTGTAGGCCAGCTGCCATGGCTCCAATCCTTACCAGTGCTCAGTAAGGTCATTCTTTCAATTTTACACAGATTGGTGGTTATGTATAGCATCTCATTTTTTAATTTGTATTTCTCTGATAAGAAAGTGAGAATGAACACCTTTGTTGTATGATTAATATGCAGTTTATCACCCTGTTTTGTAATTTTTTTTGTTTTTACAGATTTCTTTATTTATATGGAAGGCAGAGTTACAGAGAGGCAGAGGCAGAGAGAGACAGAGAGATAGGTCTTCCATCAGCTGGTTCACTGCCCAGATGGCTGCAACATCTGAAGCTGTGCTGATCTGAAGCCAGGAGCCAGGAGCTTCCTGCAGGTCTCCCACATGGGTACAGGGGCCCAAGAATTTGGGCTGCTTTCTACTTTCCCAGGGCATAGCAAAGAGCTGGATTGGAAGTGGAACAGCCAGGAATAGAACCGGTGCCCATATGGGATGCCCACATTGCAGGCAGCAGCTTTACCCACAATGCCACAGTGCTGGCCCCATGGACTAGATCTTTTTTTTTTAACTTTTATTTAATGAATATAAATTTCCAAAGTACAGCTTATAGATTACAATGGCTTCCCCCCCATAACGTCCCTCCCACCCGCTACCCTCCCCTTTCCCACTCCCTCTGCCCTTCCATTCATATCAAGATTCATTTTCGGCCAGCGCCGCGGCTCACTAGGCTAATCCTCCGCCTAGCGGCGCCAGCACACCAGGTTCTAGTCCCGGTTGGGGCGCCAGATTTTGTCCCGGTTGCCCCTCTTCCAGGCCAGCCCTCTGCTGTGGCCAGGGAGTGCAGTGGAGGATGGCCCAAGTGCTTGGGCCCTGCACCCCATGGGAGACCAAGAAAAAGCACCTGGCTCCTGGCTCCTGCCATCGGATCAGCGCGGTGCGCCGGCCGCAGCGTGCCGGCCGCGGCGGCCATTGGAGGGTGAACCAACGGCAAAGGAAGACCTTTCTCTCTGTCTCTCTCTCTCTCACTGTCCACTCTGCCTGTCAAAAAAAAAAAGATTCATTTTCGATTCTCTTTATATACAGAAGATCAGTTTAGCATACATTAAGTAAAGATTTCAACAGTTTGCTCCCACACAGAAACATAAAGTGAAAAATACTGTTTGAATACTAGTTATAGCATTAAATCTCAATGTACAGCACACTAAGGACAAAGATCCTACATGAGGAGTAAGTGCACAGTGACTCCTGTTGTTGACTTAACAAATTGACACTCTTGTTTATGGCATCAGTAATCACCCTAGGCTCTTGTCATGAGCTGCCAAGGCTATGGAAGCCCCCTGAGTTCACCGACTCTAATCATTTTTAGACAAGGCCATGGTCAAAGTGGAAGTTCTCTCCTCCCTTCAGAGAAAGGTACCTCCTTCTTTAATGACCCATTCTTTCCACTGGGATCTCAGTCGCGGAGATCTTTCATTTAGGTTTTTTTTTTTATTTCCCCTAGAGTGTCTTGGCTTTCCATGCCTGAAATGCTCTCATGGGCTTTTCAGCCAGATTCACATGCCTTAAGGGCTGATTCTGAGGCCAGAGTGCTGTTTAGGACATCTGCCATTCTATGCGTCTGCTGTGTATCTCACTTCCCATGTTGGACCATTCTCTCCCTTTTTTATTCTATCAGCTAGTATTTGCAGACACTAGTCTTGTTTATGTGCTCCCTTTGGTTCTTAGTCCTATCATTATGATCAATTGTGAACAGAAATTGATCACTGGGACTAGTGAGATGGCATTGGTACATGCCACCTTGATGGGATTGAATTGGAATCCCCTGGTATGTTTCTAACTCTACCATTTGAGGTAAGTCAGCTTGAGCATGTCCCAAATTGCACATCTCTTCCCTCTCTTATTCCCACTCTTATATTTAACAGCAATCACTTTTCAGTTAAGTTTCAGCACTTAAGAAGAATTGTGTATTGATTACAGTATTCAACCAAAAGTATTAAGTAGAACAAACAAAAAAATACTAAGAGGGATAACATATTAAGTTGCTTATCAACAGTCAGGGTGAGGGCTGATCAAGTCACTGTTTCTCATAGTGTTCATTTCACTTTAACAGGTTTCCTTTTTGGTGCTCAGTTAGTTGTCACCTATCAGAGAGAACAAGTGGTATTTGTCCCTTTGGGATTGGCTTATTTCACTCAGCATAATGTTTTCCAAATTCCTAACAGGGATCACTTTTCAGTTAAAATTTAAACACCTAAGAATAATTGTGTGAGGGAGAGGGAGAGGACGAGTTAGAGAGAGAGAGAATCTTTCATCTACTGATTCATTCCCCAAATGGATGCAACAACCATGGCTGTGCCAGGCCTGTGCCAGGAGCCAGGCCTCTCAAGTGGTTCCAGTTCTTGGACCATCTTACCATGCTTTCCCAGGTGTTACCAGGGAGCTGGACCAGAAATGGAGTAGCCAGGACTTGAACTGGTGCCCATAGGGGATGCTGCTGCACCCCAACACTGGTCTAAACCAATACACTTTATTCCCAGAAGTTAATACTAATTTCTCTTTGCTTTTGGTCCAAATTCTCCTACGGTTGTCATTATATAGGAACAGATACTTCAGTACAAAAATACAGTATTACTAATCTTAGAAAAAATAAAATATTTTATTCTTTTTTTTGACAGGCAGAGTGGACAGTGAGAAAGAGAGACAGAGAGAAAGGTCTTCTTTTTCCGTTGGTTGACCCTCCAATGGCCACTGTGGCCAGTGCACAGCGCTGATCTGAAGCCAGGAGCCAGGTTTTTTCCTGGTCTCCCAAGCGGGTGCAGGGCCTAAGCACTTGGGTCATCCTCCACTGCCTTCCCGGGCCACAGCAGAGAGCTGGCCTGGAAGAGGGGCAACCGGGACAGAATCTGGTGCCCCAACCGGGACTAGAACCTGGGGTGCCGGCACCACAGGCAGAGGATTAGCCTAGTGAGCCGTGAAAAAAGAAAATATTTTAATATCTCCATGGGAGACACATCAGGGACTATAAACAAAGGATACCTAAAATTTGGATGGAATTTCACACAATGAATTGACAACAGAACTGGAAAGTTGAGGCCAGCCCTGTGGCATGGTGGGTCAAGCTGCTGCCTGCAGTGCTTGCAGCCCATATGGGTACCGGTTTGAGTCCCGGCTGCTGCACTTCTGATCCAGCTCTCTGTCACTGCCTGGGAAAGCAGAAGATGGCCCAAGTCCTTGGGCATCTGCACCCACATGGAAAGACCTGGAGGGGCCGGCGCCGCGGCTCAATAGGCTAATCCTCCACCTGCGGCACCGGCACCCCAGGTTCTAGTCCCAGTCGGCACACTGGATTCTGTCCTGGTTGCTCCTCTTCCAGGCCAGCTCTCTGCTGTGGCCCGGGAGTGCAGTGGAGGATGGCCCAAGTGCTTGGGCCCTGCACCCTCATGGGAGACCAGGAGAAGCACCTTGCTCCTGGCTTTGGATCAGCACGGTGCACTGGCTGCAGTGCGCTGGCCACAGTGGCAATTGGAGGGTGAACCAACGGTAAAGGAAGACCTTTCTCCCTGTCTCTCTCACTGTCCACTCTGCCTGTCAAAAAAAAATTAAAAAAAAGAAAGACTTGGAGGAAGTTCTTGGCTCCTGGCTTCAGATTAGAGCAGCTCTGGACATTGCGGCCACTGGGGGAGTGAACCAGTGATTGGAAGACCTCTCTCTCTCTGCCTCTGCCTCTCTGTAACACTGCCTTTCAAATACATAAATAAATATTTATTTTAAAAAAGAAATTGAAGGTAAAACAGATCAATAGAAGCTTTGAGTTTTTGTTTTCCATGAAATTCTTACATAATCCTTTATTTTAAATTTTAGACTTACTTACTTGTTTGAAACGCAGAGAGAGACAAAAGAAGACACAGATCTTTAATCCACTGGTTCACACCCATGGTCACAAAGAGGGCTGAGCCAACTTAAAGCCAGGCGTCTGGAACTCCATTTGGATCCCCAACAGGAGTAGCAGTGGCCCAAATACTGGAACCATCTTCCACTCCTTTCCTAGGCACATCAACAGGGACCTGGATCAGAAGCGGTGCAACTGGGACTTGATCGGGTGCTCCAGAATTTGATGCTGGCATAGCAGCAGAAGCTTACTCCAGTACACCACAATGCCAGTCCCATAATTCTATATTTTAATGAGCACTACAGCCACTGGTATTTTTAATGTGGTTAGATTTTCATTGAACTGAATTTTAAGCCATAAATATAAATATTTATAAATGTCGTAAACAGGGTGAATTGGGATGTCACAAACCAACCATTGTGATGTCATAAGCAAATATGATATCATTCATCATTGTGATGTCATATACCAACCATTGTGACAAATGAAACTTATAAAAGGTAATTGAGAATGTCCAAAAAGATAGTCAAATTAGTATCAAGAAAAGTATCTTAGACTTTCAAAGATCTCAAGTTTTTGTGAGTACATTTTCACAACAATGTCAGGGTTCCCTTGAACCCAATACTAAAATAATTTAATTGTTCATCAAATGTTACAAATTTTCAGTTTCGCAAGGGGAGTAAGTTCTAGAGATGTGGTATATAGCATGGTGAAAGACAACAACACTGTATTACAGACTGGAAATTTGCTATAAGATTAGAACTGAAGTGTTCTCATCATAAAAATAAAATGATAATTATTTGAGGTGACGAATATATTAACTAGCTTGCATGTAATCACTTCTCAATGTACAGTAATGAGCCACATAATGCTTCAGTCAATAACAACAGTGGTCCCATGAAATTAAATTGCCTGGTGATATCATAGCTATCTTCATTTATGTAAATAACTCTATGATGTTCATACAAGAATGATGTCATTAACAAGGTATTTCTCAGACAGCATCCTCATCATTAAGTGATACATGATTGTGTATATATATCAAGGCATCCATCTGTACTACTTAGAATGGGGCAATTATATATAAACAAAGCTGGAGAAAAGAAGCATTTTAATACATGCTATTAACATATACTGGACTTCCATTTCATAAGTAAAACACTTGTGGGTAGATGTCATGGTCTTTTTAAGGAATTTTTCACTATTCTCACTATTTTAAGCCCTGCCCAGAGTCTCCTCTGCAAAGCTGAGCTCCAGTCTTGGGTATCCCACTGCCTTCTCTGCATTTCTATTTGAATGCCTAATAAAGCCTCACAAATTCAACTTGCCAAAATATACAACTTGATTACCTTCACCCTAACCTCAAAATTGCTCCATTCCCAGTATTCCTCATATTTCAATGTTCAACTAATCCTTGTTATCAGACTTTCAAATCATACCCTGCCCTAAGCTGGTCCCATTTTAAGCCAAGTCATGATCACCGCTCAGCTAAACTAGTGCTTTTGTCTCGTAACTGTTCTTGCTGCTTTTTTTCTGACATAATCAGGTAAAGAAAAAATTAATGCCCTCAACCATGGCCCAGAAACCGCCACATAATGTCGCCCCTGCTAAGATTTCCATTAGAGCTGTTTCCTGGATAAAGTTTTTGTGGTCACTTTGCAGATGGCCCCCAACCAAAAATTTCATTTGTAAAGCCTAATAGAGTTTGGAAAGGTTTATTACTTATATAATAAAGCCTTCTAGGGAGAGCAGGGTAGGCCTCCCCATCTGGTCCAAAAATGACTTGAGAGAAAGCAAAGGAAACTGGTGGGGTTTTTATGGTGGCAGGGCAAGGGTCATGCAGTGGGTTCCATGTGCATTCAGAGGCTTATGTGCCCTGAACCTCCCAGTTTGGGCATTGTAACTACTGTTCTCTATGCGTGAACATTCTTATATATGTGAATATGAATTGTAGGTTTTTGCAGACATACAGAACAGTGGAAGAGGCGGTAGAAGGTATTTCCCAGGGCAAATTATAACAATGGGCCATGAAATCCAAATGAACGAGCAGAAAAACAAAGCCAGGAACTTTAACATAGTATAAGAAAGTGAAAGATTTCTTGCTTGCAGGATTTTATTAGGATGAAGTGGAGGTTATTTGAGCAAAAGAGGTAAAAAATAAAAACAAATTCTCTAAAAACACACTATTGAAAACACTGAAATGCAATGAGAAAAGAAGGCCAAGGTTCTAACAGACTTAAACCATAGAGTTAGGCATTCCACTTCTTGGATGATGTAGGCATTAACAGGAAGAGCAAGAGCTGAGATGGTGAGAAGTATTATAAACAAGCAAACATTAAAGTCCTCAGTAAGGAAAGTTGATCAGGCTCTTCATCAAACAGAGGAAGAGAGAACTACAGACTGACGTCACATGCTTCAGTCTGGATACTATTGCCACAAGCATCTCTAATGGAGGCATGTAATGAACCATCATATAGTACCCCACAAATATGCACACCTTTTTATATGTCTTTTAACACATCTTAATTAAAAAGAAAACTCCCCTCTCCAAATAAATAAACAAACAGTTTTGGAAACTACTGGTGGACTCAATTGGCATGGAGTTCTTAAAAATCAGCCAAAATTCTAGGTATATACCTAGGAAAAACGCATACATTTTTTAAACCAGCTTTTAGAAGTTGTACTATATTAGCATTTCATTTGGAGACAGACCAATAATAATGGCCAAATCTCAGTTTCTCTGAGAAGAAAAAAGGAAAATCAATCAGTAGTAAAAGTAAAAAGATTAACAGACCTGGAAATGATTACACAGGTAGCAAAGGCTAAAAGGGGGAAACAACACCACCTGGCTCCAAATGTCTTTGACAGTTCTGGCTTTCTCCATATCCTATCCTGATAATTTTTAACAGTCCATTTTAGTCAGCTCACTTTGAGTGAGACAGAACAAAACTGTCTGATTCTACATTTTTTTTCTGCTAGAAAAATACCATTCCTATAAAAGGTTATATTCTCCTGCTGTATTATAAAACATTATGTTTCCCTTTGACCCCATTTCACGGAACTTTTTAATACTTTTGAAGCCCCCTCTTTGTCCTCATCTGCATCTCCTACTTTCCCAGTGGACCAACATCACCTGAGTTTCTGGTAATTCAGCAGCTGCATATGCAAAAAGTTTTATCATTTATGAAATTACGTTTAAATGGTATATTGTTTATTTTTGCTTATTTTAAACCTTTATGTAAATGAAACCATCCTATGTATCTCATCTAATAAAGGGTATGTATTTTTTTATTCTTTAGAAATTACATTTTTAAGAAACATCCATGTTGGTATTTGTAACTTTGGTGCATTCATTTGCACTGTTGTAAAATGCATAAACAAATAAAAAGAACAAGGATTGATGCTATGGGCAGCAGGTTCAGCTGCTGCTTGCAATGTCAGTATCCTGTATTGGAGCATAGATTTGAGTCCCAGCTGCTTTGCTTCCAATCAGCCTGAAAGGCAATCTCTCTCTCTCTCTCTCTCTCTCTCTCTCTCTCTCTCTCTCTCCCCCTTCCCCTCCCTCCCCCCTTCCTCCCCCCTCCCTCCCTCCCTCCCTCCTGCTTTTTTCTCTGCCTTTCAAAATAAGTAAAAAAATAGGTATTTTTTAAAAGTTAATAGAACATAATGTTGTGCTTTGTTTTTATTATTACAAAGAATGCTGACAAAGATATATAGGTAGAGAGGCAGACAGAGAGAGGAAGAGGGAGAAGTTTAGATATAGCCCGTTGTAGAAGTAAGATATTTCTTCTATATTATGGGAATCCTGGGTCATAGATTATCTGCCACTAAAAATTCCATGTTGATTTCTTTTTCTTTAACTTTTATTTAATGAATATAAATTTCCAAAGTACAGAATATTGATTACAATGGCTTCCCCCCCATAACGTCCCTCCAACCCGCAACCCTCCCCTTTCCCACTCCCTCTCCCCTTCCATTCACATCAAGATTCATTTTCGATTCTCTTTATATACAGAAGATCAGTTTAGCATACATTAAGTAAAGATTTCAACAGTTTGCTCCCACACAGAAACATAAAGTGAAAAATACTGTTTGAATACTAGTTATAGCATTAAATCTCAATGTACAGCACACTAAGGACAAAGATCCTACATGAGGAGTAAGTGCACAGTGACTCCTGTTGTTGACTTAACAAATTGACACTCTTGTTTATGGCATCAGTAATCACCCTAGGCTCTTGTCATGAGCTGCCAAGGCTATGGAAGCCCCCTGAGTTCACCGACTCTAATCATTTTTAGACAAGGCCATGGTCAAAGTGGAAGTTCTCTCCTCCCTTCAGAGAAAGGTACCTCCTTCTTTAATGACCCATTCTTTCCACTGGATCTCAGTCGCGGAGATCTTTCATGCAGTTTTTTTTATTTCCCCCAGAGTGTCTTGGCTTTCCATGCCTGAAATACTCTCATGGGCTTTTCAGCTGGATCCACATGCCTTAAGGGCTGATTATGAGGCCAGAGTGCTGTTAGGACATTTGCCATTCTATGGGTCTGCTGTGTATCTCACTTCCCATGTTGGATCGTTCTCTCCCTTTTTTATTCTATCAGCTAGTATTTGCAGACACTATTCTTGTTTCTGTGATCCCTTTGGTTCTTAGTCCTATCATTTTGATCAATTGTGAACAGAAATTGATCATTGGGACTAGTGAGATGGCATTGGTACATGCCACCTTGATGAGATTGAATTGGAATCCCCTGGTATGTTTCTAACTCTACCATTTGAGGTAAGTCAGCTTGAGCATGTCCCAAATTGCACATCTCTTCCCTCTCTTATTCCCACTCTTATATTTAACAGCAATCACTTTTCAGTTAAGTTTCAGCACTTAAGAAGAATTGTGTATTGATTACAGTATTCAACCAAAAGTATTAAGTAGAACAAACAAAAAAATACTAAGAGGGATAACATATTAAGTTGCTTATCAACAGTCAGGGTGAGGGCTGATCAAGTCACTGTTTCTCATAGTGTTCATTTCACTTTAACAGGTTTCCTTTTTGGTGCTCAGTTAGTTGTCACCTATCAAGGAGAACAAGTGGTATTTGTCCCTTTGGGATTGGCTTATTTCACTCAACATCCATGTTGATTTCTATGAACTGTTTAACTTTCATGAAAAAATTTCTTGTAGAAAAGTATTACCTTGCAAATCTATTGTAAAGAAAGATGCTTGTAACTGGCACATATCATAGTAGCTGGCTTTAGAGGTCATAATAAATATTCCACACCCAAAATACGTTCTCTCTTATTTATATCTGAACGTCTTACATCTAACCAAATCCTAGCATAGTACAGATATTTAGTGAAATTACTGAGTTGACCCTATACCAACAGATATTTAACAGTAGACTCTACTTGTCTTTTAAACTATGCAGATTGTAACCAGCTCATGTCGAACAACAGGCACTACTCTCTAATGAAAGACTGCAGTTAATGCTCACTTAGCTCCAGGGGGAGAAATAAAAAGGCTCACCATCATCCAAACATGATTTCCTACAGTTGGCACCTGAAAGGCTAACCTTCAATCTTCTGAGGAAAGAAACTTCCTAAAAGATCTGCAAAAAGATCTGAAAATTTACACACAGGGAGATCAGAATCCCAAATCCCAGGTATTCCCCCTAGATACATAAGTATGACTTTTCTGTTCATTAGGGAAGCAAAGGAAGAAGGTGGGCGTTAAATTGACACTGTTTAATGGGCTGCCATCTAAAAACTGTGATTGAAAAAGTGAACTCCCACAAGCCAGCTTCAAGTGATTGGAGAGCAGCAGCTGATAAAAAGGATTTCAATAAATTTTCTTGAGATTTACAGTAAGCTAGAGAACTACAACATGACAGCGGCTGCAAGAGAAAGTAAATGAGGCTATACATCAAGGAAGATTTTGTTTTCAGCAGCTATGAACTTGAGGATGATTAACAAGACACCAAGTGTAGATTCCAGGGGCTCAGTGCCACAATCCAGGGCCGAAAAAATTATGAATAAGCAGAAAGTGGGGCAGTTAAAACTGGGGAGTGGAGAAAGATAAGCACCAATGATTACTTAAGAAAGGGATTCAGTTACAAAATGCCAATGGGCATGGCTTGAGCCAGAACTCTGATTCCCAAGGTTGCACCTAACTCTTTCAGTCCTTCTCTGTCGTCTACAGAATGAAGCTTAACTCAACAGCAGAATGCAGCCAACTGCACTTCTGTACAATTCCTCATGGCCTCTCCTAGCTCCTGGTGTGTGCATCATGTCCTGCCTTGCACATATGAGCCACAGCAGCTCCCACTGGACCCTAGCAGTACTTGATGTATATTAGCAGCTGCATGTTGGGAACTTCTTGGTTGCTTAGTCCCTTATTCAAGTCATATCTTTTTTTTTTTGACAGGCAGAGTGGACAGTGAGAGAGAGAGACAGAGAGAAAGGTCTTCCTTTTGCCGTTGGTTCACCCTCCAATGGCTGCTGCGGCCAGCGCGCTGCGGCCGGCACACCACGCTGATCCGGTGGCAGAAGCCAGGTACTTATCCTGGTCTCCCATGGGGTGCAGGGCCCAAGTACTTCGGCCATCCTCCACTGCACTCTTGGGCCACAGCAGAGAGCTTGCCTGGAAGAGGAGCAACCAGGAGAGAATCCGGCGCCCGACCAGGACTAGAACCCGGTGTGCCGATGCTGCAAGGTGGAGGATTAGCCTATTGAGCCGCGGTGCCGGCCTTCAAGTCATATCTTAATGTTTGGTCTTTTCCTCAGGACACTTCATTCTCTTAAAATAAGATTTCCTCATGCTCAGTGTAAACTGTTTTCAGATAGCAGATTTTGGAGAATGACTAAGATTTTGGCTGGCACCGCTGCACACTAGGCTAATCCTCAGCCTGTGGCGCCGGCACCCCAGGTTCTAGTTCCAGTTGGGGCGCTGGACTCTGTCCCAGTTGCTCCTTTTCCAGTCCGGCTCTCTGCTGTGGCCCCAGAGTGCAGTGGAGGATGGCCCAGGTCCTTGGGCCCTGCACCCGCATGGGAGACTGGGGGGAGGCACCTGGTTCCTGGTTCCTGGCTTCAGATCTGCTCAGCGCGCCGGCTGCAACGCACTGGCCATGGCGGCCACTTGGGGGTGAACCAATGGAAAAAGGAAGACCTCTCTCTCTCTCTTTCTCTCTCTCTCTCTCTCTCTCTCTCTCTCACACACACACACACACACACACACACAGTCAAACTCTGCCTGTCCAAAACAAAAAAAAAAAAAAAAAAGATTTGTCCAATCACATGCAATGGAGCTATTCCACTTTTCCTTGTCTGGCTCCCATAAAGCAATTATAGTTCCATGTTTTAGTTTTTCCCTCCCACTGCAGTTTACCTAGTAATTTGAATATACAGTTCCCAGGTAGTTCTGGCCCAGGCTTAGATCAAAAACTCCTGTATACCCACTAATGCAAGGTTAATCTCCAGATACTCTGCTTGTCTAGCTTATGGTTGGTATATCCAGGAATTCAGGAAGTGTTGCTTTTTATTGGTTTTACAAATGAATAAACCAATGACACTAATAAACCACTCCTCTATGCCCCTCACATTATTTAGGATTTTTTTAACTTTTTTTTTTCTTTTGGACAGGCAGAGTTAGACAGTGAGAGAGAGAGACAGAGAGAAAGGTCTTCCTTCCATTTTGGTTCACCCCCCAAATGGCCACTATGGCCAGCGCGCTGTTCTGATCTGAAGCCAGGAGCCAGGTGCTTCCTCCTGGTCTCCCATGCAGGCGCAGGGCACAAGAACCTGGACCATCCTCCACTGCCCTCCCAGGCCACAGCAGAGAGCTGGACTTGAAGAGGAGCAACCGCGACAGAACTGGCGCCCCAACTGGATTCTAACCCAGAGTAGCAGTGCCGCAGGCAGAGGATTAGCCTAGTGAGCAGCGGTGCCAGCCAGGATTCTTTTTTATTTTTTTTCATTTTTTCATCTTATCCATAAAATCTGTGGATCTCTTTGTCATTCAAAAAAAGGTTTCGCCAAAGTTCATGTATTTGTGGTGAATTCTATCCCATCCTGTACAATTGCAGTTGCTTTAATCTGTTATCTAGCTTCCTTCAGCCTTTTTGTTTTGTATCCTTTACACCGTCCTCAGTCTCTCCATCACCACTGCACTACTAGACCTCACTGTATGCTGGATGCAGTAATTTTCTATAACTATCACCATATATCCTTTTAAACTTTCTGGACTCTTTATAAGGCCATATATACTCTCTAACTGATATTGTGCAGTATCTCACATGCATGAAATGTCATCCCTCTTACTCTCATGCATGAAATGTCAATATTGTTCTTCCCTTTTATGGCATTCAGATTTCTCCCTAGGGGCCACTTGAGCCCAACAGAATAACTGAATCAAAGAATCTTCCTTTCAGTCTACTTTGACAGGAGAATAAACTCCACATGGCTCCTTGCTGGCAGGTCTAGCTCTTTGAGGATAGATATTTACTATCTTTGTTACTTTATTCCCTTGGTGATATAGTGATTCATGCATCTAACCGCCTGGCCAGTAGGAAGAACACCTCAGCTCCAGGCTTTCCAGTGGCACCCTGGCAACAAGCTCTTGATCATTCACTGTACACAGCAAATATTCTATTCACATAGACACCTGAAATCTCTGGAAAGCTTGTCAGTATTCCTGTTGGGTCTTGGACATCACAACCATGACCAGATCCCAAGATCCTCTTCAGGCTTTAAAGCAAGGACATGTCTATTAGCTTCTCCCTAACATATTCATCAGGGACAGAAATTTTTGACTCAGATATGTAAATAAAATAAAAGAGCCACTATACTTTCTGTAGAAAGTCCCTAAAATGATCCCACATGAATCTCAAACTCATTACTGTTTAAATAAATTAATTAATGTATTTGAAAAACTGAGAAGGAGAAAGGGGGAAGTAGGGAGGAAAGGAGAGATCGAGAAAGAGGGAGAGAGAGGGAGAGAGAGAGAGAGAAAGAAGCATGCTGGTTTACACCCCAGATGACTGTAATAGTTGGGGCTGGGCCAAACAAAGCCAGGAGTTGGGAATTCATCTCAGGTCTGTCTCCCCTGTGGGTAGCAGATACCCAACTACTTGAGCCATTATATTGTCTCCCAGGGTGCATATTAACAGGAAGCTGGCATTGAGAGGGAGCCAGGACTTGAACCCAGGCAGTGTGATATGGGATTTGAGCACCTCAAGTGGCATCAAAGCTGTTATACAACATGCATGCCCCTCAACTTCTTGCTCTTAAAGAACTTTAGATTTCTCTGAATCAAAATATGGTCCAAGCTTCAGGGAAGCTACTTCACACTCAGCACAGTTTATTAGACTGTCAAGTGGTATATGTTTAAGGCTAATTTTTTAAAGGAATCTTCATGTTCCTCCCAGAGCACAGAGTAACTCCAAAAAAACATCTTCTTGTCCATTAAGGGAGCCTCTGACTGCATGTGAGGCCCCTGCTCAGGCTCCATGAGACTCTTTTCCCCTTACACAGATGTCCATGGTAAGGTTGGTGTCTACCTGGAGCCATCAGAATATGTCCCCATTGTATGCAGTCCAGGTAAATTTCCAGAAGTAATATTTTATGGAATTTCTCAAGCTTCTTTGGAATATATAGTGTCTTTTACTGGACTCTCGAGGGTCCAAAGCATGGATATTTATTCTCTAGCCTTCTGACTGCCTGTACCATCCTGTGACGGCCCTCTACTACCTGGGGCTTCACTGTGGCTCTTCTTGAAGGGTTAGGAAAAATGACTCCAAACACTTACTGTGCATCAGAGTCCCCTGGAGAGCTTGGTAACAACGCAGATAAGTGAATTTCAGCCTCAATGTGTCTGAACCAGTCTGTGTTAGGTAAGGCCTGAGAATCCACATTATAACAATCCCTCGGCTGACTCTGAAGTTCTCTGGAGAACATTGCCTTAGAAATGCTGAGCAGTGGAATAAATTGTTTCAGAGACCCCAAAAGAAATGTGACTTTGGTGATGCAAGGATCGATGCAGGTAGAGGTGTTTCTGGATCATTACTGACTGAGTAAATTTCATCTACCATCTTCCCTTCCTGGCATCGTTTGAAGCAGGCAATATTAAGATAAGATATGGACAGTTTCTTCTCTTTCTGTTCCAAGTCAGAAAGAAGAGCTTCATTCATCACCAACGAGTTGGGGTGACTGGCCCTGGGTACATCATCCCTGTACAAGAAGGAGATTTAGGGGAGGCAGGAATTAATTGGGTTTGTTCCCTTTTCTGATTATGTGTCCTGGAGATAGTTAGGACTTCACAGAGTAGAGTGGGATGCTTTAAAATTCTGAAGAGCAGAAGCTTAGGGCCAACGAGGACTCCAGAGCAGAGCTTGTCTTGGAATACTGTGAGGATCATTTCATTTGGTTGGAAAGGCAGACCACTTTCTTCTCACTACCAAATACTTGGTTTGTTTGGCCTGACTTCTCTATTGATAGCCAAGTGTTTCTCTTTATGAGTTATGAATGTAGTGGCCTGAAAAACATATAGGAAGCTAGAGACCGGGAGGAGGCTCCTGGCTCCTGACTTCAGGTTAGCTCAGCTCTGGCTTTAGTAGCTACCTGGCTAATGAACCAGCAGACAGAAGACCTCTCTCTCCCTCTGTCTCTACCTCTCTCTGTAACTCTGTCTTTCAAATAAATAAATCTTTAAAAAAATAGGGAATATATACTCTATTCATATATATATATATATACTCTATGGGTATGCACACAAAACACACTATATACCAATTATACCACATGTGTGTACAATACACACACATGTCATATCACATACACATGTAATTCTAGCTGTCATTATATCAATCCAATCTATCAGAAAGTAATAAATTTATTATTTGCATTCTAAGCCCTGTTAGCATTCAAACATTATTTTTAATAATTATGAATAATCATAATTCAAAAACTGTTACTTAAGTCATGGATCAGCAATCTGTGGTCCATGAATTAGTTCTGGCTCACCACCTAGATTTGTAATCAAAGTTTTACTGTAATACAGTCAGGTCTACTTGTTTACATATTTCCTGTGGGTGCTGTGGTTATGAAACAACGGAAGAGTTAAATGGTTGTGGCCTGCAGAATCCACACATATACTACATGACCTCTACAGAAAAGGTTACCTAGGCCTTTCCTAAGTCACCACTGAGAGGCAGAGTTGATAAGTTTACAAGGAAACCTGATGGCACACCTCAGGCTTAGGACAGCGTTTTCATCTTCCACTTCAGTCCAGGTTTCAGCTTTCTGTTCAACTGCCACTAGGTCACCTCTGGGGGAATCATTTCTCTCTAATCCAGGCTATAGAGTGGAACAGAATTCGACCTATTTCCAGAAAGCAAGGCTTTCTTTTTAAGGATTTTAAGCTCAATATACAGGAAATAGCAAAAGAAACATAAGGAAAATGCAAAGTTTAAGATATATTGTCTTCAAATAATATAGATGAGAGTTTTTAAAAAGTTCGTGGAAACTCCTATGGAGAAAAACTGAATGGATTTCAGAATTTCTTGCACCAAATTCATCCTTTTAAAAAAAGATTTATCTATTTATTTGAAGCGGAGGGAGAGAGAGAAAGAAATCTTTCATCCAATGGTTCACTCTCCAAACGACAACTACAATTGGGGCTGGTCCAGGCAAAAGGCAAGAGCCAGGAGCTTCTTTCAGGTCTCCCACATGGGTGACAAGGGTCTAAGTGTTTGGGCCATCCTATGCTTCTTTTCCAGGCATATTAGCAGTGAGCTAGATCAGAAGCGAAGCAGCCAGGACTCAAAATAATTCTCTGTTTGAGGATGCCAGTATTGCAGGTGGCAGCTTAGCCCGGAGCACCAACAGATTCATCTTTCAATTCCATTTTTCATGTACTTTGTATTTAGGTATATAGTAATGTGAAAAGTCAAATAGAGCCTTCTGGTTTGACAGCTCTGCAAACAGAGAATCTGAATTGTCTCTGTTCACTGAAATATTCAGATAAATAGAAAAAAATAAGTGAAAGAAAAAGTCAAAGCTTTAAATTGAAGGAAGGATCCAATTCACATGGGAAATATTTTAATAGTTAGCTTTCCTAGATAGAAGACAAATAGAACTATAACTAAAAAGCTAAAGAAACAACTCACTTGTTGGAAAAAAAAATGTGGATCTCAGATGCCATCTGAGAAGGATGTTTGACAATGTGGGAACCACAGAAAACCAGGCTTACTCCATGACCTTGTATTGCCGCAAATTAGGAGGACTTCAGTTTAGAGCTGTTAACTATGGAAATCCCCTACTTGAGTCAGGCTCCTGAACATCAGATGCCAAGACAGTGGTAGAAAACCTCATAGGAATGACCTTTTCTGCTCCCCACCATAAGAGCTAAGTAAACGAGCACTCTGCACAAATAGAGCAGGTACTAGGGACGATTTTGTCCTGCATCCTGTACTGACAAAGTGAGGACACCTAAATATCCTGTAACTACATTTTTTTAATTAATTGCAAGAACTGCACACTTTAGAGAGGGTTTTCTGCCACAGAATTGGACCCTTAAATCATTTAAACAGCAACATAATTTAAACCTGTACAAGTGAGGATTTGAACATCCTCTTCCTCTCCTACTGAATTGGCTAAGGGAAGATCATAAAAGGGGGCCAGTGAAGAAGGAATTCGAGAATTTAAAATACTTATTTTTCATATAAAAGAACAGAAAAGATTATTTTTTAACTAACCTGCCCAGGGGCAGGTGCTGTGGTGTAGTGGGCAAAGCTGCAGCCTGCAGTACCAGCATCCCATATGGGCACCAGTTTGAGTCCCAGTTGCTCCTGTTCTGATCCAGCTCTCTGCTATGGCCTGGGAAAGTAGTAGAAGATAGCTCAAGTGCATGGGAGACCCAGAAGAAGCTCCTGGCTCCTGGCTTCTGATCAGCCTGGTTCTGGCCATTTAGGGAGTGAACCAGCGATGAAAGACTTCCCTTTCTCTGTCTCTGTCTCTGTTTCTCTCTTTCTTTCTTCCTCTGCCTCTCTGTAACTCTGCCTTTCAAATAAATAAGTAAATATTAAGCAAACAAACAAACAAAACTAACTTGCCAGGGCCAGCATTGTGGGGTGGCAGGTTAAGCCGCTGCCTGAGGCACTGGCATCCCATAAGAGCGCCGGTTCGAGTCTCAGCTTCTCCACCTCTAATCCAGGTTCCTACTAATGCACCTGGGAAAGCAGTGAAAGATGGCCCAAGTACTTGGGTCCCTGCACCCACACGGGAGATCCCAATAAATCTCCTGGCTTCAGCCTGGCCCAGCCCTGGCCATTGTGGCCATTTGGGGAGTAAAGCAGCAGATGGAAGATCTCTCCATCTCTCCCTTTGTAACTCTTTCAAAATAAATAAATAAATCTTTTAAAAGAAAAAATCAAACTGCCAAGTCATGAACAAGTAAGCACCATTAGAAAGAATATTAGATCAGCAACTGAGCACATACTCTGGTTCACTAATCAACAGCAAGCTCAATCCATAATTAGTTTCTGAACAAGAGTCAGAGATGGGTCCACACTTCCATAAAACAACCAATCATCAAGTGTCTCATTCAAGTGGCCACACTAACACAGGAGGAAACCCACCAATTCCTAAATACTTTCACTTCTAAAAATCCACCAGTCAGTGGACATCAGGCTTCACAAACCCCAATGAAAGATCAAATCTGGTTTTGCTTAGGAAGATTCTGCTTGAGAAAGCAGCTCACCCCTGCAACCAACTGCATGTTCACCTTACTTTACATTGGATATCTGATGGTGTATTCCCAATTCTCATGGTTTTCTACAAGTTAACCCCTGTCTACTGTTAGATATATGAGAGTGACAGGCATACAAAAGAAGAGGTAAGATTAACAATCTTTTCAAACCTTGGGTGATTGCTATTACCTACTCTTTATTCATACATAGTTGAATCCTCAAATGTCAAACACAGGTATAAATTCTGTAATGTGAATTTTCTGAACAATGGGCACATTTATTAGATGAGGAAAATATTCTCTATAGCTCTTTATTTTTTTTAGATTTATTTACTTATTTGAAAGTAAGAGTTGCACAGAGAGAGGAGAGGCAGGGTGGGGAGGATCTTCCATAGGCTGGTTCACTCTCCAATTGGCTGCAATGGCCAGAGCTACGCCGATCCAAAGCCAGGATCCAGGAGCTTCTTCCGGGTCTCCCACGCAGGTGCAGGGGCCCACTGCGCCACAGTGCCAGCCTCTCTATAGCTCTTTACATAGTATATAATAGCTATCCAATATTGAAAATTTAAATTCTTCAGCCCTTTGGATTGTAGAATTGTTATTTAATGTTGAAAACTGAATGTCAAATGTAAACCAGTATACACTGACAGTAATCTTAAGGGATGGATGATTTCGTCAACTACTTCCTACTTCCAAAGGAAGTGATAAAATAACAAATTTTTTGATTAAAATAAATTCAGATGAGGAAGACAAAATAATTATAGCAGAAATTGTAATGGCTTTCCATACTATGTATTATCTTCAGTCTTTCAGCTCAAATGACTGTTTAAACATACTGCTACCATGAGTATTTTTGGATTCCAAAACTGCAAGCAAATTCAAGTGCCATGATAAAATCTACAGCAATAATAAAAAATGTAACAGTACCACTTACTATTACAGACATTATCAAAGATCTAAATGTCTCACTTTTTATGATTGTATGATTTCAAGTAATCACAATGTAAAAAAAAGGAAATTTTTGTTATTTGTGCAATATTTTTATTGTGAAAAGGGCTAGTTTATAAAACTACTCCAAGTATATTCCATTTCATATAGGTCTTTGGAAGCAAAAGCAATTTTTTTATAGAAAACTCTCTTATTTAGTTAAGAAATAATAAAAAGAAACTATACTGCTCTGAGTAGAGATAATACAAAAGTTGGTGTATAGTAAAAATGATTCTTTGAAAGGTATTGGCTGTCCTATCCATATTTGGCATAATGCTATTCAAATCACATCTGTATCTCCTGTATTGAAATTGAAGCAGTAGTCATGAAATTATTCTTTTAGTTTTAGTATTGTTCAAAGTGAATGATTGAAGAGTTTTTCTGAGTTTGTTCTCATTTAGAGTTCTTCGGTTTTCTCAAGTTGAAAAAGCTTATTGGCTCTGGGCCGGTGCTGTGGCGCAACAGTTTAAAGCCCTGGCCTGAAGCACTGGCATCCCATATGGACGCTGGTTCTAGTCCCGGTTGCTTCTCTTCTAGTCCAGCTCTCTGCTGTGGCCCGGGAGGGCAGTGGTGGATGGCCCAGGTGCTTGGGCCTCTGCACCCACATGGGAGACCAGGAGGAAGCACCTGGCTCCTGGCTTCAGATCGGCCATAGCTGCCATTTGGCGCATGAACCAACGGAAGGAAGACCTTTCTGTCTCTCTCTCTCTCTCACTCTCTAACTCTATCTGTCAAATAAAAATAGTAAGCTGTTCTCTGACAGACAGGACAACAGCTAATGAAGTTAAAGTCATTGCTTTTCATAGTGCAAATTTCACTTCTACAGGTTTCCTTTTAGGTGCTCTTCATATTCTAGGTATAGATTATCAGATCATTCTGCTAGTGTACATTCGCTTTTGTAATGGTGTTCTTGGAGGCAAAATTTTTTTTTCATTTTAATGAAGTCTAATTTGTCTTATGTTTCTCATGTTTTTAATATCAAACTTGACTATTGGGAAATCCATGGTCATTAAGATGTATCCTTAGGTTTTCCCTCAACAGTTTTATAGTTTAGCTCTGACATTTACATACTTGGCCAATGTTAGGTTAATTTTTGTATGTGGTATAAAATAGAGTTTCAGACACATTCTGTTTTATGTGGCTATCCAATTGTGTTATCACTATTTGTTTAGAAGACTTTTTCCCTGCTGAATGGTCTTAGCATCCTTAAGGAAAAATCTCTTGACTGTGGATGTATGGGTTCATGCATGAACTCTTCATTCTATTCCACTGATCAATATGTTTGGTGTAACAAAGGCACATTCTTTGCATCAGTTCTTCAAGTCATCCCCCAAACAGATCAAAAACAGACAAAAATTTCTTTGAAAATAAGGCCTACTCTCTTCCCTATTAAGTTAGGCACCAAGGCCTCCCAGTGGGAGCACAGCTTCTATCTTCTAAAACACTAGATTGGGGATGGCAGAGTGGCAAGGCCAGATAAAACTGCCACACAGCTTTGCTATTTTTGTGTTGCCTTAGACCTGACCCAGTATTTTCTTGTTTGTTCTAAACCTCTCACCATTTTCCAGGGTTCTGTAAAAAGTGATTCTGAGCATCTTTACTTAGTTTTTCAGTATTTCTGTGAAGGGACAGGACCTTTGAGCTACTTACTCTGCAATTTCATTGAGGTAACCAAACTCATTGTAATTTTACCTCGGTCTTGGTGGTATGCCTTACTTTTTGCCTTTGCCTCCCAGTTTAGGGAGATTTTTCAACAGTGTAATATGCTAAATAAAAGCTTCTGGCTTTGAATTTTATCTCTACCACATACTAGTTTTGTGCCCTTCAGTTAAGTCACTCCATAAACTAACTTTGGTTTCAGTATTGTAAATTAGGGTTGATAATCCTACCAATTACCTCCAGTTTTAGATGGGTATTATAAATGTTATAGCACATTTGTGGGGTTTCCATAGTGCAGTAGTTATCATGTTCATCACACAAATGTCGTAGCACATTTGAAAATGTTTTTAGAATTATAACACTACAAATATAACAATTATTTCAAAGTGCAAATATCTTTCAAATATTTTACCACCTGTCATTGCTCAAAATATTTTTTTCTATTCAAAGACAATAAAATGAAGTCAAGGTTTCTGATTTCTTAGACACACCACCACTCAGGCATTCAAGGGTTTGCTTTCCCCCACTTCACTGTGGAGAGTTTAGGGTCTTTGTTATCAGAATCACTGTCCCCTGTAGAGAGTTTTTTTCTTTTGTTCCAGTACAAGTCTCGCTCTGTATTTGGAATGAGAAGGGGGTGCCAAGCATATGTAGGGTCTTCAATAAGTTCAATAAAAACTATGCATGAGCTTCAAATGTTTATAGCAAAATAAATTTAGCTTTTGATTCTATTTTAATATGGAATTTTGAGATTCCCTCATATGTATATTTTAAAAACTGCAGAAAAGTATAGCCAGGAGTCAGTTCTGCGAATCATTTGTGTGAATATTTCTATGCTGCTTTAAAAGGAGGAACAAAATTGATATGGATATAACATCCCCCAAGCCTCACAGTGAATCAATCATACATATTCATAAAACATCATTGCACCTATTGTTTCCCTTGAGTCTGATACCAGTGAATACCAGAGATAAGCAAATGTGTGTTCTACACTCAACTAAGCTCAGAGGCAATGAATGACTTACCCAAGGTCTCCAGCTAGGAAGTGACAGAATCAGGCGTCAGATCTTTGATGTTGAGCTCAGTTCCCTTTCCACATACAACACCAGGGATGAGATTTATGATGTTCTGTCCCTGCAGTTTTCCCATCACTCATTCCTAACACCCCTATGGTTGACACTCTTTGGAAACCATGTCTTTTCAATTATCTGTGGTATAGGGCCATAATCTATCTAGCCAAAGATTCATGGAAATATCATGATTCAAAATGTCATACATACTCTCAACAACATCTACAATAGCCTTTCCCTCTATTCATATCCTACCCCTTATATCTTCCTTCTTAGATCAATACATCTCTCCCTCCCTACTTACCTCTCTGGATATATGCAGACGATCAGACAAAACCACACACTGTTAGAGTTTCCATCCTTACCCACAATCACTGTCACTTATCAACCCATTTCAGGGTTTTCCCCTTCCTCATTCCCCTCTGGCTAGCTCTTCAAAACTTTCCCTAAATCCTAATCACTTTCCCATTCACTATTCTGTCTCAGTTGTTCCATTAAACCTGCTCTTTCAAGGATATCCAAGCCCAGTGAATACACACCCCTGATTCTGGTTCTTGACTTCTTTGAAACCTCCATGGAATTTCATGCTAGATATTTTCTTTTGCTCAAAATCCTTTTATTCCCCTAATGCTTTTCTCAACGGATTCTCTTATTTCCTCCCAAGTAATTTCTTTTTTCATTGTTAAAAATTTCTCTCTTTCATTTTCCCCCAGAAACTTTTTATTTAATATAAACTTATTACATTTCATAAATACAACTTCTTTTCAAACATCTCATCTTCTTCCTGACCACTGGGAAGTGATATTACTTGAGGAATCTCTAACTCTTTGTCCGTCACTTTCTCTTCTTACTCTACATAATCTATCTCAGAAAAGGCACACACTTTTTTGGCAGCAAATATCCCACACATGTCCCTAAAGCTCTCATGATCACTGTAGACACAGAGGTGGGGAACATCTGGCCCATGGACAGTATAAGGCTCTCAAAATCATTTATCTAGCACTGAGAAGGCAACTGCAGATGGGACATGAATTTTAATAAATCTACAGCAGGTTAACTTTTAAGTTGAGAATTTTGTATGGCCTGCAAATGATGTTGTGAATATCCAAATGACGATTGGAAGATGAAATGTTCCCCACCTCTGACAGAGACATGTATATGAGTGTATCTCTGAATATTAAGGTGATTCATAGAAATTATACACATTATATAAATGTTATACAAAAATGAATGTAAGACAGGTTATTCAATTTAGCAGAGTTCTTGTGTTTATACTAATGCCAAGTGATTAGAGTTTCATTCATTGACAGAAAATATTTAGTCCTTGAGGTTGAAACTACAGCCCTCCTAGCTTCTCTCTCTTCCATACTTCTTTCTTCTTAGGCTGCTGCTTATAGTTTTACATGATTTTTAAAATTCTCCTCCCAGAATGGGAATCAATTTCTCTCTAGGAATAAAGAGTAGGTCAGGTGACAAAGAGCAACTTCCAGTAGTCACTTCCAATCCCACCATCTCAGGAACTCCGCAGGCCCAGGCCTGAAAGCCACAGGCTTCCTGCAGCTCAGCTGCTGGAAACACATCTCAGTTTCCTCCCTGTTTCCTCTCAGTTTCCTCCCTGAGCCTCAGGGCTTTGGGAACATTCTTTTTTCTCTCTCAGTGGTTTCCTTTATTCCACATGCTAAGCTACCCTCCCCCATCTCCTTCCCTTTTCTGAAATGTGAGGTCCTGAAATTTTATTATTCAAAGCATCCACTTTCTCTGATAAAAGAAATGAGAAGACCATGAAGTGGAAGTGATAAAAACCAATGCAGCGAAATGGCATCAGTTCTGGACATCTGTGCTATTTGGGGAGTTCTCAATTCTCCCCAGTCCTTGACAACATGAACTCATGTACCGATAACCTGATGGCCTTTTGCTGTCCACTTTCAGTTGGAAAGAGGGCTCTCTTAGATTCCCTTTATCTAACCATCAGCACTTTTCCTAGCCTTTGCCATAATAAATAAATGTTACTATCCATTGAACATAGACTAGGAGGAAGACAATGAAATGTGTTGCTTTTTGCTATATTATTGCAGGTTCTTTGCATTACCTCATTTTATAAATGAGAAAATAGAAACTCAGAAAAAGTAGTCATTTGTCTTTAAACAGAAAGTGCATGTATTGTGGCCCAGTAGGTTAAGCCACCACTTGGGACATCCATATCCCATATCTGAGTGCCAGTTAATTTCCACTGCTCTGTTTCCCATCCAACCGTAGTTGTTGCAGACATTTGGAGAATGAACCAATGGATGGAAGACCTCTCCCTTTCTCTTTCTCCCTCTCTGCCCCCCACCTTTCAAATAAGTAAATAAATGAATCTTTTAAAAATGCATGTACAAGGCCGGCACCACAGCTTACTAGGCTAATCCTCCGCCTGCAGCACCAGTACCCCAGGTTCCAGTCCTAGTTGGGGTGCCGGATTCTGTCCCAGTTGCTCCTCTTCCAGTCCAGCTCTCTGCTGTGGCCCAGGAAGGCAGTGGAGGATGGCCCAAGTGCTTGGGCCCTGTACCCACATGGGAGACCAGGAGAAGCACCTGGCTCCTGGCTTCAGATCAGCGCATCAAGCCTGCTGCAACATGCCAGCCGTAGCGGCCACTTGGAAAAGGCCACCAATGGAAAAGGAAGACCTTTCTCTCGGTCTCTCTCTCACTGTCTAACTCTGCCTGTCAAAAAATAAAAAAAAATTAAAAAATAAAAAGAATTAGTGGTATCATTGTGGCCATTTGGGAGGTGAACCAACAGAAGGAAGACCTTTCTGTCTGTCTCCATATGAATTTTAGCATCATCATTTTTTTCTAGATCTGAGACGAATGTCATTGGTATTTTGATTGGGATCACATTGAATCTGTAACTTGTAGTATGGACATTTGATGATATTGATTCTTGCATCCTATGAACATGTAAGTTTTTTTTCCCATTTTTAATGTCTTTTAATTTGTTTAATTTTTTATAATTCTCATCCTAAAGATCTTCGACATCTTTGGTTAAACATTCCAAGGAATTTAATTATTTTTGCAACTATTGTGCATGGGATTGATCTTAAAAGTTCTTTATCAGCTGTGGCACTGTCTGCATATACAAGGCTATTGATTTTTGTGTGTTAATTTTGTTTCCTGCCACTTTACCAATCTCTTTTATAAGTTCCAATAGTCTCTCCCTGGAGTCTTTTGCATCCCATATATATGGAATCATGTCATCTGCAAATAGGGATTAGTTTGAATTCTTCATTTCCAATTTGCATGCCTTTGATTGCTTTTTCTTGCCTAATGGCTCTGGCTAGAACTTCCAGGGCAATGGAATAACAACAGTAAGAGAGGGCAATATTGAATAACAATGGTAAGAGAATAACAATGGTAAGTAGACCTTAAGGGGAAATGCTTCCAACTTTCGCTCATTCTTATACAACAAAAACAAAGCCAGAGGAATCACAATACCACGTTTTAAGACATACTCCAGGGCCGTTATAATCAAAGCAGCCTGGCAAATAAACAGATATGTAGACCAATAGAACAGAATAAAAACCCCAGAAATGAATCCACACATCTACAACCAACTTATTTTTGACCATGGAGCTAAAAACAATAACTGGAATGAGGACCGTCTCTTCAACAAATGGTGCTGGGGAAACTATCTCCATGTGCAAAAGTATGAAACTAGACCCCTTACACATTACAAAAAAATCCACTCAAAATGGATTAAGGACCTAAATCTATGACCAGATACCATCAAATTATTAGTGTACATTGAGGAAACCCTGCAAGACACTGGCATAGGCAAAGACTTCTTGGAAAAAGAGAACACCTAAATGCCAGAAGCATAGGCAATTGATTACCTAGGCAATCAAAACCAAAATTAACAAATGAGATTACATCAAGCTGAGAAACTTCTGCAATGTGAAACACACACTCAGCAAATTGAAGAAGCAACCAACAGAATGAGAGAAAATATTTACAAACTATGCGACTGATGTAGGACTAATATCTAGAATCTATTAAGAGCTCAAGAAATTCAACAACAAAACAAACAATCCAGTTAAAAAATGGCAAAGGACTTGAACAGACATTTTTCAAGAGAGGTAATTCAAATGGCCAACAGATACATGAAAAATGTTCAGGATCATTAGCCATCAGGGAAAAGCAAATCAAAACCATGATGATGTTTTCCCTCACCTCAGTTAGAATGACTCACAAACAGAAACCAACAAATAACAAATGCTGGCAAGGATATAGTGAAAAACGTACCCTAATCCACTGTTGATGGGAATATAAACAGCTCCAGTCACTGTGGAAAACAATATGGAGAGACCTTAGAAATCTGAATATAGACCTACCATATGACCCAGACATCACATCTCACTGCTGGGAATTTACCCAAAAGAAATCATTATATGAAAGAGTTATCGGGATCCTCATGTTCATTACAATTCAATTCACAATGGCAAAGATATGGAATCAACCCAGATGTCCATCAGCTGTTGAATAGTTAAAGAAATTATGGTACATATACACGATGGAGTACTACTCAGCTGTAAAAAAAATATTTTGCAACAAAACAGATGCAACTAGAAATCATTATACTTAGTGAAATAAGCCAGTCCCCAAAAGACAGATATCATATCTTTTCCCAGATCTGTGGTAACTATTTAAGTACCTAATATGTAGTGCATTGGAGTGAGATCAACATTTTGAGATTTGATGATTGTTTACAGCCCTTTTCTCTTCTGTCGAGGAACAGTGTTTTATTCTTCATACTATTTTTTGAAGTCTTTACTTAGTGTAGGGTTAACCTTATGATCATTAAGTAAACTGAATGCAGATCTCTGTAAAAACTGAGAGTCAAGATGGCTCAGAGAGAGGAGGAAGAAGGGTTGGAGCATGGGCAGGAGGGAGGGTGGGGGGGAATATCACTATGTTCCTAAGTCTGTATGTTTGAGATACATGAGACTTATATAACTTAAATAAAATTTTTAAAAATGCATGTACAGTACAGAGCAAGTGTTTTAAAACCATGTCTTTTTGATTCCTGGGTCCAACCTCACGCAATGATGCTGAGGTTTCTCCAGAAATTATGCTGGACTATTAGACAAAAGTGAATGGCATTTAGCTGTTTTCTAATTATAAATGGGTCATTTCTTCTTGCCCAGATTAATCACACAGTCACTTCACCCCACACCTTAACCACTGTTCTCTCCTTCACAGACAAGAATGGAGAACCAACTTACTTGTTGAATACTATTTCAGTAAGGAAACCAAGTTATTTCCTTGTATCCTCTGGAATAGGAAAATCTCTAAAGTCCTATCCCAGACCATGAGTCTCTGTGGAAGAGAAAGCATACATAATATATCCCTCTATATATAGTGCACTCTGTACAGATCACAAGAACAATGGTTGCCTAGCAGTTGCTCAAGCATTTTTATTAAAATGCTGAACTGAATTATTGACATCTATAATTCAGTTATGTTATGTGTCATCATTTCCACAGGCACTAATAATAAAAACAATAACTGGAAAACATACCTCAAATTAAGTGGCATCTAATTTAATGCAGACATTACAGAGCAGTTCAAATAAAGCTTCCCATTTATTCCTTTTCCAGCCTGTCACTTAACAAATAATAAAATATTAAGGGGGGTGAGGTCTTATAGGATTGTTCAAAAGTACAAACTTTCATAAAATGGATTCAAATCTGTGACTTGGCTTCTTATTTATTTATTTATTTTTACTTTGTAAGTAGGGTTTCATTACTCTGCTTTAGGGTCACATTCACAGAAAGGCAATAGCAGTATCAGTGTAAATATGCTTCATATTAACTTTTGAGCTGACAAATTTTGATAATAGAAGGATAAGATCACACATTTATCACAAAATTCAAAAAATTAAATAAACAAGTATGCCCTTGCAACAAATAGTGCCCCTCATTTGCAACATCCTTTACAACTAAAACAATTGAACAGTCAAGGATCTCAATTTAAGGGATAAGTAACGCTCTCCTGGGTAAACTGTTCCATTGCATTGCACTTTCCAGTGTCAACCACTAATCACAGAGAAGGCAGACACAGAACACTTAGGAGGGGTCAGGTAACCCTTGTATACTCAGTACACATTTACCTTCTACACAAGAGTAGCAGAAGAGTACTGACTACAGAGATGAAGAAAGCACATGTAAGAACTTTAAAGTACACTCCTAATGATAAATTCAGAATAATGTAAATACTGGTATTTTTATTTTTTTTATTTGAGAGTCAAAAATAGAGATGGAGACAGAGAAAGATACAGAGAGTGCCAATCTGTTGGTCTACTTCTCAAATGCTTCCAGTGGCCAGGGCTAAGCCAGGGGCAAAGGCAGAAGACAGGATCTCACTTGAGATCTCCCCTGCAGGTGGCAGGAACCCATTACTTGAACCGTCACCACTGCCTTCCAGGATCTGCATTAGCAAAAAACTGGATTTAGGAGTCAGACCCAGGAGTGAAACCTAGGTACTCTTAGGTGAGACATGGGAATCCCAATTGCACCTTAACAGTTAAGCTAAACATATTTCCTAATATTGATATTTTAATGCAATGGGTTTATGCTTTGAAGATTCTTTCATTTTAAATAAATATTGTGGTCAAGATTCTATCTTATTTTTCACAAACAGAAAGGACCTCAAATTGACTATGGATTTAAAGATTGAATCTTTTAATTTCATATTTTTTTAAAAAAAGATTGTATATTTAGGGGCCAGTGTTGTGGTTTAATGCCATGAAGGCATCCTATACAGGCATAGTTCAAATCCCAGCTACTCCACTTCCAATCCAGCTCTCTGCTAATCCTCCCAGGAAAACATCCCAGGATAGGCTATGTACTTGGGCCCCTACAGCCATATGGGAGACCTGGATGAAGCTCCTGGCTTTGGCCTGGCCCATCCCTGGCTGTTATAGTCACTTGAGAAGTGAACCGGAGAATGAAAGATCCCTCTTTCTTTGTCTCTAATTTTCTCTCTCTGTAACTCTTTCAAATAAATAATCTTCTAAAAATATATTTTAAAAAAGATTGTGTACTTAAAGAAGCTTATACAATGATGTCAACATAAAGACTACTCAGCTTCAAGAAAATACTTTCTAGTTCTTATCTTTGCTGGGTAGGAAAGAACAACTTAATCACCTGTTCCTGAAATATTTTGTTGTCTAGTACAATAGCATCTCTCTCTATCATATCCATTCCTGGATGCCCAGCTCTGACTGTTGAGCTAACCTGACCAGTTTGGCAGTGAGCTCCAAGCTAATCAGATAAACTGCAGCTGCTCTACCAATAGCACAGGTGTGGAGGGATGGATGTTCCTCCTGAATACTTTACTGTGGGAGGAGCTGTGAGCAGCAGCTGACCTGGATCTCAAGACTTGAGACTTGAATTAGGAACATGGGCAGCCTAGAACCCCAGTCTAGGAAAATCTCAGTGAAACCAAAGAAAAAAAGACAGACTTGACCAAGCTCACATGTTGCATTTAGAACACCAAGAAGAGAAGCCAGCCTCAGGACTCAGTCAGGAGAACAACAACAATACTCTTTTATTGTATATGATACATATACGTACATTATACACATACATATAACACTCATATATTCCAAATCAATACTACTTTTTATAAAAAATGATCTACTGATTTATTTGAAAGACAAAGTTACGGCTGGTGCTGTGGCTCAGTAGGCTAATCCTCCGCCTGCGGCGCTGGCACCCCAGGTTCTAGTCCCGGTCGGGGTGTCGGATTCTGTCCCGGTTGCTCCTCTTCCAGTCCAGCATCTCTGCAGATGGAGGATGGCCCAAGTCCTTGGGCCCTGTACCCGCATGGGAGACCAGGAGAAGCACCTGGCTCCTGGCTTCATATCAGCGCAGTGCGCCTGCCACAGTGTGCCAGCCGCAGTGGCCATTGGGGGGTGAACCAATGGAAAAGGAAAACCTTTCTCTCTGTCTCTCTCTCTCACTGTCAAAAATAAAAATAAATAAATAAATAAAATAAGAAAAAGAAAGACAAAGTTACGGGGCGGGGAGAGAAAGAGAGAGAGACAGAGAGACGAGAGAGAGAGAAGCTCTGGTTAACTCCCCAAATGGCTGCAATAGCCAGGGCTGAACCAGGTCAAAGCCAGGAACCATGAGCTAGGAGATTCTTCTGGAGCTCTCATGTGGTTGCAGGAACCCAAGTCTTGGTTCATAATCTGTTGCTTTCCCATTCCATCAGAAGGGAAGTGGATCAGAAGCAGAGCAGCCAGAACATGAATTAGTATTCATACAGAATGCTGACAGTGCAGGCAGTGGCTTTACCTGCTACACGACAATTCATTTTTTTTTTTTTGACAGGCAGAGTGGACAGTGAGAGAGAGAGACAGAGAGAAAGGTCTTCCTTTGCCGTTGGTTCACCCTCCAATGGCCGCCGCGGCCGGCGCGCTGCGGCCGGCGCACCGCGCTGATCCGATGGCAGGAGCCAGGAGCCAGGTGCTTTTCCTGGTCTCCCATGGGGTGCAGGGCCCAAGCACCTGGGCCATCCTCCACTGCACTCCCTGGCCACAGCAGAGAGCTGGCCTGGAAGAGGGGCAACCGGGACAGAATCCGGCGCCCCAACCGGGACTAGAACCCGGTGTGCCGGCGCCGCTAGGCGGAGGATTAGCCTAGTGAGCCGCGGCGCCGGCCGACAATTCATTTTTATACTCTATTTTACTCAGCTACAAATTGTATTGCTTGTATGTTGGCATTTCTGCAACAGCACTTTTTTAAAATTTATTTGACAGATAGAGTTAGACAGTGAGAGACAGAGACA
Organism: Oryctolagus cuniculus; assembly: GCF_964237555.1. Lineage (NCBI taxonomy): Eukaryota > Metazoa > Chordata > Mammalia > Lagomorpha > Leporidae > Oryctolagus > Oryctolagus cuniculus. Next base: position 4,159,643 of record NC_091450.1, on the reverse strand, counting down.
GAAAGGTCTTCCTTCTGTTGGTTAACCCCCCAAATGGCCACCATGGCCAGCGCTATGCTGATCCAAAGCCAGGAGCCAGGTGCTTCCTCCTGGTCTCCCATGCGGGTGCAAGGCCCAAGCACCTGGGCCATCCTCCACTGCCTTCCCGGGCCACAGCAGAGAGCTGGACTGTAAGAGGAGCAACCGGGACTAGAACCCAGTGGCCATATGGGATGCCGGTGCCGCAGGCAGAGGATTAACCAAGTGAGACATGGCGCCAGCCCCTGCAACAGCACTTTTAATATTTGCTTAGTATTTATTAATGTAGATGTATCTCTTTTTAAACAAATTTATTACTTGATCACCTGGATATTTTCAGTTTTGGATTTTTTGAAGTGTTATGAATAATAGAAATGGGGGAAATGTGTATATACATTTGTTTATAGCAGTTCAATTCATAATAGCGAATATATGGAATCAAACTAATATTCATCAACTGATGATTGCATAAAGAAAATATGGTGTATATACACACACAATTGCACACAAACACACACACACACACATATACACACATGATGGAATATTACTCAGCCATAAAAAGAATTAAATTGGGCCAGCATAGTGGTGTAGTGGGTAAAGCAGCTGCCTGAGACACCAGCATCACAAACGGGTACCAGTTAAAATCCTAGCTTTTCCACTTCTGATCCAGCTCCCTGCTAATAAACCTGGGAAAGTAGTGCAAGATAACCAACCAATTGGGCCCCTTCATACATGTGGGAGGCTTGGAAGAAACTCCTGGCTTCTGGCTTAGTTCTGGCCCAGCCCTAGCCATTCTGGCCATTTGGGGAGTGAACAAGCCGATGACAGATTTCTCTCTACCTCTCTCTGTAACTCTGACTTTCAAACAAATAGATCTTTTTAAAAAATGAAATCTGACGTTTGCAACAAGTAAATAGAATTGGAGATCATTATGCTAAGTGAAAGAAGCCAGACTCAGGAAGACAAATATCCTGCATTTTCCATAATTGGTGGAAGTTAATATATATAGATAGTATAAAAACCGTGCGGCTGTATATCATTTGGTATTAAGCTACAAACATTGATTCACTGAAATCATAACATCTAACTTAAAACATACTCTTCTTTCCTATGTTATGATCATTGCCATGAATCTGTGATACTAATCTATGTTTTCAAGAAAAAATAGTGTCTATGTGTATGTATATAATGTCTACATTTCAAGTGAATGTAGCAAAATGATTTAAAAGTTGTAAGGGACCAACACTGTGGTGTAGCAGGTAAAGCCACAGCATGCAGTGCCAGCATCCCATATGGGTGCCAGTTTGAGTGCCAGCTGCTCCACTTCCATCCAGCTCTCTGCTATGGCGTGGGAAAGCAGTAGAAGATGGCCCAAGTCTTTGGGTCCCTGCACCCACATGGGAGAACCAGAAGAAGCTCTAGGCTCCTGGCTTCAGATTGCTATAGCTCTAGCCATTGAGGCTGTTTGGGTAGTGAAGCAGCAGATGGAAGACATCTCTCTCTCTCTCTCTCTCTCTCTCTCTCTTTCTCTGTCTCTCAAATAAATAAATAGTTGTGAAATAATAAAGAAAAATGTGTTTCCTTAGATAGAACTTGAAAAGTGGCATTATCGATGAAAAAGATATAGCACATTTAGATAATTACTAGCATATTGTCATGATATTGTCTAGAAATGTTCACTTCCAGCACATATAATATAACTAGATTAGAAGTACCTGTTTGAAGCACTGGAATCCAGATTATGTCAAAATTAATAGAAAATTATTAGAATCTTAGTGAGACTTAACCAGATCTTCTAAACATATGGAATATTTGCATTTCATATTTTGTTAATTCCTTTATTGCAACTGCTAATAATTTCTCATTGGATTCTACCCAATTTATTTAGAAATTAAAAGTAGCCTTTCATCAAATATTTTACAATAGGAGTTTGCCAGTTTGTATTTGGTATCAAATTTGAATGGTGTTTAAGGATATCTGGATTTTTATGTGATCAAATGTTAGTTCTAATTCCCTGTGATATATGAAATAATTTCTTCCTCTAAATTTCAGCTTAGAAATCCTTCTACCTCAAAAAAACTACATAAACACGTTAGGTCTGCATTTCACATGAAATTCATTGGTCAACAGAAAATTTTTAGATGATGTAAATTATGACTTCATCCATTTATTCCAGGATCTTTAGGATTTAGAAATGAACAATATCTCTACATTTATTTATGGAGAAAATTCATGTCTTGTTTTGCACTATAGAGGTCCACAGAGCTGCTTGTTAGTTTGCTCCTAGGAGGGAGATCAGAGGGAGGCAAAGACTAAGTTAAATATTTACAAGTTCTTCTTTTTGCCTTATCAATAAATCGGTCTCATTGCCTACACTGTATGTATCATTATTTAATGTTGAGTCTGGATTTAGGAAGGAAAACAAAGTGAATTGGTGAGGACAAAACTAGATAAGGAGAGAGACCAAGAGAAAAATAATGCCATCTCTTGAGCCCAGCTGAATTCTATAATGATGAGACTGACAAAGGATAAAAATGGGAAGAAGCATTGTCATTGATTTTACCACCATAAAGAGTAGGGCTTCCATAAACTAAATGTTTGCATTTCTCTAAAATTTGTATATCCAGACTTGATTCCCAATATGCTAGTGTTAGGAGCTGAGGCCTTAGGAGAGAGGTTAATCATGAGGGTGGACTCCTCATAAAAGGTATCAGAGCCCTTATGAGAAGGACCTCAGAGAGTTCCTTTGACACAGCAAAAATTAAAAAGAAACAAGCCTCTATAGACCAGAAAGCAAGCACAAGATGCTAAGTCTGCTGACAGCTTGAGTTTGGACATTCCAGTTTCCAGATCCATGAGAAATGCGCACCAAGTGTTGTTGCTTGTGAGCCACTCAGAGCACAGCGATCTGTTCTAAGAGTCTGAGCAAACAAAAATGGAGGCAGGCAGTCAGACTCAGGCAGGTAAGGAAAGGAGTCCAGAGAGTTTGACACCAGAGTTCCCAGAGACCCTGAGATTTCCAGGAAAATTCCAAACACAGCATGAGCTCATGGCCTGGCAGATGCATGGAACAGGGGCACTTCCCCTGGTTGCCGCAGCCTGAACACCCTTGCAGAGCACATCAGTGAAGGGACATGAAAGTCTTAGAAAGGTTGTAGTTCAGAAAAACCCTAGGTTCAAAGAAAGACCTTCCCCAACTCTGGATATGGAGATTTAAAACCAGAGGCAAATGATGACAGTTAACTGACTGCAGAAGGTAGTGCCACCATATCGCAAGAAGTCAGTAGATCCAGTGATGCCAGAAAAGCCATGAGGGAGGGCTTAGCCCTGGATAGAAATGCAAAACATGATCCACAGAGCACTGTGTTGATTCTGTCATTACGAAGGCCTGTTCTCAAATCACCACTCTCTCATTGCTAAGGTGACCTTGGGAAAGGTAAGCATAAGAACAATCACTGCTGGAGCCCAATTTTCTTAAAGAGGCAGTTTAAATGATTGGAAAGTACAGCTATTCCTTGGGGCCGGCACTGTGGCACAGTGGATTAATGACCTGGCCTGAAGCGCCAGCATCCCATATGGGCACCGGTTTGAGACCCGACTGCTCCACTTCCAATCCAGCTCTCTGCTATAGTCTGGGAAAGCAGTGGAGGATGGCCCAAGTCCTTGGGCCCCTGCACCTTCATGGGGGACCAGGAGGAAGCTCCTGGCTTCAGATCGGTGCAACTCTGGCCATTGCGGCCATTTGGGGAGTAAACCATCGGATGGAAGACCTTTCTCTCTCTCTGCCTCTCCTCTCTCTGTGTAACTCTGGCTTTCAAATAAATAAATAAATAATTTTTTAAAAAAAGAACAAATATTCCAAATTTGGATTATACAGTTATTCCGTTTCTTCCTCCACTCTCCCCCTCATTGAGGGGAGATGGAAGGGAGCTCATGCAGAAAATCAAGATAGTTTTGCAAGGAGTAGACACTAAACTGATTCTTATGTCCCAGTTAACAAGACTGAGTTTGTTATCCTAATCCCTGCACACATATATGCATGTTTGCACACAGGGACACATACACTTTTACTTCCTTTTCATTTTACCATATGTTTTTTTTTTTTTTGACAGGCAGAGTGGACAGTGAGAGAGACAGAGAGAAAGGTCTTCCTTTTGCCGTTGGTTCACCCTCCAATGGCTGCCGCGGCCGGCGTACTACAGCCAGCGCATCGCACTGATCCGATGGCAGGAGCCAGGTACTTATCCTGGTTTCCCATGGGGTGCAGGGCCCAAGCACTTGGGCCATCCTTCACTGCACTCCCTGGCCACAGCAGAGAGCTGGCCTGGAAGAGGGGCAACTGGGACAGAATCCGGCGCCCCAACCGGGACTAGAACCCGATGTGCCGGCGCCGCAATGCGGAGGATTAGCCTATTGAGCCGCGGCACCTGCAACCATATGTTTTATAATGAACGCATATTGTATTCTCTTTGAAGAGAAGAAATATTCATTTTTAAATCTTAACTAGTCTTCTTGAAAACTCCCAAGCAACTATGCATTTCAATATTCTTCAAAAGCAACTGAAGCTTTTTACTTAAAATATTGCCTTTGTGTTTTTACTTCACAAAGTACTTGGCAAATACAAGATTAACCAACACAAATATTCTTGTACCTTGGTCTGTCATTATTTCTAATTCTGATCTAAGAAGGTTTTCCCAGAAATTTCCATCTGAAAATTGCATTTGAGAAGTGAACTGGACAAGAGGAGACAGATACAAACATTTTACCTTACACCTGGCTATAATCCAGTTTTATTTTTAAAGGAACATAGAAGCAAGCTAGTTGATGTTGAAAGAGACAACTAAAACCTAATAAATTATTTCAAGGGACTTGAAAGTGTAGAATATCCTTTTCTAGGCTCCTTTTGAGTCAGTCCTTAGTGGATTTATTTCACCTTGAATTACATCCAAAAGTTGCCCTGGATATAAGTAGAGTAAAAACAAGATGTTGTTGAAATTAAAGTGCTCACATTTTTTTATTTTATTTTATTTAATGAACATAAATTTCCAAAGTACAGCTTATGGATTACAATAGCTTCCCCCCCCATAACTTCCCTCCCACCCACAACACTTCCCTCTCCCACTCCCTCTCCCCTTCCATTCACATCAAGATTAATTTTCAATTATCTTTATATACAGAAGATCAATTTAGCATATATTAAGTAAAGATTTGAACAGTTTGCACCCACACAGAAACAGAAAGTGTAAAATACTATTTGAGTACTAGTTACAGAACCTAAGAGTAATTGTGTATTAATTACAGAGTTCAACCAATAGTTTTAAGTAGAACATAAAAAATACTAAAAGGGTAAAGTATTAAGTTCTTTTTTTGTTTGTTATATAGTTTTTTTATTTAATAAATGTGAATTTACAAAGTGCAACTTTTGTATTGTTGTGGCTTTCCCCCACAACCTCCCTCCCTCCCGTGGCCCTCCCCTCTCCCACTCCCTCTCCCATCCTACCCTTCATCGAGTTTCCTTTTCAATTACCTTCATATACTGAAGATCAACTTAGTATATACTAGGCAAGGATTTCAACAGGCTGTACTCACACAACCGCACAAGGTATAGGGTATTGTTCGACTAGTAGTGTTGTTTTTAAGTTTCATAGTAAAACACATTAAGGACAGAGATCCTATGTGGGCAGCATGTACCCAGTGACTCCCGTTATAGATTTAACAATTGGCACTCTTATTTATGACATCAAAAATCACCCGAAACTCTTGCTATGAGCTGTCTAGGCTATGGAAGCCCCTTGAGTTCACCGACTCTGAACTTGTTTAGTCAAGGCTGTATCACAGTGGAGGTTCCTTCCTCCCTTCAGAGAAAGGCGCCTCTCTCCTTGATGAATGCTCACATTTATTAAGCACTTATTGTACACTGGGCATTTCAAATAACTTATTGGACTTAATCCTGTTTTGTATTTTATTTTATTTTATTTTTTTAGAATTTTTTGACAGCGTTAGACAGTGAGAGACAGAGAGAAAGGTCTTCCTTCCATTGGTGCAACCCCCCAAGATGGCTTCTACAGCCGGAACTACGTTGATCTGAAGCCAGGAGCCAGGTGCTTCCTCCTAGTCTCCCATGTGGGTGCAGGAGCCCAAGTACCTGGCCCATCCTCCACTGCACTCCTGGCCACAGCAGAGAGCTGGACTGGAAGAGGAGCAATGGGGATTAGAACCCGGCACCCATATGGGCACTGCAGGCGGAGCATTAACCAAGTGAGCCATGGCACTGTCCCCAGGACTTAATCCTTCCAATAATCCTTTGAAAACATCCAATAATCATTCTCATTTTAACAGATTAACCAACCATGACTCAGGCAAATCAATTTTCCCAAGTTTGCAGTAGAAGAATAGCAGATTCAACTTTCAAGCCTGGTTCCTCCAAAGTCAGAACCCACACTTTCTTTTCTGCTTTTTGTCCTTGGAATACAATTGAGTTTATATAGCAAGGGAAGTAAACACAGAGCACTTTGCACCTGAATGCCCATATCCACATCTTGACTTGGCCAAGTTTTTGTTGTATATTCTAAGCAAATGATATGTTACATGCTTTGACAGACAAGGGTTGTGAAGATTAAATGAACCTCATTTTCCTCCATAGAAAAGAATAGAGCAGACATGTTAGCCTAGTGGTTTAGTTCTATGCATCCCACACTGTATTACTTGGGGTGGGTTCCCAGTACCAGCTCCTGACTCCGAAATCCTGCCAATGTAAACCCTGAGAGGCAGTGGTGATGGCTCAAAAAATCAGGTTCCTGTCACGCATGTGGGAAACCTAGAATGAATTCCCAGCTCCTGGATTCAACCCAAACCAATGCCAGCCATGGTAGACATTTGAGGAATGAACTAGTAGATAGGATTGAAAGCTTCCTCCCTCCCCCTCCTCCTTCCTCTCTCCCTCTCTTTCCTACTTATTCCCACCCTCAAACTTTTAAAAATGAGCTAATATTATCTAATTCAAAGCAGTCTTCTAGCACAGACAGACCCTGCAAGGCAGCACTGATGGCTAAACTAATTGGATTCCTGTTACTCACTGCGAGACTTGGATTGGGTCGCTGGCTCCTGGCTTTGGTCCTGGCCCAGCCACAACCACTATAGGCATTTGAGGAGTGACCCAGTGGATAGGTGCTCTTTCCATCTGTTGTCAAATAAATCATTTTCAAAAAGTATTAAACACACATTTATGTACCATACATAATCCTTGATAATGTTAATAAGCAACTATTACTCTTTTATGTTTTTATTATGTTTTATGGTTATTTTAGAGAGTGCTTATGAAAAAAATTTACTGTAAAACACTGTGCCACGGTACATCAGCAGCAGTCTCACACATCTTATGTTTCCTGAATCTCTTGATTACATCAAGAAGCTACATCAAGTGATCGATCTATACTAGTAGGTTTATCTAAGTACCACTCTGACATTAGCACAATGATATAATTATCCATGCATTTCTCAGAACACATTGTGTAAGGTAAAATCAATGGTTTCCAGAGATTGGGATATGGACATATTTCAGGAACATGAATCAACCTACATATCAAGCTTCCATCATGAGACCATGAAGGCTCTGTCCTGTTACACTTTCCTTTTTTTAATTTATTTGACAGATAGACAGTGAGAGAGAGAGACAGAGAGAAAGGTCTTCCTTACGTTGGTTCACCCCCAAATGGCCTCTATGGCTGGAACTATGCCAATCCGAAGCCAGGAACCAGGTGCTTCCTCCTGGTCTCCCATGTGGATGCAGGGGCCCAAGCACTTGGGCCATACTCCACTGCCTTCCAGGGCCACAGCAGAGAGCCAGACTGGAAGAAGAGCAACAGGGACTAGAACCTGGCACCCATATGGGCGCTGCAGGCAGAGGATTAACAAAGTGAGTCACAGTGCTGGCTTGTTACACTTTCTAACTAATGAACTCTACCAAGAGGACACTTAGATTTGCCTCTTCATTCTCAGTCAGTACTGAGCAATATCTAGAACTAGTTGATCCCTGGAAGCCTGGGAGGAACCCTCACTAGATTCTTTTTTCCTCCCATCTCATTCACTACAGCATATCTGTGAAAGCCTGGCTTGTTCTTTGATGAAACACCAAAAAGCCCATTTCCTCCACCAGATTCTGAATTCAAAGAAAACATGGAAGCCATCCAGCACACATTTCAGAAGACATTTCTGGAAGTATGAATTTAGGGGAAAGGAAAACCAAAGTGTGAGTACTGGGTAGAGCAAGTGATCTAGTATGAATGAACATCGTAGAGGCATAAATGAGGTTAATGATGATCATAGCTGGAAATTAGATCAAGCCAGAAAGGGAGGTAATTAAATACATTGCTATAGAACTTCTGATTTTTCACAAATCTGTGTTTGAATAAGATACCACTAATTCTTTTCATTTTTTTATTTTTTTTTTAAATTTTTTGACAGGCAGAGTTAGTGAGAGAGAGACAGAGAGAAAGGTCTTCCTTTTCCATTGGTTCACCCCCCAAGTGGCCACTATGGCTGGGTGTGTTGCGGCCAGCACGCTTTGCCGATCTGAAGACAGGAGCCAGGTGCTTCCTCCTGGTCTCCCATGCGGGTGCAGGGCCCAAGGACTTGGGCCATCCTCCATCTGCTTGGGCCACAGCAGAGAGCTGGACTGGAAGAAGAGCAACCGGGACAGAATCCGGTGCCCTGACCAGGACTAGAACCTGGGGTACCGGCACCACAGGTGGAGGATTAGCTTAGTGAGCTAGGCTCACCGGCCAAGATACCACTAATTCTAATGAAAATATGGAAAAAAAGATTAAAATAGACACAAAATACAGTGAGATCAATTAGTAGGCTGCTCAATGGTTCATGATGAATACAATATGGAATTGAATATTTAATTCAATCCTTGGTTCATTTTAGTAATAATATAATCCTGTCTCCAACTTGAAGTTTTCATAGAGTAAATAGAAGTACAGATATGTGACATATCAAGCATCCATTTGTTGACTCACACAACTATAAGTATAGGTCTCCATATAAAATAAAAAACCTCTTAAAATTAACAAAATTAAAATGTGAGGATTTACATTGAATCTATGTGAATTCACACATCTATGTGATTTATTGAAAGATACATCTAACCACAGTTTTTGAAAATATTACTAATAAAAGAAGGCATAAAATTGGACATGCAGAAGTAATGGTACCAATCTGGGAAGCTTTTGAAAAAGTTAATTTGCATGGTCTCTAAGCTCATTTTTAGCAGGAGATATGATAGAAATATTCAGTGACAACTTTCATCATTACATTCATTTCTAATAACAAATGCACGTCAATCAATGGCTGGGTTCCAACTAGACATGAGACGATCAAGGAAAAAAAGTAATAGAATACACAACATAAATGCATTATTTATGCCTTTACTCTCTTTAATATTTAAACAGAAACATTCGGACAAACTCACAGACTGTCAAATGCAACCTGGGTTGATAAGACATGCACCAAAGTAAGACTAAATGTTTTACTTGTTCTTTTTGATTTTTAATTTTTTAAAAGATTTACTTATTTATTTGAAAAGCATAATTACGGAGAAAAGAAGAGATACAGAGACGTTCTACCCCGTGGTTCACTCTACAAATGGTCTCAATGGCCAGGAAGGAGTACACTGGGCCAAACCAAAGCCAGGAGACAGGAACTCCATCCAGGCCTCTCATGTGGGTGGCAGGGGCCTAAGTTCTTGGGTTATCTTCTGTTTCTTTCCCAGGCACATTAACAGGGAATTAGATTAGAAGGGAAACAACTGGAACTCGAACCAAGGCTCATTAGGATGCCAGCATTACAGGCAGCAGCTTAACCCACTGTGTCACAACATCAGCCTGTGTTTTTAAAATTGGCGACTTATCTATTTATCTAGGGGAAAGAGAAAGAGAGAGAGAGAGAGAGAGAGAGAGAGAGAGAGAATAGTTTCATCTGCTACTGGCTTACCTCCTGAATGTCCACAATGGTGTGGAGGAGAGAAGCCAGGAGATGGGAACTCAATCCAGGTCTCCCATGCAGATGGCAGGGACTCGGCCAATTGAGCCATCATCACCGCCTCCCAGGAAATACATTAGCAAGAAGCTAGCATCAGAAACTAGTACTGGGCATCAAACACAAGCACTCAGTTGTGTGATGTTGGCATCCTTAACAGAATTTTAACCACTAGGCAGAATGCCCACTCCTTCTTTTACTTTTACAGATAGTTTTTTTTTATTTATTTCATGAATATAAGTTTCCAAAGTACGAATAATGGATTACAATGGCTTCCCCCCCATACCGTCCCTCCCACCCACAACCCTCCCCTTTCCCACTCCCTCTCCCCTTCCATTCACATCAAGATTCATTTTCGATTATCTTAATATACAGAAGATCAGCTTAGTATACATTAAGTAAGGATTTCAACAGTTTGCTCCCACACAGAAACATAAAGTGAAAAATAATAGATGATTTTTTTTTTAATGATGATGAAATCAGATCAGACCTATTGTCATGTTTAATCCCAGTGAGAGTCAAGTTGGGAGTTGATAGTTTCTTTTCTTTTCTTTTTTTTTTTTTTTTTTACAGAGGATCAGTTTAGTATGCATTAAGTAAAGATTTCAACAGTTTGCACCCCCATAGAAACACAAAGTGAAATATATTGTTTGAGTACTCGTTATAGCATTAAATCTCAATGCACAGCACATTAAGGACAGAGATCCTACATGAGGAGTAAGTGCACAGTGACTCCTGTTGTTGACTTTACCAATTGACACTCCTGTCTATGGCATCACTAATCTCCCTATGCTCCAGTCATGAGTTTCCAAGGCTATGGAAGCCCTCTGAGTTCTCCGATTCTTATCTTGTTTAGACAAGGTCATAGTCAAAGTGGAGGTTCTCTCCTCCCTTCAGAGAAAGGTACCTCCTTCTTTGAAGACCTGTTCTTTCCACTGAGATCTCACTCACAGAGATCTTTTGCCAGAGTGTCTTGGCTTTCCATGCCTGAAATACTCTCATGGGCTTTTCAGCCAGATCCGAATGCCTTTAGGGCTGATTCTGAGGCCAGAGTGCTATTTAGGACATCTGCCATTCTATGAGTCTGCTGAGTATCTCACTTCCCATGTTGGATCACTCTCCCCTTTATTTATTCCATCGGTTAGTGTTAGCAGATACTAGACTTGCTTATGTGCTCCCTTTGACTCTTAGTCCTTTCATTATGATCAATTGTGAACTGAAATTGATCACTTGGACTAGTGAGATGGCATTGGTACATGCCACCTTGATGGGATTAAATTGGAGTACCCTGGTATGTTTCTAACTCTACAATTTCCAGTATCCTTCCCAAAGTAACAAAATGGGGGCCAGCGCTGTGGCATAGCAGGTAAAGCCACCACGTGCAGTGCCTGCATCCCATATGGGCACCTGTTTGAGTCCCAGCTGCTCCACTTCTGATCCAGCTCTCTGCTATGGCCTGGGAAAGCAGTGGAAGATGGCTCAAGTCCTTGGGCATCTGCACCCACATGGGAGACCCAAAAGAAGCTCCTGGCTCCTGGCTTCGGATCAGCACAGCTCTGGCCATTGTGGTCAGTTGGGAAGAGAACCAGCAGATGGAAGACACCTCTCTCTCTCTCTGCCTCTCCTCTCTGTGTGTAACTCTTTCAAATAAATAAATAAATCTTTAAAAAAGTAACAAATGATTCATTGGTGAGTGTCATATGATTATGCAATTTGTTTTTATACATCTTTGCATCGTTAGGAACACTTGTTATTAACAACTTCCCCCATCTAGTTGCGCTTTATATATGTATCTCCATCCCATACACAAACACACACACACCCATAAATTCCAACATCATCTTTAATAAATAATATAAACATTTAAAGATAACCTGAATTATTATTTTTCTTAACTAACTGTTCAAACCACACAAAATGTAAATTATTTCTTTTTTTTCTGTCAGACTGAAGGTTTTATTTTAACAGACATCCCTGGTTTTTTAAAAAAAAAAGTAGCGGGGAGGGGTCACCATCTCAACACATGCAGAGGCAGCAGAGCACCCATTCCGGACCTCAGCAAGCACCTCCCCTTAGGCATGGCTCCAGCCTTTGCTAGCTCCAAGACAGAAAGGAGCTGAATTTTCTAACTTGTGGTAAGAAAAATCTATCAAATATGTTCATTCTCGCAGAGGCGAGGTCTGGGTCCTCAGGGAATGAGGTCCTGGGCTTGGAGCAGCTGGGGTCCCAGAGGTTGCTCTGGGGGGCCATCCCAGCAGGGCTGGCAGTCGGTCCTGGGGGCAAGCAGCTCCAGAGCCCTAGAATCTATATTTGGCTTGGGTCTGACAGCAGCTGAGCTTGTTCTCTGGCCAGGTGTTCTTCAGCTCCAGCTCCCGCTCCTTAGCCTGATGAATCAGATAGGTGATCTGGTGTTTCCACCACTGCTGGCCTGTTGGTTGTTCACCTTTCTTTTTGCTGAATATGAAATAATTTACATTTTTAATCTTGTTTTCCAAAGTGTTGTAAATTAATATGGTGGAAAGATTGACATATTTCCACCAGCAATGGGATTCTAGCATCAGATACCCCACAAAACTTATAAGGCCTTATAAGCTTTCACTAAATTTAAAGGTTCATAATTTTTGTTTAATTTACATAGTAATTCTTTTGCATCTCAATGTGAATAATCTATGCTTATGTTTATATTTCTAAATCTATTAAAACTCATTGAATATGATTCAAAATCATTGCTTAATGATTTCAAATCATTGAAATAAATACTCATTCAATCATTTAACAAATGTTTATCAACTGCCTACTAAATTCCAGATCAGGTACTGAGCTAGTTGCAGATATATACAGCAATGAATAAAATTAATAAGCTTAGTTATCATTCTTTATAAAAAGTTACATACAGAATTGAATTATACCCATATTTTCATTACTCTCTGGGCTTAATGATTTCCCTGTTGAATAATATAATTCAAATATATTGATTACCAGTCTCACTTTTTTTAAAGATTTATTTTATTTATTTGAAAGAGAGTTACAGAGAGAGGTAGAGACAGAGAGAGAGGTCTTCCATCCACTGGTTCACTCCCCAGATGGCCGCAACAGCCGGAGCTGCACCAATCTGAAAGCAGGAGCTTCTTCCGGGTCTTCCATGCAGGTGCGGGGGCCGAAGGACTTGGGCCATCTTCTACTGCTTTCACAAGCCATAGCAAAGAGCAGGATCAGAAGAGGAGCAGTGGGACTAGAACCAGTGCCCATATGGGATGCCGGCACTTTAGGCCAGGGCTTTAACCCACTGTGCCACAGCGCCGGCTCCACCAGTCTCACTTTTTAAATGTGCTCATACAATTGTGTCCTCAGGACACTTATTATTACAAGTGTAACTGGCTGGAAAAAAAACTCAAAATTTCCTATAGAAAACAGTTATGTTCACAGAAAATTCTCTAACCCCAACAAGCATTAAATATAATGACTCTAAGGCTAGATCTCTAAGTGCCTAGATCTCAATCTCTATGCAGATAAGCTGAAAGTTAGGAATCTTGATTTCCATTCCTTAACAGGTAGAATGATTTATTCATTGTCCCAATTTGGGCATACATTAGAGGAAAACTGGTGTCAATGAGACATATAATGACCCTGTGGATGAATTGTTTCATCTATTTGGCCATTGTCTTTCCTGTTGTGTGGTGGCAGTGCTGCCTGAGTTTCTACAAATATGAAATGAGAGAATTGGTTTATCAATACTTTGAAAAATGCATACTGCTATGCAGATTGTGGTTTTATCATAATATAAAACATTAAAATTAATGAATTTTCAGTTTTTCCTGTGAATTGGCTCTAAGTTGTTTTTTTTAACTGTAGATTCTATAATATCCAGGAGTCACAGAAACAGCTTTAACAGTTTAACAGGGCCTCTAACACTTTTTCTTGACTAATCAATTAGCACCACACTGTAGCATGACCATGGGACCCATCAGTAAGAACAAGAGGAATAGGCAAATGGCATCATGGATGGTGCCTGAAGCATGTATAAGCCAATCAAACACACAAGACAACAGCTGCATACCACAGTGAAGCTCTGGACTGCTGAAACCTTATTAACATTTAGGGAAAAATTAATCTGAACTAAGTGTGTGTAGTGAGCTAGCTTAGAATCTCTTTTATCTGAAGAGAACAGCACAGTTCCTATTCAGATAACAAACAATATTTTTCCTCGCTATAAAGCATTCACTTTTATCCTAGGAGATACAAGAAAGAAGACTAATGACTTAAACATAAAACATCTAATTCTTTATTAGGAAGAGGAGAACTGAGGGTACTCATATTGATACTCATCTTGACATAATCTAAAAACAATCAAGATAAAACTTTGCCCAAATGGATTGCATATTATGCAATGCTCTTGCAATAGAGTGAGCATCAGTGTGTTAGAGACTTTCAGGGACAAATGGAAAAATGGAGACAAGGGAGACACAAAAGTACTCTACAGGGAGAAAAATGAAAGAAATCAAACTGAAGAAACATGTAAAACAAAATGAAGCAATACAATTAAAAAGCAGATGATGGAAAGAAAACTAAATTCCCTTTTATGAAACCCAAAGCATTGCTATTTTTTTGACAGGCAGAGTTAGACAGTGAGAGAGAGAGACAGAGAGAAAAGTCTTCTTTCCATTGGTTCACCCCCCAAATGGCCGCTACAGCCGGCACGCTGCGCCAATCCTAAGCCAAAAGCCAGGTACTTCCTCCTGGTCTCCCATGTGGGTGCAGGGCCCAAGCACCTGGGCCATCCTCCACTGCCTTCCCAGGCCACAGCAGAGAGCTGGACTGGAAGAGGAGCAACTGGGACAGAACCGGCACCCCAACCTGGACTCTAGTTGGAGTACCAGTGCCATAGGCAGAGGATTAGCCCAGTGAGCTGCGGCATCATGAAGTTTTTGAGAATTAGAAAGACAGGATTTTCTATGAGTTCTAAATGTAGGAAACGGAAACAGTTAGAAAAGATCACAACAGACACAGCAGAAAGGCTTTCCAAGAAAACTAGACAATCAAAAGAGGAGAGTGTTCCTCCTCTTCAGATCTTAGATATGATTCTTTTTTACTAACCATGCCGAAATACAACAGCAGGCAGCAAGTGGCAAAAACTATTCTCCAGATCCCCGTAACAATCTGGGAAGAAAACTACTAATTTTTGCCCTAGTGTTGTCTCTTGTCATCTTTCTTAGTAATAGAACCAGATTATTTGCAAGATATGTTGTAACTGAAAATCGAGACCATATTTGCTAACCATCATTGTAAGTAAGTGAATTGGGCTCAATGGGATCTAAGTAGAACTGTCTTGAAGAAGCATTCTCAAAGGAGAGCACATCCAATTTTACTTCTCCTTCCCCACACCTGGAATATAGATGGAATTCCTGAAGCTGAAGAAGCCATGCTCATATATAAGCTTTATGTTGAGAATAATAAAATAAGAAGAAAAGAGTGGTGGTGAAGCTATCAGAATGGCCCTAAAGTACTCATCACAGATGTCACAACACAGGAATGGTCCTCAATCCTGCTGTTTGGGGTCATTGTTAACAGCCAAAATTTGCCTAACAATAAAGACTCATTGAATTAATATTAACCACTTCTTCTTTTATGGGCATCTTATTGTTATAGCAGTAGTTTTTAAATGCAATCCATACAAATTTGGATTCTTCAATAAACTTTCTAAATAGTTGTCCATTTTTTCTCTTTCATTCTAGTTCTTTGTCACTCTGTCTCTCCCTCCCAAATATACTGTGATACTTGTTTACTCAAAACTTAAGCTTACATCTCTTAGAAAGTTATTCTACATAAACACAATAGTATCATGGCTAACCTAATTTCAAATAATTTTATAAATCAACTAATATACAATCCATATTCAATTTTGCTCTATTTGCCAAAAATACTTTTTGAAAAAGCTGCTAAAAGATGTATATGGTAAGTATGATGAGAAAAAAAGAGATATATAGTAAAATACAGTCTATATTATGAATAAAAACGGTACCTCTCTCTCTTTCTCTGTCTCTCTCTCTCTATACACACACACACACACCCATCTCAACCTTAAATTTCATTAGGAATGAAATAGTGTGTGTGTGTGTGTGTGTGTACTTCAAAACGTTCTTGGGGAAAATGGAACTAAAAGGGAAGTTTATTTTGGTGTGAAAAAATTTTTATTCCATATATAACTCTGTATTAATACACATTTCCATGAAAGTTTTGAATCTACTACATCACAGTGCTGGACCCCAAAAATCCTTTTGTAACTCTCATATAACTTCAACATTTTAATACAAACAACGGAGGAGAGAATATATTAAAAGATAATCATGGACCAAACTTACAACCTAGAAATAAGTATCACAAAGGAAAACATGAGTGAATAACTCAATTCCAGGAATGTGCTTTGAAAAATAATAGACCAGCATCAAAGAAGGAAGTACCTTTTTCTGAAGGGAGGAGAGAACTTCCACTTTGATTATGGCCTTGACTAAATAAGGTCAGAGTTGGTGAACTCAAGAGGCTTCCATAGCCTTGGCAGCTCATGAGAAGAGCTTCGGGTGATTACTGACATCATAAATAATAGTGTCAATTGCTAAATCAACAGGAGTCACTGTGCACTTGTTCCCCATGTAGGATTTCTGTCCTTAATGTGTTGTACTATGAGAATTAAAGGTAAAACTAATTTTCAAATAGCACTTTATACTTTGTGTGTGTGTGTGGGTGCAAATTATTGAGATCTTTACTCAGTATAGAGTTGATCTTCTGTATATAAAGATAATTAAAAATGAATCTTAATGGAGAATGGGATTGGAGAGGGAGTAGGAGATGGGGTGGTTTGCAGGTTGGAGGGTGGTTATTGGGGGGGGGAAGAACTGTTATAATCCAAAAGTCATACTTTTGAAATGTATATTTATTAAATAAAAGTTTTCTATTATAAAAAAGAAAAATAATAGGCTAGGGCCAGTACTGTGGCATAGCTGGGGAAGCCACCACCTGCAGCACCAGCATCCCATATGGGTACCAGTTCAAGTCACAGCTGCCCCACTTCTTTTTTATTTATTTAATTATATTCCTAGATTTCCAGAGAGAGACGGCTGCAAAATCCAGAGCTAGTCCAGACTGAAGCCAGGAGCTCATCCAGTTCTACCATGTGGGTGCAGGGGCCAAGCACTGCATGGGAGACTAGGAGGAAGCATTTGGCTCCTGGCTTCAAATCAGCATAGCTCCGGCCATAGCGGCCATTTTGGGGGTGAATCAATGGAAGGAAGACCTTTCTCTCTGTCTCTCTCTCTCACTGTCTAACTCTATATGTTAAATAAATAAAAATAAATAAATAAAAATAAATAAATAAAAAAGAAAGACTCAGTATTGATAACTATTATCTACAAATAAATCCATAGATTAAATGCCTGCCCTATCAAAGGTTCAGAGATTTGGTGCCAGTGTTGTGCCACAACAGGTTTAGCCACCTCCTGCAACCCCTGCATGCCATATGAATGTCGATTTGAGTCATGCTAATCTCCTTCTGATCCAGCTCTTTGCTAACATGCCTAAGAAAAGCACCAAAAAATTGCTTAGGCCTGTACCATCCAAATGGCAGACCAGGGTAGTAACTATCTTTGAAATAAATAAGTAAAATAAACCTTTTTAAAAATCCATAAACTCTTTTTGGCATAAATTTATCAGCACGACTGAAATTTTGTGAAGAACTGCCAGAGAGGTTGGAATAGTCAAAAAATTTTGAGAAAGAACAAAGTTGAAAGACTCCCATTTCCAAATTTCAAAACTTCTATGAAGCTATAGTTACTATCACTGTGTGATACTGGCATAAATTTAGATATGTAAATCGATGCAATAGAATTAAGAGATCAGAAAGAAACCATTGTGTTTATAGTTTCTAATGACATGGATGTCAAGACAATTCATTGCAGAAAAAAGTAATTTTTTCAACAAACTGTGCTGGAAAAACTGGATAGTCACATGGAAAAAGATGGACTTTTATTATCATCTCATATCAAGTACTAGAATCAACTCACAGGTTGATGAAAATGAATGATGGCGGGAGGGAGAAATGAAGCTTTCATAAAGTGTTACCTGTCTCAGGGAGCACCTGCCCCCTCTTTGAACATTCAGGTCAGAGAAAAGCCTGGGACCTCAGTGTTTTGTTTTGTTGTGTTTTGTTTTGTTTTGTTTTTCAATTTGTCAGGTTGTTTCCATTTCCTCAGAGCACACTTGGGATGTAGCTTCAGGAAATGCTCCATTCCAAGCTGTTCCTAAATTAATTTCATCTCTACTCTGTCCATCCACAACTGGGACCTCTTCTCCAGCTGAGGGCCTGAGATGTAAGGCTTCAGGTCAGAGAGAATCTATGCAGTTGGGCCACCTGCTCCACCTAATAACACCACTAATGGCATCCCAATAATCTGTGTTGGGGAACAAGTTCTCAAGGAGAGCGATTCCATATCCTCACATATCTATTCATATCTCCTGCCCACTTCTCTCCAAATTGTAGTCATTTGTATGTTTTCAAGAATCAGGTTCCACCATACAATACTATGCAGTATCTTGAAAAGTGAAGCTGTCGCATGAATTCTCTTCTTTCAGTTTTAGCCTGTATTCATTATATCTAAATGACATGCGGGGGTGGAGTGAGGTGGGGGAAAAGAAGGGGAAGGGGAGATGAATTTTACTTTGGCAGACATCTTCATCTTATCTTGTTTAGAATGTTTTACACCCTCTCTTTCATCACCCTATTTGCAGCAATCTTTCAAATAAAAGCTCTGCAAGTAGGTGTTTGGCATAATGGTTAAGACAAACATGCTCCACATTGGAGGGCCTGAGTTCAATCTCCATCTCTGCCCCTGACTCCAGCTTCGTTGGCAATTAGTGATGATGCCTCAAGAAGTTGGGTTCCTGGCATCTATGTGGGAGACCTGGGTTGAGTTCCTGAATCTCAGGAACTGTTTGGGGTATTTGAAAAGTGACCTAGTGAATATGGGAGTTCTTTTTTTTTTTTTTTTTTTGACAGGCAGAGTGGACAGTGAGAGAGAGAGAGAGAGAGAGAGAGAGAAAGGTCTTCCTTTTTGCCATTGGTTCACCTCCAATGGCCGCCGTGGCCTGCACGATGCAGCCAGCGCATCGCACTGATCCGAAGCCAGGAGCCAGGTGCTTCTCCTGGTCTAATATGGGAGTTCTTATTCTCTCTCTCTCTTTCTCTCTCTCTCCCTCTCTCTCTCTCTCTCTCTCTATATATATATATATATATATTCTTTACCCTTTTGCCCTCCTTCACTTGCAAATTAAAAAAAAAATTAACAAAACAATTCTTTTGTTAAAGATGATATTGCCTCATCATAGGCTCTCAGTAAGACTTTGAGACTTGATCCTTGGCTGGCACCGCGGCTCAATAGGCTAATCCTCTGCCTGCGGAACTGGCACCCCAGGTTCTAGTCCCGGTCGGGGCACTGGATTCTGTCCCAGTTGCTCCTCTTCCAGTCCAGCTCTCTACTGTGGCCCGAGAGTGCAGTGGAGAATGGCCCAAGTGCTTGGGCCCTGCACCCTCATGGGAGACCAGGAGAAGCACCTGGCTCCTGGCTTTGGATCAGCTCAGTGTGCTGGCCGCAGCGGCCATTGTGGGGTGAACCAACGGAAAAGGAAGACCTTTCTCGCTGTCTCTCTCTCACTGTCCACTCTGCCTGTCCAAAAAAAAAAGAGAGAGAGACTTGATCCTCAATGAAACTGAGTCTTGGAGGCACCATATACTTCCCATTATTATGCAGAACAATTACATGATAAAGATTTCTAATACTTGGTTCTAAGATACACATTTAAATTGTCATTGAATGAGTTCAAGGTAGTATTTATCTTTTCAACCTTTATAAATACCTAAGGATAAGAAAACACATAATTTTCAAGTAGGGCCAAGAGAGGGTATAAAAATCACTTTCATTTGTAAAATTTTGAGACAAATTTTAATTTTTATAGTGGAATTGTTACTTAAGTCTGAAGGTTTGTATTTCTCTAAAGTTCATACACTGAAATTATTTTTTAAAAGTTTTATTTTTGCTTTTATTTCATGAATGCAAATTTTATAGGTACAACTTTAGGAATATAGCAGTTTTTTCCCCCATACTTAACTTCACACCCCCACTCCCATCCCACTTTCTACTCGATCTCCCATCCCATTCTTCATTAAGATTCATTTTTAATTAAATTTAAATACAGAAACCAACTCTATTCCAAGTAAAGATTTCAACAGTTTGCACCCATACAGACACATAATGTATAAAGTACTATTTGAGAACAAGTATGCAGTTAATTCTCATAGTACAACTCATTAAGGACAGAGGTTCTACATGTTCTACATGGAGATTAAGTGCACAGTGTCTTCTGTTGGTACTTTAACAATTAACACTCTTATTTATGATGTCAGTGATCACCTGAGGGTCTTGTCATGAGCTGCCAACGTTATGGAAGCACTTTGTGACCACAGACTCCATCAGTATTTGTATAAGGCCATAAGCAAAGTGTAAGTTCTCTCTTCCCTTCAGAGAAAAATACATCCTTCTTTGATAGCCCCTTCTTTCCACTGTGATCTCACCCACAGAGATCCTTCATGTAGATAATTTTTGCCACAGTGTATTGGCTTTCCATGCCTGAAATGCTCTCATGGGCTTTTCAGCCACATCCAAATGCTTTAAGGGCTGATTCTGAGGTCAGGGCATACACTGAAATTCTAAACCAAAAATGATGGTATTAGGAGGTGAAGTTTTTTGGGTGGTGATTAGTTCCCTTCTAATACAGACCCCACAGAACTGTCTTGCTCCTCCCATCATACAGAGACACAGCAGCATGGTGCCATCTTTAAGGTGGGCCTTCACCAGAAACTCAATCCGCTCGTGCCTTAATCTTCAACTTTGAGCCACTAAAATCATCAGAAATAAAATTTCTGTTGTTTATAAGCCACCTAGTTTGTGACTTCCTGTTATAACATCCCAAATGGATTAATATGATGACAGATAGTCATCTTATTGATCATTCAGCTTCACAGAATTATCTTCTAGAATTTGCTAAATGTACTTAGTTGAACCTTTGTGTCCACTCTGTCTTTACTTTTAAGATAGTCTAAGACTTCCAGCATCCAGGAAATACCACCCACATTTACTCTACAAATGGTAACAGACACTGACCTGCATTATGTTTCTGACTGCCCTACCTCCCATTCTTGTCACTTTTTGGCTAGCTTCTGATTCTTGCCTCCAAATATCATTTGTGATTTTGGGTTTACCCCTTAGACTTGGCAATTGCATGTAATCACACCAGATTTTTTGTCTGGAGTTCCTTTCATGATCTGTAGTTCAGATTTATATTCCTTTCTGCTTTTGACTTTTCTGTTTTCATTCTCCCAGTAAAGGTCTTAGTTTGGTGTACTTCTTCCTTATTAAAGGACAAATAAAAGACTAAATTGAGAGGATCTGATTTCCTTATTTAATTCTTTCTAATAGGCTGTTAGTAATCCATCCACTGGATTCCAAGATGGTATAATAGGTAAAGGGTGGACTGCTCTAGGCTAGGGGAAATAGTTTAAAAAAAGAAGTGGAGAAATATATATTTAGTGAGAACTGTAGGAAAAACAGAAGCAGAGATCCTGCAGAAGTTTGATCTTTGTAGAAGGTGCAGATGCACAGCAACAAGGATGGACACAACAAAAGACCCCAGCAACCTAGAGCTGGAGAAGGCAACAGCATTGGAGAGAAAATTGAGATCAGCCTATAGAGGCCAGTGCCACTGGTTGATATAGCTGGAAGGACAGCGTAGCTGACCTCATTGTCTTTGAGTCTGACCTGAAGCCTTTTGGGGAACAGGGTACCTATTAACAACAATGGAAATAAAGGGGCACTTTTTGCTCTTCCCATTACCCCAGAATGGCACCCAAAAACCGGCTGAGGGTGGGTGTCATCTTGGATATAAAGTAGATAACAGCTGTGGCAGCTCTGGCTTATATGCCCAACAACTGACAAGCATAAGATACTTCCTTCTCAGCAGAGGCATCCACAGCACGTTGGGTACACACACCCAGCAGTGGGTGGGGAGAAAGAGCTATTGCATCATCAGTCCAGAAGCACAGACTCTTATGTGTCCTTCTGGAAACCAGCAGGGCAAAAGCATGATTATGAAATGAGTAGGGCTGTGGACAATGGCTATTGTGCACAGATGTAGGAAAAATCCATGCTCCCCACTGACTTTTATTCTGGCTGGGGCCTGGGCACCCACATAGGATTGTAAGGTGACCCCAGACTCTCAACATATCATAGACTGTGGAGATCAAACCACCTAGGCAGAGCACCCATAGGCAACTGGCTATGGGAACATCTTAGCCTCTCTGTGGAAGGGATGGGCTAGTGGGGCAGAGTGGATCCATTGCATCCCATCACTGCAGGAGCTCTGTGCATTGAGACTGTGGGAACTCTGTGACTAATGAGAGGATGAAGGGTGTAGGTGGGTCTCTGGTCAATTACTGTGTGCAACTCCACACACTCAGAACTACTTGATTGCAATGAGGTGGGTCATTGAAGCAGGATCTGTGCTCACACTGAGGACTGCACAGGTCCTTTGTGAAGTTCATGCAGAAGTGCAGATGAGTATTGCACCTACTGAGGACTAACACCTAGGAATTAATTATCCTGGAAGTAAGGGTGTGATTATTCCAACAGAGGTGACCATACACTCCTTTCTGTTAACAAGAGGACATCTACCACCCTCAAATTGGAGGTCACCTGGATACTCTCCCTACCGTGGAGCACTGATTAGAACTCCCTGGACAAACCCAGCATACACACCTCTGGATATTCATGGAAAGAGTAGACAATCAACTAAGCCACAGAGTCATAGTTCAACGACAAAAGCTATTAGAATAAAAAAAGTATCTCCACAAATGCCTAAAAACAAACACAGAAATTCAAGAAACAGTAAGAAATCAAAAGATCAATTACAGGATTACTCAAAAGCAATGAGAAGAAAATTCAAGAATTAAAGAAATTCATATATGACGTGAATGAAAAATTCTCCCATGAAATAGAGATTTTGAAAATAAATCAAAATGAAATATTAGAAATGAAGAATACAATACATCAAGTAAAAAAACAGACTTGATGAAGCAGAAGAAAGAATATCCAAGCTACAACAGAAATCTATGGAAATTTATCAGGCAGACAAAAAAAGAAAGAAGAAATTAGAAAAATTAAAAACAGTTTATGGGGCTAGCGAGTGGCACACTAGGTTAATCCTCCACCTGCGGCACCAGCAATCCATATGGACACCAGTTCTAGTCCTGGTTGCTCCTTTTCCAGTCCAGCTCTCTGCTGTGGCCTGGGAAAGCAGTGGAGGATAGCCTAAGTCCTTGAGCCCCTGTACCTGCTAGGGAGACTGGGAGGAGGCACCTGGCTCCTGGCTTCGAATAGGTGCAGCTCCAGCCATTGCAGCCACTTGGAGAGTGAACCAATGGAATGATGACCTTTCTCTCTCTCTCTCTCTCTCTCTCTCTGTGTGTGTGTGTGTGTGTGTGTGTGTGTGTGTCTGTAACTCTGCCTGTCAAATAAAAAAAACAGTGTTGGAGATTTATAGGATGCTATCACAACCAAACATATGGGAGTTCCTGAAAGTGCAGAGAGAATGGAGTAGAAAGCATATTTAGTGAAACAATTACAGAAAACTTCCCTAGTTTGGAGAAAGTAAGGGAAATCTAAGTATAGAAAGCACATCGAACTCCTAATAGACATGACCAGAAGAGATCTTCACTACAACACATTGTAGCTAAAATTTTAAAGTAAAACATAAAAAGTATTCTAAAATGTTTACAAGAGAAGCACCAGATTACATTTGGAGGATCTATTAGACTCACAGTTGACTTCTCATCAAAAACTCTACAGGACAGGAGAATAGAGATACATGGTCCAGATCTTAAGAGAAAAAAATTGTCAGTCCAGAACACTGTACCCTACAAAGCTCTCATTCATGAACAAAATTCAAATAAAGACCTTCCAAAGAACAGAAATTGAATTTGTTACCACTTGTCCAGCCTTGCAAAACATGCTTATGGATGGGCTACATACAGAAAAAAATAAAGACAGTCATCATTATGAAAGAATGTGAAGACAGAAAATCTCCAAGTACAAAGGAAATCCAAAGTAAACAAAGAGAATATTTCTGAGAAATTGGCAGGGTCAAGTCATTACTTATCAATAGTAACCTTGAATGTAAATGGCCTAAATTCTCCAAACAAAAGATAGAGGCTATATGAATGGATTAAAAAACAAGGCCCATCTATTTATGCCTACAAAAAACACATGTCAACAAAAACACATGTAGACTGAAAGTGAAAGAATGGAAAAAGATACTCTATGCTAACATCAAGCAGAAATGAGCAAATTCCATCAAATTACTAGAAAACACTAGGAAATTCTGCAAGACATTGGCATAGTCAAAGACTTCTTGAGAAAGATCCCAGAAGTACAGGCAATCAAAGCTAAAATTGACAAATGAGATTACATCAAGCTGAGAAGCTTCTGCACTGCAATGCAAACACTCAGCAAAGTGAAGAGGCAACCAACAGAATAGAAGAATTATCTGCAAACTATGCAACTGATAAAGGGTTAATATCCAGAAACTCAACAACAACAAACAATACAGTTAAGAAATGGGCAAAGGTCTTGAACAGGAATTTTTTTCAAAAGAGAAAATTCAAATAGCCAACAGACACATAAAAAATATTCAGGATCATTGGAGTCAGAGAAATACAAATCAAAACCACAATGAGGTTTCCCTCATCCCAGTTAGAATGGCTCACATACAGAAATCAACAAGCATTAAATGCTGGTTGAGGATGTTGGGGAAAAGGTACCCTAATCCACTGCTGGTGGGAATGTAAACTGATACAGCTACTGTGGAAGACAGTATGGGGATACCACAGAAATCTGAACATATACCTACCATATGGCCCAGCCATCCCAATCCTGGGAATTTACCCAAGGGGAATGAAATTAGCATATGAAAGAGTTATCTGTACCCTCATGTTTATTGCAGCTCAATTCACAATAGCTAAGATATGGATTCAACCCAGATGTCCATCAACTGATGACTGAATGAAGAAATCAAAGTACATATACACTATGGAATACTACATAGGGATTCAAAAAAAAAGAAATCCTTGGATTGAGAGAGGCAAGATGGCGGAATAGGAAGGGAGCACACTGATAGTCTGGGGAGAGACAGTTTAATAAAAGTGGAGATACTGCAGGTTCAAGGAAGAGTAGGGGAGGAAACAGCAGAAGAAACTCTTCCAGAATGCGTGATTCACAGCGGACCTGCGTAGAGAGCATGGGAGCCCACAGTTCGGGACACCAGCGGCAGACTCAACACACCAGCGCTGGAACGCGAGGTGAGCCGAACCTCAATAACCCGAGACACCGGCAGGCAAGCGGAGAGAGGAGACTAGAGGGAACGACCCCCGGGGGGGAGAAAGTTCACCAGGCTAAGTGGAAGAGAGAGAGAAAAAAAAAGGTGACTGGTACGGACACGGGTTTCTCTCTCTCCGCTCACCTCTCAAGGGCGAGCAAGACAAAGAGCAGGCGCCATCTTGGACATACATCATAAGCAGAGCGACCTCAGGTCTGCACCGGCCCTGAACCTAGCAGAAAAACCTGACTCTGGGCGGGGCAAATTAACAGGAGATTAGGACCTAGTAAATTTGAAGTGCTACTGAACTGAGACTGTGAAAAAAGAGACGGTGGGGGAGAGAACTCACAGAATTCACGTGAGTACTCTCCAGAGACGCTACAATTCCGTATCTTTGGCAACCCAGTGGGAGACTGAAGGAGAATTTGAGCCCACTCTGAGGGCTGAACAGATTCCCTGTGTGGTCCTTGGGAAAGAGCTTCCGATCTCTGGCTCCTGTGGGTATATCATTTGCCTGCTAACTACCTTCAACTTCCTTCAGCTGTGCGGAATTACTTCCCTTTTGAATCAAAAAAAAAAGAGAGAAAGAGAGAGAGAGAGAGATTTACCATGCCTAACCTGGGAGTGTCACCTTTGGCACACCAAACAGAGCTCTCAGGCCACACCCATCTCAAGCCCTAAGGCTCCATCAAAAACAGTCCAGTTAATCTAGAGTCATAGTATAACAAGAAAAAGCACCACAGTGAAGAAACCAAATATCTCCAATATGCCAAATAACAAACGCAAAAACCGAGGTAATAAAAACAAGGAAGTCACCATGAAGCCCTCAAATGAAAAAGACACCCCAATTCAAGATTATGAAGATGAGGAGATAGAAGAAATGCAAGAATCAGATCTCAAAAAATAGATAAGAACATTAAGAAGTTCTCAAAAACAAATTCTTGAACTACAGAAATCCTTAATGGACAAGATAGAAAATCTCTCTCGTGAAAATGAAATATTAAGGAGGAATCAAAATGAAACAAAACAACTAGTACAACAGGAAACTGTGATAGTGACTGAAGTGAAGAATTCAATAGATCAAATGAAAACCACAATAGAGAGCCTTACAAACAGAATGGGTGAAGCAGAAGAGAGAATATCGGACTTAGAAGACAGAGAACAGGAAAGGATACAGTCCGACCAAAGAAAAGAAGAGGAAATTAGAAATCTAAAACATATTGTCGGGAATCTTCAGGATACTATTAAAAAACCCAACATTCGGGTTCTAGGAGTTCCTGAAGGCATGGAGAGGGAGAAAGGATTAGAAGGCCTTTTTAGTGAGATATTAGCAGAAAATTTCCCAGGTTTGGAGAAGGACAGAGAAATCCTAGTACAGGAAGCTCACAGAACCCCTAATAAATACGACCAAAAGAGATCCTCATCACGACACGTTGTAATTAAACTCTCCACAGTGAAACATAAAGAAAAGATCCTAAAATGTGCAAGAGAGAAACGTCAGATTACTCTCAGAGGATCTCCAATCAGACTCACAGCTGACTTCTCATCAGAAACTCTACAAGCTAGGAGGGAATGGCGAGATATATTATATCCTGCAAAGCTATCATTTGTGAATGAAGGTGAAATAAAGACTTTTCATTGCAAACAGATATTGAAAGAATTTGTTGCCACTCGTCCAGCCCTGCAAAAGATGCTTAAAGATGTGTTACACACAGAAACACAGAAACATGGTCATCAATATGAAAGAAGGTAAAGGAAGGAAACCAAGGAAGGAAACCTCACAGCAAAAGATCACAGGGAATTCAAAGCATATGTTAGAACTTATCTTTGGCAAATGGCAGGGCAAAGTTACCACTTATCATTAGTCACATTGAACGTGAATGGCCTGAACTGCCCAGTTAAAAGACACTGATTGGCTGATTGGGTTAAGGAACAAAACCCATCTATTTGCTGCTTACAAGAAACACATCTTTCCAACAAAGATCCATACAGACTGAAAGTGGAAGGCTGGAAAAAGATATACTATGCCAACAGAAATGAAAAAAGAGTGGGCGTAGCCATCTTAACATCGGACAACATAAACTTTACCACAAAAACTGTTAAGAGAGACAAAGAGGGGCACTATATAATGATTAAGGGATCAATACAACAAGAAGATATAACAATTATCAATGTATATGCAACTAACTACAGGGCACCGGTTTATCTAAAAGATTTATTAACGGACTTAAAGGGAGACTTAGACCCCAATACAATAGTACTGGGGGACTTCAATACTCCACTCTCAGAAATAGACAGATCAATAGGACAGAATATCAACAAGGATACAGTAGATTTAAACGACACTATAGCCCAAATGGATCTAACAGATATCTACAGAACTTTCAATCCTACAGCTAAAGATTTTACAATCTTCTCAGCAGTACATGGAACTTTCTCTAGGATTGACCACATACTAGGCCATAAAGCAAGTCTCAGCAAATTCAAAAGAATTAGAATCATACCATGCAGCTTCTCAGACCATAAAGGAATGAAGTTGGAAATTAGCAACTCAGGAATCCCTAGAGCATACGCAAACACATGGAGATTGAACAACATGCTCCTGAATGAACAATGGGTCATTCAAGAAATCAAAAGAGAAATCAAAAACTTTCTGGAAGTAAATGAGGATAACAGCACAACATACCAAAACTTATGGGACGCAGCAAAAGCAGTGTTAAGAGGAAAGTTTATATCAATAGGTGCCTACATCAAGAAATTAGAAAGGCACCAAATAGATGAGCTTTCAATTCACCTCAAGGATCTAGAAAACCTACAGCAAACCAGACCCTAATCTAGTAGGAGAAGAGAAATAATTAAAATAGAGAAGAAATCAACAGGATTGAATCAAGAAAAACATTCCAAAAAATCAGCCAAACGAGGAGCTGGTTTTTCGAAAAAATAAACAAAATTGACACCCCATTGGCCCAACTAACTAAAAAAAGAAGAGAAAAGACCCAAATCAATAAAATCAGAGATGAAAAAGGAAACGTAACAACAGACACCACAGAAATAAAAAGAATCATCAGAAATTACTACAAGGACTTGTATGCCAGCAAACAGGGAAACCTATCAGAAATGGATAGATTCCTGGACACACGCAACCTACCTAAATTGAACCAGGAAGACATCGAAAACCTAAACAGACCCATAACTGAGACAGAAATTGAAACAGTAATAAAGGCCCTCCCAACAAAGAAAAGCCTAGCACCAGATGGATTCACTGCTGAATTCTACCAGACATTTAAAGAAGAACTAACTCCAATTCTTCTCAAACTATTCAGAACAATTGAAAAAGAGGGAATCCTCCCAAATTCTTTCTATGAAGCCAGCATCACCTTAATTCCTAAGCCGGAAAAAGATGCAGCACTGAAAGAGAATTACAGACCAATATCCCTGATGAACATAGATGCAAAAATCCTCAATAAAATTCTCGCCAATAGAATGCAACAACACATCAGAAAGATCATCCACCCAGACCAAGTGGGATTTATCCCTGGTATGCAGGGATGGTTTAATGTGCGCAAGACAATCAATGTGATACACCACATTAACAGACTGCAGAAGAAAAACCATATGATTATCTCAATAGATGCCGAGAAAGCATTTGATAAAATACAACACCCGTTCATGATGAAAACTCTAAGCAAACTGGGTATGGAAGGAACATTCCTCAATACAATCAAAGCAATCTATGAAAAACCCACAGCCAACATCCTATTGAATGGGGAAAAGTTGGAAGCATTTCCACTGAGATCTGGCACCAGGCAGGGATGCCCACTCTCACCACTGCTATTCAATATAGTTCTGGAGGTTCTAGCCAGAGCTATTAGGCAAGAAAAAGAAATTAAAGGGATACAAATTGGGAAGGAAGAACTCAAACTATCCCTCTTTGCAGATGACATGATTCTTTATTTAGGGGACCCAAAGAACTCTACTAAGAGACTATTGGAACTCATAGAGGAGTTTGGCAAAGTAGCAGGGTATAAAATCAATGCACAAAAATCAACAGCCTTTGTATACACAGACAATGCCATGGCTGAGGAAGAACTTCTAGGATCAATCCCATTCACAATAGCTACAAAAACAATCAAATACCTTGGAATAAAGTTAACCAAGGATGTTAAAGATCTCTACGATGAAAATTATAAAACCTTAAAGAAAGAAATAGAAGAGGATACCAAGAAATGGAAAAATCTTCCATGCTCATGGATTGGAAGAATCAATATCATCAAAATGTCCATTCTCCCAAAAGCAATTTATAGATTCAATGCAATACCAATCAAGATACCGAAGACCTTCTTCTCAGATCTGGAAAAAATGGTGCTGAAATTCGTATGGAGGCACAAGAGACCTTGAATATCTAAAGCAATCTTGTACAATAAAAACAAAGCTGGAGGCATCACAATACCAGATTTCAGGACATACTACAGGGCAGTTGTAATCAAAACAGCATGGTACTGGTACAGAAACAGATGGATAGACCAATGGAACAGAATTGAAACACCAGAAATCAACCCAATCATCTACAGCCAACTTATATTTGATCAAGGATCTAAAACCAATTCCTGGAGCAAGGACAGTCTATTCAATAAATGGTGCTGGGAAAACTGGATTTCCACGTGCAGAAGCATGAAGCAAGACCCCTACCTTACAACTTATACAAAAATCCACTCAACATGGATTAAAGACCTAAATCTATGACCTGACACCATCAAGTTACTAGAAAACATTGGAGAAACCCTTCAAGATATTGGCACAGGCCAAGAGTTTCTGGAAAAGACCCAGGAGGCACAGGCAGTCAAAGCCAAAATCAACTATTGGGATTGCATCAAATTGAGAAGTTTCTGTACTGCAAAAGAAACAGTCAGGAGAGTGAAGAGACAACCGACAGAATAGGAAAAAATATTTGCATACTATGCAACAGATAAAGGGTTAATAACCAGAATCTACAAAGAGATCAAGAAACTCCACAAAAACAAAACCAACAACCCACTTAAGAGATGGGCCAAGGACCTCAATAGACATTTTTCAAAAGAGGAAATCCAAATGGCCAACAGGCACATGAAAAAATGTTCAAGGTCATTAGCAATCAGGGAAATGCAAATCAAAACCACAATGAGGTTCCACCTCACCCCGGTTAGAATGGCTCACATGCAGAAATCTACCAACAACAGATGCTGGCGAGGATGTGGGGAAAAAGGGACACTAACCCACTGTTGGTGGGAATGCAAACTGGTCAAGCCACTATGGAAGTCAGTCTGGAGATTCCTCAGAAACCTGAAGATAACCCTACCGTTCGACCCAGCCATCCCACTCCTTGGAATTTACCCAAAGGAATTTAAATTGGCAAACAAAACAGCGGTCTGCACCCTAATGTTTATTGCAGCTCAATTCACAATAGCTAAGACCTGGAACCGACCTAAATGCCCATCAACGGTAGACTGGATAAAGAAATTATGGGATATGTACTCTTTAGAATACTATACCGCAGTAAGAAACAACGAAATCCAGTCATTTGCAACAATATGGAGGAATCTGGAACACATCATGCTGAGTGAAATAAGCCAGTCCCAAAGGGACAAATACCATATGTTCTCCCTGATCGGTGACAACTGACTGAACACCAAAAAGGAAACCTGTTGAAGTGGAATGGACACTATGGGAAACGGTGACTTGATCAGCATAGCCCTGACTGTTAATGAACAACTTAAGACATTATCCCTCTTAGTAGTTTTTTTATCTGTTCTACTTAATATGACTGGTTTAATTCTGTAATTAATACACAGTTATTCTTAAGTGTTGAAATTTAACTGAAATGTGATCCCTGTTAAACATAAGAGTGGGGAATAAGAGAGGGAAGAGATGTATAATTTGGGACATGCTCAAGCTGACTTGTCCCAAATGGTAGAGTTAGAAACATACCAGGGGATTCCAATTCAATCCCATCAAGGTGGCATGTACCAATGCCATCTCACTAGTCCAAGTGATCAATTTCAGTTCACAATTGATCATAATGAAAGGACTAAGAGTCAAAGGGAGCACATAAGCAAGTCTAGTACCTGCTAACACTAACCGATAGAATAAATAAAGGTTAGAGTGATCCAACATGGGAAGTGAGATACTCAGCAGATTCATAGAATGGCAGATGTCCTAAATAGCACTCTGGTCTCAGAATCAGCCCTAAAGGCATTCGGATCTGGCTGAAAAGCCCATGAGAGTATTCCAGGCATGGAAAGCCAAGACACTCTGGCAAAAGATCTCTGTGAGTGAGATCCCAGTGGAAAGAACAGGTCTTTAAAGAAGGAGGTACCTTTCTCTGAAGGGAGGAGAGAACCTCCACTTTGACTATGACCTTGTCTAAACAAGATAAGATTCGGAGAACTCAGAGGGCTTCCATAGCCTTGGAAACTCATGACTGGAGCATAGGGAGATTAGTGATGCCATAGACAGGAGTGTCAATTGGTAAAGTCAACAACAGGAGTCACTGTGCACTTACTCCTCATGTAGGATCTCTGTCCTTAATGTGCTGTGCATTGAGATTTAATGCTATAACGAGTACTCAAACAATATATTTCACTTTGTGTTTCTATGGGGGTGCAAACTGTTGAAATCTTTACTTAATGCATACTAAATTGATCTTCTGTAAAAAAAAAAAAAAAAGAAATTATCAATTCCCAACTTGACTCTCACTGGGATTAAACATGACAATAGGTCTGATCTGATTTCATCATCATTTAAAAAAAATCATCTATTATCTTTCACTTTATGCTTCTGTGTGGGAGCAAACTGTTGAAATCCTTACTTAATGTATACTAAACTGATCTTCTGTATATAAAGAGAATCAAAAAGGAATCCTCATGTGAATGGAAGGGGAGAGGGAGTGGGAAAGGGGAGGGATGCGGGTGAGAGAGACGATATGGGGGGGAAGCCATTGTAATCCATAAGCCGTACTTTGGAAATATATATTCATTAAATAAAAGTTTAAAAAAAAGAAAAAAAAAGAAATCCTTTTGCAACAAAATTGATGTAGCTGGAAACCATTATACTTAGTGAAATAACCCCATTCAAGGATACAAATATTGTGTTTTCCATGATCTGTGGTAACAAATAGAGTACCTAAAAGATAGACTATAAGAATGAATTTGATGTTTTGAAACTCTGTGATTGCTTACAGTCTTTATCTCTACTGTTGAGGAATAGTGTTTCTTTCTTTCATACTATTTGTTGAACTACTTACATGTTTCAGGGTTAATTTTATGAGTATAAAGTACACTGAAAATAGATGTTTGTAAAAATTGAGAAAACTGAGAGAGGGAGGATGAAGAAGGGTGGGAATGTGGGCAGAAGGGAGGGTAGGGTGGGAAGTATCACTATGTTCCTAAATCTGTATACAGGAAATATTTGACATTTGTGTACCTTAAATAAAAATTTTTAAAAAGCTTTATTTCCAGTATAACTTCTTGTGATTCATGCAGATAAAGGCTGTGTAGTACCACCACTGAAATGCTGCCAGCCAAATGCATTTCAAAATCAGAGCAAATATCTTAGTAACTTGCTTTTCTCCAAACTGAGACAGGCTTTCCCAAAAATTTGTCTTGCCTGATGTAGCTAGAGCAGCATCTTGGCCCCTTACCTTTCCTAGTTTGAATTCGTTACTTGTCAGATGATATTTCCCAAAATAGTTTTCACATATGGGCAAGATTTTCCTTCTACACTAATTTAACCATAAGAAGGGTGTTTGCCCTCTCTCTGGGAAGCACAGAGGTCTCCCTGCACTCACTGTTCTAACTTCTCCACCCCCTCATCAGTGTAAACATACTCCACAGTGAATGTGCTTTGTTATTTAAACCCAAATAAGTAAATAAGCAAGCAACAACAATGACCCATCCATCTTCAGTATGGCCAAGAGAACATTCTGGTACTGTGAGGGACAATTATAGACTTTATTTCATGAATTTACATTAAGATGATGCCTTGCTTAGGGTTTTTTTTTGCTAACATCTTAAGAATTTAACTGTATACTTGTTCAAAGGATGAGCCTGCATGTTCTTTTTTCTCAGTTCTCTTATCTCTTTATTCACTTCTCTAAAGTATATTTCAAAGTTCTATTTATGCTAAGATAATCCCATTCTAGCACGATTCGTTTTAGTAGGACTCTTGAAAATGATGTTGACTTGTGCACAGGTATTGAACTCCTCCCTCCCAGAAACCATCTGAAATGAAAATTCTTAGAAAAACCTGGATTAACTCAGAAGTGCTGTAAGAGACTACAAATATGCCAAAAAGTCTAATGAGATTCTGCTACCCATTTGTTAACTGCCAGTAAATTGAATGATGATGCTAAGGATTGGCCTCATGCTTGTCTTTCTGAGAAAGCAAAAAGCGATCACAGGAAATGATCAGGAGATGCTGGTGAAATCCCTTCCCATTCTGATTAGGTTAGAGGCTGCAGCTGAGGGTGGCCCTGAGTCTGGTGAGGATTAATCCAGCTGCAGCCTTTTTTTGCAACTTAGAATCAAAAGCATTTGGAACAAACTCATATAGGTCACTTAAATAATAGAAATCCTCAGAACATGAAGGATTATTCCCATGGATGACAGAAAGTAATGACATGAGTGAGGCCTGTTGTGACTTTGCTGTATATCTCAGTGGAAGCCAGAAGAAACAGAAAATAAAGTGTATGAGAATCAGCTCTTTATCTTAGAAATGCAGAAGTAGGGTTTCCGTAGGTAGTGATAACCTACTGAGAAATTATCCAAATGATTTTGTATCAAATAAAACTCTTCAATAAATTTTTTTTTGCCTTCAGAGATGACTGAAGAATAACAAGTTTCTACCAATGTAGATATAGTTTCACAAAAATGACTACTTCACTAATGGAAAGGGGAAAAAAATCAAATGATTATCTCAATTAGAAATCAAAATGCTCCTTAAGCAAATTTCCTATCCATTTCCAGTGATAACAGTTTTTAAAACTGGACAGAAAACTATGTTTGAAATGATTTTATATTCAACATAAAGCTATGTCAAGTCTGCATCAAAGCATTAAAAATGTGCTTATCCTTTGCCTCAAGAATTCAATTTCTGGGGTTGGTATTGTGGCACAGGGGGGTAAGGCACCACCTACAAACCCGGTGTCCCCTGTCAGAGCTGGTTCAGGTCCCAGCAGCCCAGCTTCTGACCCAGTTCCCTACTATTATTCCTGTGAAAGCAGTAGAAGATGGCCCACATGCATGGGCCTCTGCAAACTTTCTTGGAGACCCTAATGGAGTTACTGGCTCCTGGATTCAGCCTGGCCTAACCCTGGCTATTTAAGAATTTGGGGAGTGACTCAGCAGATGAAAGATCTCTTTTTCTCTCTCTCTCCTTCTCTGTTACTCTGCCTTTCAAACAAATAAATCTTTTTTCAAAAAAGGAAAAAGACTATCAGCAGGTAGCATTTGACTCCTGCCATAAAGCAATATTTTGTACAAAAAGGTTGATCCTATACTGATAAATTATAAAAATAAGTTATGAAGCAATCTGTATACCATCACACTCATTTTCTAAATGAAAAATAAGTACTATTCTAGAGCCTGGACTGTAGAGCCAAGAGAGACAAAAGACTCATCTCCAGAGGGCAATGCATATATGTGAGAATCAGAATGAATTCCCTGAAGGCTGAAGCCTGAAAAAGCTCCCCTTTCCTCTTTATTTCCTGAATCCTACAACTGCCATGAAAAGGTGCCCAGCTAGCCTGATAGATGGATTTTTGGCAGGTTTAGGGGAGCCAGATTGGCCCATCAAGACTTTCCTAGATGAGCCTGGCCCCCAGCAACCCACCAGATGAATCCTATTGCATGAGTGGTCCCTGATGAGACCACCAGTCAGAAGTGCTGGTTGTGTTCAGCCACTAAGTTTTGAAGTGGTTTGTTATGCATTACTGCTGAGTCAGATAGTTTTAAGTGATGTCACTGACATCTAAGTCTGTAGATCAACCACTAGGACTAGGGGAGGCAAGAGGACCATGGAAAGAGGTCATGGAGTAGGCCGTGGGGATGCCAGCTCAGAGCCAAGGGTAGGACTTAACGCCTGGGATGAGGGAGGTACAAATGCAGAGGGCCACTTCTTAATCCAGTCTCCATGGCTACATGCCACCATGTTATTACTCTTTGGAGTGCCACGGAATGACCTTCCCAGCATAAAACAGGATTCTCAGGATTTGTATTTAACTCCCTTTACTGAGAAAATTAGAACCATCAGAATTTCCTAGTAATTGGGGATGCAGTCAACTTCAATATTCTTTCTGGATAATAACTTGGAATTTGGGCCCAAAATCCCTACATGGTTTTTTTTTTAATTTATTTGTTTATTTGAAAGTCACAGTTACACAGAGATAGAGGAGAGGAAGAGAGAGAGAGTGAGTCTTCTGTCTGCTGGTTCACTCCCCAACTGGCCAATCCGAAGACAGGAGACAGGAGCTTCTTCTGGGTCCCCCACATGCATGCAGGGGCCCAAGGACTTGGGCCATCTTCTACTGTTTTCCCAGGCCATAGTAGAGAGCTGGATTGGAAGTGGAGCAGTCAGCACCCATATGGGATGCCGGCGCTGCAGGCGGTGGCATTACCTGCAATATCACAGTGCCGGCCCCCCTGCATGTTCTTATAAGAATTTTTTGTAAGGGAGTTGTAAATGAGTGTCCTAGGGTATGTCACAAACACCACTGAATTCCTAAAAGGGACATGCATGCATTGTGGGATCACCTGTGACCCTGAGATATTTTGACTTGTTGGTCAGGAATGGTCCCTGTCATTATTTTGTGTACAAAGGAGGGCCTCAAGGAGTGCTGCATGAGTGTCCACATGTGTCCGTAACCTCACATTGCTTTGGTGAGTTTAAGACTTATTTCCCATCCAGAATCCATCAATTACAGGATTCTCACTCTCCCAAGTATAAATAACTTAAATCCTCTTTCTCATAGAACTTTAAAAAAGCCCTCAGATGCAATACTCCATCTATTCTAATTATAATCATAGATAAGTATATTCATATTTATATTTTAAATAATAAGAGCTTTAACATAAGAAGGAATAACTTTAACATAAGAAGGAATAACAAGTGGGAAGATTGATTGCCTGTTAAGTAGTCATTCAAAACATCTGAAAAACTCTTCATGCACTGTGGGAATGTGGTTTGGGTATCAGTCCAGAATTACACTCCAGCAGTCCTCTGCAGAATGTGCATTGACTAAATTGGTGAATTAGTCTGATCCTTCTTACTATTATTTCATTCTATTCCTGTGTTCTACACATCTTTCAATGGCATCACCACTCTTCTTCAAACCTAGGCCTTGTCCCTTTTAAATTTTTCTCTCATCTTTCAATGTTGGCATCTAACCAGACACTAAGCCATGTGGGTCCCTCTGCCATTATGTCATTGTTCTCTTTCCCTCCCTCCATGCATAGTTATCCATAATATACATTTTCCATGACATTTTTGATGCCCTCTCATATGCATGGGATTTAAAATTTTTGGAACCAAAAAGCTTACTTTTTATAATTTTTATTTTATTTATTTGAAAGGCAGAGAGA
Organism: Oryctolagus cuniculus; assembly: GCF_964237555.1. Classification (NCBI taxonomy): domain Eukaryota; kingdom Metazoa; phylum Chordata; class Mammalia; order Lagomorpha; family Leporidae; genus Oryctolagus; species Oryctolagus cuniculus. The sequence goes on along the minus strand of NC_091450.1, from coordinate 4,122,501 downwards.
CAAAGTATGAGAGAGAGAGAGAGAGAGGGAGAGAGAGAGAGAGATGGCAGGGTCGTGGGGAGAGAGTGAGTGATTGATTGATTCTATCTGTTAGTTCACTCCACAAATGCCCACTACTCTGTAACTACTCCTGCTGGACTGAGGGTAACTCTAGGAGCCAAGAATACAGTCCAAGTCTCCCAAATGGGAGGCAGGTACTGAACTACTTGAGCTACCACCACTGTCTTCCAGAGTGCATCCCAGGCACTCTGATGTGAGGAATGGGTTTTCTTATCTTCTAGGCCAAATTCCCAGCTCACTTATCTTCTAATTCCATTTTCATGAAGATTTTGCAGTACACATGCAATCCCAGGTATCTATGCTAGTCACGTACTGCAGTAGGTTGCATTAGGAATTTGTTATCACATGTCCTGTATGAGTCAACAAAGCAGTTAGATTCATGAAAATATAATTAGCTTCACAGGAGAAACAAAACATAAAAGCAATCAGAGGTCTTTTTGATCTTGAGCATAGAAGTGGAGGTATGATTGTTCTCCATGGAAAATCTGCTTAAAAGCTACAGTTTCTGCGAGGATACTGTGCCACAACTTGCTTAGGTACAACTGGGCTGAAAATGTGACACAAGATGTCCTTGCAGCATCCAGCTGACTGGCATGCAGAGACACCAGTGAGCTGCTGGGCAAAGGTTGTACTGACACCAGCAAACTGGCAATCCAAGGTGACATCTGTGATAACCCAAGGTGAGCAGTCATTACAGCATGAATTCCTCTAAATCCCAAGTTTTCTTCAGCCTCTAGCTTGCTATTACTGAAGAAAAACTGATCAGAAACAGCTTTGGCAGGAGAAAGGCAGATCTAGAGTTGTAGGCTGAATTGTGTCTTCCCCCTCAAAATTGGTGTTCTGAAGTCCTAATTCCCCAGGATCTCAGAATGTGGCTGTATCTAGAGTGTCTTTACAGAACTAATTAAGGGAAAATGAGGTCTTATAAGTGGTCCCTCATCCAGTATGACCGGTGTCCTTGTAAGAACAGGGACAAGGAGACACACAAACCACAGAGGCAACAGTATGAGGACATACTGAGAACGAAACCATCACACTCCAATGAGAGAGGCCTCAGAAGAAACCATACATACTAGACCATGATCTTGGACCTTAGCCATGAGAACTGTGAGGACTGAATTTCTGATTTTTCAGCCATCCAGTCTGCTGTGGTCTTCTGTCAGGGTATCCCTAGAAAACAAATATACCTGGGAACATTCGAATTTTGAAAGCTCCTATAGTCCCTCTTTCAAAAGCAAAATATAATATATATATATACACATATACATGTATATATATATATATATATATATAAAGGTATCTTAATTTTTCAACTCTGGCTAATTACTTGTTTTTGACAGGCAGAGTGGATAGTGAGAGAGAGAGACAGAGAGAAAGGTCTTCCTTTTGTCATTGGTTCACCCTCCAATGGCCACCACGGCTGGCGTGCTGCGGCCGGCGCACCGCACTGATCTGAAGGCAGGAGCCAGGTGCTTCTCCTGGTCTCCCATGCAGGTACAGGGCCCAAGCACTTGGACCATCCTACACTGCCTTCCCGGGCCACAGCAGAGAGCTGGCCTGGAAGAGGGGCAACCGGGACAGAATCCGGCGCCCCGACCAGGACTAGAACCCGGTGTGCCAGCGCCGCTAGGTGGAGGATTAGCCTATTGAGCCACGGCACCGGCGTATGGCTAATTACTTTTGAAGGATATCTTGATTGCTTTACTTGAAAATAAAAATAGCAAAAATAAATTTACATGAAGAACATATTTTATACTTATTAAAATTTATTTGACCTCTCCTTATCATAAAACATAGGGTGCTATGATTTTTGCTGATTGCAAACTCTTGCCCCCAAAGCCAGCTGTGAGACCTTGTACCCCAGGAAGCCCCCAGGCAAAGCCATGCAATGGTCTCTGAAGTTTTGCTGAGAAGGGAACAAGAAGCTACATCATATAACATTCCTTCCACACTGGTGAGGGAATCTTTGCCAAAATGTCCTTAAAAATCTGGATGATCTCGGAGAGTATGAAAATGCCCAAAACAAAGGAGATAGCTTCATGCATCACCAGAATTAAAACTGTTGTAATTTTGTCTTTTTTATGATTTATTTATTTTATTTGAATGGCAGAGTTACAGGGAGGCAGAGGCAGAGTCGCAGAGAAAGAAAGAGAGACAGAGAGAGAGAAGTCCTCTATCCGCTGGTTTACTCCCCAGATGGCCGCAAAAGCCAGAGCTGTGTGGATCTGAAGCCATGAATATCTTCCAGGTCTCCCATGCAGGTACAGAGGCCCCAGGACTTGGGCCATCCTCCACTCCTCCACTACTTTCCCAGGCCGTAGCAGAGAATTGGATCAGAAGTGGAGTACCTGGTACTCCAACTGGCTCCCACATGAGATGCTGGTACTGCAGGATGGGGACTTACCCACTATCCCACAGCACCAGCCCCAAAATTTTGTCTTCATATTTGCCTTAAACCTACAGTTATTACTCCAAATTCAGATTTACACTGAAAATATTTACCCATTCTTCATATCCAGTATCCCAGCACTTCATACCTACTGCTTCCCTTCCTTTCCAGTAATCTCTCCTTTGATCCTGTCCCACCCAGGATAGTACTGATGGAGTCAATGCTATATATCCTCTGAAGCATGAGATCAATTTGCTATATGACCGCATGAGGAACTCAGCTAATCTCTCCACTGAAGCTACTGCAAAATTTACACACACACACACACACACACACACACACACTTAAAGCTTCTCAAAATGATCCTAATAGCAATCGGCAAATCAAGAAATATATATTTAAGGAAATTTTGTTTAAAAAAAGTTAAGTCTGTGGCTAAACTAAGATTAAAAGCAAAGATCCAAATGAATAACCTAACTTTCTACCTTAGGACACTGGGAGAAGAGCAAGCCAAGCCATAAGCAAACAAACTGAAGGAAATAACGAAGATGGAAACAGAAGTTAATAGCACAGAGAATTGAAAACCAGTCAAGAGAATTACCAAAAAAAACTTATTCTCTGAAAAAAAAATTAACAAAATTGGCAAGTGTAAGATACATTGAGAAAAAAAGAGAGACAATTCAAATTAATGAAGATGAAATAAAAGAGGGCACATTGCTAATGACTTTACATAAATAAAATAAGCTATGAAGGAATACATATTATAAACAATTGTACACCAACAAGTCAGACAAACCAGATGAGATGGACAAACACTTAAAAAGTTACAAATTACTGAAACTGACCCAGGAAGAAAGAAATAATATGTCAAGTGAACAGACTGAATGAGAATCAAAAAACTATCAACAAAGAAAAGTCCAAGCCCAGATGGCTTTACAAGTGAATTCTTCCAAACATTCAAAGAATTAACACTAATTTTTCACAAATTATTCCACAAAATAGAACATACTTCAACTCAGCTTATGAGACCTGTATTAGCTTCATACCAAAAATAGGGGAAAAATCAAAGTAAAACTGTAGACCAATATTTCTTATGAATAGAGGTATAAAATACCTCAACAGAATAATAAGAAATCACATCCAGAAGTATATTAAAGGCAATATATTCCATGGATATATAGGATTTATTCTAGGAATGCAAGGATAGTTCAACATCTGAAAAATCAATTACTACTTAAGGATTATTCAAAAAGTTCATGGAATATGTATGTAATTTTTTAAAGTGCATGTATTTGCACCAAAGTAATTTTTTCATTCCATTTTTCATGAAATTGTTGAATTATTTTTGTATTATGTCAATATAGTAAAAATTTAAAACTACAGAGTAGGGGCCGACACTGTGGCGTAGTGGTTTAATGCCTTGGCCTGGAGTGCCAGCATCCCATATGGGTGCCAATTTGAGACCTGCCTGCTCCACTTCCAATTAATACATCAAGGTTGCAGAATACTGGGAGCAGACAAAAACAACTGTATTTTTGTGTATTTGCAAATGAGAAATGTGAAAATTAAGAAAAAATCCATGCACAAAGGCATAAACAAAAGAATAAAATTCTTGGGAATAAATCTAAGAATTTCCAAACTTAGACTCTGAAGACTAATAAATATCACTGACAATAAGGAAAATCTAAAAAATTAGGGGACCATCACATATTTATGCATCAAAAGATTTTTCACCATTAATTCATTAATTACATTCAATGTAATCCCTATCAGAATATTTGCTGACTTCTTTGTAGAAACTGACTAGCTGACTAACAAATTCATATGGAATTTAAGATATATGGAATAGGGGTTCAGCATTATGTACAGTGAGTCAAGATGCCGCCTGTGACAAGAGCAGCCAGTATGAGTACAAGTTGGAGTCCCAGATGCTCCCCCTTCCAAACTAGCTCCTAGACAATGCACATGGGAAATCAGAAGATGGTCCAACTGCTTGGGCCCCTGCAACCCACATGGCAGACCTAGATAGAGATTCAGGATCCTGGCTTTGGCCTGGCCCAGCCATGGTTGTTACATTGCATTTGGAGAGTGAACCAGTAAATGGAAGATAGATATCTCTCTCAATCTCTCTAACTCTGCCTTTCAAATAAATAAATAAATGATACTTGGGGTAGAAAACATCCTAAAAGAAATGTAAGAGGGATATTTCCTAGTTTCAAAATTTCTTCAAAAGAGTGGTAATCAAGACATTGTGGTACTGACACAAATATAGACATATAAATCAAAGAAATAGAATTGAGGGTCCAGAAATAAACTATGCTTGTGTAGTCAACTGATTTCAACAAAGATGCCAAGACCATGCAATGGAAAAGAACAGACTATTTACCAAATAGTGCTGGGACAACTGGATATCCATATGCAAAACAATTAAGTAAAAAAATGAATTTGGCCTCTTGCTTCAACCCGTATACAAAAATTAATCCAAAATTGATCAAAGACCTAAATGTAAGAGCTGAAACTGTAAAACTCTTAGGAGAAAACACAGGGGTAAATCAAAATTCTTCATGACCTTGAACTTGTCAATAGATTCATATATATGACATCCAAAAATATGAAAGATATGAAATAGATAAACTACAACAAAATCAAAAACTTACATGCTTCAAAGGATACCATCAAGAGGTGAAAGCATAACTCACAGAAATGAAGAAAATATTTATAAATCATATATCTAATGAGATATATCTAGCATGCCTAAAAATGTTCACAACTCTATAATAAAGGCAAACAAACCAATTAATAAATAACAAAAAAATTTCAAGGAAGTTATACACATGGTCAATAAGCACATCAAAATATTCTCAGGTCATCATCAGTCATTGAAGAAATGCAAATCAAAAACACAGGGAGATATCAATTCACAGTCATCAGAATGGCTAAATAAAAACATTGTATAACAGAAAATATTTGCAAAGATGACAAGAAATGGGAACCATGCTAGAGGAAATGTAAAAGGGTAAGCACACTTGAAAAAAGCTGTCTAGCAGCTCCTCAAACACAGATTTGTTATCTTGTTAGCCAGTAATTCTACTCCTAAGTATTTAAGCAAGAGAAAGTATAATATATGTGCACATATGTATATGAATATGTAGAGCAGTACTCACATTATTCATAGTAGCCAAAAGGTAGAAAAAACCCAAGTGTCCACCAACTGAAAGATGGATAGACAAAATGTGAGACATCCATTCAATAGAATATTATTCACCATAAAAAGGAATGAAACACTGATACACACCACAGCTTAGATGAACCTTTAAAACAGTATGCTTGGTCAAAAAAAAAAAAAAAACAGTATGCTTGGGGCTGGTGCTGTGACTTAGTGGGTAAAGCTGCTGCTGTGGCTTAGTGGGTAAAGCCGCTGCCTGCAGTACCTTCATCCCATATTGGCACTGGTTTGAGTCCTGGCTGCTCCAGTTCTGACCCAGCTCTCTGCTATGGCCTGAGAAAACAGTAGACAATGGCCCAAGTCCTTGGGTCCTTGCACCCATATGGGAGACCCAGAGGAAGCTCCTAGCTTCAGATTGGCACAACTACAGCCATTATGGACATTTGAGGGGTAAACCAGTGGATGGAAGACTCTCTCTCTCTGCCTGTACTTCTCTATAACTCTGTCTTTCAAATAAATAAATAAATCTGAAAAAAAAAACCAGAATGCTCAGTAAAAGATACCAGTTACAAAAGTATACATACTACACAACTCCTTTCACATGAAAATCCAGAACCCACCCCCTTATCCTCGGTTTTGCTTTCTGAGGTTTCAGAGTCACAGTTTGAAAATATTAAATGAAAAAATCTAAAAGTAAATAATTCATGAGGTTTAAGTACCAATTATTACAGCATTGCTATAATTGTTCTATTTTATTGTTGTTTTTAAATTCTCACCATTCCTATTTATCAATTTCAACTTTATCATAGCTATAGAGAAAAAATATATCATATATAGAGTTCAGTGCTATCCCTGGTTTCAGGCATCTACTAGGTGATCCTGGAACATATCCCCTGTAAATAATGGAGGGCTACTGATTAGAAAAGTATATAGCAATACAAAGTAGGGGTGCTTGTAGCATAAGGTTAGGGGTCGATGCAGAAGAGGATGATCGCTAATGGGTACAGAGTTCTTTATGAGATGATGAAAATAGCCTAGGATGTACTGTCATAAAAGTTGTATATATATGAGAATATATTTTCAAACCACTGAATTTTATACTTTAAATGTCCAAATCATACAGGATGTGAATTACATTTCAGAAAGCTAATGTGAAAGAAAAAAAGGAAAAAAAAAACTTCTGACACCAGAAGAAATCATTCCTAGTTTCAGGCCTTCCTATATGGGATATTAAAGAGTATGGTGAGTAACAATCTCAACTTTACCCCAAAACAAGGATTCCAGTGGACTCCTAGCTTCCCTATGAATTTCTACTAGATTTTGGAAGCTCAACAATGTCATCTATTCAAGGACTTCCAGCTGTTGCCTGGTCCTCTGTGGCCCCCTCCCAGTTAATGGGCAAGGGTCCCAGCCACTGTCCCGAGCTCTGCCTCTGCTTCACATGTCATCCCAGAGCTTTAGTTTCCCCCTATGTACACTCAGCATACTAACCCTTGCTCTAACTGGTTCTCCAATACGTGTGAGGAACAAAGGAAAAGATGAAAGCATTATAAAAACAGAGGATATTATTCCTTATTCCTTTGCATTCTCCTCAAAACACTTTAGCAACCAGCCCCCATGGAGAGAAGACCAAGTACAAAGCAAAAACAAAATTCCAAGGGCCAGAGCTTTGGCTCACTTGGTTAATCCTCCACCTGCGGTGCCGGCATCCCCTATGGGCCCCGGGCTCTAGTCCCCGTTGCCCCTCTTCCAGTCCAGCTCTCTGCTATGGCCTGGGAAGGCAGTGGAGTATGGCCCAAGTGCTTGGGCCCCTACACCCACATGGGAGACCAGGAGGAAGCACCTGGCTCCTGGCTTCAGATAGGCGCAGCGCACCAACCATAGTGGCCATTTGGGGGGGTGAACCAAACAGAAGGAAGACCTTTTTCTCTGTCTTTCTCTCACTAACTCTGCCTGTCAAATAAAAAAAATTGTTTCCAGTCAAATTCGAAAGGTGTTTCCATTAATTAAGCTTTGAAGTTGAAGAACTAGTACACCATTTGAATATTTCATCAATCTTTTAAAGTGCAAAATCAAGTTACAGCCTTTGTCAAAGGAACCAATATTTTTCAAGTAACATCTCATAGATAAAGGACAGAAATGTAAAAAATATCAAACTATATTTTTAGCATGATACGAAAACAATAAAACAGCTTTTGAAATTATAACTTAAAAACTAATCTTGGTCCCACTAGGAGCATACTCAGCTTTAGCTTTCTTTCCAAAGCACATTCCCACATTAGCAATTGATGCCAGGCTGCAATGCCGTAGCAGAGAAAGCAAGTCCAAAAAGAAAAAGAAAAGGTGTGATTCAGTCAGTTTTAAGTAATCACCTTTTCAAGGGGAAATAAAAAGGTCCAGCAGTCTGGCCTTCAGGGACCCTCCCCCCCACTTAACGGACTTGGCCATTTATGCAGATGCATAAATTCATATCATGAGGGAAAGCCAAGTTCTTTTATGATGATTTTCAATATTAATAACAATTATTTGCATACTCCACATTGCTTCACATGTTATCCCATTCAATGATAACAACATGAGCATTGTTTTTTCCATTCACAAATTGTAGAACCCTACAATTCAACTCTTCCCACATCCCTGCACTGAGAGACTTAGTCAGTGCTGACTCTGCCAGCCCACGTCCTCACACCTACATCCAACAAGTTCCACCTTTGAGTGCCTATCTGAAGGAGCTCAAGATTGTCAAAAGAATCTACCATTTGAGGCCTGGTGTTGTGGCACAGCAGGCCTGCTGCAATGTTAGCATCCCATATGGGCACCGGTTCAAGTAATGGCTGTTCTACTTCCCACCTAGCTCCTGGGAATGCTCCTGGATGGCCCAAGTAACTGGGCCCTGGCATCCACATAAGGGACCAGGAAGAATCCCAGGCTCCTGGCTTTCGCCTGGCCCAGCCCCAGCTATTGTGACCATTTGGGAAGTGAACCAGTGGATAAAAGATTTCTCTCTGCCTCTCTCCCTGTAACTCTGCCTTGCAAATAAATAAATAAATCTTTACAAATAAATTTACCATGTACTTTAGCCAACACCTGACCACTGATCCCCCATTACCTTTCTTGGATCATTTTTTAAAGTTTATAATTATAAATCCTTTGAGATGCATCATGTATGAATCTATCTCCTACAACACAAGTATGTCTTACGGACCTAAAAGACATTCCTTTGGGCCAGCGCCGCGGCTCACTAGGCTAATCCTCCGCCTAGCGGCGCCGGCACACCGGGTTCTAGTCCCGGTTGGGGCGCCGGATTCTGTCCCGGTTGCCCCTCTTCCAGGCCAGCTCTCTGCTGTGGCCAGGGAGTGCAGTGGAGGATGGCCCAGGTGCTTGGGCCCTGTACCCCATGGGAGACCAGGAAAAGCACCTGGCTCCTGGCTCCTGCCATCGGATTAGCGCGGTGCGCCGGCCGCAGCGCGCCAGCCGCGGCAGCCATTGGAGGGTGAACCAACGGCAAAGGAAGACCTTTCTCTCTGTCTCTCTCTCTCACTGTCCACTCTGCCTGTCAAAAAAAAAAAGACATTCCTTTGAAATGCAGTCATCAGGAAGACAAGCCCTTGGTCTCCAGGTCTCTGAGAGAGGATAGAATCCTAGCTTTGATAATTGCCACCTAACACACCTGCCTAATCACAATTACACCAACTAAATGTCTTATCCTTTATGTAATTTTTACCTCCTTAACTCTACTAAGCCCCTGCTCACTCCTTCTCCCTACTCCTTCACTGTCCGTTTAATATGCCCAATCATCCCTGCACAAGTCCCAGTCACCTTGCACAAATGGGAAGAGAGCTCTCCTCCCCTTACAGTTAGTTGTTACTGAATAAAACTGCTTTCAACACTTCTAACTAATGTCCAGCTTTGCTCTCATTGGCAACACACATGTACACACACAGACATACAGACACACCACACACAAAGTAAATGTGGTCAAATATAGCCAGCTCTCCTCTTCCTTGTGTCTTGGACTTGACCCAAGCCACCTGTTCTGTCCTACCTCCCATCATCTCATCACCCCAGGAGTTTCCAGGGCTTCTCATCTGTAGCAATGGAAAAGCTTCCTCTGTATCTGTCTTCAATCCATCTCCCAGGTAAATCACTCTGCATCTTCCTCCCAAAGTACAGGTTACATCATAGCTTCCTCTCTTCAAAACATCTGCACTGTTGACAAGCTAATTAGCATTCAATACTCTGCACTGGTTGACTAAGCCTCAATTTCATTTCTATCCCTGAACTAACATGCCAGGGGAATTCAGAGGCAGGAAGAAACAAGTCTTCCACAAACTGTGGCACAAGACCCAGACAAAAACAGCCTTGCAGAATGATAGCGTAGAGGGATCATGAAAAACATATGGTCCAGCCATTCACAGGAAACTTCAACCCTATCCCAGCCATTGCCTGAAAATGTCCCGTATGATAAAAGAGGCATTATCCCCTGAAACAATTCAGAATTTCAGGAAAGCATCCTTGATCCAGACTAGAAATTGTCATTCTGAGGCAAGCGCTGTGGTGTAGCAGGTAAAGCCTCCATCTAAAGTGCTGGCATCCCATATGGGTGCTGGTTTAAGTCCCAGCTGTTCCACTTCCAATCCAGCGCTCTGCTACAGTCTGAAAAAGCAATAGAAGATGGCCCAAGTCCTTAGGCCCCTGCACCCACCTGGGAGACCCAGAGGAAACTCCTGGCTTCAGAACAGTGCAGCTTTGGCTGTTGCAGCCAACTGGGGAGTGGACTAGCGGATGGGAGACATCTCTCCCTCTCTCATTCACTCTCTCTCTGCCTCTCCTCTCTGTGTGTAACTCTGCCTTTCAAATAAATAAATCTTAAAGAAATAAAGTTGATATCAGGATCTCATTGAACTTGTATTCTTTTTTGCTCATTTTGAAAATTCGAGGGTAGGCATTTACCCTAATGGTTAAGCCACAGATTGGGGTTCCCAATTCTACATCAGAATACCTGGGTTCGTGTTCTGACTCTGGCTTCCAATTCCAGCTTCCTGCTAATGCAAACCCTAGGAAGCAGCAGCGATGGCTCATCCAGTTGGGAGGCCTGACTCCCAGTCTCAGTCAATGCAGGTGTTTAGGGAGTAAAATAGTGGGTGGGGGTACTCTGTCTCCCTCTCAATTAGAGAGACTTCCCCAACTTCCTCACATCCAGTCTCAACTCAAGATAGACTTCAAATACAGAGTTAAGGGGCCAGCGCTGTGGTGTTTTAGCCTAAGCCTAAGCTTCCACCTGAGGCACCGGCATCCCATATGGGCGTGGGTTCCTGTCCCAGCTGCTCCTCTTCTGATCTGGCTCTTTGCTTAGGGCCTGGGAAAGCAGTAGGGAATGGCCCAAGTGCTTAAACCTCTGCACCTGTGTGGGAGACCTGGAAGAAGCTCCTAGCTCCTAACTCCAGATTGGCCCCACTCCAGCCCTTGCAGCTATTTGGGGAGTGAACCAGCGGATGGAAAACTCTGTTCTGTTTCTCTCTGTGTCTGTAACTCTGCCTCTCAAATAATAAATCTTTTTTTAAAGTTAATATAGTTTCTCTTTTAAAAAAATTGATCAATGAACAAACTGCAACAGAATGATGTATTTTTAAAGCATTTTCTAAAATGCATTGGAGGATTTAACTACAAAAATTTAAAACTTCTGAGCCTAAAAAGTAATAAAATATAAAAGCAAAAAAAAAAAGGCTGAAATCACGTCTGCAGGAAATAAAGCAAGGTTAGGTGCTATTATTTAACAAGGAGAATATGCCAATAGCTAGGAAAACATTCAGATAAATGGGTATCAGTAGAAATTTGCAAAAGAGAAATACAATCTGTAAACTAACATGTTGAGGAAAAGTGTAGCCTCACAAGAAACAAAATAATGTATTAACATATTGCCAGCTTTGCCAACAATTAACAAAAATTTACATTTTTTATGCTGAACACTCAGAGATTGTGGTAAAATCAGCACTGTTCTACTTTTTCCAGAGAAAGTAGAAACTGATAGAGACTTCTAGAAAGAAATGTAGCAATAAATTTTGCAGCTACTTTTTTAAGAGTCTTACAGTTAGTTCATTTTTTACTTCCATAATAATGCAAAATACAAAAAAGTTAAAATATGTGAGTATAAGTATCTAAAGATCAGAATAATAGAAGCATATGTCTGAGTTTTGGCTATATAGGATATGTCCATATCATAAATTACTACTTTATAATGTGATATATCATGTGTCTATGTTCTAACATTAAAACATGTGTAAACAAACATGAAAAACAAAAAGTAGTGTTAATATATAAACACTCTGATTATAACTATACACAAAGATCTTGGTCTCCCTCTCTTTCTGGAAATGTATTATAAGGATTCACTTTTCATGAGTCAACCTTTGAGGTTTATGAGTGACTTGGATCTTCTTTTATTTGACTAATTTATAAGGGTACTTCAAAAACTCATTGAAGGGGCCAGTGCTGAGGCACAGTGGGTTAACATCCTGGCCTAAAGAGCCGGCATCCCATATGTGCACCGGTTCGAGACCTGGCTGCTCCACTTCCCATCCAGCTTTCTGCTATGACCTGGGAAAGCAGTGGAAGATGGCCCAAGTCCTTGGGCCCTTGCAACTGAGTGTGAGACCCAGAGGAGGCTCCTGGCTCCTGGCTTTAGATTGGCGCAGCTCTGGCCAATGCAGCCAATTGAGGAATGAACCATCGGATGGAAGACCTCTTTCTCTGTCTATGCTTCTCTTCTCTCTGTGTAACTTTGACTTTCAAATAAATAAATAAAATCTTTTTTAAAAACTCATTGAAAATATAATTAAAGAAAACTATATTCTGGTGCAAAAATAATTTTTGAAATTCATGCAAAGGTCTTCCAAAGGCTCATGAAAATGAGTTATGGAAAAACAAAACAGGTTTCAAAACAAATTTTCGCACCTAATAAACTTGTCTTTCACTTTCATCTTCCATGAAGTTTTTGAGGTATTCTCATTCATGCACTTACACTTATATGCAGAACTAAAAATAAGCACAAAAAGAAATGCAGTTGAAATTCTACATCTAGATAATTCTAAATGCTGTCACCATTTTGATATACAACAGTTCCTTCCAATAATAAGTCATAATTGACCTGTATGAGTCATTTACTCTATGCCAGGTACTTTTCTAATTTCTTCATGTATAATCACTTAATATACATCAAAATATTACAGAAGAATCTTCTGAAGAATCCTCAATCATTATCTCCATCTTATAAACAAGAAACCTAAGTACCAATAATGTAAGCAACTGGCTAATGTTTATAAAGCTATATACCAGCAATGCTAAAATTGCAATATGTATCATTTCCACATATATTTAATAGAATCATTTAAACATAATTTTCATCTGCTTTTTAAATTTAGCAGCATATTTTGATCATTTTAATTCCATTACTCTTCCACATCCCAGTTAATGATTATATGGTAGAAGTTTATTGAGCAATGGTTCATTTATCCAATCAATTATTTTGGACCATTTGTGATTTCCCAGTTTCCTAGGAGTATAAAAATAATGGTAAGTGTTTACAAATAAATTTTAACATATCAGTGGTGCATTACTTTTAAGAAACTGCTAAGGGGCTGGCACTATGGCTTAGCCAGTAACACCGCTGTCTGCTGTACTAGCATGCCATATGGGTTCTGGTTCAAGTCCCAGCTGCTCCACTTTGAATTCAGCTCCCTGCTAATGTGCCTGGGAAAGCAGCAAAAGACAGACCAAATCCTTGGGCCTCTGCACACACATGGGAGACACAGATGAAGCTCCTGGCTCCTGGCTCTTGGCTTTAGATCTGACCAGCTCAGGCCGTTGCGGCCATATGGGGAGTGAACCAGAAGATGGAAGATATCCTTATTCTCTCTCATTCTCTCATATTCTCTCTGTGTGTCTCTGTCTCTCTCTCTCTCCCTCCCTTCCTCCCTCCCTTCCTTCTTCTCTCCCTCCCACCCTCCCAATAATCTTGCCTTTCAAATAAATAAATCTTTGTTTAAAAAAAGAAACTTCTAAAAGAAATATTGCTGCATTAAAGGGTAGAAATTTTGCATTGTCTTTTAGCCAAAAACTTCCCCTACTTGCCAAAAGACAGAAATCTACAGATTTGAGAATTTGAGAGAGTCCAAAACACCTTAATTCCAAGAAATCCACATCAAGAGACACCAGAGTCCGGAGCTTTGGTGTGGTGGGTGGGGCTGCCACCTGCAGTGCCAGCATCCCTTATGGGCGCTGGTTTGAGTCCCAGCTGCTTCACTTCCAATCCAGCTCTCTGCTGTGGTCTGGGAAAGCAGTAGAAGATGGCCCAAGGCCTTGGGCCCCTGCATCCATGTGAAAAGACCTGGAGGAAGTTCCAGGCTTCAGATTGGCACAGCTCCAGCCTTTGTGGCCAATTGGGGAGTGAACCAGTGGATGGATGACCTCTCTCTCTCTCTCTCTGTCTCTCTGCCTTTCCTTCTCTTTCTGTAACTCTGACTTTCAAATAAATAAATAATTTTTTAAAAAGAGACACCAGTGTCAAACTTGTGAAAACAATGAAAAATTCTTGAAAGAAGTGAAGGAGAAACAGTACATTACCTAAAGCAAGAAACAATTCTAATGACAGCAGATTTCTCATTAGAAATTATGGAAGCCAAAAGGAAGAGTCACTAAACTTTTTTTTTTACTTTTATTTAATGAATATAAATTTCCAAAGTACAGCTTATGGATTACAATGGCTTCCACCCCATATCGTTTCTCCCACCCGCATCCCTCCCCCTTCCCACTCCATCTCCCCTTCCATTCACATGAGGATTCATTTTCGATTCTCTTTATATACAGAAGATCAGTTTAGCATACATTAAGTAAAGATTTCAACAGTTTGCTCCCACACAAACATAAAGTGAAAAATAATAGATGATTTTTAAATGATGATGAAATCAGATCAGACCTATTGTCATTTTCAATCCCAGTGAGAGTCAAGTTGGGAATTGATAATTTCTTCTCTCTTTTTTTTTTTTTTTACAGAAGATCAGTTTAGTATACATTAAGTAAAGATTTCAACAGTTTGGACCCCCATAGAAACACAAAGTGAAATATACTGTTTGAGTACTCATTATAGCATTAAGTCTCAATGTACAGCACATTAAGGACAGAGATCCTACATGAGGAGTAAGTGCACAGTGACTCCTGTTGTTGACTTTACAAATGGAAGAGTCACTAAACTTTTCAAACACTAAGAGATAAGAACTGTCAGCCCAGAATGCTATCTCCAATGGAAATATCTTTCAAGAATGAAGGGGAATTGGGCCAACATTGTAGTGTAGAGGGTAAAGCCTCCACCTGCTACAACAGCACCCCCACATGGATGTCAGTTCCGGTCCCAGCTGCTCCACTTCCAATCCAGCTCCCTACTAATGGTCTGGGAAAGCAGGGGAAGGTTGCCCAAGTGCTTGGGCCACCCATGTAGGAGACTCAGAAGAAGCTCTTGGCCCCTGGCTTCAGATCAGCCCAGTCCCAGCCATATGGTCATTTAGGGAATGAACCAGTGAATGGAAGAAATCTCTCTCTGTGTAACTCTACCTTTCAAATAAATAAATCTTAAAGAAAAGAATGGAGGATAATCAAAATATTCTCGGATGAAAGAATTCTAAGATAATGGATTACTAACAGAACTACTCTAGAAGAGTGGCTATATGAAGTCCCAAATAAAGGGAATATTAAAAGAAAGGCTCTTAGACTATCAGGGAGGAATAAAGAATTTCGTAAGCAAAGATAGGGGTAAAAATAGCAGCATTTCTTGAGTTTTCTAAATTAGATTTGATGATGGAAGCAATCATCACAGTGCTCTCTGGTGTGATTCTAAATCTACGCAGAGGGCATCAGAAAAGTTTGTGGAATGGGACATTCAAAGATTATGCACATTTTCCTTGAGCTTTCTGAAGGGACAGAAAACTTTTAAAAGAACAACATAAGCAGGAGAGGGAAAATAGACTACAAAGGAAGTATGAGTTCTACACTCATTTGAGATGCTAAAATAATATCACTGTGATCATTTCTTCTCACAAATCTGTGATGACTGTATTTCTTCTGAACACATTGAAGATTGGAGCAGTTTAAATGCATTCACAAGAGACAATGGGCTGGCACATTTGCAGAAGTTGTCACACAAACACTCAGGTGCACCATAAGCTAACAAATCAACATCTCCAGGGCAGTGTATTGGGGAGCACAGAGGAGACTAACAAAAGGAGGAGCAGAGCTGCATGTGTGTGTGTTTCCCTGACCCAGTCTGGTTAGAGACCTCATAAATGAGGACTCCAGGGGCAATGGCAGACCTACTGCTTCTGAGATCATCTCATCAACAAGGGACTCAACCCTGGACCTTCTTCTTCCTTTTCTGCCATTAGCTATAATTGGAACATAACAAAATAAAACAAATACTTGCAAATGTAACAAATAAGCTATATAATGTACAAGTTAAACATTAAATTAAACTCAGGTGATTAGAGTGTTAATGAACTGAAACCAGAGCTTCCAAATTGCTTTAAAGAATTACCATGTAATAGAGAATCCAAATGTAATCAAATGACAACAAGAATGATAAGAAATAAAACACATTTATTTGGATCATATGATTAGAGATTTTATAAAACTATGAAATATGTAATCTAATAAAACCAATTTATAAATGCCTAACATAGTTTATCAGACATATGATCCTCTATGCATTATAATAAAAATATTAAAAAGGAAAATTGCTCAAAGAGAAATCAAAATAAAATTTAGTGAAACTGAGTAGAGATATGACTTTAGAATGCATGGAGGAGAAGACTTTCAACTTAAAAGCAATGAAAGCAATATTTCCACAGCCTTTATTACAAAAACACACAAAAGAGGGAGAAAAAATACCATTTCTTACAATAATGTCCACTAGGACTAAATGATGATCTATTTTTATTTTATAACAGTGATTTTTTCCAAAATAAGAATAATGAAATGTTTGATTTTCAGCAAGTACCTCTACAGTGATTAAAAAGATGTAAAAGATTTCCTGTGTGAAAATATGAAATAAAAATGAAAGAACAAGTAATGGGGAAACATATGGAATATCAATTCATGGTGCATATTAACTGAAAGAAATGTATTACTCAGCAATATAGATTTCAAAGTATTTAGATATAAAGGTGTAATTCCATAGTGATTTGTTGAATCCCATAGAAACATATTCCATTAGAATATTTTCCATCATGTGTGAAATATCTATTTTAAGACAATTTACTAATTGTTACTCTATTTGAAAGGCATAGAATAAGAGAAAAAGGAGAGAGAGAGAGAGAGAGAGAAAGAGAGCGAAAGAAAGAGAGAGAGCACACACGCGCGAGAGAGATTGATCATTCATCTGATTTTCTCTCAAAGGCCGGCAACAGCAGGGTATGGAATGCCAAACTCAGGATTCTAGATTTTCATATGTTTCTCCTATATGGGTGGCAGGAGCCTACATACTTAAGCCAACATCTGCTGCCTTCCAGGATATGCATTTACACAAAGCAGAACCAGAAGCACAGGTGGTATTCAAACACAGGACTGTGATACGGGATGTGTGCATCTGAAGCAGCATCCTCTGTGCTACATGGTCACCCAAAGACCACACTTTTTTACTCAATTTGTTAAAATACAAAGCTTTTCCATGGTATAATTTGCAAAATATTAATTCTTTTTTTATTTGAACTGATTAGCACCAATGGACTGACAGTGGCATAGCCAATGACCACAACACCCTGTACACCCAAGATAAGTGAGTCATATGACCATAATATCATTGAGGAGAATGAGATGATGAAGTCCACCCAGTACACGACCACAAAGAAACTCACCAGCAGTAGAATGGTCTGGGTGGCCCTTTTCTCTGGGGAGGATCTTGGGGAGAGGACGGTGCTCTGAAGGTACTGGGACCTCCTCTGATGCCTGGACAAGAGGATCACCATGTAGACACTTGAGAGCAGCATGATTGCTACAAGGAAGATGTCCCTGGATGTTGTCAGTGTGAACATTAAACTCCTGATGCTAGGGCTTATGGGGGAAAATGAACAATATTTAGTGAGAACCATCAGATTGGTTTGGGTCACATTGGAAGACGCCACAGTGTGGAAGATCGTGCTAGTACTAAAACACAAACAGAGAATCCACAATGATAAGAGTAAGTAGAAGATAAAATGTATGGATTTATATTTAAACTTTGCCAACCAGGAAGTGCTGGGACAAATGGTGATGGCCTGGAAGATGCTCAGGAGGCAGGTGGTGCAGATGGAGAGGCCCCTCATCACCCTAATTATGTAGAACAAAGTCTTACACTTGAAGTCATTGAAAAAATTCAGGGACTCAAACAGGTCTAGAGACCTCAAAAATAGCACAATGAGAAGCATCACTGTGTGTACAAGGGCCAGATGACAGGTGATCAGATCAGTGAGCTTTGGCTTGTGACACTGCAAGAATGTGAAGATGTGCAGGAGGAGGAAATTGTTGCATAAGATTCCAATGCCAGCTTGGCAGAGAATATATTTATTAATAGCTACATGAGCAGAAAATGTGCTCATCTTATTAATGGGGAGGATACACATGCATTCTTGAAAAGCAAATACAGTAGATCTCACATCATCAGCAAGTATTACTCTGCATACCAGAAAACCAAATTGTGTGTTAGCTTCCCATCTTCAGAATGTTCTTAAATTTCTGCTATTTTCAGTTTCCATACCAGA
The DNA here is from genome assembly GCF_964237555.1 of Oryctolagus cuniculus. Lineage (NCBI taxonomy): Eukaryota > Metazoa > Chordata > Mammalia > Lagomorpha > Leporidae > Oryctolagus > Oryctolagus cuniculus. The sequence continues at coordinate 4,104,104 of NC_091450.1, read as the reverse complement.
TATTCCTTATGTGAAGTCTTCAATTCAATAGGGTATGTGAAATTCTGCTTTCAAATAGCAAAAGAACAAATCATAAACACTATAATTTGAATGAATTTTGATCAGCATCAGCACATGGTGATATTTTATTGCTAACAAAATTGTGGAATAGTCTCCCATGCTTTAAAAAACTCTTAGATCTGCAATAATTAAGATCATTCTTTTCAAGCCTTATTAAACATAGCTACAATGTTAAAATTTCACTATTACGTTACCATGCTATTACATGAAACATAAACAAAATAATGTTATCTAATTAATTTAATCTGGGGTTTTCTTTCCATGTCTTGCTGCTATAACAAAAAGATTAAATAACATAAATGTATTTTCTCACAGTTCTGGAGGTTGGAAATTCCATGATCTCGGGTACATAATTTGATGCTTGTTTTTCTTGCTGTGTTTTCCCATAGCAAAAGGTTAAAGAGCAATAAAGCAAGAGAGTACACATGCCCTTTTAAAATGGCACAGCCTATACCGTGAAGGTGCAGCCTTCATGGCCTGATCACCTCTGAATAACCTCACCTCTTAATACTACTTAACTGGCAATTAAATTTCAACATAAGTTTCAGAGGGGACATTTAACCCACAGCGATCTGATAAAATACTTATTTATATGATGCTAAGAAAACTGAAAATTATCACATTCCCAAGGCCAATGAATGTGATTGTTTTCAAAGCCACCTGTATCACTGTAGGCCCAACAATGTAAGTATTCAAGTATGTTGGGAAGTTTTGTTCTTGGTTCATATTTAGAAATTCATAGTTGAATTAGGAAAAAAAGTATAATTCCAATTGAAATGCTTGTGTTTATAATAGGGAAATCATGGAGTCTTATACATTTGATACCCTTTTACCAAAAGCTTCACTTACTAAAATATTTGTGTATGTGAACTGCCAGACAGCCTGTTGCTACTACGAATAAATTGATGATTCTCAACAAACATGGTTTTGCTCTCAGGTTAGACCAGGAGAAGTAGCAAAATCATATTGACTTAAAGGCACAATCATAATCATTCCCAGATTTTAAGAGTTCCTCTTAAGTATAGTGAAAATAAATAGGGCACAGATACCAATGAACACTTATTTTTCTTGAATACACCTAGATCATTTTATTAATGCAATGCATTTTGAGCCATAAAACAAGGAGATGGTCAGATAAAATATTGCAGAAAATAATTTTAGTATTTCTTCTCTGACCCAAAGTTATATCTACCTCACTCTTTTGGATGCAGTCCTATCACCATCTGCAAGTGTTCATCTGCAGGAGGACAACACACTATATCAGAAAGGTTCTGAGGACCTTGGTGCTGATGCTGGACTCTAGAGAACTATGGTTCCAAAGAAGAGAATTTAGTAGATAAAAACAGGAACTGCATTAAAGATATTTTAGGCAAAGGATTTAGCTATTGCAAGCTAATAGACACATATTACATATTTTTACTAAAGGCCATTAATTCCCTGTAATTTAAACTTAGGGACCCTGTATTTGAATTTGCTGAATTTGCAAGCCATGACATGGAAACAATTAAAGGGTTTTGAATAACACAGTGCAGACAATAGGAAAAAGAAAATAGAAGGTATGCATAGAGATCAAATCCATACATGTCAGATACAAGTTGATCATAGTGTAAAGGAAAGTGGATTCCAAATGATTTATTTAAAAAATATACAAATGTGAAAACTTACCTTAGAATTTGCCATGAAAGAAAGAGACTCAATTACCATTTTCTGCTGGTGCCAAGGGTGAACCTTATGAAATCAGAAGACAAATAATGAAGATGTATTTCATGATCATTTTTCTTATTTTTATTTTACTGTCAATATTGCAAGCTCCAAAATATATATGTAATTGTGAATTATGGTGAGACAAATAGCACCATTTAACATACTAAGAACAAATGAATTACTGTAAAATATATGGACTTATGGCCAGTGCCACAGCTCACTAGGCTAATCCTCCACCTAGCGGAGCCGGCACACCGGGTTCTAGTTGCGGTCGGGGCGCCGGGTTCTGTCCCAGTTGCCCCTCTTCCAGGCCAGCTCTCTGCTGTGGCCAGGGAGTGCAGTGGAGGATGGCCCAAGTGCTTGGGCCCTGCACCCCATGGGAGACCAGGAAAAGCACCTGGCTCCTGCCATCGGATCAGCGCGGTGCGCCAGCCAAAGCACACCGGGCACGGCGGCCATTGGGTGAACCAACAGCAAAGGAAGACCTTTCTCTCTGTCTCTCTCTCTCACTGTCCACTCTGCCTGTCAAAAAAAAATATGGACTTATATCAGAAGCAAAGAGAAGTGCAATGAAAGGAAGAAGCCTTTTACAAGAACACAGGAGCCATTTTATACACAATGATATGTCATTTTGGATAAAAATAACTGTAAGATTTTCATCTTTATGTTGAAATACAGAGAAATGTTGATTTAAAAAATATTTTTTGACAGGAAGAGTGGACAGTGAGAGAGAGAGAGAGAGAGAAAGGTCTTCCTTTGCCGTTGGTTCACCCTCCAATGGCCGCCGTGGCCAGCGCGCTGCGGCCGGCGCACCACGCTGATCCGATGGCAGGAGCCAGGAGCCAGGTGCTTCTCCTGGTCTCCCATGAGGGTGCAGGGCCCAAGCACTTGGGCCATCCTCCACTGCACTCCCTGGCCACAGCAGAGAGCTGGCCTGGAAGAGGGGCAACTGGGACAGAATCCGGCGCCCCGACCGGGACTAGAACCTGGTGTGCCGGCGCCGCTAGGCGGAGGATTAGCCTATTGAGCCGCGGCGCCGGCTGATATTATTTATACATAGATTTTTTTACTCTGCCTAGCTCAGATGTAGCTATATAACCTATACTACAAAATAGTATCTTTTACTTCATTATTGAATTACACAAATCAAAAATGTTTTTCTCATTAATTGACTGTATTTTGTATACCATTGTAAAACCTGCACACAGAAATTTTTGGAAATCTAACAGATATGATTGGCTTGCATATATCTTATCATCATGTGCCTATACATCATAAACATGAGAGGTTGAGAGTCACAACAATAGTCTAAGGTAGGGAATTTGGAAGGAAATTGAAAACCTGTTCCCTCTGTTGCAGGGGAGGCTCTTTATCTCGGAGTGCCCATGCCCAAACACAAGAAATACATAACGCGGGCCGGTGCCGTGGCTCACTAAGCTAAACCTCTGCCTGCGGCGCCGGCACCCTGGGTTCTAGTCCAGTTGGGGCGCCAGATTCTGTCCTAGTTGCTCCTTTTCCAGTCCAGCTCTCTGCTGTGGCCCAGGAAGGCATTGGAGGATGGCCCAAGTGCTTGGGTGTCTATACCCGCATGGGAGACCAGGAGGAAGTACCTGGCTCCTGGCTTCGGATTGGCACAGTGCACCGGCCGTGGTGGCCATTTGGGGAGTGAACCAATGGAAGGAAGACCTTTTTCTCTGTTTCTCTCTCTCTGTCTAACTCTGCCTGTCAAAAAAAAAAAAAGAAAAGAAAATAGTGAGTTCTACAGATTGTTTCTTGAGGCATTTGATTCTCATCAGCAAGGCACGGCTAATTCTCATCATTACTTTGCTTCATTTTTTCACTTACATCCAGAATAAAATTTATTGATTCTATCTTTATGTATGTTATTTCATATTGCTTTAGCAAATCATAAGCATATTTATTTGTGTTACAATGAGATGATAAGATATACATATACTTCAAATAATGATTCAGTCATTAATTCAGTTGTGCATTAGCCTGTACAGTTGTTATGTCTTTGTGATAAGAACATTTAAAATCTCTGTGAGAATTTTGAAATAAACAGTACATTAATCATAAGAGTCATTATGTTGTAAAGCAGATCACTGGGGTGTGTTTCTGTTTTAAACTTACACTCTGTACACTTTGCCATTTGGCCTTTAAAGGCAAATAGGCGGATGGCCTGCTGAATTCTGCATTCTGATGAAACTAATGATGACTCATTAGTCATTCAAACCAACTGATCATTTAAAATATATTTTAAATATGAAATAAAAGGATTAAAACTTTTAAAGTAAACAGAAATAGTATGAAAATTAGAGGATTTCATTCTTAAAGGATCTAAGTTCTTGAAATTTGAACTTTTTTCTGTAATCACAAAATATATTTTTATTGACATGCTGATATTACATTATTTCAAGATTATAAATGCAATGTTTTGTTATGAAAATTTTAAAATTTTCAAGATATTTAAAACAACTTACTCATAAATTTGAATTAACTCAAAGTAAAAATAAAGCATTCTGGCCGGCGCCGCGGCTCACTAGGCTAATCCTCTGCCTGCGGCGCCGGCACAACGGGTTCTAGTCCCGGTCAGGGCTCCGGATTCTGTCCCGGTTGCCCCTCTTCCAGGCCAGCTCTCTGCTGTGGCCAGGGAGTGCAGTGGAGGATGGCCCAAGTGCTTGGGCCCTGCATCCCATGGGAGACCAGGAGAAGCACCTGGCTCCTGGCTCCTGCCATCGGATCAGCGCAGTGCGCAGGCCGCAGCGCGCTGGCTGTGGTGGCCATTGGAGGGTGAACCAACAGCAAAGGAAGACCTTTCTCTCTGTCTCTCTCTCTCTCACTGTCCACTCTGCCTGTCAAAAAAAATAAATAAAGCATTCTTAATTAGAACAGTCTTGATGTTTTTCAAAACAAAATTTCACATTATGTATATAGTAAGTGAAAGTGATAAAATTATTTAAAAAAATAGTCAGATACAATTGTAATTTCAATGCAATATCCTATGACTATAAATATTGTGTCTTCAATCTGTGAATTATAGCCTCATAAGACAAATGAAATTGAGTTTTACATCTGCAACATCTTCTGATTTCACTTGTGATTCTCTATGTTATAAGGCTGAAATTCTGAGAACAAAGTTCTCCTCCTCATCATTAATATCATCCTGCAACATCTAACAGCCCTCTTTCCTTTGGGGCACTAGTGGCTACTGACAAAGCTGAGAAACACACACTCACCCAGCTGAGTCTCTGCAGGGAGCCCATAAAGGTGAGATGAATCTACACCCATGTGGTTATAAGAAGAGATGCAATGAGCTCATCTCCCATCAGGCCAACAATTTTCATGTCACCTGTAAAACAGAACAAGCCCTGGACTTGAGATTTTCACATACAGGAGACACTAGAGGGGAAAGTGGAAAACCACAGGGCACAAACAGCTGAGCCTCACCTTTCTCACATGTGAACACATCTGCCTGTGAGAACTGTATGGTCTCCACCCTTCTCAGCAACACAGGAGTCTTGCAATAGCTCCAACTTCAAAATGAGTCAGTGCCACTACAAACTTGCCAATGTTTTCTGGCTTATTCAGAAGACTCTAGTAACTTTCTCATCTATCATCCAGCTCTCAAAAAGTCATATCTAGTATAATTAGTGCCTTTATAGGAGAAAGAAAATTCCCATTTCTAGCAGCATTGTGAGGTTTGATACACTTTATCCTTCTTTAGAACATTATGTTGATTTGGACTTTGTGGGTTTTCATACTCCTAGACTCTCAGATTTCTTTGATACCTTGGTCACATGAATAATGCTTGTCTCTCATTTATATACGTTTTACCTTGTTTTGTGTAATTTTGCTTCATGCTTGCAACTTCACTGTCCAATGTGTGGTCATGCAGATATACCCTTATATTTAATTTAATAGCTTTCTACTTCTAAATCCTATAATTAGGTATACTGTGTTTTTCCTTTTTGTTAATGGAAAAATTTACCATGAAAACTTTTCTTGAAGATATTTAAGTGAATACTACATGTTTAACCATAGGTACTATGTGCTGCAGATTTCTATAATTTAATTTTTGTATAACTAAATTTAAACCTATTGAAAAACCCTAGCATTCAATGGTAGGATATATTTAACCATTTCACAATGTAAGTATGGAACATTATGTAGTACATGATAAAAGCATAAAATATATGCATCAATTTTTAAAAATTTATTTATTTATTTGAAAGGCAGAGTTGTAGAGAGACAGAAGCAGAGAGAGAGAGAGAGAGAGAGAGAGAGGTCATCCTTCCACTGGTTTATTCCACAGGTGGCTGGAACAGCCAGAGCTGAGCTGATCTGAAGCCAAGTGCATGTCTGGAGCTTCTTCTGGATCTCCCATGTGGATGCCAGGACCCAAGGACTTGGGCCATCTTCTATTGCTTTCCCAGGCCACAGCAAAGAGCTGGATTAGAAATAGAGCAGCCGGGACTCAAACTGGTGCCCATATGGAATGCCAGCACTGCAGGCGGCTGCTTTACACACTACACCACAGTGCCAGTCTCTCAATTATTTTTTAAAATGATTTATTTTGTATTCATTTAGAGGCTGTGAGAGAGGGCATATGTGATGGTATTTCTTTCTTTCCCCAAAGAAACCTTTTATTTAAGGAATACAAACTTAATGCAGTTCATAAGTACAACTTTAGGAATATAATTATTCCTACCACATCTGCCCTCCCACCCACACTCCCACTCCTCCTCCGCCCTCTCTCATTCCCAGCCCCATTCTCCACTAAGATTCATTTTCAATTCACTTATACAAAGAAGACTAACTCTATACTAAGCAAAGGTTTCAACAATTTGCACACACACAACAGTTGAGACAAGGGCTGTCCATATCTTCCACTTAACACATTGAAATGAAATAAATCTTTGAGAGCAAGTTAAAAATGTTATTTCTTAAAACTGCCCACAGGCCGGCGCCGCAGCTCACTGGGCTAATCCTCCGCCTAGTGGCGCCGGCACACCGGGTTCTAGTCCCGGTCGGGGCGCCGGATTCTGTCCCGGTTGCCCCTCTTCCAGGCCAGCTCTCTGCTGTGGCCAGGGAGTGCAGTGGAGGATGGCCCAAGTGCTTGGGCCCTGCACCCCATGGGAGACCAGGAAAAGCACCTGGCTCCTGGCTCCTGCCATCGGATCAGCGCAGTGCGCCGGCCGCAGCGAGCCGGCCGCGGCGGCCATTGGAGGGTGAACCAACGGCAAAGGAAGACCTTTCTCTCTGTCTCTCTCTCTCACTGTCCACTCTGCCTGTCAAAAAAAAAAAAAAAAAACTGCCCACATAACCATCACTGGAAGCCTATGCTGAGAAATGCTTAGCTTAGCATTTCCTATAATGCTTCAATGTGCACATAAATCATTTGGGATTTGGTTCCATGCTCTAAGACAGCAAGTTTCTGAAGGCTTAAAGTGGGCCCCATGAATTGGCTTCTCTAATAAGTTCCCTGTTCCTCCTCCTAGACTCAATATTTTTATCACTGAGCCAGAGAATCAAGCTCAGTTCAGGCTCCCTTACACCCATGTATTCCACATGATGTCCATGGGCTCCCAGTAAAAACCTCAAATCACCATCTTGAAACACAGTTCTTTATTGGTTCTTTTTATTTTTTTTTAAATTATGAAAATAAATTTTATTTTAACTCACAAGTAAAAACGTTATTTTAAATAAATTCAAAGCAACATAGTTGATACTGAGTTAACCACACACAACATTGTTTTCTCTTAAAGTGCTCAAATACAGACTAAAGGATGCTTGCATGTAACAAGTTCTGTAATGGCGTAAAATTATACAACAATTATTTTTCATGATATTTGAAACACTGAGTTATATACCAAGTTTACCTATCTCTTGGAAGAAAAACACAATTAAAATCATTGGTGATCTAATCTGTAGTTCTGTCTCCACAAATAAAACCTATCACTTTTCATAAAGAGAAATAAAAAATTATACCATCAAAAAGAAATAATCTGGTCTCGTTCAACAAAGGGGATAAAGGACCTCAGGTTAAGTCTGGGAGATCAACAGTTTTTTTAAAAGATTTATTTATTTATTTATTTGAAAGTCAGAGTTACACACAGAGAGAAGGAGATTCAGAGGGAGGGAGAGGTATTCTATCCACTGGTCCACTTCCCAACTGGCCACAACATCCGGAGCTGCGCCAATCCAAAGCCAGGAGCCAGGAGCCAGGAGCCCTTTCTGGCGTGCGTGCCCTTTCATGTGCGTGCAGAGACCCAAAGACTTGGGCCATCCTCCACTGCCCCCCCAAGACGTAGAAGAGAGCTGGATCAAAGCAGAGCAGCTTGGACGTGAACCAGCACCACAGGTGGTAGCCCCAACCTTAGGCCACAGTGCTGGCCACTCAAGGGTCTCTATTATTTTACCATATCACTCTGGATCACAAGACAATGGATAATAACATGCAGCCCATCAGTATACATCAATTCCATACCACACCTTTGCCCTCTTTCATAAAGCAAGAATATAGATTTAAGGGTAGAATTAATATGATGTTACCACTGAAAGACATTTTTGCTGTCATAACTCAATATCCAGAGGAATCTTCAAGAAATACCTCATTGTTCATTCCCCAAAATGTGAGATCAACCAATACTAAATACACTTGAGAAAAAAAAATAAAATATTTTTACCTTATATTGCTCCCTACAACTCCAATTAAAATGTTTTTACAAATCATTTCCATTTTAGCAACTTAATGTAAATGAAAACCCACCTTCACATTGAAATAGAAGAAATGCCATTTGTGAAACTACAAATAGGATTTTCATAGGAGAATGAAATAGCAAATTCTTGTATCCAATTACTTACCATAACCAATGAGTATAACTTGAAGCTCTATTGCAACTCAAGTGAAGACAATTAGGCCACTGCTATCATTGTCTCATCTGTGCACTTGACTCATCTTTTATTTCCAATTCTCCTACGTCTTTATCTATGGTTTAATAGTTTTCTTCTTTCACTTCTTGGGAATGACATCATTAGCACAAATTTTCCTCATTTTAATGTTTGCCAGTTTCTTTTTTTTAACTTTTATTTAATGAATGTAAATTTGCAAAGTACAGCTTATCAATTACAATGGTTCCCCCCCCATAACTTCCCTCCCACCCGCAACCCTCCCTTTCCCACTCCCTCTCTCCTTCCATTCACATCAAGATTCATTTTCAATTCTCTTTATATACAGAAGATCAGTTTATCATATATTAAGTAAAGGTTTCAACAGTTTGCACCCTCATAGAAACATAAAGTGAAAAATACTGTTTGAGTACTAGTTATAGCATTAAATCACAATGTTCAGCACATTAAGGACAGAGATCCTACATGAGGAGTAAGTGCACAGTGACTCCTGTTGTTGACTTAACAAATTGACACTCTCGTTTATGGCATCAGTAATCACCCTAGGCTCTTGTCATGAGTTGCCAAGGCTGTAGAAGCCTTTTGAGTTCACTGACTCTGATCATATTTAGACAAGGTCGTAGTCAAAGTGGAAGTTCTCTCCTCCCTTCAGAGAAAGGTACCTCCTTCTTTGATGACCTGTTCTTTCCACTGGGATCTCACTCGCGGAGATCTTTCATTTAGGTCATTTTTTTTTGACAGAGTGTCTTGACTTTCCATGCCTAAAATACTCTCATGGGCTTTTCAGCCAGATCTGCATGTCTTAAGGGCTGATTCTGTGGCCAGAGTGCTGTTTAGGAAATCTGCCATTCTATGGGTCTGCTGTGTATCTCGCTTCCCATGTTGGATCGTTCTCTCCCTTTTTATCCTATCAGTTAGTATTTGCAGACACTAGTCTTGTTTATGTGATCCCTTTGACTCTTAGTCCTATCATTATGATGAATTGTGAACAGAAATTGATCACTGGGACTAGTGAGATGGCATTGGTGCATGCCACCTTGATGGGATTGAATTGGAATCCCCTGGTATGTTTCTAACTCTATCGTTTGGGGCAAGTCAGCTTGAGCATGTCCCAAATTGTACATCTCTTCCCTCTCTTATTCCCACTCTTTTATTTAACAGCGATCACTTTTCAGTTAAGTTTCAACGCTTGTGTATTGATTACAGAATTCAACCAAAAGTATTAAGTAGAACAAACAAAACAAATACTAAGAGGGATAACATATTAAGTTGTTCATCAACAGTCAGGGCAAGGGCTGATCAAGTCACCGTTTCTCATAGTGTTCATTACACTTTAACAGGTATCCTTTTTAGTGCGCAGTTAGTTGTCACTGATCAGGGGGAACATATGGTATTTCTCTATTTGGGACTGGCTTATCTCATTCAGCATAATGTTTTCCAGATTCCTAACAGGAATCACTTTTCAGTTAAAATTTAAACACCTAAGAATAATTGTGTGTTAATTACAGATTTGAATCAATAGTACTAGAACAGAAAAATACTAAAGTGGATAAAGTATTACATTGTACATCAACAGTCAGCACAAGAGCTGATCAAGTCACTGTTTCTCATAGTGTCCATTTCACTTCAACGGGTTTCCCCTTTGGTACTCAGTTGTCGCCAATCAGGGAGAACAGATGATATTTGTCCCTTTGGGACTGGGTTAGTTCACTCGGCATGATGTTTTCCAGATTCCTCTATCTTGTTACAAATGACTGGGTTTCATTGTTTTTCACTGCTGTATAGTATTCGATAGAGTACATGTCGCATAATTTCTTTAACCAGTCTACTGTTGATGGGCATTTGGGATGGTTCCAGGTCTTAGCTACTGTCAATTGAGGTGCAATAAACATATATGTGCAGAAAACTTTTTTTTGTTTGCCAATTTAAATTCCTTTGGGTAAATTCCAAGGAGTGGGATGGCTGTGTTATATGGTAGGGTTATATTCAGGTTTCTGAGGAATCTCCAGACTGACTTCCATAATGGCTTCACCAGTTTGCATTCCCACCAAAAGTGGGTTCGTGTCCCTTTTTGCCCACATCCTCTCCAGCATCTGTTGTTGGTAGATTTCTGAATGTGAGCCATTCTCACCGGGGTGAAACCTCATTGTGGTTTTGATTTGCATTTCCCTGATTGATAATGATCTTGAACTTTTTTTCATGAGTCTGTTGGCCATTTGGATTTCATCTTTTGAAAAATGTCTGTTGAGGTCCTTGGCCCATCTCTTCAGTGGGTTGTTTGTTTTGATGTTGTGGAGTTTCTTGATCTCTTTGTAGATTCCGGTTATCAACCCTTTATCTGTTTCATAGTTTGCAAATATTTTTTCCCATTCTGTCGGTAGCCTCTTCACTTTCCTGACTGTATCTTTTTTTTAACTTTTATTTAATGAATATAAATTTCCAAAGTACGACTTATGGATTACAATGGCTTCCCCCCCATACCGTCCGTCCCACCCGCAACCTTCCCATTTCCCAAACCCTCTCCCCTTCCATTCACATCAAGATTCATTTTCGATTCTCTTAATATACAGAAGATCAGCTTAGTATACATTAAGTAAAGATTTCAACAGTTTGCTCGCACACAGAAACATAAAGTGAAAAATAATAGATGATTTTTTAAATGATGATACAATCAGATCAGACCTATTGTCATGTTTAATCCCAGTGAGAGTCAAGTTGGGAATTGATAATTTCTTTTTTTTTTTTTTTACAGAAGATCAGTTTAGTATACATTAAGTAAAGATTTCAACAGTTTATACCCCAATAGAAACACAAAGTGAAATAAACTGTTTGAGTACTTGTTATAGCATTAAATCTCAATGTACAGCACATTAAGCACAGAGAACCTCCATGAGGAGTAAGTGCACAGTGACTCCTGTTGTTGACTTAACAAATTGACACTCCTGTCTATGGCATCAGTAATCTCCCTATGCTCCAGTCATGAGTTTCCAAGGCTATGGAAGCCCTCTGAGTTCTCCGAATCTTATCTTGTTTAGACAAGGTCATAGTCAAAGTGGAGGTTCTCTCCTCCTTTCAGAGAAAGGTACCTCCTTCTTTGAAGACCTGTTCTTTCCACTGGGATCTCACTCACAGAGATCTTTCATTTAGGTCTTTTTTTTTTTTTTTTTGCCAGAGTGCTTTGGCTTTCCATGCCTGAAATACTCTCATGGGCTTTTCAGCCGGATCCAAATGCCTTTAGGGCTGATTCTGAGGTCAGAGTGCTGTTTAGGACATCTGCCATTCTATGAGTCTGCTGAGTATCTCGCTTCCCATGTTGGATCACTCTCCCCTTTATTTATTCTATCGGTTAGTATTAGCAGGTACTAGACTTTTTTATGTGCTCCCTTTGACTCTTAGTCCTTTCATTATGATCAATTGTGAACTGAAATTGTTCACTTGGAATAGTGAGATGGCATTGCTACATGTCAACTTGATGGGATTGAATTGGAATCCCCTGGTATGTTTCTAACTCTACCATTTGGGGCAAGTCAGCTTGAGCATGTCCCAAATTATACATCTCTTCCCTCTCTTATCCCCACTCTTATGTTTAACAGGGATCACGTTTCAGTTAATTTTCAACACTTAAGAATAACTGTGTATTAATTACAGAATTAAACCAGTCATATTAAGTAGAACAGACAAAAAAACTACTAAGAGGGATAATGTATTAAGTTGTTCATTAACAGTCAGGGCTATGCTGTTCAAGTCACCGTTTCTCATAGTGTCCATTTCACTTCAGGAGCTTTCCTTTTTGGTGTTCAGTCAGTTGTCACCGATCAGGGAGAACATATGGTATTTGTCCCTTTGGGACTGGCTTACTTCACTCAGCATGATGTGTTCCAGATTCCTCCATTTTGTTGCAAATAACTGGATTTCGTTGTTTCTTAATGCGCTATAGTATTCTAAAGAATACATATCCCATAATTTCTTTATCCAGTCTACCGTTGATGGGCATTTAGGTTGGTTCTAGGTCTTGGCTATTGTGAATTGTGCTGCGATAAACATTAGGGTGCAGACCGCTTTTTTGTTTGTCAATTTCATTTCCTTTCGGTAAATTCCAACGAGTGGGATGACTGGGTCGAATGGTAGGGTTATATTCAGGTTTCTGAGGAATCTCCAGACTGACTTCCATAGTGGCTTGACCAGTTTGCATTCCCACCAACAGTGGGTTCGTGTCCCTTTTTCCCCACATCCTTGCCAGCATCTGTTGTTGGTAGATTTCTGTATGTGAGCCATTCTAACCGGGGTGAGGTGAAACCTCATTGTGGTTTTGATTTGCATTTCCCTGATTGATAGTGATCTTGAACATTTTTTCATGTGCCTGTTGGCCATTTGGATTTCCTCTTTTGAAAAATGTCTATTGAGGTCCTTGGCCCATCTCTTAAGTGGTTTGTTGGTTTTGTTTTTGTGGAGTTTCTTGATCTCTTTGTAGATTCTGGTTATTAACCCTTTATCTGTTGCATAGTTTGCAAATATTTTTTCCCATTCTGTCGGTTGTCTCTTCACTCTCCTGACTGTTTCTTTTGCAGTACAGAAACTTCTCAATTTGATGCAATCCCAATAGTTGATTTTGGCTTTGACTGCCTGTGTCTCCCAGGTCTTTTCCAGATACTCTTTGCCTGTGCCAATATCTTGAAGGGTTTCTCCAATGTTCTCTAGTAACTTGATGGTGTCAGGTCGTAGATTTAGGTCTTTAATCCATGTTGAGTGGATTTTTGTGTAAGGTGTAAGGTAGGGGTCTTGCTTCATGCTTCTGCACGTGGAAATCCAGTTTTCCCAGCACCATTTATTGAATAGACTGTCCTTGCTCCAGGAATTGGTTTTAGATCCTTGATCAAATATAAGTTGGCTGTAGATGTTTGGGTTGATTTCTGGTGTTTCAATTCTGTTCCATTGGTCTATCCATCTGTTTCTGTACCAGTACCATGCTGTTTTGATTACCACTGCCCTGTAGTATGTCCTGAAATCTGGTATTGAGATGCCTCCGGTTTTGTTTTTGTTGTACAAGATTGCTTTAGCTATTCGAGATCTCTTGTGCCTCCATATGAATTTCAGCATCATTTTTTCTAGATCTGAGAAGAATGTCTTTGGTATCTTGATTGGGATTGCATTGAATCTATAAATTGCTTTTGGGAGAATGGACATTTTGATGATGTTGATTCTTCCAATCCATGAGCATGGAAGATTTTTCCATTTCTTGGTATCCTCTTCTATATCTTTCTTTCAGATTTTGTAATTTTCATCGTAGAGACCTTTAACGTCCTTGGTTAAGTTTATTCCAAGGTATTTGATTTGTAGCTATTGTGAATGGGATTGATCTTAGCAGTTCTTTCTCAGCCGTGGCATTGCTTGTATGTACAAAGGCTGTTGATTTTTGTGCATTGATTTTATATCCTGCCACTTTGCCAAACTCCTCTATGAGTTCCAATAGTCTCTTTGTAGAGTTCTTTGGATCCTCTAAGTAAGGAATCATATCGTCTGCAAAGAGGGATAGTTTGACTTCTTCCGTATCAATTTGTATTCCTTTAATTTCTGTTTCTTGTCTGATGGCTCTGGCTAAAACTTCCAGAACTATATGGAATAGCAGTGGTGAGAGTGGGCATCCCTGCCTGGTGCCAGATCTCAGTGGAAATGCTTCCAACTTTTCCCCATTCAATAGGATGCTGGCCGTGGGTTTTTCATAAATTGCTTCGATAATATTGAGGAATGTTCCTTCTATACCTAATTTGCTTAGAATTTTCATCATGAAAGGGTGTTGAATTTTTTTTTTTTTGACAGGCAGAGTGGACAGTGAGAGAGAGAGACAGAGAGAAATGTCTTCCTTTGCCGTTGGTTCACCCTCCAATGGCCGCCGCAGCCGGCGCGCTGCGGCTGGCGCACCGCGCTGATCCGATGGCAGGAGCCAGGAGCCAGGTGCTTCTCCTGGTCTCCCATGGGGTGCAGGGCCCAAGCACCTGGGCCATCCTCCACTGCATCCCTGGCCACAGCAGAGAGCTGGCCTGGAAGAGGGGCAACCGGGACAGAATCCGGCGCCCCGACCGGGACTAGAACCTGGTGTGCCGGCGCTGCTAGGCGGAGGATTAGCCTAGTGAGCCGTGGCGCCGGCAGGGTGTTGAATTTTATTGAATGATTTCTCTGCATCAATTGAGATAATCATATGGTTTTTCTTTTGCAGTCTGTTAATGTGGTGTATCACGTTGATTGATTTGTGAATGTTGAACCATCCCTGCATACCAGGGATGAATCCCACTTGGTCTGGGTGGATGATTTTTCTGACGTGTTGTTGTATTCTATTGGCTGGAATTTTATTGAGGATTTTTGCGTCTATGTTCATCAGGGATATTGGTCTGTAATTTTCTTTCAGTGTTGCATCTTTCTCTGGCTTAGGGATTAAGGTGATGCTGGCTTCATAGTAGAATTTGGGAGGATTCCCTCTGTTTCGATTGTTCTGAATAGTTTGAGAAGAATTGGAGTTAGTTCTTCTTTAAATGTCTCGTAGAATTCAGCAGTGAATCCATCTGGTCCTGGGTTTTTTTTGTTGGGAGGGCCTTTGTTACTGTTTCCATTTCTGTTTCAGTTATGCGTCTGTTTAGGTTTTCTATGTCTTCCTGGTTCAATTTTGATAGATTGCATGTGTCCAGGAATCTATCAATTTCTGATAGGTTTTCCTGTTTGCTGGCATACAGGTCCTTGTAGTAATTTCTGATGATTCTTTTTATTGCTGTGGTGTCTGTTGTTACGTTTCCTTTTTCATCTCTGATTTTATTGATTTGGGTCTTTTCTCTTCTTTTTTTAGTTAGTTGGGCCAATGGGGTATCAATTTTGTTTATTTTTTCAAAAAACCAGCTTCTTGCTTGGCTGATTTTTTGTAGTTTTTTTTTTTTTTTTTTTTTTTTTTTTGGATTCAATCCTGTTAATTTCTTCTCTGGTTTTTTTTTTTTTTTTTGACAGGCAGAGTGGACAGTGAGAGACAGAGAGAAAGGTCTTCCTTTTTGCCGTTGGTTCACCCTCCAATGGCCGCCACGGCTGGCGCACCGCACTGATCCGATGGCAGGAGCCAGGTGCTTCTCCTGGTCTCCCATGGGGTGCAGGGCCAAGCACTTGGGCCATCCTCCACTGCACTCCCTGGCCACAGTAGAGAGCTGGCCTGTAAAAGGGGCAACCGGGACAGAATCCGGCACCCCGACCGGGGCTAGAACCCGGTGTGCCAGCGCCGCAAGGTGGATGATTAGCCTAGTGAGCCGCGGCGCCAGCCTTCTTCTCTGGTTTTAATTATTTCTCTTCTCCTACTAGATTTGGGTTTGGTTTGCTGCAGATTTTCTAGGTCCTTGAGATGCACTGAAAGCTCATTTATTTGGTACCTTTCCAAATTCTTGATATAGGCACCTATTGCTATAAATTTGCCTCTCAATACTGCTTTTGCTGTATCCCATAATTTTTGATATGTTGTGTTGTTGTCTTCATTTACTTCCAGAAAGTTTGTGATTTCTCTTTTGATTTCTTGAATGACCCAGTGTTCATTCAGGAGCATGTTGTTCAGTCTCCATGTGTTTGCATAATTTCTGGGGTTTCCTGAGTTGCTAATTTCCAGCTTCATTCCGCTGTGGTCTGAGAAGCTGCATGGTATGATTCTAATTCTTTTAAATTTGCTGAGACTTGCTTTATGGCCTAGTATGTGATCAATCCTAGAGAAGGTTCCATGCACTGCTGAGAAGAATGTGAAGTCTGTAGATGTAGGGTTGAAAGTTCTGTAGATATCTGTTAGATCCATTTGGGCAATAGTGTCGATTAAATCTGCTGTTTCCTTGTTGATCTTCTGTCCGGATGATCTGTCTATTTCTGAGAGTGGAGTTTTCAAGTCCCCCAGTACTATTGTATTGGAATCTAAGTCTCCCTTTAAGTCCCTTAACATATCTTTTAAATAGACCGGTGCCCTGTAATTAGGTGCATATACATTTATAATAGTTACATCTTCCTGTTGAATTGAACCCTTAATCATTATATAGTGTCCCTCTTTGTCTCTCTTAACAGTTTTTGTATTAAAGTTTATTTTGTCTGATATTAATATGGCTACACCTGCTTTTTTTTTTGGTTTCTGTTGGCATGGAATATCTTTTTCCAACCTTTCACTTTCAGTCCGCATGCCTCTTTGTTAGAGAGATGTGTTTCTTGTAGGCAACAAATAGTTGGGTTCTGTTCTTTGAGCCAATCAGCCAGTCGGTGTCTTTTAACTGAAGAGTTAAGACCATTAATGTTTAATGTGACTATTGATACATAGTGACTTTGCCCTGCCATTTTCCCGGAGATATTTTCTAGTATATGCTTTGAGCTTCCCATGCTCTTTTACTGGTAGGTGTTCTTCCTTTACCTTCTTTCATATTGATGGCCGTGTATCTGTGTTTCTGGGTGTAGCACATCTTTAAGTATCTTTTGCAGGGCCAGACGAGTGGCCACAAAGTCTTTCAATTTCTGTTTGCTATGAAAGGTCTTTATTTCACCTTCATTCACAAATGAGAGCTTGGCAGGATATAATATTTTGGGCTGGCAATTTTTCTCTCTTAACACCTGTGCTATGTCTCGACATTCCCTCCTAGCTTGTAGGGTTTCTGATGAGAAGTCAGCTGTGAGTCTGATTGGAGATCCTCTGAGAGTAATCTGACGTTTCTCTCTTGCAGATTTTAGGATCTTTTCTTTATGTTTCACTGTGGTAAGTTTAATTACCACGTGTCGTGGTGAGGATCTCTTTTGGTCATGTTTATTGGGGGTTCTATGAGCTTCCTGTACTAGGATGTCTCTGTCCTTCTCCAAATCTGGAAAGTTCTCTGCTAGTTTCTCACTAAAAAGGCCTTCTAATCCTTTCTCTCTCTCCATGCCTTCAGGAACTATTAGAACTCGAATGTTGGTTTTTTAATAGTATCCTGTAGATTCCCAACAATATTTTTTAGATTTCTAATTTCCTCTTCTTTTCTTTGGTTTGACTGTATGTTTTCCTGTGCTCTATCTTCTAAGTCCGATATTCTCTCTTCTGCTTCACCCATTCTGTTTTTAAGGCTTTCTAATGTGTTTGTCATTTGATCTATTGAGCTCTTCATTTCATTTTGATTTCTCTTCACTATCACACTTTCCTGTTCTACTAGTTTCTGCGTTTCATTTTGATTCTTCCTTAAAATTTCATTTTCATGAGAGAGATTTTCAATCCTGTCCAATAAGGATTTCTGTAGTTCAAGGATTTGCTTTTGAAAACTTCTAAATGATCTTATCATAAATTTTTTGAAATCCGTATCTTGCATTTCTTCTATCTCATCATCTTCATAATCTTGGCTTGGGGTGTTTTGTTTATTTGGAGGCATCATAGTGTCATCATTGATCTTGTTCCCTCGATTTCTGTGTTTGTTGCTTGGCATAGTTAATTTTTCTTTCGTCACTGTGCGTTTTTTTTTAATTTTTTTTTTATTTTATACTTGTCTGTGTTAAGTGGACTGCCTGAGGTTGGAGGAGCCTTGGAGGCTTGAGATGGGTGTGGCCTGAGAGCTCTGCTTGGTTCTTCTGTGTTACAGGTGTGCAAAGGTGACACCCTCAGGCTATGCGTGGTAAATCTCTCTTTATTTATTTATTTATTTATTTATTTATTTTATTTATTCAGGGGGTAAGTAATACCGCACGGCATGGCTGTGAAGAATTGATGGTATTTAGCTTCCAGTCTCTGGCTTCTACCCAAAGAGTCTGTGCAGGCGCTGTTTCTCCTCTGGACTCCCACTGGGTTGCCTAGGCTACTGAATTGTAGTGTCTCAGTTCCTTAGCTCTCCCCTGTTGTTATGTAAATCCAGAGAGGGGGCCTGCTCTTTGTCTCTTGCAAATTCTTGGAAACTCTTGTAAGCCTTGCAGCCCTGCAACCTTTGCAAGGTTGTTGGAGAGAGAAACCCCTCACCTTTTTTTTTCCTTCTCTGGTGCACTTTCTGGCTCCCCTCTAGATTCTGACCCCCGTTTCCCCGCCAATGTCTCGGGTTATTGAGCTCACCTCCCCTTCCAGCGCCTATGTGTGGACTCAGAGCCCTGGGCGTCCCAACTCTCCCCGCTGGTGTCTGTGTGACATGCACTCCCCTTCCTGCACTGGCATGCGGACCCTGCGGCTCCCACGGCTCGGCTTCGCCGCGGTGGGCGACCTTGTTCTCTGAGTAGGTCCTCCGATTCACAGCCACTAGATCCAGAAGAGTTTCCTCTGCAATATTTTCCTAGTCCTTTTTCTGAGGCTACCGTAACTTCCCTTTTATTAAACTAAATTTTCCCGGACTATCGGTGCATGCCCTCACTATTCCGCCATCTTGGCTCCGCCCCCCGACTATATCTTTTGAAGTACAGAAAATTCTCAATTTGATGCAATCCCAAATGTTAATTTTGACTTTGACTGCTTGTGCTTCTGGGGTCTTTTCCAAGAAGTTTTTGCTAGTACTTATATCTTGCAGGGTTTCTCCAATGTTCTCTAATAATTTGATGGTGTCAGTCATAGATTTAAGTCTTTAATCCATGTTGAGTGGATTTTTGTGTAAGGTGAAAGGTAGGGGTCTTGCTTCATGCTTCTGCACGTGGAAATCCAGTTTTCCCAGCACCATTTATTGAATAGACTGTCCTTGCTCCAGGAATTGGTTTTAGATCCTTGATCAAATATAAGTTGGCTGTAGATGTTTGGGTTGATTTCTGGTGTTTCAGTTCTGTTCCATTGGTCTATCCATCTGTTTCTGTACCAGTACCATGCTGTTTTGATTACCACTGCCCTGTAGTATGTCCTGAAATCTGGTATTGTGATACTTTTGTTGTACAAGATTGCTTTAGCTATTCGAAGTCTCCTCTGTTTCCACATGAATTTCAGCATCATTTTTTCCAGATCTGAGAAGAAGGTCTTTGGTATTTTGATTGGTATTGCATTGAATCTATAAATTGCTTTTGGGAGAATGGACATTTTGATGATGTTGATTCTTCCAATCCATGAGCATGGAAGATTTTTCCATTTTTTGGTATCCTCTTTTATTTCTTTCTTTAAGATTTTGTAATTTTCATCGTAGAGACCTTTAACGTCCTTGGTTAAGTTTATTCCAAGGTATTTGATTGTTTTTGTAGCTATTGTGAATGGGATTGATCTTAGAAGTTCTTCCTCAGCTGTGGTATTGCCTGTGTATGCAAAGGCTATTGATTTTTGTGCATTGATTTTATATCCTGCTACTTTGCCAAACTCTTCTATGAGTTCCAATAGTCTCTTTGTAGAGTTCTTTGGATCCTCTAAGTACAGAATCATATCATCTGCAAAGAGGGATAGTTTGACTTCTTCCTTCCCAATTTGTATCCCTTTAATTTCTATTTCATGCCTAATAGCTCTGGCTAGAACTTCCAGAACTATATGGAATAGCAGTGGTGAGAGTGGGCATCCCTGTCTGGTGCCAGATCTCAGTAGAAATGCTTCCAGCTTTTCCCCATTCAATAGGATGTTGGCTGTGGGTTTTTCATAGATTGCTTTGATTGTATTGAGGAATGTTCCTTCCATACCCAGTTTGCTTAGTTTTCATCATGAAAGGGTGTTGAATTTTATCGAATGATTTCTCTGCATCAATTGAGATAATCATATGGTTTTTCTTCTGCAGTCTGTTAATGTGGTGTATCACGTTGTTTGATTTGCGAATGTTGAACCATCCCTGCATACCAGGGATGAATCCCACTTGGTCTGGGTGGATGATCTTTTTGATGTGTTGTTGCATTCTATTGGCCAGAATTTTATTGAGGATTTTTGCATCTATGTTCATCAGGGATATTGGTCTGTAATTCTCTTTCAGTGCTGCATCTTTTTCCGGCTTAGTAATTCAGGATGCTGGCTTCATAAAAAGAATTTGGGAGGATTCCCTCTTTTTCAATTGTTCTGAATAGTTTGAGAAGAATTGGAGTTAGTTCTTCTTTAAATGTCTGGTAGAATTCAGCAGTGAATCCATCTGGTCCTGGGCTTTTCTTTGTTGGGAGGGCCTTTATTACTGTTTCAATTTCTGTCTCAGTTATGGGTCTGTTTAGGCTTCTATGTCTCCCTCGTTCAATTTAGGCAGGTTGCAAGTGTCCAGGAATCTACCCATTTCTGATAGGTTTTTCTGTTTGCTGGCATACAGGTCCTTGTAGTAATTTCTGATGATTCTTTTTATTGCTGTGGTGTCTGTTGTTACGTTTCCTTTTTCATCTCTGATTTTATTGATTTGGGTCTTTTTTCTTCTTTTTTTAGTTAGTTGGGCCAATGGGGTATCGATTTTGTTTGTTTTTTCAAAAAACCAGCTCCTCGTTTGGCTGATTTTTTGTAATGTTTTTCTTGATTCAATCCTGTTGATTTCTTCTTGGATTTTAATTATTTCTCTTCTACTAGATTTGGGTCTGGTTTGCTGCAGATTTTCTAGATCCTTGAGATTCAGTGAAAGCTCATCTATTTGGTACCTTTCAAATTTCTTGATGTAGGCACCTATTGATATAAACTTTCCTCTTAACACTGCTTTTGCTATATCCCATAAGTTTTGGTATGTTGTGCTGTTATCCTCATTTACTTCCAGAAAATTTTTTAATTTCTCTTTTGATTTCTTCTATGACCCATTGTTCATTCAGGAGCATGTTGTTCAATCTCCATGTGTTTGCATATGCTCTAGGGATTCCTGAGTTGCTAATTTCCAACTTCATTCCTTTATGGTCTGAGAAGCTGCATCGTATGATTCTAATTCTTTTGAATTTGCTGAGACTTGCTTTATGGCCTAGTATGTGGTCAATCCCAGAGAAGGTTCCATGTACTGCTGAGAAGAATGTAATTGCTTTATATGTAGGATGAAAAGTTCTGTAGATATCTGTTAGATCCATCTGGGCTATAGTGTCATTTAAATCTACTGTCTCCTTGTTGATCTTCTGCCCTGTTGATCTGTCTATTTCTGAGATAGTGGTATTGAAGTCCCCCAGTACTATTGTATTGGGGTCTAAGTCTCCCTTTAAGTCCCTTAACAAATCTTTTAAATAAACCGATGCCCTGTAATTAGGTGCATATACATTGATAATCGTTATATCTTCCTGTTGAAATGATCCCTTAATCATTATATAGTGCCCCTCTTTGTCTCTCCGAACAGTTTTTGTGGTAAAGTTTATGTTGTCTGATGTTAAAATGGCTACGCCTGCTCTTTTTTCATTTCTGTTGGTATGGTATATCTTTTTCCAGCCTTTCACTTTCAGTCTGTATGGATCTTTGTTGGAAAGATGTGTTTCTTGTAAGCAGCAAATAGATGGGTTTTGTTCCTTAACCCAATCAGCCAATCTGTGTCTTTAACTGAACAG
Source organism: Oryctolagus cuniculus (assembly GCF_964237555.1). Classification (NCBI taxonomy): domain Eukaryota; kingdom Metazoa; phylum Chordata; class Mammalia; order Lagomorpha; family Leporidae; genus Oryctolagus; species Oryctolagus cuniculus. The sequence continues at coordinate 4,082,054 of NC_091450.1, read as the reverse complement.
TTCAGGCCATTAACGTTCAATGTGACTATTGATAAGTAGTAACTTTGCTCTGCCATTTGCCAAAGATATTTTCTAATATATGATTTGAATTCCCTGTGATCTTTTGCTTTGAGGTTTCATTCATTTACCTTCTTTCATATTGATGGCCATGTTTCTGTGTTTCTGGGTGTAACACATCTTTAAGCATCTTTTGCAGGGCTGGACGAGTGGCCACAAAGTCTTTCAATTTCTGTTTGCTATGAAAGGTCTTTATTTCACCTTCATTCACAAATGAGAGCTTGGCAGGATATAATATTCTGGGCTGGCAGTTTTTCTGTCTTAGTACCTGGGCTATATCTCACCATTCCCTCCTAGCTTGTAGGGTTTCTGATGAGAAGTCAGCTGTGAGTCTGATTGGAGATCCTCTGAGAGTAATCTGACGTTTCTCTCTTGCACATTTTAGGATCTTTTCTTTCTGTTTCACTGTGATAAGTTTACTTACAACGTGTCAAGGTGATGATCTCTTTGGGTCATGTTTATTAGCTGTTCTATGAGCTTCCTGTACTAGGGTGTCTCTGTCCTTCTCCAAACCTGGGGAACTTTCTGCTAATATCTCACTAAAAAGGCCTTCTAATCCTTTCTCTCTCTCCATGCCTTCAGGAACTCCTAGAACCCGAATGTTGGTTTTTTTAATAGTATCCTGAAGATTCCCGACAATATTTTTTAGATTTCTAATTTCCTCTTCTCTTCTTTGGTTTGATTGTATATTTTCCTGTGCTCTGTCTTCTAAGTCCGATATTCTTTCTTCTGCTTCACCCATTCTGTTTTTAAGGCTTTCTAATGTGTTTGTCATTTGATCTACTGAATTCTTCATTTAATTATGATTTCTCTTCACTATCACATTGTGATTTAATGCTGTAACTAGTACTCAAACAGTATTTTTCACTCTGTGTTTCTATATGGGTACAAACTGTTGAAATATTTACTTAATATATGCTAAACTGATCTTCTGTATATAAAGAGAATTGAAAATGAATCTTGATGTGAATGGAAGGGGAGAGGGAGCAGGAAAGGGGAGGGTTGCGGGTGGGAGGGAAGTTATGGGAGCGGGGACCATTGTAATCCATAAGCTGTGCTTTGGAAATTTATATTCATTAAATAAAAGTTTAAAAAAAGGCTTACATACCATTAGAAAGTACTTACACAAGCAGAGAAATAACTTTCATATAAAAATTTTTCAATTAAATGCTCTAAAAAAGCAATGAGGAGAAAATATTTTCCATTATTTCCAAGTGGCAAAACTGATCTTAGTTCTGATTTTGCATTTTTCTCTCCCAGTATTTAGGTTCAGGGACCTGGACATAGTCCAATGGACACTTTCATCCTATAGTCAAACACCTGAGAAATGACCTTCGGCACACTATGTGCAGATGTAAGAGGAAATGGCAAAAAAGGGAGAAGCCGCTGTCAAGACACATGAATAGTGGGCGGTATAATGTTGGTACACTACTGGTTTGTGCCATGATGTTGGCTTAGTTTGGGCTGGGCTGAAATTTATTGCTGTGTGTCTTTTGGTGAATGTCATCAAAATGCAGTGGTCCAGAAGCCTAAGATGGTAGAACAGCTACAGATTCAGTGTCTGCAATTGGGATGCAACAGAAGTCCTCCAAGCACCTGTGTGCAATTTCAGCTGAGCCTCTAGGGGCAGTGGTGCTGTGGACTGCATTCCTGAGGGTGGAGCATAGTCCTAGTAGGGGCATGAGCTTTCACTGCTGTTATAGACACATGGTAATGGGAAGGCATCCAGGATGGTGACAGCAGAGTAGAGGACAGGAATCTACATTCATAACTCACTACAGAGTCCTTCATTCTTACTGATGCAGAAGAGGAAAAATGGAATCAATGTAACCCTATCTCACCTCCTTGGGTGAATTTCACATACTTTCATGGCCCCCCTTTTTTTCCAGGGTCAATACTGGAGATATTTCAGAAAACTTTACTTCAAGCATCTCTCAGCTTGCATCATCAGGAACTGTTGCAGTACAATCAGGTAAGTGCCTTAATCCAGCTTTATTTGCAGATCATCAAACCAGCAATGATGCAGAAGGCTCAATAATTTCTAGAGGGAATAGATAGAAGCTTTTAGCAATGATGCCATAAATGCATATTAATGATGCTCAGTGGAAGTCATTTCACATATTGAACAAAAAGAAAATTCCAACTGCATGAGGGTGATTGGTTCTATCTCTATAGTTTAGTTTTTCTTTATTTTTCTATTAATTGTGATATCACACACATCTCCATTTGAGATATTGACATTTTTCTCACTTTTTAAGAGTATATTGCTTGAATTAAATTGAGAAAAAAGATGTTTAAATTTCAAATATTTCTTGAGAACATCATCATACAAATAAATACACACCCCACTGTGTTATGCTAATTTAGAATCTATTGCTTATTATTTTTGTTTTGGTACCCTTTATCCAACTTTGCTCTGCCTCTCTTACCTCCTTCCACCCCCTTCCCAGTCTTAACCTATTGCTTCCTATATTCATATAGACTTACTTTTTTTATTCCACATATGAGGGAATATATGGGGTTTCTCTTCCTGGGTCTAATTTACTTCACTTAACAAAATGTCCTCTAGATCAATCCTTTATGCTGTTAATGACAGAATTTCACTCTTTTCCATAAAAGAATACTGTTGCTTTGAGTGTCTGTTCCACATTATCCTTATCTATTCATCCATGGGTAGGCATCATTCCCACCAACAGTGTATAAGTTCGAATTTCTCCATATTCTCACTGGAATTTGTTACTTTTCTTCCTTTTTGATAATTACCAATATAACTAATGTGAGATAACATCTTATTGTCATTTTTATTTTCATTTCCAAATTGGCTAATGATATCAAGCATTTTTTATGCAATTGTTAGCCATTTGAATTTTTGTTTACAGAAATATCTGTTTACATTCTTTTCTAATTTTAATTGTGTTGTCTTTTTGTTTATTCTGTCATTTAAAAATATATAATATTTATGTCAAAGTCTGCGAAAGAGAGGAAGACAGATATATATAAACAGACACACAGACACAGACAAACACACACACATATAGAGGCAGAGAGAGAGAGGGAAAGCGAGAGAGAGAGAGAGAAACTCTGTCCACTCTTTTTTTTTACTCTCAAATGCCCACAACAGCCAGGGCTGGCCTCTGGCATGAGCCAGGTGTTAGGAAAATGACCAGTCTGCCATGTTGGAGGCAGCAACTAAATTACTTGAGCCATCACTCAATTACTGCCTCCCAAGATCAGCATTGTTGGAAAGTTGAATCAGGAGCCAGAGCTGGAATGGAATCCAGGCAGCCTGACAAGGGGCATGGGTGTCCTAGCATCTAGGAAAACAGTATTCAGTTCTTTCAGTTATTTATATGTACTAGGTATTAATCTTTTGTTAGATGAATGATGTTCAAAATATCTATACATTTTGTAGATTGTCTCTTCAATCTGTTATTTCTTTTGCTATGGGAAAGTTTCATAGTTTATCTTGAAATATTTTCTCTAGGTTTTCTTCTAGTTGTTTCCTAGTTTCAGATCTAATAAGTCAGGCTTTTAATTCATTTGACTCAGTTTTTGTATGTGGTGAGAAGTAGGCTTCAAGAATCACTCTTCTGGATCACTACGTATTGAAAAGGCTGTTCATTTTCCAATATGTGTTTTGGCAAATTTGTCAAGAATTCCTTGGCTATAGATGTGAATATTTATTTCTGAAATCTCTATGCCATTCCATTGTTATATGTGTTTGCTTTTTATGCCAGAAACATGCTGTTTTGGTCATAATAGCTATGTGCATTTTTTGAGTTAACATTTTAAATTTACACAATAATCAAAGGCTTAATGTTCCACTAAATAATGACTACATGTAAAAAAAAAAACATAGTTCAGCAGGATCATATGCAAGATTTTTGTGTATTTTTTGAAATTAGCCATTAGGAAATTAGGAATGCAGCGAGATTTTTTCTTTTTGCTCAAGATTGCTTTGTCTATTCAGGGTCCTGTGTGTTTATATGAATTTTAGGAATTCTTTTTATAACTATGTAAAAAATTCTATTGTTATTTTGAAAGAGATAGGATTGAATATGTAAGTCAGTTATGGGTAGTGTTCACTTTTTTATTTTTTTTGACAGGCAGAGTTAGACAGTGAGAGAGAGAGAGAGAGAGAGAGGTCTTCCTTCAGTTGGTTCATCCCCCAAATGGCCGCTACAGCTGGTGCGCTGCAGCCAGCGCTCTGCGCCAATCTGAAGCCAGGAGCCAGGTGCCTCCTCCTGGTCTCCCATGTGGGTGCAAGGCCCAAGCACTTGGGCCATTCTCCACTGACTTCCTGGGCCACAGCAGAGAGTTGGAATGGAAGAGGAGCAATTGGGACAGAATCTGGTGCCCCAACCAGGACCAGAACCCAGAGTGCAGGCGTCGCAGGCAGAGGGTTAGCCAAGTGAGCTGTGGCGCCAGCCATGTTAACTTTTAATAATATAAACTCTCCAGTTCTTGAACATTAAAGGCATTTCTTTTTTTTCTTTAATTTTTCATCAACATTTTGAAATTTTCCCTGTAGAGGTCATTCATAACCTTGGTTAAGTTGACTACTAGGGGTTTGTGCTGTGGCATAGCAGGTAAAACTTCCACCTGCAGTGCCAAGATCCCACATGGGCGCTGGCCAGTACCAGCTGCTCCACTTCCTATCCAGCTCTCTGCTGTGGCCTGGGAAATCAGTAGAAGATGGCTCAAGATCTTGGGCCCCTACACTCATTTGGGAGACCCGGAAGAAGTTTCTGGCTTCAGATCAGCGCAGCTCTGGCTATTGTGGCCAATTGGGGTGTGAACCAGCAGATGCAAGACATCTCTCTTTCTGTCTCTCCTTCTCTCTGTGTGTAACTATGACTTTCAAATAAATAATTAAATCTTAAAAATAAATTGACTACTAGATATTTTGTTTTGTAGTAGCTATCATGTAAGATACTACTTCTCTGATTTCTTTATCAATGTGTTTGTTATTGACATATAAAACTGCTACTAATTTTTGTGTGTTGAATTTGTGTCCTGTAACTTTACTGTATTTCTTTATCAAGTCTTATAGCCTCTTGGTAGAATCTGTAGGTGTTTCTATATACAGAAACATATAATCTGCAAACAGGGAAATTTTGATTTCTTTCTTTCCTACTTATATGATCTTTTAATTCTTTTTTTATTTTTTCCTTATTCCTTTGGCTAAGATTTATGCTACATTTATGAGAGAAATAAGAGTAGATATTCTTTTTTTGTGCTAGATAGTAAAAGAAAAATCTTCAGTGTTTCCCAATTTAACATATCTACTCTGGTATGTCAATACTTGTTTAGCATTTATTATATTGATCTATGAAACTATCATACTTAATTTCTTTGAGATTTTGGAAGTAGAATACCATCAGATGCTTTTTGCTGCATCCATTGAGATGATTGTAAAAGATTTGAATCTTTCATTCTTTTGTGATGCATTACATGTACTGATTTTTATATGTTGAATAATCCTTGGAAAAATTTCCCATGTTCATGGTGAATGATAATTTAATGTGCTGTTGTATTCTATTTGCTAATATCTTGTTCAGAATTTCTGCATGTTTACAGTTTCTTTTTTGGTTGTTATGTTCCTATCTGGTTTTGGTATCAGGGAAAGTTACCTCTTCAGATGGATTTAGAGGGATTCCTGCTTTCTGGAAAAGCTTGAAAAGATTATTCCCTAAAATTTTAGTGGAATTCAGCAGCAAAACCATCAAGTCCTAGGTTTTTATTCATTGGGGAATTTCATTAACTGATTCAACTTCACTATTAGTCATTGGTGCACTCAAGTTTTCCATTTGTTCATGGTACAATTTTGATATATTATATGTTTGAAGAAATGTATTCATTTATCTTAGGTTTTCCACATTCTTGGTATATAGTTGTTTATGATAGTCTCTAATAATCCTTCATATTTCTCTGGTATCAGTTTTGCAAGATTCCTTTGTATCTTTATTATTATTAATTTGCATTCTTCTCTTTTTATCTTGATCAGTCCAGCCACAAGTTTGTTGAGTTTCTGATACTTTCAAGAAAACAAGTCTTCATTTCATTGAATATTTGTATTTTTAGACTCTATTTCATTCGCTATTTTTCTATCAGTGATATTTCTAGTCTTTCACTAACTTTTGTTTTGTGGTGTTATACTTTTTCAGGATTTTGAGATGCTTTATTAGATTGTTTATATGAAAAATTTTCTTCTGCAAATCTAGTTGCCTCCACTGCCCAGCAGTCACTGGCTTCACTTCCTCCTCCTCTTTTTGCTGAGCCACTTGCTCCCTAGAGCTATAACCATTATCTCGGTCCCACAGCAGGAGCCATTCCTACTGGGCGGCCAGGTTGTGCCGCTTGGCTTTTCTGCTCAGATTTACTTCGTGCTACTCCTGATGGTGACTACAGCTCTACCACCTTTACCTCAGACCCCAGACCCTCAGGCGCTGCCCCCACCCTTTTCCTTCCTTACTTCTAGGAGGGAAAGGCTCCTGTGTGATCCCCCAGCCTCGAGCTCCAGCAGCTCTGCCCAATTGCAGCCTCTGGATGGCTGGAGGCACCCATAGGGCAGCGCCGAAGAAGCGGAGAAAGAAGGTATGGGCCAGTCTGGTGGATCAGCTGCCCAACTGCTTCCACTAGCGTCAGCCACACTGGACGAGTCTGGAGGGTTACTGGAGACCGGTGGCAGGCCAGAGCAGGGCTCAGGAGGTCCCAGGCCAGGCCACCTTCTAGGGCCCAGCTCCTGGAACCACAAGCCAACTGCAACTCCCAGCACCTGGACTACACCCGCTCAGAAAAGAGGTTTTAAAATCAAAGATAGGAAAATCAGAGAAAGTTACCCTTTCCACCAGCCAGCTTGTTAATGGTATACACTTGCGTGAACAACGAAAAATAAAGACAGAAAAGCAAATATAAGTTCCAGTAACCAAGATCACTCCTACAAAAAGAAACAAAGGTAACTTTTGGCAAGAGTATGTTTCATCTTTATAGAATTCAAAAGCAGGAAATAAAAGGCCTTTTAAAAATACAAAGGACAGTAAAATTATGCATTTGAAGAAATCAGCATTTCTAACTGAAGTGGGACAAAAGGAAAATTATGCTGGTGTGAAATGTAGTGATCTACCTTCTCCTACTGTTCTTACAGAGCCTCCTAGTCACTGGATTGGAAGCCATATTGAAAATTGCAACCAAAACGGGGAGCTAATGGCAGTGCACTTGAAAACACTGCTGAAATTCAAACTTAAGATTTCAGATTTCAATACATATGTAAAACATATTTTTTCCCAACTCCCTGGACCCTTGGATGTTGCTACAGATCTGGAAAGCTGCCTTGATGCATTGTAAGAGTACAAAAGATCAGTTTAAAAAGCTACATATAAACAGATGCTTTTTATTGTCTTTCTGTGTTTCAATTACATTTTTCTTTGTATTTGCTAATGGGATATTTTCTTCCATTCTGTTTTTTTTTTTCAAAGGAAACAGGTTTTTTTTAAAACCTTTCTCACCTTAAGTATGCAAAGTACAAATTCCACAAAATGTTATTTTTTTACTTTGTATTTACAAATATACAAAATAGAAGTTCGCTTTAAGACAAGGAACTATATAAAAAAACATTTGTTCTGCTTAAGACATTTTTGGGAATAACCCCATTGTACAAATTATTGCACATCTGAAACCACAGTGCATAGCAGACTACATCAAAATGTTAAGGAACTTAAACCAGGTCTATTTACCCGACTTAAGTCATACATATAGATCAAAAGACAAAAATAGATTTTCCTTGTCAATGTATGCGGCAGTTTGAGAACTTTGGCTTCCTCATTTGTTACCTTTACAATAATAACACTCACCAAGCAGCATCATTTAGGCTATAAATGCATATTTTCTGAACCTGAATGTCTTTCTTCTTGTAACATGTTAAAGCCATTAGGCTTTTAGAAGGCAAATAGAATACAAGATGATTTTTACACTTATATTGCATCAAATCATAAGTCAAGGGAATTCTGGTCTCACCCCCAACTCATGGATCTAATTGATTCCCTGATATCCACAACTTCCAGTTACCACCGTGGGCGTCCCTTGTTAAATCCAGGAATATTCAAGTTGGATTTGGAATTGGAATGGTAGAAGATCCAGTCACAGACCCCAAATGCTCTTGGATTTTTGCCGACAGGATTCCTCCTGTCTCCTGATTATCCATTCACAAGTTGGCTCATTGGGAACTTGATCATGATTGTAGGGCTTTCTGCTTACGCTACCCCCTCCTTAGGAAGACAGCGTGAAAGCAAAAAATACTGAATCCTCTTCTGGCAGTGTGGGTCCTGTCCACTGTCGGGGGTTTAAAAGTGCCTCTTCATGTGTAAGGTGAAGTGGTCTGACCTGGAGAATGCCTGGTTTCACTTCTTGCATTAGAATGGGTGGTGCCTGGTGTGTTTGCGGTAGTGCCTAGTCAGTTCCTCAGAGCCGGCAGACTTCCACCCACAGCCATCCCATTCTCAGTGACAGGGCTTCTCACCTGTGTGGGTTCCCAGGTGTGCCTTGGGATGAGAACTCTTTGTGTAGGTTTTGCCACAGTCCAAGTAATCACCAAGTGTAGGTGGCTGTCCTATTTCGGGGCCACCACCTTCTCCCCGTTTGGCTTGGGCTCTTCTGGCAAGCAGGAACCAGGTGGTGTGAGCTCTTGGTATTGGAGAGGCAGCACCGATGGCTGCATCTGGTCCAGTAGGACAGGATGGAGGCCCCTGGGGAGTGACAGGGCAGGGTGACAGTCCCAGCAGCTCTGCGCTTCCTTAGCACCTAGGGCCCAGGTAGTCCTGCTGGGGAGCTGCTGCCCCAAGAGAAAGTCGTCTGCAGTAGGCAGGTGGCCTTTGCTGAGAGGAAGGGTCCAGTAGCCAAGTGGCCTCCAGGGACCATCCTAGGGTGCACAAGAAGAGGCCTCCTGTTTAATCTTGGGGCACAGGCTCCATGGCCCACTGCTGTAGGGCACAACCACCACTGGGTGGCTGCTGTCATGGGTGCCTTTGCTAACACTGATAGCCAACAGGCTGCATTACTAGCCAGGCATGCTCTGGGAGCCTTCAACACAAACTTGTCCATCAGCCCGCCACCTGGCGGCTGGGGCAGGATGTGCACGGGATCCAATTCAGGCTGCAGGAGCTCCGCCAGGAAACCACCTGAGGCCTCAGGTGGTTGATGTCCGCCAGGTTGAAGGGAGCCGTGGGAGGGGATGCAGACTCCTGGCCACAGGGCAGGCCATCGCCCATGCCGACCGGCACCATGCCCGGGTCGTCCCCGGCGCGGATCCAGTAGCTGAAACTGCAGGTGGAGGGCGCGCTGGCGGGCCCGGTGCTAGACGGGAGGACGAGGATGAAGCGATGGTGGTGGGCACCGACTCCTGATGGGACAGCGAGGTGGACAAAATAAAGTCTAGATCCAGGAGGTCGCTGAACTACTCGGTCTCCCTCCGCGGTAAGAGCGCCAGGCTGCCACAAGCCACAATGGCTCTGCTGCTCTCCAGGTCTGTGGCCACAGTCGCCGCCGGCAGGTCATAGGGGCGGCCTGGAAGCACTAGAGGAAGTCCCTTCATGTGAGAGACCTTCTGCCGCCAGCGGTTATTCGGGACACTTGCTGGCCGCAGTGTCTCCTCCCTTCCTGCCGGGCCAGACGCGAACGTGGAGAAGGAGCAGAGCAGTGCCTCGCTGACAGCCACGTCAGGCCCGCCGGGCGCCTGGGTGGCTGCCTCAGTAACGTGGGGGCCCAGACAGTACCCGGGAGCCCGAAGCAGTGAGGCTACCCGAACCGCAAAGCCAGGGAAGGGGGGCCCTTAGAAACAAAGACAAATCCAAAACCCCGGAATTGCCCGAGATGCTGTTGCTTTCGATTAAATATAAATTGAAGGTGTCTTGTTTTAAAAATGTTTCTTAGTGTACAAAAGTTCTTGGAAAAGTTGTAAACTCTTATAAAAACAGAGAATCAACAAGGTGAGTAGTAGGTCCGGTGGCCAGGCTGTCTCTTTTCCATTCAGCACCTTCCCGCCCCTGTCGCAGTCACTGTGGCGGTGGCCAGGGCTGCGGGGGGAGGGGCGGGGGCGCTGCCAGGTGAGCAAGGCCGCGCTGGCGCGGAGCTGCAGACTCCGTGGTGGCACAGGGCGGGGAGTACTGGGGGCTGGGCGGGCCCCTGCTGCCTTAGGCCCAGGCCACTGGGGGATCGGGGGATAGGTCCCAGAGCGGGGCAGAGGGGCGAGGTGGGGCAACTCTGGCTCCAGGTGCCACCGACTCTGTCCCCACGGGCCCCCAGCCGCGCTCCTTCTCCCTGGCCAGGGAACTGCAGCCCGTTATGTTTTCTACCTTGTCATTTATCTGTTAACTCTCCTGCTGTCTAATTTGTACGCAGCCATCATTTCACATTTTTACTGTTTATGTTTATTTCTGTGTTTTCCAGGATGCAAGCACTATCTATAACGCTTTTCTTAGCCTACCCCAATGAGTACACCTCTAATTTCTTGCCTATTTTGCATTTGTTGGTAATGCCAGAACAATATCAAATGATAATAATAATAATAGCAATTGTGGTAGAACACTTTTTATGAAATTCTCTTATATTTTAGAATTATGCTTCTTATTTCTCCTTTAAACATGGGGCCAATTTTTGGTTGACTGAGTTGAACAATTTCATGAGGCTGGAAATATTCATCAATTTAATATGATATAATAAATCATGTATCTATATTATACAAAATAGTGGACATTAATTTGTTAAGTGCCTTTCAGCATTAATGAATATGACTATGCATTTTTCTTCTAGCATATATTTAAATGAACTCTGTGAATATATATCATATTTAATCAATCTGTGTTGCTGGGATAAATTCTTCATGATAATGAGAATTAGTTTTTTTAATAGTAACTTCTTTTTGTGACAAGGGTATCACATTCATTTTGATAGCTATGAAAAACAAAGCAGTGGTATGGAAGAAGCTTAATAAAACTACAAACGATGTTAAAAATTGAAAAATGCTGGTTGGCGCCGTGGCTTACTAGGCTAATCCTCCGCCTTGCAGCGCTGACACAGGGTTCTAGTCCCGGTCCGGGCATGCCGAATTCTGTCCCGTTGCCCCTCTTCCAGGCCAGCTCTCTGCTGTAGCCAGGGAGTACAGTGGAGGATGACCCAAAGTACTTGGGCCCTGCACCCCATGGGAGACCAGGATAAGTACCTGGCTCCTACCATCGGATCAGCGTGGTGCACCGGCCGCAGCGGCCATTGGAGGGTGAACCAATGGCAAAAGGAAGACCTTTCTCTCTGTCTCTCTCTCTCTCTCTCTCTCTCTCTCACTGTCCACTCTTCCTGTCAAAAAATAAAAATAAAAAGATTGAAAAATGCTTTACCATTGGATAGCTAACAAAGTAATTCTGATTATTTTTATTCCACTCAACAGCATTTACTCAACAGCAGAATTATGATTTTATTGGTTATTTAAAAATACTTTCAAAGCTGAAAATTTGATCCTATCTGAATTTAGTTTGAACAATTTCTGTGCCAAATTGGGGAAAACAATTTTTAAAAGCAGAAATCAAATTTCATGTACCTATAAATTGTCTATTGTGATAAGATAGGCATGATTTTAGAGAAGCTATATAATTTGACAAATAACAACCTGTGCTAAGTCTGAAATTAAAACAATATCCAGCCTGAAGAACTTCTAGTGTGCAATCTAAACTCACTTTTGTGAAAAGAGTAATGTAATCATTGCTATTGAATTCAAATAAAAATTAGTAGAATTATGGTTTACAGCTTGTTCGTGGACATTTGACATCATCAAAATGGTCACCATTTTTTTCTGGGTTTTAGATAAGCTTTTGTACATGATCTGGACAAATAAGTGAATTTATTTTAAAATCCTTTCCAATAGCAAATGGAGCTAATCTTGCAACCACAATTTATGAGAATATGAAGGGGAAAATGAACCAACAATTGACCTGTAATAAATTTCTTTTTTGTACAATAAGAATATTTCAGGGCCGACGCTATGGCTCACTTGGTTAATCCTCCGGTTGCGGCGCTGGCATCCCATATAGGCACCGGGTTCTAGTCCCGGTTGCTCCTCTTCCAGCCCAGCTCTCTGCTGTGGCCCTCCAGTGGAGGATGGCCCAAGTGCTTGGGTGCCTGCACCCGCGTGGGAGACCAGGGAGAGGCACCTGGCTCCTGGCTTCGGATCAGTGCAGTGCCGGCTGTAGCGGCCATTTGGGGAGTGAACCAACAGAAGCAAGATCTCTCTCTTTCTCTCTCTCACTTTCTGTAACTCTACCTGTTAAATAAATAAATAAAATCTTTAATTTTTTTTTCATTTTTATATTAGTTCCGTTTAAATGCTTTCTAATAAGATCAAAAATTAGTGTTCACCAAAAATTGAGGTCCAAGCTTCTGTGTCTGATTGGAATTCTTTTAATGTAATTAATTATTCAATTAATTGTAAGGGATGGGGTAGAGCAACAGTTGAAGGATTTTATCTACAATTGGATTATAATCCTGATATATTTATTTGTGAGTCTTCAAATTTTCCAAAGAGATTTTGCTTAATAGAAGATGCTGCTGCTGCCAGGGTTCAGAAGATTGAAAAATTCTGCTTTGGATGGAAAGTCAGAAGCAGCTTAACTTTTATGCAAATTCATTCTTGTTCATTGACAAAGTTCATACAGCACGTTCGGAGAAACGTTTCTGTGCAAAGGATGATGGTCAGACACGGAAGCAATGAGTACAATAATTTGCTTGTGATAAGTTTTGAGTTAAATGGAAAGAGGGGCATCAGTCGCTTTAAGATGTAGGATGCAAGTATCTGATCTTGTGCAAGATGTATGACGGTCACAGAAGGACGTATCCCAAAATATTGCAGTCAGAATTCATTGAAAACTGACAATACATAGTGAGACATGGTGTGGAAAATCACAGGAACACTGAAAAGTGTGAAAACTGCCCAAAGACACGGCGGCTGCTAGGGCGCCCAAGGAAGGAAGCGGCCGCTGCTGTGGGCCAGGCAGGGGACCCAAAGATGCGGCAACTGAGGGGGCCCGCGCGGGGGACCAAGGACGCTGCGGCCGCGGAGGTGCCCGTGGAAGGAGGCGGCGGCGGCTGGGGGCTGCGCGGGGGCCCAAAAACGCGGTGGCAGCGAGAGTGCCCGAGTAAGAAGGAGGTGGCGGCGGCGGCGGGCAATGAAGCCGCGGCTGCTGGGGGTCAGGAAGGGGTCCCAACGAAGCGGCAGCAGGGGGGCGCCAGAGGAAGGAGGTGGCAGGCCCAAAAACGCTGCAGCTGTGGGAGGCCGCGGGGCAGTGGAGGTGCCTGAGGAGGAGGCGGCGGGGCGGGCGCAATGAAGCTGCGGCTGCTGGGGGCCATGCAGGGTCCAATGACGCGGCGGCAGCGGGGACGGGAGGCGGTAAGGAGAAAGCGGCTGCTGGGAGCCACGCGGCGGAGCCCTAGGAAGGAGGCGGGGAATGCTGGGGTCTGCGTGGGGGCCCAAAACCGGAGCCACAGCTGGGGTGCGGGAAGAATACAAGGCGGCAGCGGCGACCTCATGGGGTGGGGCGGCAATGATGCTACAGCGGCTGGGGACCCTGTGGGACGCCCAATGATGCAGGGCAGCGGGCGTGCCCGAGAAAGTGGCTGGCGGCTGCTGGGGACCGCGCAGGTGACCGGAAGAGGGGGCAGCAGAGGGGATGCCCGAGGAAGGAGAAGGGGTCAGCGGGGGGGCGGGGGCAATGACACGTCGGAAGCGGGGGTGCCCCAGGAAAGAGGCGGCAGCGGCTGGGGGCTGCGCAGGGGACGCAAAGAGCGGTGGCTACTGTGCGCTGCTCAGGGGACCAATAATGCGGAGGCAGCAGGGGTGCCAGAGTCGACTGCTGCTGGGGACTATGCGGAGGCCCAATGACGTGCGGCTACTGGGGTTCCCGAGGAAGGAGGTGGCGCGGGTGGGGACGGCAGGAGAGGCCGAAAGACGGGGTGGCAGCATGGGTTCCCCGGGAAGGAGGAAGCGGCCAGGGGTGGGAGCAATGACTGGAGACTTCTGGGGCCTGCGCCCGAGTGCCCAATGACGCGGCGCCAATGGGGGTGGCTGATGAAGGACCCGGCGGCTGCTGTGGGCCCCACAGGGACACAGAGGTGGCCACGGAGCGGCTTTTCGAGACACGCGGGGGCCCCGAAGATTCGGTGGCAGCGGCGGTGCCCAAGGAAGGATGTGCTGCTGTTGTGGGCCTCGCGGTGTCCCACAGACGTGGCGGCAGCAGAGGTGCCCGAGGAAGGAGGCAGCGGCTGCTGGGGGCCACGCGATGTCCCGACGATGTGAAGGGCAGCTGGGGCCCTGCATAAGGAGGCAGCGGCTGTGGTTGTGGACCCCCGCAGGGCGCCCAGAGATGCAGCAAGAGTACAGATCCCGGAGGAAGGAATCACCGGCTGCTTGGGCTGCGCAGGGGAGCCCAAGACGTGGAGGCTATGGGTGTGTCCAAGGAAGGAGGTGGTGGTGCTGGGGACAGCACGAGGGACCCAAAGACTCGGTGTCAGCATGGGCGCCCCAGAAAGGAGAAAAAAGCAGCCGCCACCAGTGGCAGCAATGACAAGGCGGCTGCTGGGCCCTGCTTGGGATGCCCAATGATGTGGCCTCAGCGGTGGTGGCCGATGAAGGACCATGTGGGAGGCCCAAAGACTTGGTGGCAGCAGCAGTGCCCGAGGAGGGCGGTGGCTGCTGCTGTGGGCCGCGAAGGGGCCCAAAGATGGTAGCAGCGAGAGTACCCAAGGAAGGAGGTGGCGGAGGCTGGGGTCGGGGTTCCCGCACAATGACGCAGTGCCAACGGGTGTGCCCGAGTAAGGAAGTGGCGGCTGTGGGCCGCGCAGTGTGCCCAAAGGCGCAGTGACAGAGGAGGTGCCTGAGGAGGGAGTGAGACAGCAGCTGCTGTGGGCTGCACAGGGGCCCAAGGGCATGGTGGCTGATGGGGCCTTGCGGCGGGCCCAAAGACGTGGTGTCCACAGAGGTGCCCGAATTAGGAGGCGGCAGCTGCTGCTGTGGGCAGCACAGGGGCCCCAAAGAAGCTGCGAGAGCAGGGGTGCCCTATGAAGGAGGCCGCAGCTGCTGTGTCGGACACTGGGGCCCAAAGATGCGGAAGCAGCGGGGGGCCCAAGGGAGGAGAAGGAGGCAGAGGCTGGACATGGAGTTGGGGGGGGGGGGCAATGACGCAGCTGCTGTGGGCCGCACAGGGGATCTCATAGACTTGTGCCACGGAGGTGCACAAAGGAGGACCGGTGGCTGCTGTGGGCCGCTTGGGAGCCGAAGATGCCGCGACTTCGGGTGTGCCTGAGGAAGAGGGAAAGGGCTGCTCTGGGCTGCACAGCGGGCCCAGAGATGCGGTGGCCACGGGGGTGCCTGAGGAACAAGGCAGCGGCGGCTGAGGCCTTTGCAGGGGCCCAATAATGCGGCGGCAGTGGGGTGCCAGAGGAAGGAGGCATTGGCTGCTGGGGAACGCGCGGGGGGCCCAAAGACTCAGAGACAGCAGCCTTGTGCGGGGTGCGGCCCAAAAACGTGGCAGTAGCGTGGGGGCCAGAGGAAGGATGCCTTGGCTGCTGTGGGCCGCGAAGGGGAGCCAAAGAGAAGTCAGCTTCCTGTGTGCCCAAAGGAGGAGGCGGTGCCTGCTGTGGGCCTTGCGGAAGGAGAAAACGGCGGTGGCAGTGGTGGTGGCGGCAGTGGCGGTGGCGGCGGCGCGACGTGTGGTGGGGGAGGGCAATGACGCGGCGGCGGCTGCTGGTGAACCCTCGGTGCGCCCGATGATGCGGTGGCAGCAGGAGTGCCGAGTTACCAGGCAGCAGTGGCTGGTGACTGTGCTGGGGCCCAATGATGCTGTGGCTGAGAGGTTGCCCTAGGAAGGAGAAGGAGGCGGCACCTGGGCTGGAGGCTATGACAATGCGGCTGCTGGGGACCCTCTGGGGCGGGGGGGCGGGGGGCAGGGGGCAAAGACATGGTGGCTGCGGAGGTGTCAATGAAGGAAGCAGCGGCTGCTGTGGGCCACGTGGGGTCCCACAGACCACACCGGCAGCGGGGGGTGAGGGTCACGCGGGGGCCCAATAATGCGCGCCTGCTGGGAGACACGTGGGGTGCTCGGAGACTTGGCCACGGGGTTGTCGAGTAAGTAGTCTGCGGTGCTTCTGGGCCGCGCAGGGGAGCCGAAATCGCGGTAGAAGCTGGGGTGCCCGAGGAAGGAGGTGGCAGCGCTGGGGACATCACTGGAGGCCCCAAAACGCGGTGGCAGCACGGGTGCCCCAGGAAGGCGCAGGAGGAAACGTCCAGGGGTGGCAGCATTGACGTAGCGGCTGCTGGGCTCTGCTCCGGGTGTCCAATGATGTGCCGCCGGGGCGGGGGAGGTGGGGGGGGTGGCCGATGAAAGACAGGGCGGCTGCTGGGGACCTCACGGGGAGTGGGGGCAACGACCCTGTGGCAGCAGGCATGCCCATTGAAGGGGGCCTATTGGGGAGTGAACCATCGGATGGAAGACAATTCTCTCTCTCTCTCTCTCTCTGCCTCTCCTTCTGTGTGTAACTCTTTCAAATAAATAAATCTTAAAAAAAAAAAAAAGCATACTTTGGCGTTCTAAGAGAAAAAAGTCACGTACTGAGACTGGTAAACTCAACAAATTGGTGAAGAAGTAGGGAAAATAAATTGATCATGAATGATATGGGAATATTTCTAGGTTTAAAAAATAAATATGAGAAAAGCTTAAAGCATATAGGTTTTTAAATACAATTGGCTTGATCTGTCTCATTGACCACCTCACTAGTTTTATGACTTTGGTGTTCCTGTCTCTGAGCATCAGTTTTCTTAAATCTAAAATTAGCACAGCGTTGGCTTTACATCCAGGAGCTCAAATGGTTCATAGTATACAAATCAGGGTGTTTGATAGGCAGTGAGATAGAGCTGTAGAGTCATGGACCGAGGATAATGTGTGTGAATTACCTCCATAGCTCCAGGCTTTTCTCATGCTGCAATGGAGTTTCCAAGATCACTTAGACATATGAGTATATACATTAAATTTGGTTCAACACTTTTGACTATCATGTGATAAGGCTCTTTGAATTTGGGGCTCATGGATTTTTGTGGAAGTTACAGATATTAAAGGGCCATAAGCCAATATTTCAATATGTCCATAATAAACATGAAGGCTCAAAAATATTGAAGTATTGCTCATCGTCATGCAGATTAATCATGTAATTAATGTGCTCATTTTTATGGAAAGTTGCATAATAAAGAACTAATAAAATTAGCTTGTCATTTATATTTCTCCAGAGTCTGAAGTTATGTACATATTCATCTCAACCATCCTGTAGTACCTATGTAAATTATCTCCTTCTTTGGACCTGCCAAACACACCAATCTCATTCAGAGTATAGCTTTTCTCTATTCTTTCTCTACATGGAATGTCCATTCATTTTCTTCCATAAGTTAATCCATATTTCCATTTCTGGATCAAAAATCACTTTTCTTACTAGGCTTCCACCAACAATGGTAAGATATGTACCTGTTTCATACCCGGAAGGTTAGACTTCATCTGCAGGGCACCTAGAGTTTGGGAAGACTTTTTTATGGAGGTGGCTGTACTAGATTAACATTTAGAAAACAACTTTTCATTACCTTATATTTCCACACTATTTTTAATATAAAACTGTTATATAATAAATATAAATTTCAAAAGTACACTTTTTGGATTACAATGGTTCTTTACCCCATAACCACCCTACCACCCACAAACCATCCCATCTCCTGCTCCCTCCCCAATCCCATTCTTAATTAAGGCTCACTTTTAATTACCTTTATATACAGAATATCAACTCTATACTTAAACAGTGTGTATACACACAGACACACAAAGTATAAAGTACTGTTTGAAGATTAGTTTTACCATTAATTTTCATAGTACAATTATTTATGAGTCACTAACACATTTCAAAGTAACATAAACACTCTTGAACCCCTGTCCCAAGCCACTGTTTATTTTCCCATAATTTTGGATGATTTGTGATGGAGTAATTTTAAGTAAAATATTTATTTTGACTCAGTCTTCAGCAACCTTTAGAGAATACAAAATTATCAAATTATAAATTAGCTTTATATACTATCTGTTTTATACTAAAATAAATAAATTTCAATATTTAGCCAAATAATATGTACAGTCATTTTTGGACACATTCATTGACCATTTGTTATGAAATTACATTCATCTTATTTAGTGTTGGAGAGTAATGTGTGAGGGTACTTCAGTGTATGGAAAATGGAATTAAAAGATAAGTTCATTTTGGTGAAAAAATTTTTATAACCCATGCATATGAGGTATATTCAAAGAGCACTTGAAAATTCTGTATCATAAAAAATTGCATTCTTTTGTGCCAAAAATAAACTTAAAATGATTTATTTACTTATTTGAAAGTCAGAGTTAACATAAAGAGAGAGTAAGACAAAGAAATCTTTCATGTGCTGGTTCACTTTCCAGATGGCCCCAATAGCCAGGCCTGGGCCAGGCTGAAGCCAGGAGAATCATCCTGGTCACCCACATGGGTGAGGAGTCATCTGCTCCTTTTCCCAGGCCATTAGCAGGGAGCGGGGATTAGAAGTGAAGCAACCAAGACACTAACCAGAACTCAAATGGAATGCAGGTGTCCCAGGTGGCAGCTTTACCCATTATGCCACAATGTTAGCTCCAATAGACTTGTCTTTTATTTATTTAAGATTTATTTGAGGGGCAGAGTTATGGGGTGTGAACAGAGCGTGGGAAGAGGTCTTCCATCCACTGATTCACTCCCCAAACAGCCACAACAGCCAGGGTTGGGCTAGGTCAAAGCCAGGAGGTTGCAGGGACCCAACACTTGGGCTATCTTCTGCTGCTTTCCCAGAAGCATCATCAGGGAGCTGTATCAGAAGTGGAGCAGCGAGGGCTCAAACCAGCGCCCATATGGGATGCCTGTGCTCCAGGCTGTGCCTTAACCCATCACAACACAACACAAGCCCCCAAACTTGTCTTTTAATTGCATTTTTCCATGAAGCTTTTTAGTTACCCTTATATGTTAAAATGTCTGTTGAAGTAGAGCTATATGTTGCAACAATAAAAAATACTCAAATTGTTTTATCAACTGATATTTTAAATTATTTTCATGCTACAAAAGTTCAAATATACTACAGATAACTTTTATGTTTTATTTCTAAAATGGCTTTTAGCAAGCATTCTTCCTCAATTAGCACATTTTCAGTATGGGTAGTCATTATTTCTAATAAATGAAAAGTCAAACTGGGTTAATCATTGTTAGATCTTTTCTTGTAACACTGAGTATTTTAGCAGGAAAGGGCTTTAAAGGCACTGCTGAAGTATCTGATCTGATATTGCAGCTTTTATATTTGATGTTTTTTTTATTTTGAAAAAATTGTGCATTGTTTTTCAAGTTGCATCTGACCTTTTTTCTTTTTATCTTACCTAATAAGTGTGTACATTGAGGAATGTGGCACAAAAATGAAAATCTATTGCAAAACTATAAAGACCAAAATCTGTCATCCACAGTGTTTCTGGCACACAATAAAAGCTCAAAATATATTCATTTAGAGAAGGCATAAAACAAACTGGAAAATAGCAATAATGAAACATTGACTATCTCAGAAAGTGCTGCAAAGACCAGCTGAGTGTACTGTAACTATAAATAGATCTGGCCTGCAGACTCACAATAAATATTTTCTCCTGTATGGGTTGAATTATGTCTGTCTACGATATATATGCTGAAGTACTAACATCCGGTATATTAGAATGATATCTTACTTGAATATGGAATAGTTATAGAGCAAATCAATTTAAAATGAGGTGGTTTGGATGGTCTCCAATGCATATGACTACTGTGCTTATGAAAAAAGAAGACTTTTGGAGACAAATACGCATCTAGAGAGAATATCATAAAGGCAGAGATCAGAATTATGCATCTTAATGCCAATGAGTGCTGAAGATTGCTAGGAAACTACTAGAAGCTAGGGGAGAGGCATGGAGGGGATTTGTTCTCAAAGTTCAGAAATGGTTCACAGTTCTGTCATCAACATCAGACTTCCAGCCTCCAGAATTGTGAAATGATATCCTTCTGTTTTTGAAGCCACTTGGTTTGCTAGACCTTTTGTAGCAAACTACCATATGCCACCGTGGAGCCACGGTTGTGGTGTGGCTGTGTGCTGTGGCTCCGTGTGCTGTGTGGTGATTGTGGTGTGGCTCCATGGTGGCTTGTGGCATGATAATAGTGATAATCTCTCTCTGGCACTCTCCCGTGCTTACGTTACAGACGCGGATGAGGCAGGATGCATCCATGCACAGTCCTCTGGAGGCAGAGGCTGGAACCCAGAGGGGCTCCAAGCGCAGGGACCCCTGCCCATGGCTGGGAAGTCCCCGTGGTGGGGCGACTGCCCGAGTCAGGCACCGCTGAAAACACCAGTGAGTGTGAAAGCAGCTTCCCTTGCGCTAGGGTCAGGGAGGAGGTGATGACGGAGCTGGACTCAGGTCTCTCTCTCTCAGTCCCCGTGTGCCACGGACCCGTCACTGCTCATCCCCTAGGCACGGAGCCCCACGCCTTCCAGGCATGACCCGCTCCTCCACCCCCACCGCCGCCCCTTGCCCCCCAGATCCTTATCGTGGTGCGCACTCCTGCAGAATCAGTTCTCACGGCTGAGTGGCCTAGAGGGTTAAGCGACGTCACGTTTGCAGGCGGCCTCACTGGGCACCTGACAGGAGCTTCCTCAGTCCCTGGAGTCCACTGGGGACCACAAACAGGTGGACACTTGTGGTGGCCCACAGCCGCGAAGCTCTGTGCCCCCAGGCTTGTGCAAGAAGCACTGCCCACTGCCCAGCCCCACAAATGTCCACACCACCCTGATGCCACAGCTGTCAGCTGGGCTGAGCAGTCCCTTGTTGGGAGGTCAGCTTTTGAGTAGCCCAAGGTGGGGCCACAGGAGTGCCACGGGGTGGGGCCATGGTGTGTCAGAGGCGGGACCAGTCGTGTAGCTGAGGGGGCGGGGCCAGGGCTGCGACCGAGGTTAGGGCCAGGGGCTACCTGTGTGGGGACGGGTCAGGTGTGTGCCAGAGGGGGGGGGCCAGGGGTGTATTGAAGGGCGGGACCAGGGATGACCGAGGGCGGGGTCGGGCTGAGGGGTGGGGCCAGGGTCTGGCCGAGGGCTGGCCCCAGCCATAATTCTGGGGTTTTCCTGCACTCCAGGGGCAGTGGATCCAGGCGGGGCCCTGGTCTCTGCCATTGCCCTGGTCTGGTGTGTGGGGGGAGTGACTGTCTCTGGCATGCTGGGCACCTGTGAGGTCGCCGTGTGCTAGTGTTTTCACATCCCAGGGCCACGCGGCTCCACTTAGGGTGACAGGCGGGACAGGAAGCGCCTTTGTCAGGACCGGCTTTGCGGATGAACAGAACCAGCAATTAGCTTTCTGACTGCGAGGCTCCGAACTAGTGGGGGTGGCAGGCAGGAGGGAGCAGGAAGCCTTTGGCCACCAAGGTTTTCCAGGCAAAGAGGATTAGAAGCCACTCGAATTAGGAAGCCAGGCCAGACCCAGGCCTGCGTGTGTCAAAGTCAGATTTCTCCCTGGGGAGCTGAATGAACCCTGGGAAGAATTCCCTTTATCCAGGTCCAGGACTGGAGGGGGTTGCTACGCCTCGCAGGGAGCAGCCTGGGCTCATCCCTGGCTGGGCGCCCACATGGATGCACGGTGGCCTCTCCAAGTCAGGCCCTGCCTGGGGCCCATAGCCCGCTGCCCTGATGGTGTTTTCCCATGCCTGGTCTCTGGCCCCACAGACTCCCACACCAAGGTGGGGACTTGGGCAGTAGCAAGAGGGCAGAGCTGATGGCTACAGGCATCCCCCACCTGCTCCTGCTCAGATACCCAACAGAAAGGAAAGGAACCTGGAGAGAAGCGTGTAGCTTCTGAGTCCAACATGCACCTGCCACACATCCAGGCAGTATCCCAGGAAAGGGAGGCTTGTGCTCCCAGGAAGACCCGCACACGAATGTCCACACAGGCCCAGAGTAGACACAGCTCACAGTCTCCACGGTCTGAGAACAGCTGCCACCACCGCCGAGAGCAGTGCCAGGCACCGTGTGCTGAGGAAGAGGCACCCGGCCACCGACCTCCTGGAGGCGGCAAGACCATGGCTGCAGGAAGCCGACAGCCAGCCTGTGGGGTGCTGGGGCCTCGTGTCCTGGCAGTGGTCATGGTTCCAGGCTGTTTCCATTTGCCTGCATCTACAGACACCCACATCTCGCGTCCAAGTGCCTGGATGCCTGTCCTGGCTCCACTGCTTCTGATCCAGGTGCTGATGGTCCCCCTGGGAGTCGGTGGTGATGGCTCAAGTACTCGGGTCCCTGCCACCCTCATGGGAGACCCAGATCTAGAGGTTCTGGCTTCAGCCCTGCTCAGCCTGGGCTCTTGTGCTCACCATCCATGCACCACCCATCCATCTATCCACCCATCCATCAACCAATCAATCCATCATTCATCCTTTCATCCATCAGTCCATCATCCATCATCAATCATCCATCCATCTCACTCGCCCAGATGCCCACCTGTGCGGGAGACAAATGTCTTCTCGCTCATCTCGTGCTGGGAGCTGCTCCAAGGGTCCTGCAGGTGCCCAGCAGCTCACTGCAGAGCTGGCTCAGACACGGAGCAGGTAGCTGCAGGTGGAGGCAGAGCTGCTGAAAACAGAAACCCCACCCCCCTCACAGCAACCACAAAGGGGGCCAGCAGGGATTTCCGGAGTTTTGGAGAAGGAAAATCCCCGGTAGGAAACAGCCATGGGAGAGGTGCTGCCTGCCTTCTGGGAGCTCCGTGGGGGTCTCCCACGTGGGTGCATCCCAGGCACAGCAGCAGGGAGCCAGGTGGGAAGTGGAGCACCCAGAGTGAACCAGGCACAGCGTGCTAACCCACCACACGGGCTCCTACTTCAGCCTTTTTTTTTTAACCCCGAAACCCCGGTGCCATGGTGGCTGAGGGGCCTGCCAGGACCCGCGGACCCTGGGAGCTGCTGAACTGAGCTGAAGGCCAGGGGCGCCTGTGCTACCAGCTAAGACCGCGAGGGGGCAGCAGAGGCCGCATAATGCGCTCACCAGCTAGGACAGCGAGTGGGCGGTGCCTCCCCCGTCCGTCAGACTGGCTCCTCCCCCTGGAGCGGGTCTCTCCCGGTTGCAGTCAGCCAGGCCTGTTGGACTCACTCATCCGCGTCACTCCCCGCTCGGCAGTCATGCCATGATGATGACAGGGGTGCTCTGACGCGGCGGCCCTGAGAGGTTGGGGACAGCCGGGGCCTAGAGACCACGCTGCGTGTGCCCCCGAAGTCATAGCCCCCTACGTCACAGCGTGGCCCCCAAGCCCTGCCCCCCTCCCCCAGGGCCTCTACTTCTGCCTTAGATGGAGATCTGAGATTCCTGGAGGAAAGGAAGCTCCAGCCAGGAAGGCACTGGGGTTTCCCTGGGCGTAGGCCCAAAGTTCAGGACCCGGGGAGAGGAGGCCACGGGGGCAGGGTTCGGATGCACCTGCTGGTTTTCCGCGGGAACCTTACAAAGCCGAGATTTCCATGGGAGCTGCTGTTCCAGTCTCACCCAACTCCCATCACCATCCCTTCCCTCGGCCCCTCTCTGTGGTCGGTGCCGGTGCTTACCCACCCATCCCCGCCCCGCCCCCATGGCTTGTTCCTCCCCACTTCTGTGCAGATTCCTGTAGCGTGTGCGGGTGTGGGCCTGGCCCTGGCAGTGCCTGAGCTGAGCAGCCAGACCTGGGTCATCACTTGGGCATGACAGCTGCCCGTCTGAACCACGGGGTCTGGGTTTCCCTGGGTTTCCCGCCCAGCCAGCAGTGGCCTCTGCCTCCAGGGTCAGGGCAGGGGGCGTCCGTCCCTCCCCTAGCAACCACACCAGGTGCTGGTTCCTGGCAGCGGTCACTCTCTTTCCCCATCTCTGTACCTGCTTGGTGCCGCTGTGTCTTCCACATGTTGCTGGGGCTCCGTGTGGCCTCCGTATCCCAGCCCAGGGCCGGAGGCTGCGGCCCCTCCCTGTTCTGGGTCAGCAGCAGGATCCCAGGTGCTCTCTTTTCTGACATCCTCCAGCTTCCCGGCCGCACCAGCTAGCAGGGTGATGTCCACCAAGGCAGGCCTGCAGTCCTGCCCTCACCCCAGGACTCTGGACTGGGCCCCAGGCCCCTCCTGGGCTCTGCCTGAGTTACGTGACAGAGGAGGGGGTAGAGCAACCCCTGCCCCAGCCCCTGGTCTCTCTGGCCACCAAGTCTGCCTCCATCTCAGCCAAGGCTGCTGCAAGGACCCCGTCCTGCACCTATGGGGTGTCTGCTGCTCTCCTGGGAAGATGCTCCCCCGGCTTTAATTTGTGGAAGAAACGACCTTTTACATTTCTGATCACAGGAAGTTAATTTGCTCCAGAAATGTGATTTCCTATCATCTGAACAACACAGCAGTGATGAGAGGTGGGGACTAGAGGGACGCTGGCTCCAGGATCCCTGACCCAATGCCTCCTGGGATGCGACGCTCACCAGCCACGGGAACAGCCAGGACTCAGGGCGAGAATTTCCAAGGTTGGATCCATTTTTGCCTGATGATACACAGAGCAGCCGCTATCCTTGCCCCTGCCCCTGCCCTGTCCCCATCCACCTCTCTGCGGACCACTTGTGAGCCCTTGTGCCCCAGCAGCTGCCCAGGAAGCTGTGCTGTTCCCCAGTGAGGCACCAGGAAATGGGGCACTGGGACCTCCTATCTCTGACCCCAGCCTCCTGACACTGCACCCCCACACGCTGGCCATGGTCACGTTTCTGCGGGCTCCCAGGGCACCCTGCCAGCTGCCTCGTGCTGGCCACAGAGCCGCCACGACCTCTCCGTGGGGGGACATACCCAGCCGAACCTGCATGGAGCTAAAACTGGCGGGATGAAGCCCCAGCCTGTGGTGGATCCTGCATGGGTGGACCAAGGCCGGCCGCGTGGCCACAACTGGAGCAGGCAGACCCTCCTCCTTAGCTGTGGGGAGTGGGCGCAGAGGGCTGGCACCTCTGAGTGGCCGTGGAAAGTTTCAGGTAGCACTGGTTTGACTGATAGAGAATGGGGCAGGGCCAGGGAGGCCCAAGCGTGGAGCAGACTCAGTGGGTGGTGGGCAGGGTACAGAAACAGGGAGACCCTTCAGTGGACTCTAGCCCTCCTGGCACCCACACTCTCCAGTGTTCTCAGGATCTGCCCCCTCCTGCGATGGAAGTCCCCAGGTGCTGCAGTCCCAGATGCCCGCCGGGCTACCCCTGCCTGTGCCGGCTATGCCTGCTGTGCTTGCTGGCCAAGGTGCCACCTGCAGGGGTGGGACTGCCAAGGTGGGGCCTGGGGGTTTTTGAACCAGGATCGATGTGCCCACGCTGCAGCAGCGCCATCAAGGCTTCGAACAAGAGTGGCCCGGGCCATCCGTTCTCCAATCCCGCTGCGCCCCTGGCCACACGTGTGCTCAGCTCCAGGGAGACCCAGCCTAACGTGAGAACCCCTGGACCTGAGGGCCCCGCCTTCCCCTCCTGTCCCTTCTGTCTCCCTCTCCCCAGAGCCTGGAAGACAGCTACCCCAAGCAGCTAGGGACAGTGTCCTCCCCGTGTCCCGCCGGAAAGCCAGAGAGACATAACCCTGGAAGCCACTGGGCCATGCCATGTCCCTGAGCCGGTCACCAAGCCAGCTCCCACCAAAGTGACCCTGGAGATGGCCATGTCCAGCGTGGGGGAGGCCTGGGCCAGGCCAAGGCAGTGACAGGGTGATGAGCAACGTTATCGTAAGGGCCCGGGACACCTGTCAGAGTGACTGGATGGAGGCGTCATTTCCAGAAGGAATATGGGGCGACATCTGGGGTCAGCATCCAGAGAGAAGTCTAACAGGGACACTGGGGACCATCACGGGAATCTAGATGATGTCAAAGCTGAGACCTCATGGGAGGTGAGGGGGCTATGAAATGGATGCTGGGGAACAGGGGTCTGGGAGGAGAGGCTACCGGGCTGAGGACACCATGCCCACGGGTTCCCCCTCCTCAGGGAGTCCCCAGGAACTGGGGTTGAAGCAGACGACAGCAGGTCCCTGGCGGGAGGCCCTGCTGGCTCAGGTGGACCCCCAGGCCTGGGGCTGCTAAATGCACTGTCCCTGGACTCCCAGCATGCCTTGCAGTCCTGGTGAACCCAAGATGCCCAGTGCGCAGGCGCCGCCCTTGCCCCCACACCCATCTCGTCTTCCAGGGCCTGGCTGGCAGTGACCGCTGCCACAGCCCACTCTAGGTGAGCCCCTCCAGCTTGGCTGAGACCCCCAGGCCGGCATACCCAATAATGAGGCCGAAGCCCCCAGGGACTGAGTTTGATTGGCTTCCCAGCCAGCATCTGCCTGGTGGGGCCACGGCGGCAGCCTTCGAAAACCCCAAAGCCAAGAGGAGTGGCGGGGGGGGCTCCCCTGGCAGAGAGGCCACGGCAATGATAGCCACACCCATGCTTCCTTCTAGGGCTGCTGCGAGCCAATTAAAGCTGAGCTGAGCCTCTCATTTGCTTGCAGATGCCAGGAATCCAATTAGAGACACCTTTGAACAGCTGCTGCAGTTCTGCCCACGTCCTCCCCTGCACAGCAGAGCCGAGGGCCCGGGTCCTCAGCCGGTGTTCTCTCTGCCACAGGGAGACGGCCCCAGACATCCCATTTTGTCACCCTGGCCCCCAGGGACCTCCTGGTCTACGCACTCACTCCCCAGTCAGGGGACAGAGCTTTCCAGGGTAGGGGCTTTGAATCACGGACCCAGACCCGAGGCCAGAAAGAGACTTCTAGAAGGCAGGATTCTGGGGCTCTGCAGATACAGACGGCCCAGCCACAGGACCCCCCACCCCCACCCCCACACTTCCACCTGGGATGGGGGCTTGAGCCACTGGCACCTGCCCCAAGCGGGATCCACTTTTTCTCCTGAAGCTCCGGGGGAGTCCAGGCCCAGCGGCTTCAGGACGCCTCCCAGCCCACAGGGCAGGGTCTGCGGGGAGATGACTATGGTACCGCGATGGGGGCGGGGGATGACGAAAGACTCAGGGTCAGTGGCAAACACGGGACCCACAAGAGCAGGGGGACTCTTCTTATCCCCTCTGCCGCCCAGGCACTCTGATTGGCTGCCTTCGGATCTTCCTGGCTCACCAGATCTTTCGGGATTGACAACCTGTGAGGGTCTCCCACCCTGCGTGGATTTCAAACGTGGTGCAAATGGGCTCCAGCTCACCTTTACATCTGGCAACTCATCTCTCCCCCAGGTGTGACTCTGCTGCTTCTCCAAGCCCCTCACGCTGCAGCCCCCCACCCCCGAACCCACTTGCAGACCCCACGTGCACACAGGGAGGCCTCCTTGCCAACTCGCAGGGGGAAGTTCTTCCTGTGTACCGCCCTGCCCAGCGGTGCTGCAAGGACCCTGGCCTCAGGGCTCCAGGGCAGGGGCTGCCACGTGTGCATGGCCAGGCAGAGCGTCTGGGCCACAGGTACAACGAGGACTCGGACCTGTGAGTAATACGCTGGAGGACTGGGGTGCGGGTTCCTGTACCTATTCGCGCACCGGGGGCTCGGCCTTGCTACACCCCAGCAGAGGTGCGAGGGCCCCAGAGCAGGTGCACTGGGACACCTGGCAGCTGTTGAAATCGGTTAGAGAAGGCGGCATTCACATTCCTGAACCTGCTCTGTGAGGCCACCAGGTCCCCTGGCGGCCTCAAACTTCCCTTGAGTCCCTGCCGCTTCCACCTGTGTGGCCTCAGCTGCCCTTGTGAGCTCACTCCTGGGAGGCGAGGGCTGTGCAGAGGAGCCAGGCTCGCTGAAGGCCTCAGCGGAGAGAGCTAAGGGGCAGTCTCACTCCTGGCTCTGCCACTGGTTTGGGGTCCTGATCGTGGAGGGACAGGTGCATGGGGCTGCTGGCCTGGCTCTGAGTCAGGCCAAGGGCCAAATGAGCAGCAGGGACTGTGCCCAGCAGGCCACAGATCCCAGAGCCTTGGGACAGGACAGGAGGGGCAAAGGGGCCCCCACGGCCCTACATTTGTCCCTTAGGGTCCCGTGTGCAGGTGCACAGGCCCTGCAGGGTCAGCTCCTCCTGTGGCCTCTGCAGGAGCTGTGGGGTATGTACCCTTCAGCCAGTCTGGACAAGGCCCACCCTTTGGATGTGCTCCTTCTCAGCACCTCAGACCCATCTCCGAACGCAGCCGCCTCCCGTGGCTGGGCGTCCACTCGGAATTTCCCAGGATGCACCTGGGCCCTGGGCAGGGGAATAGGAGGAGAAATGGGAGGGACTGAGGGGACCAGCCTGGGGTGTGTGTGTGACTGGGGTGGGGACTCTAAGTGGAGGCACCGGTGGTGGGAGGCAGGCAGAACACAGCCCTGCCCCTGCATACTTAGGGGCAGAGATGGGCAGGTGCAGAGGGGGTGCCTAGCTGCTGGGGCTGCTGCCCTGTGGCCCTGGGAAACCCAGAAGGGCTTCAGGCCCCTCTCAGGCATGGTCCATGGCTTCCCTTAGTGCTGAGTCACCAAGACTGGTCCCCCCACCCAGGCCAGAGGAAGCTGCTGGAAGTCACCATCTTCACCAAGTGACCCTCGGCGGGCCCTGGGCCAGGGGTCAGGCCTGTATCTGCCCAGGGCATGGGGCTCCCGCCTGCTCTGCCCTTGGCTGCAACTGGACCCAGAGCCGGGCAGCTTTGGGCCTGGCAGAGCTGGGGGTGAGGGTGGTAATGGATGCCCGGGTCTCGCCAGGAAAACAGCCGCCCCAGGTCCAGCTGCTGGGCTGGAGGCCAGGGGGGCACAGATGGGGAGGCACTGGGCCTGACCAGGCACTGCAGCCTTTGAGGGCTTCGTGGCTCAACTGTGTACCCTCCACCTGCACACACCCCACCTCACCTGTGCATCCCTCCTCACCTGTGCATCCCCCCTCACCTGTGCACACCCCCTCACTTGTGCACACTCCTCTCACCTGCGCTCAATCCCCCTCTCCTGCACATATGCTGCCTCACCTGTGCACAATCCCCTAGCCTGCACTCACCCCCCTCACCTGTGCACACTCCCTCACTTGTGCACCCAACTTCACACTCCTCATCTGTTCACACCCCCCTCATCTGCACACTCCCCTCATCTGTGCACACCCCCTTACCTGGGCACACCCCCCTCACCTGTGCACACTCCCCTCACCTGTGCACCCCACCTGTGCACACTCCCCTCAGCTGTGCACAACCCCCTCACCTGTGCACCCCCCACCTGTGCACCCCCCACCTGTGCACACTCCCCTCACCTGTGCACAACCCCCTCACCTGTGCACACCCCCACCTGTGCACCCCCCCACCTGTGCACACCACCCTAACCCATGCACACCCAGCCTCACCTGTACCCCTGGCCAGGCCTAAACATGCCTGGCAGGTGGGGCTGACACCCCAGAGAGTGGCCAGTGTTGGTTTGTGGCAGGTGCAGCGTGGAGCTGGGACAGAGGCTTTTATCTTTTCTCTGTGGCCTGCTGGTCAATCCGGAGCCCAAGCTGCTGCGGGGGAGGCGTGCAGAGGCCAGGAGGGAGAACTCAGTGGCCTTTCTGAGACTTTCCAGCAGATCTTCATAAACTGCGGCAGAAGCAGCATGCTGAGCGACTCAGGGATGTCTCTGTAAGAGCAAGGCTTCTGAGGCAGAGGAGCTTTGGGGAGGATGCAGACAGGGAGGGGGGCTGCTTCATCCCACATAACAGGGGAGTGGGATGGCAGGGGGCACAGTCCCGCCTGGGTGAGGGCAGTGCAGGGACCACCCAGAGCTGCAGTCAATGGGAGTGTCGCTGTGGGTAATCTGGGGGAGAGGAACCCCTCCAGCAGCACAGGGACCCCGTCCTCCAAGGATCGGGCAAGCCCAGGGGCAGCTCAGGTGACACCAGTGGCCAGGCAAAAGGCGGCCGGCAGCAGGTGCAAGAGTGGCTGCCCTGCACCCCGCAGCCAGCTGCTTTCTATGGAGGTTATGGGCCTCCCTGTGCAGGTTGTGTGCTGAGGATGGGGACCGTCCAGGGTGGAGCAGGGACTCAGGGGCATGGGGAGGCCACAGGTCTATCCGCATCATTGTTGGGGTTGACATCTGTGCAGACAGTGTGGGGACCTCCATGCTGTGGGATTTTTTCGTCGGGCACAGTCCTGCTCAGTCCCAGCTTTTCCTGGGCTGGGTGCGGGGCCTCAGGGGGGTCTGGACAGGGACCTGGGGCTCCTCCCGCCTTCCTGCACAGACCAGAGCAGGTAGCACAGGGCGCACCCTACAGGTGCGGGCACAGCCCCCCAGACACTGGGGCCCAGGTGCCACTGTGCCTGCCACCTCAGAGAGACAGAACACGACATTGATATCAAACCACAGGGCTGGTTCCCAGCTCCTGACAGAGGGCAGAAGTCCTTAGAAGCTTCCAGAATCATCAGCTCTCCACTGCCTACCCCCACTGGCAGCCGGGGTGGAAAACACCCTACTCAAGCATCACCGATGCTAGAGGGTATGAACCAAATGATATGCTGGCAGCCGGGCAAATCAGTCCACGCACATGTCTGCCAGCCCGTGGGGTGCATGCATATGTGTGGCATCCTGAAAAGTGGCTCTCACCGGCAGCTGGGGCCTGGTCATGGAGTTGGGGTGGCCTGTCCAGAGAGGAGTGAGCAAGGTGATGTCGGAATGCTGCCTGCTGCAGACACTCACTGGCTGGAGATACCACCCACTCACTGGAACCCAAGGGCACCCACAATCACCCAGTCACCCATGGGCACCCAGTCATGGGAACCCAGGGGGACCCACAGTCACCCACAATCACCCACAGTTACTCACGGGCACCCACAGGCACACAGTCACCCATGGGCACCCATAGTCACCCACAGGAACCCACAATCACCCACAGTCACTGATGGTCACCTGTGGTCACCTACATGCACCCTTGGGCACCCACAATCACCCATGGGCAACCACAGTCACCCATGGTCACCCACAGGCACCCTGGGCAGCAGGAACTAGGAGCAAACAATGCTTCCTGATGGGTATGGCCACCCACAATCACCCACAGTCACCCACAGGCACCCCACAGGCACCCATAGTCACCCACAGGCACCCCACAGGCACCCATATGCCACAAGGCAGCTGCCCAGCAATGAGTCACCACAACAGTGGCCAGCAGATCTGCTGTCACTTAGACCAGGTCCTGCGGAGGATGGGCCTGACACCCCCCTCCCAGTGAGGGTCCGTTGAGGGCTCCTCTCCACCCACAGCTCCCCAGGCCACTTGTACTTCCTCCCAGTGGTACAGCTGGGATCTGAGCAGAGATGTCCCAAGGGACTTTGCATGTGCCTGGCCCTGGGGTGGGGTCTTCATGAGAACCTGACTCTTGCTGTCTCTAGACAGACACCACCTGTGCAGCTTCCCAGAGGGGTCCCTGGCAGCCCCCGGAAAGCAGCAGCAGAGAACTGGCATTGGTTCTGGCACCTTCAGCCCAGTACACCTCTCGGGTGGGAGGGCCTGTGCAGGTCAGTAGGGAGACAGAAGCATGGGGAGGGGTCAGCTATAACCCAGGAAGCGGGGCCCGTATCCCCAAGAGCTTGGCCAAGGGATGGCAGGACAGCCAGCTGCTGCTGGCTCACAGGCAGGGGTCAACATATATGTGCAGGTGTGGGGGAGGGGCTGGCAAACCTCACAGGCACTCAAGGACAGGAGAATAAGGGTGGCATCATGACCCTCATGAATATTCATGCATGAATATTCATGGAACATCTACCTCTGCCAGCAGCAGTGTGGCCAGGAGTGCACAGCATCCCTCCAGGCCAGGCCTATGGAATTAGCATCTTTCCACCAAGCATACCCAGCAAGGGCCCTCTCCCAGGACCACCAGAAACCAGGCAAGGACGTGGGTTCCAGAACCTGGAGTGCTCATGACAGCTGGCCACGGCAGGCTGCAGTCAGGCTTGACTTCCCCTGGGAAGAGAGGCTGCACCAGGGGCAGCCTCCCTGGGGGCCGGTCTCCAGGCTCCTGCTAGTACACGTGGGCCGGTGTGTGGGGGTGGGGGTCCCCTCTTAGCCAGGGCCTGTGGTAGGACTGGTGTGGGGCTGTTTGTTTCCAGCCTGTCTGCAGGAGGAGTGACAGCTTGAGTTTGCTTCTAATTCAAGCTGAGGATGAAGGTGTGGTGTGGTCACAGGTCCTGCTGGGGTCTGAAAACCTCCTGGTATTGACCCCCCCCCAGCACTACTGGCTCATAGCAGGTGGGGCCATGCCAAACCAGTGGCCCACTGTTCTGTGACCGGCCCCTCCCATGTACTGCAGCCAGGAAAGGTGGGCAGGTGTGTGTCCCCTGGAGGAGCAGAGGTGCAGGACTGGTGGAAATGGGCCAGGCAAGGACAAGAGGGTCCCTAAGGGGTGCGTGGATGCCAGCCTCAAGGTGCAGAAAGGTAAACCGAGGCCAGAGAGGGCCGTGACCATGGCCTTGTCTTCTAGGGGCAGGACCCGGGGCCCCCCAAACGGGCTCCTGCAGAAGCTGGGGGAGGAGCTACTGCCCCAGCTCCCCTCCTGGCGATGCTGCCAAAGACTGACCCTCAGCAGCCGCCTGACTGAGAAAGCTCCCCCCTCAGGAGGCGGAGCCCTGGCTCCACAGTAGGGGTGGGGATGATTCCATCTCTGCAGGGGGCTTGGGCCCATCTCCCAGATGAGAGAATGGAGAGGCAGAGAGGGACAGCAGACTTCCTTTCAGGAGGAGCCCAGGGAAGACCCTCAGTGCAACATGTCTTCCTGCTTCCTATACGTTTGCAATGTGGAAGTACTATTCAAGGGGTGGGGATACTACACCCTCTCAGAGGTGTAGCTTCTCTCATCCCAGGCAGAAGAGCTTCCTCCTCAGATGCCAAAAAAATCCCCCTGTCTCCTGGGATCCCAAGCCCCCCCTACACATACCCCATCCTGAGGCCCCTCACCTAATGGGTCAGCTAGAGAAATGGACAAGAGACTGGAGCCCAGGATGGCCAGCCAGGGAAGGGTGCCTGGGTCTCCATCAGAGGATGCCTGGAGCCAGTTCCAGCACCTCCCCCCGCCAAGGCAGCCCTTCCCCAGGGGCACCCAGGACCTCACCCAGTGCCAGCATGCCCCAGAGGCTCCCAGGACCCCCACCCAACTCCAGCACCCCCCAAGAGCACCTGGGACCCCACCCAGTGCCAGCACACCCCAGGGGCACCTGGGACACCCACCCAGCACCAGCACCCCCCAAGGGACTCCCAGCAACTCTTGACAGGAGTCCCAAGCTCTCCCATGACTGGCATTTCCTAAGAGTCAATTAAGACGTTGGGAGTTGATTAGGTTCTGACATCGATGAAACCCAGAAGTAAATAGCAAAAAGAAAAAAAAAATCCTGATTAGTCCACCACATAATTCTGTCCAATTATTCAAAGTTCACGACTGCAGGGAGTGTACTAGGAATATTTATTTATATCCCGTTTTTTTTTTCATCAACTTCATGAATCTAGTTAATCAGAACCCAAACTTGCTGCCATGAGAACCGGGCTGGGGCTGGGGCTGGGGCAGGCCTAGGCTGGGCTGGGCTGAGCTGGGGTGGGCCTGGGCTGGACTGGGTTGAGGTAGGGCTGAGCTGTGCTGGGGCTGGGGCAGGACTGGGGCTAGGGTTGGGCTGGACTGAGCTAAGCAGGGGCTGGGGCTGGAGCTGGGCTGAGGTTGGGGCTGGGGTGGGGCTGGGCTGGGTTGGGGTTGGGGCTGGGGCAGGGCTGGTCTGGGCTGGTCTGGGCGGTCTGAGCTGGGGCTGGGGCTGGGGCTGGGGCTGGGGCTGGGGCAGGCTGATCTAGGCTGGGGCTGGGCTGGGCTGGGCCACGCCAGGCAAGGTCAGGTCAGGGGGCTTGGCCTTAGGGTATAGATAACCTTCGCTCCCTCCACAACAAGAAATGCTACAGTGTCCAAGGTCCCCGGTTGGGGCTCAGCCTTGTGCCTGTCTTGGCCTCCTTCTCTTCATCCCACAGGGGCAGGAGAAAGGAGAGGAAGGAGCAGCAGGTCTGGGTCACGTGAGGGAAGCCCCCAGCAGGGCTGCTGCCCCAGCGTTGACCCTGCAGGTGCCGCCACCATGAACAGTGGAACCAGGAGGTACTACCTGGTCTCAGACTGCTCTGCTTGGTCATCCAGGGCTGAGAGCCACCCCCCTGCCCCTGCACACCAGTTGCCAAGGCCATGCCTCCCCCAGGCAGTGAAGAAGCCCGTGTGTGGTTTGAGGCCCAGCCCAGAGCTCAGGGCTCAGGAAGCCTTTGTGGTTTGCAGTGACCGGAAGGCTGAGCTGGACAGAGGCCACAGGGACACAGACAGGGGCTACAGGGATGAGGACGGGGCTGTTTTGCACAAAACCACCATGGGGGTATTGGGGGTGCATTTCAGGATCCTGGCAGACCCCAGAGTTTGGGGGAAGCTGGGACCAGCACAGGGACACTGCAGTGATTCAGCTACCAGTGGTGCTAAGGGACCCTAACCTGAGAGGCGAAGCCTACTATAAAGACACAGGTCCCCCGCGGCCCAGTACCACTATGTCCTCAGCCCCAAGTCAGCAGACAGCCAGGGGCACAGGCACTGTGTTTTGAGTTGGCAGGGGCTGCAGGAGAAGTCTCGGGACTCTGTCTTGGGGCTCATGGGCCCTGTCCCACATGGCTCCCGGCAGTGTTCCTGTTTGGGGGTGAGCTTACTGAGTAGGGGGTCAGGAAGCGTTGTTTGCTCCCAGTTCCTGCTGTCCTAGGCCTGCGATGTTCAAGCCCTGGAGACCCCCACCACCTGGGGTGGCTGAGAAGCAGTAGCTGGGCCCCTCAAAACAGAGTGGGGACAAGGAACTCTGCGTCCTGCCTGAGGTCTGCCTGCTACAAAAAATTTTAAATATCTTGAAATACATCTAACCAAGGGTATCAAAGATCTCTACAATGAAAATTGTATTAAAAGAAGAAATAGAAGAAGACATTAAAAGGTGGAAACACCTTCCATGTTCACGGATTCGAAGAATCAACATCTTCCAAATGTCCATACTACCTAAAGTAATTTATAGATTCAATGTGATACCAATCCAAATATCAACAACATTCTTCTCAGATCTAGAAAAAATGATGCTAAAATTCAGACCTCAAAACATACTACATGGCAGTTACAAGCAAAACAGCCTGGTACTGGCAAAAAACAGACGTGTAGACCAATGCAGCAGAATAAAAACTCCGGAAATTGATCTATGCATCTACAGCCATGTATCTTTGACAAAGGTGCAAAAATCAACCCCTGGGGCAGTCAGTCTCTTCAGCAAATGCTGCTGAGAAAACTGGTTCTCTGCATACACAAGTATGAAACAAGACCCCTACTTTACATCATACACAAAAATCTTCAAAATTGATCACAGATCTAAATCTACACCACGATACCATCAAATTACTAGATAACTTTGGAGAAATCCTACAAGACAATGGCATAGGCAGAGTTCTTGGAGACCCCAGAAGCATAGGCAATCAAAGCCAAAATTAACAAGAGGGATTACATCAAACTGAGAAGCTACTGCACTGCCAAACACTCAGCAAAGTGAAGAGGCAACTGACAGAATGGGAGAAAATATTTGCAAACTATGCAACCGACAATTAACTTCCAGAATCTATAAAGAACTAAAAAAACTCAACAACTACTAAACAAACAACCTAGTCAAGAAATGGGCAAAGGTCTTGAACGCACATTTTCCAAGAAAGGAAATTCGAATGGACAATAGTATGACAAAAATGCTCAGGATTGCTATCTTTTAGGGAAATGCAAATCAAAACCACAATGAGGTTTCACTTCACCCATGTTAGAATGAATCTCATATAGAAATCAACAAATAATAAATGCTGGTGAGGATGTGGGGAGAAGGGTACCTTAATCCACTGTTGGTGGGAATGTAAACTGGTACAGTCACTGTGGAGGACAGTATGATATATCTCAAAAATTTGAATACAGACCAACGATATGACCCAGTGATCCCATACCTGGGAATTTACCCAAATAAAATGAAATCATCATAGGAAATCAGGATCTTTACCGCTGTGTTCATTTCAGCTCAATTCACAACATCTAAGATATGGAATCAACCCAAATGTCCATCAACTGAAGAGTGGATAAAGAAATTATGGTATAGATACACCATGGAATACTACACAGTGCTAAAAATGAAATCCTGTCATCTGCAACAAAATGGATACAACTGGAAACCATTATATTTAGTGAAATAAGCCAGTCACACAAAGACAAATACTATATGGTCTCTGGGATCTGTGGTAGCTAATGGAGTACTTAAAAATGTAATCTATACAAATAACATTGACACTTGAAGATGTGATGATTTTGAACAGCCCTTGCTTTGACTGTCGAAGAACAATGTTTTTCTTGTTTGTTTATTTTTTCATTTTTCTTCTAATAGGTGAACTCCCTACTTAGTATTGGGTTAATCTTATGAGTATAAAAATTAGCCAAAAATTGACCTCTGTAAAAAATAGGAATTGGACAGGAAAAGGGGGGGTAAGAAAGGCAGGAATATGGGTGGGAAGGAGGAGGGGGAAAGAATCATCATGTTCCTAAACCTGTATATAGCAAATGAATGAGGTTCTGTTCCTTAAACAAAACTGAAAAATACAAAAAAAAAAAAACTACAAGTATGTCAGTGGTGTAAAAATAAGGATGCACTGACTCTGCTGACTTTGTGGCGTAGTAGGCTAAGACTCTGCCTGTAGCAGCAGCATCCCATATGGGCACCAGTTTGTCACCTGGCTGCTCCTCTTCTGATCCAGCTCTCTGCTAATGGCCTGGGAAAGCAGTGGAATATGGCCCAAGTGCCTAGGCCCCTGCACCCCACATGGGAGACCCAGAAGAAGCTCCTGGCTTTTGCCTTCAAATCAGCCCAACTCCAGCTGTTGCAACCTTTTGGGGAGTGAACTAATGCACGGAAAGCCTCTCTATCTCTCTACCTCTCTAGTTCTGCATTTCAAATGAGTAAATAAAATCTTTTTCAGAATTTAAAGGAAAAATAAATTTTATAAATGAATAATATATTCATATATAATTTTATATATGAACTACATGAACATTGTCCCCTTTACATAAATTG
This sequence comes from Oryctolagus cuniculus, assembly GCF_964237555.1. Classification (NCBI taxonomy): domain Eukaryota; kingdom Metazoa; phylum Chordata; class Mammalia; order Lagomorpha; family Leporidae; genus Oryctolagus; species Oryctolagus cuniculus. The sequence goes on along the minus strand of NC_091450.1, from coordinate 4,044,810 downwards.
TCAAAACAAGATTTATATACTAATATAATTTAAATGATCTGTGATTACTTTAAAATGTACAGCACATAGGTGAAATTCAATTGATTTCATTAGATTATTGTTTATAGTTATAGCCCCTGCTTTTATTCCTGCTGAACTATGGTCTTTTTACTTCTTGTTGAACTATTTTTAGTGCAGCATTAATCTTTTAAATTAAACATAAATTTAAAATGTTATCTCAAAAATAAAGTAAATAAAAAATATAAAAAGAATGACATTTGTGGCTTTTTTAGATTTTTGGTATGTATGTTAAGAAATATGTAAATAGGCGGGCCAGCACTATGGTGTAGTGCACTAGGCCTACACCTGTGGCCCCAGGATCACATATGGATGCCAGTTCATCTCCCAACTGTTCCTCTTTCTTTTTTTTTTTTTTTTTTTTTTTTTTTTGACAGGCAGAGTGGATAGTGAGAGAGAGACAGAGAGAAAGGTCTTCCTTTGCCGTTGGTTCACCCTCCAATGGCCGCCGCTGCAGCCGGCGCACCGCGCTGATCCTGGCAGGAGCCAGGAGCCAGGTGCTTTTCCTGGTCTCCCATGGGGTGCAGGGCCCAAGCACCTGGGCCATCCTCCACTGCACTCCCTGGCCATAGCAGAGAGCTGGCCTGGAAGAGGGGCAACCGGGACAGAATCCGGCGCCCCAACCGGGACTAGAACCCGGTGTGCCGGCGCCGCAAGGTGGAGGATTAGCCTATTGAGCCACGGCGCCGGCTTTGTTCCTCTTTCAATACAGCTCTCTGCTAAGTTCTGTGGAAGTAACAGAGGATGGCCCAGGTGCTTGGGCCCTTGCATCCATGCAGGAGAACCAGAGGAAGCTCCTGGTTCCTGGCTTCGGATCTGCTCAGCTGCAGTCTTTGCCATCATTTGGGGAGTGAACCAGTGGATGCAAGACCTTTCTCTCTCACTCTGTCTGTAACTCTGCCTCTCAAATAAGTAATAAATCTCTTTATTTTTATTTATTTATTTATTTGAGAGGTAGAGTTGCAGACAGTGAGAGAGAGACACAGAGAGAAAGGTCTTCCTTCCACTGGTTCACTCCCCAGATGGCCGCAATGGCCGGAGCTGTGCCGATCCGAAGCCAGGAGCCAGGTACCTCTTCCCGGTCTCCAACATGGGTGCAGGGGCCCAAGGACCTGGGCCATCCTCCACTGCTTTCCCAGGTCATAGCAGAGAGGTGGATTGGAAGAGGAGCAGCCGGGACTAGAACCGTCACCCATATGGGATGCCGGCGCTGCAGGCGGAGGATTAAACCACTTTACCATGTCGCCGGCACAATAATAATAAATCTTTATTAAAAAAAGAATTATGTATTGTGTCCCATGAGACAAATACATAACAGGTTAAGCTGCTGCCTACAGCTCTGGCATCCCATATGGGCACCTGTTCCAGTTCCAGTGGCTCCACTAGCTCCCTGCTCATGCACCTGGTAAAGCAGTGGAAGATGGCCCAAGTGCTTGGGTCATGCACTCACATGAGAGACCCAGAAGAAACTCCTGGCTCCTGGTTTCATCCTGGCCCAGTGCTAGCCATTGCAGTCATTTGGGGAGTAAACCAGCAAATAGAAGACATCTCTCTCTCTCTGTCTCTCCCTCTATAACTCTGCCGTTCAAATAAATAAACCTTTTTTTTAAAAAAAGAATTATGAACAAATTGAAATGTCTGTTTAATGATTCTGAACACCAGTAAAATCTAAATTTCAAACAAAAAAATAAGCCTCTTTTAATTCCATATTTCATTTTTATATTGCTCTAAAGCAATTCAGTTCCAAATACACATAAAAACACACTACCATTTTTCTTATGTTAATGAAACAACCAAAAATAAATATTCACTATCAGTCTCTCCACTCAGCATGACAATGAAAATCAATTCACTTATTTCTTTATTATTACTGTCAATATGAATTAAAATATTTCCAAGTACTTTAATATTAGCATGATATTAAACTTTTTATAACCCCTTAACCCTATGACCAAATAAGATGTTGGTATTTTTAGCTTAATTTTTATTAACAACAGTTGTACACATTTATGGGCTACAGTGTGACATTTCAATATCCTTATATAATGTATGGTTATTAAATCAACATTTGTTCTTCTTTGACATTATTCTATGGTTGAAGTCCTTGAGCTCCTTTCTCCTATTTTCTCATAAAACATGTAATAGATTACTGTGAACTAGTCACCCAATTATACTGTATCACGGGGAACTTACTCCTTTGATGTAACTCTGACTGGCACCAAATATCCAAAATGTTTTCCCATATAGTTTTAAAAATTGAATTTGTTTGAAAGGCAAAGAAAACAGAGAGAGAATATATGTGCATGTGTGTGAGAGAGAGGGAGAGAGCGGGAAAGAGAGGGAGACAGCAGTTCCATGCCCACAATAAGCAGAGCTGATCGGGGCCAGACTGAAACTGGGAGCTGGAAATTCAATATCAGTCTCCAATCTGGGTAGTGTGAATGAAACTACTTAAGCCATTACCTACTGCCTCTGGTATCCCAAGCAGTCTTTCTCACTATGCCAAATGTCATTCCACAAGCTTTTGGAAATATTCTGAAATATCTCCAGCTTCCAGGGAATGAGGCCATAGTTCTCTGGGTCCACTCCATCACTTTGTAGTCTCTTGCTCCACCTTAATTCCACACTCCTCACACATGACTGTGATATGATCTCTTATCCCCCATCAGCCTATCACCTCCACTTTTGTATATGGGATAACATAACAATACAACATCAACTTTTGGTATGTGCATACCAAGTCTGTCTCAGCTGAGATGTGGGTACTGACAACCCCAGCGTGCCACACTGCTCAGTGTCACCTGCTGGACCATGTAACCCAGACAGAACAGGTCAGCAAAGCACAGAAGGACAGACTTGAGGCAACAAACAAAGACCATGAGCAGGCAGGTAAAGGCCAAACTGGCATCTGCCGGTTTCTACCAGATTCCTACTCAGCTCCAGCCGCAGCATCTGTGGTAATGGAACCAGTACATGGTATGAGGGAGACCGACCCACTAAGGTTGCCCTCTTTTTCTCTCAGGTCTAAAAATACCATAATTGATACTAACTCAATATTCCAAAATGTAGCTTACAAGAAAAAAATAATCTATTTTGAGTTATTCAGAGTCTACAATTTTACAGCTTTCTGCAACAAACATACTCAGCAAGTAACCATTACCTAGTAAAATGTCCTAAAATGAGTACTCAGCCAGCAGCCATTACTTCCTAAAATTACGGAGGAGCTCTCTAACAGAATTGCCTCTGATGATAAACAGAGTTCTCATATTCCCTTTAAATGTAAAAATATGCAAGAAGACATAGACTTTTAGATGATATTTCTCTTCATATTACCATGTTCATAAAGTGAATAGAAAACAGGCAATTATAGCAAGATATGTTCCTCAGGAATTTTTCACATCATTAGGGAAACACTGCACATCACAGCAGCAGAATCAGAGTTCAGTTGGAGGGATGGCATCAATAACTCAAAAAACTATGAAAAGTGGTAGAAATTAACATAGTGTCAGGGCATCTAATACCTCACTCAACAGAAGACTACCCACCTGGCAGTTCCCCAACCTGGCATCAGAAGGCAAACAGGTAGGCTAAATCCCTCCTGCAACTGTATAGGATCCCACCAACATAATCTATACTTTATCATATACAATAGAATATACAATTCCTAATATACAATAAAACCTACCATTTATAGCATACAATCTAGTACCCAATTTATTCTTCCTGCCTCCCGCTCCTGAAGGCACAAGTTCTTGGGCCTGTGGCCAGTGCCCACATAGGGAACATGCACAGATTTCCACAGGACTTACCTGGCCAGGAAGGATGACCCTGTGGACTCTGGTGAACCTACTGCCACGCCTACTGCCACGCCTCCTCCACCAGCGGGACTGCTCTTCCTGCAGGTGTGCTTCTTCACAGTTCACCTCTTTGTTCCAAGGATCCACAGCAGCACTCAGCACCCACCTGAAGAAAGTAATGTGTGACATAGGACTTTAAGTAGGCAAAAGAGCAACAACGCCCCTGAGCAGCCTTTATATAAACTCGGTAGCCAACAGAGTACATCAACTCTGACTGGATAACCGCCCACAGGTGCCAACCAATCAGAAAGCAAAGAGCAAGCCTGAGCAGCCTTGCACAGGAGTTGTGGCTACAGGCTGTCATGCAGGGCTTGGTTTGTGGTTCAAGAGGCAGTGGCTGAGTCTCCAGAGTGGTAGGGCAGCAGCACATTTTTCTAATGGTGTCAACTCTATACTGTTTCCATGCAAAGTATCCAAATGTCCCTAAGCCAGTACTCATAAAGTACAGTGATATGCAGAACTTAGCTTACACTTAGAACACTAGGTCAGAGGAGTTATAGACTTTATTCTGGAGTTTAGGGACTCACTGACAAAACTTATGAGAGTAAAAGTACTTCTACATGCAAATACTCCTCAGACAGCGCCCAACACATCCTGAACTCTGTATTAACCTCAACTGTTGGGATTTGTAGTGCCATGCTTTCTAATTATGTCATTTCTGCTCACATCTTTTTCATCCATAATCTCCATGAAGAAAGGCAAGAAAGGGATCTTCTCAGCTTACTCAATTCCTAAGCCCATGAGTGAGAATTTAGAAATGAGTCCTTCAGCCAAGAACTCACTTACCTATGTCAATTTTGGCATCTTGGTTGTGTGGACGTTAGACTGGAGGTCAGGAGGTCTGGGTTCCTCTGATCCATGCCTGCCACTAACGGAAGCCCAAGATCCCCAAGCCAAGGCTATTGCTGCCCAAACAGATTGTGCTGTTAAAATAATCCAGTGCACATTGTGAGCAAAAGGCATGGGGATATGTCCTCAAGGATACAGGTCAATCAACATGGCAAGGTCCTACAGGACTCTCCTCTTGATCTCACGGTTATCATCTCCCAGTCTCTCTACAGAGAGTCTCCAAGATTAGTCAGTAACTCACAGGGATGGATCAGGTCTCTCTTCCCCCTAAATACAACACTGAGCTGAGCCTTAGCACACAGAACACATCAGAATTTCTGGAACTAGTAGTGCATGAACACCCATGGGAAGCCCATGGGGAAGACTGCTATGGAAACATCTCTGTATGAATCAATCAATACTATGAGTGCAGTGACAAAGACATGTATTGTGGTCTACAGGGGACTTAGAGACGGACACGTTAACACTGGGCAAAAATCAGGGAAGACTTACCCTCAGGAGTGACATGTGCGCTGGAAGCTGTAAGAAGTAATTGATTTTTGTGTCTTGGATCTGTTGCAGGAAACGGCAAGACAAGCCTCCTTGATCAACACTTGCATCCTGGGGGATATCCCTCAGTCTCCCAATTTTAGAGACCATTGGGAAGCTGATAAAATCTGGATATCCCTCTCTCCCTAAGCTGAAATCACTTATATTCAGATTGTCTTCTAAATTCACTTCGCTACATGACATGCTGAAGTATGTCTAATAGGAAGCACCAAACTTACCTGTTCCAGCTCTTGGTGCCTGTGTCTAATTCTCTCTATACCTCTTCCTCTCCCTCTCAGGGCTCGCTCGCATTCTCTCTCTCTCTCTCTCTCTCTCTCTCTCTCTCTCTCTCTCTCTCTCTCTCTCCACACACACACACACACACACACACACACATTTATCTATCCATCATATTTGAATAAACCTAGGTGCTCAATTAGTTAATAGTTTTATTGACTTTATATCCAAATCTGATTTTAATTCCATCCACTTCTCCATATCAACTTTCTGCAATCAGTTGATACACAACAATCTCTCTTCTGGAACACAGGAAAATAATAATTTCAGTGCTCTTGGTTCATTTAATAGTCTTGTATTAATGTATCTCTTATTAGAATCTGACATATTATACCCTTAACTGTCTGTATTCCATTTTCCATATTGCAGATTTAATGTGCTTAAAATTCATAAGTTCTATCAATTTATATACTCCTTGTTAAAATTTCCTGTTGGTTTTCCATTACACATTGCTTTTAATGACAAAATCGTATGTAATCTGTAATCAACTTCCTATATTTTCTTGAGTAAAACTTTTCTATTTCACAGACCATCAGTAAAGAATTATCTTCCCTTAAGTTCATAAAATGAACTGAAGATCCCACATAGAATTTTTTTTTGACAGGCAGAGTGGACAGTGAGAGAGAGAGACAGAGAGAAAGGTCTTCCTTTTGCCGTTGGTTCACCCTTCAATGGCCGCCGCAGCCGGCACACTGCAGCTGGCGCACCGCACCTATCTAAAGGCAGGAGCCAGGTGCTTATCCTGGTCTTCCATGGGGTGCAGGGCCCAAGCACTTGGGCCATCCTCCACTGCACTCCCTGGACACAGCAGAGAGCTGGCCTGGAAGAGGAGCAACCGGGACAGAATCCGGTGCCCCAACCGGGACTAGAACCTGGTGTGCCATCGCTGCAAGGCGGAGGATTAACCTACTGAGCCGCAGCGCCGGCCCACATAGAATGTTGTAGGAAGACTCATGGACATGTCATTCATTTCATTGGAGCAACCAGTATGTAAGAAACTGTGATCAGAATCAACTCTGGGAAAACTCTTTATCATGACGTGACCATCACATCCACCAGAAATGTCTGTGTTTAAAGGAGTGTTTGTAACAGTTTGCTGTTTAAGAAAATATCAGTAACACTATGACCATAGATAATGCTGCAAAAAGTTCAGCAACCACACATCACAGGAATTAAAGACTTTAAAAATATTTTGATAAGCTCACTATAGAAATGAACTACTACCTAAAATAATTTTGAGATGCCAAGGACTCTAATTTCCATGGTTACCATATTTTAATTCCCAAACTGTCTAGTTCTGAGAAAAAATTTTTTTTCAAAGAAATGAAGAAATACTGTGGCTCAGTCTGGCAAACAAATAAATAACAGAATGCATTTTCATCTCCTCACAGCTAAGAATTTCCCAGAAGGTTCTTCCAGCTGGTCTGAGGTTAACACAAAGAGCTGCTCTCAGAGATTCTGGGCCTGTGGACATGGAAACCCAATAGAACTTGGGTCCAGAATGCACCCAGGAACTAGGCCTAGGTTCCCCTAAGCATATGACCAGAAATCTCATGCCCTGCATGCTTGTGTCTCTTTCTTGACTCCTTCACCTCTTCTTTTGATCATAGATTTGTATTAGTGCAGCTCTATTGTAAGTTTTGATACTGGCAGTTTAATATCACAATATTTGTTCTTTTTCAAAATCTGTTAGATTATTTCATGCTTTATGCATTCTCAAATACATTTTCAATTAGCAGATGGATTTTCACATGAATACACACACAGTTGTAAGGATTGATGGCATTTCTATATATTTTAAATCAAATTTGGAGAATGTATATCACAAAAACATTTTTAAAATCATAAACATATGTCTCTCCCATTCAACTGGATCTTCTTTAAATTCTCACAGTACTATTTTATTCTTAGCATAGGGGTATTATATGGCTTTTATCTTTTCCCAGGGCTGACAATGTGGCGTAGCAGGTAACGCATCCCATTTGGGTGCCATTTCGAGTCCCAACTACTCCACTTCCCATCCAGTTCGTTGCTATGGCTGGAAAAGCAGTAGAAGATGGCCCAAGTCCTTGGGCCCTGGCACCTGCATAGGAGTTCTGGAAGAAGTTCTTGGCTCCTGGCTTCAGATCAGTGGAGCTCCAGTGGTTGCAGCCATTTGAGGAGTGAACCAGTGGATGGAAGGCCCCCACCCCCTTCCTCTGCCTCTCTGTAACTGCCTTTCAGATAAATAAATAAATCTTTTTAAAAAATTCCCAAGTATTTTATGATTTTTAATTCTTCTGTAAATTATTTCATTTTCATTTCTTTCTAATAGAAATACCACTGAATTTTGCATGCTCACTTCATATCCTGAGGCCTACCTTAATACACTGAATTTTTCTCAATTTTCTCGTATATAATTCTAATATATGATGAAGAAATAAAATAATAGCTTTTCTAATACTAGTGTAAATATTTGGTTGATTTATTTCAAATAACGTTGAAAATTGTTAATTCTTCTATTGTATGATGCCTGCTATGATCATTGTTATTTGAACTTACTTCCTTTGGGATAATTTTTCTCTTTTTCTTTGGATTTTATTATTTATATACTTTTAAAATTTTAACCACCAAACAAAAATTATACATATTTATAGACTACTATGTTATATTTTGAGATACATAGTGTTTTTACACAGGTTCAAATCAGGTTAAACAAATCTATCTCTTCAAACAGGTATCATTTTGCATGCTGAAAATATTCACAATCCTATCTTCTAATATTTTTAATGCACAGTACATTATCATTATCTGTAGTCACCCTCCTGTGAAACAGACCACCACTTCTATCTCCTGTTTAGAGCTATACCATGGAACCCTTATCTTTTGTCTTTTTGATGACAGCCGAGATAACTGGAGTGTCGTGATTGATATCTTACTGTGGATTTGATCTCCATCACCCTGATGATGTGATGTTGAACACTTTTTCATATCCCTGATGGTCACTTCTGTCTTCCTTGAAATAACTGCTGCTTAATCTGTGCATTCTATTATAATAGAATCATGTTAATTTTGCTATTGATTTTTTCTTACATAGCATTACCAATCCATTCTCAAAGTATACCATGCAAATATTTCCTCTGCTCTGTAGGTTGTCTCCTCACCCTAGTCTTTGCTTCCTTTGGAATACAGAAGTTTTTTAATTTGATGAAATCACATTTGACTATGTTTGCTTCCTTTCCTATGCTTTTGGGGTCTGATGAAAATAATGGGTGCCCATTCCAATACAGTGAAGAATTTCCTCCGTGTTTGTTTTTACTAGTTCATAGCTTCAGGGGTTTTATTTATTTTTTTTTTTTTGACAGGCAGAGTGGATAGTGAAGAGAGAGAGAGACAGAGAGAAAGGTCTTCCTTTTGCTGTTGGTTCACCCTCCAATGGCCGCCATGGCTGGCACGCTGCGGCCGGCACACTGCGCTGATCCGAAGCTAGGAGGAGCCAGGTGCTTCTCCTGGTCTCCCATGCGGGTGCAGGGCCCAAGCACTTGGGCCATCTTCCACTGCCTTCCTGGGCCATAGCAGGAGAGCTGGCCTGGAAGAGGGGCAACCAGGACAGAATCCGGCACCCTGACCGGGACTAGAACCCGGTGTGCCGGCGCCGCTAGGTGGAGGATTAGCCTATTGAGCCGTGGTGCCAGCCTAGCTTCAGGTCTTAAATTTAGAACTTTGATCCATGTTAGTTTATTTATGAACATGTTCAGAGAGAGCATCCAGTTTCTTCTGCTGCATGCGATACCCAGTTTTCCCAAATGATTTTCACTGAAGAGATGATTGTTTTGCCAAAGTACATTCTTAACACCCAAAAGTCAAGGTGGGTGCTGGGTTTATTTCTAGGCTGTTTCTTTAGATTTTTTTAAGATTTACTTATTTACTTAGAAGGTGCGGGGAGAGGTGAGGGAGGAAGAGGGAGGAGGGATCTTTAATCCACAGGTTCACTCCCCAAATAACCACAACATCCAGGGCTGAGCCAGGCCAAAGCCACAAGATTCCATCTGGGTCACCTAGGTAGGTGCAGGAGCCCAAGGATTAGGCACATTAGCAGGGAACTGAAACAGAAGTGGAGCATCTGGGATTTGAACTGGCACCCATATGGGATGCTGACTTTGCAGGCAGCAGCTTAACCCACTGCACCACAATGTTGACACCTGTTCTTCTGTTGTGTGTGCTTTTATGACAATATCATGCTATTTTTATAACCAGAGCTTTGTAGAATAAAGTCAGATAGTTACTACCACTTTTCACGCAAGATTACTTCAGCTCTGCATACTCAAGTAGGGTTTGTTTCTATCTTTTGGAAAATGTTCTTGATATATACTAATAGGGATTATATTGAATCTGTAAATCACTTTGGGTAGCATGAACATTTAACAGTAAACACAATGACAGTGAGTAATCGTCTGGGTGCAGAAGGCACAGTTCAGCAACTCTTCTCACACTTGGACTCAGCTGCTGACAGCTGTGGAACAAGAGCTGTGAGAAATGCTTGCACTTAAACCTAGGAATCTTTATTGCCTACAATGCCACTCGACACCAGCGTGTTTGTGAATCGTACATGTTTCAATCTGTTTTACTTATTAGGCTTCAGCCATGCATCAGGCACTAAGATGCAAACCAGAAAGACATCACCCTTGCCTGTGACTTTAGAGAAGTAAGGAGATAAACACAATGAGTGGTAGCTGCACACAGTAAGTGTAAAAAAGAACCCGAAGCGGGTGGATATGATGGCTCTGCAATTTCTCTGGGTTCCCAGGATGCTTCACCACTCACCCTCCTGAAGAGAACTTTCTAGAAGGGGCAGCAAGTGCTGTTTGGGAACTCAAGATGGGGCAGAGAAGGGAGTGAATGGGGCATATGGGTAGGCTCATGGACACAGGTGGGTGTCTGTGGAATGAGGAAGCTGATGGTGCATCCTAAACAGAATGTGGCACGGACAACATTCATTCCATAGGGTCTCTGGACACTGTGGTCCCTGTGTCAGGGAAAGGTTAATGGTTACAGCAGATGAGCAAAAAGAGGCTGTGCCAAGAGGAGGTGACATGCACGAGGGTGTGGAATGGAGACCTGAGAGATCCAGATCTAACTGCATCCTTGGTGATGTCTGAACAACTGTCAGTCAAAGGAGCAGGCCTTCTAGTGAGAACCCGGCGCTACCACATATCCCTGAGGGGCCCTGTGCCTGATCCCAGGACACAAATGGGTCTGGGGTTATCAATGACAGGGCCAGGTTTGAAGAGCAGTTAAGGGTGGCCTGAGGTTATGGTGCCAAAGGCTGGAGTGAAACATTACCCTGACTCACTTCCATTTCTTCTGCAGGGCTCATAAAGATGGCAGCAGTGGAGAAAGACAGATTGGACCCCCCACAAGCACAAGCTGACATCCCACAGAACAGAAGTGACCTTCCTCAGGTGAGTCCGACCAACTTCCTCCTAAATAGCCTTAACCCTAGGTTACATCAGCAGGACGACATCAGGCAGCTGCCCCATGACCTTGGGTGAGAACAGAGCTTTCATTCCCTGGTCCCCCACCAGCTTGGGGCACCTCATCTCAGCATTTTCCACAAGGGCTTCTCCGAAGGGGACTTGAATTTTTTTTTTATTTGACAGGCAGAGTGGACAGTGAGAGAGACAGAGAGAAAGGTCTTCCTTTGCTGTTGGTTCACCCTCCAATGGCTGCCGCGGCCGGCACGCTGCAGCCAGCGCACCGTGCTATTCCGAAGGCAGGAGCCAGGTACTTATCCTGGTCTCCCATGGGGTGCAGGGCCCAAGCACTTGGGCCATCCTCCACTGCACTCCCTGGCCATAGCACACAGCTGGCCTGGAAGAGGGGCAACCGGGACAGAATCCGGCGTCCCAACCGGGACTAGAACCTGGTGTGCCCGCACTTCAAGGCGGAGGATTAGCCTAGTGAGCTGCTGCGCCAGCCGGGACTTGAATTCTTGACTGTGTGTGGCTTCCTGCCATGCTGGGTAGACCTAACACCTGATACACTACCTGCACCCCCTCCATCTGAGGTTGAGCTTAAATATGGGGCTGTGAACTCTGCCACCCTCCATCTGTTCCCCTAGAATGTCCCAGGGAAGTGTGGGGGGAAACTGCGGAGCATCCACGAATCTCCATCTGTACCCCAAGGATGTCCCACGAAAATGTGGTGGGGAAATTGGGGAGTATCCACAGCAATTCTGATGCCAGACTCATGCTATTGGTGATAGTGACAAGGACTTGTATGCTCATGTGTGGAGCAGCCAGGCCCAGTTGGAGCAGAAACCACAGAGCTAGGACATACACACTTACACACAAACGCACACACAGATTCACACATGCTCACTCCACAAAGAGTGCAGTTCAGGCCCCGCTGCATTGGGAAGAGCAGAAGCCGCTGGAATGCAGCAGGAGCAAGCCACAAAGCTGGACCAAACCCACCAGGTTCTCCACACTGCTGCAGGGGCCAGAGGTGATCTGGAGGAACACGGCATTAGGGGAGGCTAAGCTGCTCCTGGGGACAGGGATCCCTAGCATTCCCTGGTGGTCTCCCCAGCACCCAGCTCTCCCAGGTGCTCCTACCCTCCTCCACACTTGCCAGGCCATTATTGTCAGTATCAGCTTCAGTGTTACCTACATGTGTATCAAGTACCTGTGCTGAAATCAGTGTTTCGTCTCTTAACCCCTCATCTGCACCCAGGGTAGAGGCCCAGTTCCTCCCACAGACAGACTAGGTGGGGCTGACACAGGACACAAAGAAGGCCATGCTCAGCCATCTGCTCCCTTCTCTGTCATCCTGGGAAAACTCTCTGGTGACCGATGCTGACAGCACTACACAGAACAGGACAGAAGCAGAGTGGGAGGACACAGAATGGATCAGCAGGGCTGAGACTTGTCCTCTGTCAGAAGTTTGTAGCCATGGGAATCCTGCTTACTTCAGGGGTGGGCACATACTGAACTCAGGGAGCTGGGTGAGGTGTTGGGGGGAACTCATTACACTAACTGAAATTCAAAATGCCAAGGCTTTGAAAGTTGTTACAATGCAATGTCATAGCAGATTAAGCTACTGCTTGGGAAACGGGCATCCCATACTAGAGGGCTGGTTTGAATCCTGGCTGCTCCACTTCCAATTCAGCTCCCAGCTAATGTGACTGGGAAGGTAGCAGAGGATGACCCAAGTTCTCGAGTCCCTGACACCCATGGAAGAATACAGAATGCCTGGCTGACACCTAGCTGTCGCAGCCATTTGAGGAGTAAACCAGAGGTTAGAAAAACCTCTCTCCCTCTTTTTCTCTGTTGCTCTGATTTACAAATAAAACAAATAACAACAACAACAACACATTGTTACAAAATAGAGGTGTATTGGAGGAAGAGGACAGGTTACAGGTAGAGCCCTGAAGAAGGTTGGGATTTATCAAGCAGGTGACAGAGGGTGGTGGCAGAGCTAGGTCGTGGCACATTTGCCACAGTTCTTCCCTCTTTCTGAGCCTTGGAAAGACCACAGCAGCCCCCTGTAGGGGATTTTGTTTATTCTGAGGTTGAGGAGGCTGACACTCGGCCCTCCTGACCTGGGAGGGCACCACTGGGACAGGGCTGCTAGAACTCCACAATGCTTCCATTACCCAGAACCCCCTCTTTCTGTGTTCTGTGGCAGTTAGAGGACCACTGTGTCCAGTAACTGCCTGACCTGGGGATCATTTTCTAGACAGGAGGCATGTTTGGCAGATCCAGCTCTACACGTCCTGCTGACTTGGGGACATTTGCTTCCAGGTGGGTGGCCCTGGCCTCTCTGGGCTGCTGCTGAGGGTGATGCTGGCTGAGTCTTCAGTGGTGACCATTGTGGGATGACCATGGATATAGTCATGCCGTTGCTTCCTCAGAGTGACCCTGGAGCGTAGGTGCCTGTGTGTGAGCCTGTGTAAGGACATGGATGTCTGGGCAGGCAATATGGTGAGCACTGAATTCAGGTGTGGGGTGAGCCCATCTGTGAACCCACCAGGCATGTAGTTCCCAGGGAGCCTTCTGCACAGGTGCAGTGATGGTCATGGGAGGACAGCTGGATGGCCAAGGAGGATGAAAAGTGACCTTCCTAGGGAAGTGGGGTGGGGCTATTCATTGTCCCTATCCTCTGCACAGTTCACCATTCAGGGATCTTGGTTTCAGGCACTGCCTGTGGAGCTGATCCCTCTGATCTGGACAGGAACTTTGGGGAGCAGTTCCCTGTGGTTCTTTGGGATTGTGTCATGATGGGATTTTTGCCTTTCAGCTTCAAGGAGCTGTGAGCCCTGGAGGTCTGGCTGGCCCAGCAGGCAGCACACATCATTGCTGAATGTTAGCAGTTACAGAACTGGAGGCTGTAGATCGACGAGTTGGGATTCTGCTTCATGTGCTGCCCCCATAGCTGCAGGGTCATGGGCTTCCTCAGCACACAGAACACCAAAGGGCTGCCCTGGTTCCACCAGTCCCTGAGTGTCCATGGCCTCTCACCAGCACCCCCCTCCTTGGTTGCAGAGTCACCATGGAGGGGCCTGGGGAACAGAAGGAGTGAGCCACTGCCTGGCCCTAGGGAGGCTGTGGATCCTCCAGCGAATCTTCTGTCCTCATTTTGTCCCAGGAATGGGGTCATTTTCAGAAACTCACAGGTGTTTACCTGTTTGAGAACTTGTCCTCAGCTGCCATCACAGTGCTCACCCTGGTCAGCATTAGGCCAGGGCTGAGTCTGACTTTTTTTTTGAGGGCCATCGTCCACTGTCTTTATTCTCAAGGCCAGTTCTGAATATGAACAAGCAGAAAATTCATTACATAAGCATCTTAGTTATACCTTTCTGAAGTCTCTTGAAAATGCTATTCACAATTCTGATGAGAGGCTTTCAATTCTTCTGAGGAAACTTTCTTTTCTAAACCTTTGATTCAGGAGTCATTTTCTGACTTGAAGAAGGCAAATTCAGGTCCTCTGCATCGGTGTGTCCATCATCTTTTCGAGGTTCTCTTCTGACATCCTCAGATGAAGACGTGCTGTCCCCATAGCCCAAATAAGAGATGGGGAGACTGCTTCTGCAGACACTGAGCCTTCGTGTCCTGCTGTTGACAAGCAGAAGGTTTAATCAGTATCCTAGGTGCCAGCACACAATTGTTGTTCACCAACAGTCCTCAGTTTCAAATCTTCCTTTTAAGTCAGCAATATTTCCAACTTGGAGGACACAGGGCTGTTGTACCTGAGGCCTGGGAGTGTAGGTCCTCCTCCTTATGCCAGGTTGAGGACTATCTGAACTGCGGGCCTCACTGCTGCTGGTGTTGAGACTGGACACAGAGGTCAAGGGGCTCTTGTACCTCAGGACTGGCCAGGAAGTGTGGATCCTCATCTGACCAGGTGGGGAACTGTCCATCTTGTGGGCTCCAAGGCAGTCATTTAGCCATGATGACTGGTCACTTTTAGGCAGCACTGGGGACACAGCACTGGCCTGAAGACTGGGCGTCAGGGACACTGCTTTATGGATCAGCTGGAAGCCCAGCTCCACAGGTAGTTTTGAGCCTCAGCATACTGAGCAGATCCTAGAAGCTCCCCTTGAGTGAGCTCAGTTCTTGCTGCTCCACTGAAGCCCTCCTGGGATTTCCCACAGCCCAGTACAGGGGACAAGCAGCCATCCTCCTCCTCACGGCCCAGCTGGAAGACAAGGACTGACAGGTATTGCTGACCTTCAATTTTGGAAGGACCTAGGAACCCCATGTCAATTTCGTTTCCCCTTGTGTGCTGTAAGTCTTTGGCTGGGATTTCCCACAGCTCAGAGCAGGGGACAAGCAGCCATCCTCCTCCTCACAGCCCAGCTGGAAGACAAGGCCTGGCAGGTATTTCTCACTTTCAGGATCCCCATGTCAGTTTGATTTTCTACGTCTCTGCTGTAAGCCTTTGGCTGGTATTTTCCCCAGCATTGCATGGGGGGGGGGGGAATGGGGCAGTCCTGTTCTTTAAGGCCCTCCAGAGACACCAGGTTCTCCACAGCTTCATCAATTTCCTGGTTCTTGGGAGAACTCAGAGACTGAAAAGTGTGATGTCACTTGCTTTGGGCCCTTTTTCTGCTCTATGCTGAGCCACTTGTGGCCCATAGCATCTGCCAATGTGGGCCCCTCAGCAGGGTCAAAAGTCATTAACCAATCCAGCATCTCTCCAGTTCCTCACTTATATAGGAAGGGATCAGGTTACAAGCCAGCCAGGATCGCTTCCTTCAAGTGCCCAAAGCTCTCCCCTTCAAAGGGTACCCACCTGTTGCTATGGTGTACAGGACCAGGCCCAGGCTCCACACGTCAGCTTTATACCCATCAAACTCCTTATCTAGGAATTCTTCTGGGGTGTAATATTCAAGTGTCCCCCACAACAACTTTAGTTGTTGGCCTTCAGTTAGTTTTTGGCTAAAGCCAAAGTCAATTAGCTTAACAGATCAGTCCAGAAGGAGATTTTCCAATTTTAAGTCTCTGTGAACAATGTGTTGCGTGTGGTAGTACTCCACTGCTGCTAATGTCTGAGTGAAGTACCAACATGCTTCTCCTTCATGAAGGTGGCTGCACACCTCGACATACTTTTCAAGGTCCACCCCCACCCCTCTAAAATACCCAATGAAAAGACAGGCTCTATCTGCTGTGTAGTCTACCTGTAACAGCTTTATAATGTTAGGGTGATGCAGAGAATGCATAATTTCTGCTGCTACCCAAGCTTGCGGGAACTTGGAAGAATCCCCGTCACCTCTGGCAGTGATCTCCACAGCCCCCTTGGTTCTGCTCTCCAGATGGAGGGCCAGCTTCACCTGGCCAAAGCTGCCCTTGCCAATGATCCCGAGGACCCCATATCCACAGAACACCTGCTTCTCAGTGTGGGAGGATCTGACGCCTTTCGTCGTCAGGATATCTCTTGTGCCTAGTGTACTGGGACACTAGGAACACTAGCTAGTCACCTACAGTAGCTACGGTAACATGATAATCCAATGAGAAAGCAACAGATAAAGCCAATGCAGAGCAACAGATAAATGGTGCTGGGACAGTGGGAATCAGCAATTTTGCACAGGAAGCTTTGGGAGATGTTGTTTACTGCAGTCTATCTGTAGATGGGACAAAACAGAAACAAGATGAGTTTGGTGCTTTGCAAAGTGTGAAACTTGATTGTGTATAATATCTATTCTCCTACATCAGAACTAACAGAAATGAAACAAGCCCTTGCAGAAAAGCAAGGATTTGTCAACATATCTTGTTATGCACATGGTTGCTGAGCAAGAAGAAACTGAATAACCCTTCAGAGCTAGATGAATGAATGAGGAGAGAAGCCTGAGAAATGTAGAAAATAAAAAATACTGAAGAATAAAGCACAACCCCTCAATGAGATAGCATGGAATAATTTAATCCACTGCAGTTCTCTTAAATTAGAGGTTGATAAACTTAAAATAGCACTTCTCAGGAGTTTGTATGGGAAGAGATACTACTTGCAAATCTGTGACTGCGTGAAATTATACCTAACTCTGTCATGATTGCAAATACATACAGTATGCATACTAAACAATAAATGGATCTTTTTCACAATGCTCTGTGATTTTTTACACTAGGCTCTAGTATTGAGAATTTATGAAATTATGTGTGGTAAAAATACTTATACATATCACATGACTCAAGGATAACATTGCTATCTTAAGCCTTACATAAAACTGTAGCTTGCTGACATCCATCTCTGGATTGAAGTAAAAATATGTAATAATTTTTGCATTGGAAATAACTGGAGCTCTGTTTCTGTCTCTCTCTTCCGCTCTTCTTTTGACTTTTTTCCTTCTTCGCCCCTTCCCTCCAGTCTGCTGGGTTCCCCCCATAAACTCTTTCACTTACTCTGGAGTTTGCTGTGTTTTGTGGTGGCCTTATACTGGTGCCATGACTCGGATCCAGGTTCCCCCAGTGACTTTGCTCTCCCTTTGGGAATCTCTGAGCTGCTCTGGGGTCCTGGATTTCTTCCAGTGACAAAACACACCCCCAGAACTCCTTCCAAAACACCAAAACCTCCATGATCTCCATCCAAACACCAGCCTTCCAAATTCCGAGCTAAGGTGAAGAACCATAAATTCTCACCATCACTTTTACTTCAAGTTGTGGTTCTACTCTTCTCTACGTTCATCTGGAAGTCCTAGTACTGGGCACCAGCCACAACTCCCAAAGGCTTTTAGTCTCTACAGACACCGTGTCCGGGCAACAGTGGATGGGGGTGACGACTCAACTTCCTGTTTCCCTTCTACAGCATAAGCCCTGGGCTCCAGTGTGCGCTTGGGTGACGACCCCAATGTATTTTAACAGGTTTCCAGATAACCAATTCTCAATGAAACAGCACTGGGTAATTAGTACTTGTTTTAGATAAATGGAATTTTAATTTTAATTGAATTCAGAGATTTAATAGCATCTTAAGTCATTTAGGTGTAACTGCTAATTTAAACTGGGTAAAGTCAAATGAGATAAAAGCCATCTAAATGTAAACTTTGGTACTCAGCATGTAATATCTAAAGAAAAAATATTTGGTTTAACAAATGTGTTTTCATAAACTGTCCAGAAAAATAGTTCAACACTACTTAACGTAATTCAGGCTGAAATTTGATGTGTTACCTTATTTAATAATGTTGTCTTAATCTGGAGATTTTTAACAGGTGATTTCAAAATGTAAATCAAGGACATTGGCAGACAGAACACATCACAAGTATGGAAATGTGCACTTGGTAAGGAAGGTTAAGAAGGAAAGAGTGTTATTGGTAAGGAAGGTTAAGAAGGAAAGAGTTCTTTTGAATAAAGGAAGGACATGGTTTATAAGAATTACTTCATCCTGATGCCTTGTTTACTCTAGACTGGAATGGAAATGATGTAACATTTCCAGTAAGTTGAAGAGCGTATGTGGAAGTCACAGAATGTTATGAAAGAAAGAAATTTTGGACACAAAAGCTATTAATTATTTTCCTATGACATAGAATCTGATCCTCTGATAAAACAGTTAAGCTAGTCTATTATGTTCTCTTAATGTCTCTGTTAAATTCTAATCGTTTCAAATCAGATGAGTTTTTTATTAAGAGCTATAGGTTATTTAAATATATGCTTATTCTAAAACATTTGAATAATAACCTTGTAACTCATCAAATTTGGTCTATATTATGTCACGATGTTAAGGCATCCTATTTAAATGAGATATTTTGGATTTTCGAGCCTTCTTGGCATCCTTGACAGGCATTCAAAAAATCAAAATTTCAAAAATCTAGACTTTGACAATTTCCAGATGGGTCCCTGGAAACTGTCAAAGACACAGAGACACCAACTAATCAGGCTATTTGGATTATGTTAGAAGTACTGTTAAGATGTGAAGTGGTGTTACATTTTAAGTTTTTATAATATAAAATGCTACTGATACAAATGTCTGAAAGCTAAAAAGTCTAATGATCTCGTGTTACTAGATGTGATGGTTATCTTAATGAGAAAGGCCCAGAGGCCTTAAGGGTTAAGTGTTTTGTAAAATCCTTCAGCTGCTTTTGAAACTGTGTGAAGTAATTGTCTCCTGTTGGTTAATGAGCTTATAATTTTAAACACGCCTATTCGAAGTCTTATCATCCAGTTTTATATCTTCGATTTTCTGATCATGAAACTAAAACATTTCCTCTCCTCTATGAAATCCTCTCATTACCGGGTTAAAGCCACTCTTAGGATCATTGGTTGCTAGTCTCACCCTGTCTTTTATACTACTGTATTTACTTACTGATTATGGAACGAACCAAGGCCTTCAGCAACCAGCTGGTCAACCAAATGCTGTTACAGGGATATACTTGCCTCCCCATCTGGGAGACAGTGGCTTGAGACATTGCCCCATGCCAGCGAAAAGTACCTCATCGCCCCATGTCAGCAGGAAGTAGCTTAAGACAGATCATCATCCCTCTACCCCTCCTGGACTTTTGGGGCTAATGTAATCCCATAAAACTGCTTCATAAAAAACAAATGGGGGAGGCCGGCGCCGTGGCTCACTAGGCTAATCCTCCACCTTGTGGCGCTGGCACACCGGGTTCTAGTCCCTGTCGGGGCACCAGATTCTGTCCCGGTTGCCCCTCTTCCAGGCCAGCTCTCTGCTGTGGCCAGGGAGTGCAGTGGAGGATGGCCCAAGTACTTGGGCCCTGCACCCACATGGGAGACCAGGATAAGTACCTGGCTCCTGGCTTCAGATCAGCGCGGTGTGCCGGCTGCAGCGTGCCGGCCGCGGCAGCCATTGGAGGGTGAACCAATGGCAAAGGAAGACCTTTCTCTCTGTCTCTCACTGTCTACTCTGCCTGTCAAAAAAAAAAAAAAATGGGGGGAATGTTAGTAAAATGATGCAGTCTTATCTACTGCGTGATCTACACCCTGACACCATCCTATGCCCCAGCCCCCACCGCCATGACAGGAAGCCAGGTGGCCACATGATCCAAACATCAACGTCAGCCCCATCCACATCCTAATGGGATTCACAGCTTCTACTTCCCTGCCCACCCCCTGGCAATGTTTTAAAGGGAGCTCTTCCTGAGCGCACAGCTCTCTCTTCCTTTCCATCTCCTGATCTCTGTCTCTCTCTTGCGTTCTCTTTCTGCCTTTTTCCTTCTTCGTCCCTTCTCTCCAGTCTGTTGGGTTTCCCCCAATAAACTCTTTCCCTTAAAAGAAAATAGCTGGAAGCAGAGAAAGGATTTTGCTAGTTTTACAATATAAGAGAACAATACCATATTAACTTTTCAATGTGCTGTCTTTGCTAATGGTATTTCATACAGTGAAGCAACAAATCTGCAGCAAAATAAAATTTTCAACTTCTTAAAAAATAAATAAATGGGGGCCGGAATTGTGGCATAACAAGTTGAGATGCTGCCTAGAATGATGACATCCCATATGGTCACTGGTTAGATTCCAAGCTGCTCCATTTCCAGAAATCAGTTGAAGATGGAACAAGTACTTGTGCCCCAGCACTCGCGTGGGAGACCTGGCAGTAGCTCCTGGCTCCTGGCTTTGGTCTGGCCCAGCCCTGGCCATTGCATCCATTTGGGGAGTGAACCAGCAGATGGAAGGTCTCTGGATCTTCCTCTCTCTAACTCTGCCTTTCAAAAGGATAAAATAAATCTTTTAAAATGATAGTTATGGATAAACTGGATTTCTATAGGCAAAAGAATGGAACTGGATCATTCTACCATATGAAACAACTCAAAATGAGTAACTGTAAGAACAGAAATGGTAAAACTCCTAGGTGACAATGTAGGAGGAAAGCTCCAAAATCTCAGGCCACAAAAGCAAAACTTTTTAAATGGGACTAACTAGAACTACAAATCTTAATGCTGTAGTTTTTATAAAGCGTCACAACTTCTGAGAAATAATCTGTGTAACTAGATCATCACTGGTGCTTATCTACTCCTTCTAAAATTCTCTTCCAAAATCATCAGTACCTTTTAAGTTTCAACAATTATCATAATTTGTTTGGAAGTCGCAACCTTGTTTCTCCTACAAATATCACTTTCAACACATATGGTGTTAGTAAAATGTATGTAATACTATGAAACAGATCATCTATTTGTTATCAATTTCATTCCTTATTAGACTAAGCAAGAAAAGAATAAGAAAGCTTTGATCAAAATTACAGAAGATGGTTTTATTCTGATGGCTCTCATTCATATAGATCACCTTCTCCATAAAGTCATCCTAATAAATGTCTCATTATTGTGTACCCTTGACCTGCGTAAGTGTCTTTGCAGATAGACTTGCTGTATTTTCCAAACATCAAATACAAACATGACTTTTTGGTTACAAACTTTTGAGTGTGAGTGAGTGTGTGTAAAGAGCATCTCTCTAACAAATATGATACATTTAACTTACAAAAGGAATTACTGGGGCCAGTGCAGTAGTGTAATGAGCTAAGTCACCACCTGCAGCACCCATGTCCCATATGGGCAGCAGTTCGACCTGGCTGCATCTCTTCCAATCCAGCTCTCTGCTATGCCCAGGAAAACCAAAGAAAGTTGGCACAAGTGCTTAGGCCCCTGCACCCATGTGGGAGACCCCAAGGAAGCTCTTGGCTCCTGGTTTCCAATCAGCTCAGCTCTGACTGTAGCAGCCATTTGGGGAGCGACCCAGAAGATGGAAGACTTTTTTCTCTGTCTTTTCTTCTCTCTGTCTCTTCCTCTACCTCTCAAATAAACACCAATCTTGAAAAAGAAATTATTTACATATTTGAAGTTGAAAATTTGCACGTTTGCATTTTTATCTATATACTTTTTCTCCATTCTACTATAGGATAAATACCATCTGCGTGAATTAGATTGAAGTAACTAACCTTGTAGGAAAGAAAACTATGCAAAATTCTAATGCATGTTTTACTATTAAAATATTAAAATCTAGCTGCAAAATACAGTAAAAATAGCTGTAATATAGTAAGAATAAGTAAGTTTTTCATGGATAGTTTTATTTTTGATTTCTCAAAACACTTTTTTTTTCAAAGCACTTTTCAATAAAATTATTGGGCAAAAGTAAAACATAGCTCAAAATGTTAATTTTTTAATCTTTATTAATTTATTTAAAGTCGGAGTTACACAGAGAGAGAAGCAGAGGCAGAGAGAGAGGGTATTCCGTCTGCTGGACCACTACCCAGTTGGCCACAACAGCTGATGCTGCACCGATTCAAAGCTTTGAACAGCTCTGAAAAGCTCCAGCTGTTGTGCCAGGAGCCAGGAGACTGCTCCAGGTCTTCCACGTGGGTACAGGAGCCCAAGGACTTGGGCCATCTTCTACTGCTTTCCCAGGCCATAGCAGGGAGCTGGATCGAAGTGGAGCAGCCAGGACTTGAACCAGCACTCACATGAGATGCTAGCACTACAGGCAGCAGCTTTACCCATTACACCACAGCTTGGAACCCCTCAAATTTTAGTTATCTAAACACAAAAGCTCTCACCATAAAGAACAAAGAACGGCTGGGGTGGATTTTCAGGTGAATGTCTGGGATTGTACTGATGAGAAAAATCAATGAAGACTTTCTCCAATGACAATAAACCATTAACATATAAAGAAATGGAATGTTCATCTCAGTAACACCTCAGATGTTTGTTTCTGAGAAGGAAAAGGAGTTCTTGCAAAGATAACCAAACACTCAGGAAAAGAAGACAACAGATACACCTGCCAACTTCTTTATGTAATCGTCCTTGTGAAAAGAGGGATTTCCCTTATCTGAAGAAAGACATGATGTCAGCAGGTACGCATAACATTAAAAATTCAACTGTGCGGCACTGGTGCTGTGATGTAGTGAGTTAAGCCACCATCTGGAGTGCCGGCATCCCAGCTGGGTGACGGTTAGAGTCCCGGCTGCTCCACTTCTGATCTGGCTCACTGCTAATGCATCTAGGAGGGCGATGGAAAATGACCACAAGTTCTTGGGCCCCTGCACCCATGTGGGACACCCACATGAAGCTCCTGGCTTCTGGCTTCAGCCTGGCCCATACCTGGCCATTGCAGCCATTTGGGGAGTGAACCAGCTGATAGAAAGCTTCTCTTTCTGCTTCTCCCTCTCTAACTCCACCTTTCAGATAAGTAGATAAATCTTCTGAAGCATTCAACTGTGTGCCGTTCACTATAAATACACTACTAATCAGGAAATTGAAGGAGCTCTGAATTTATCAAGTAATATACTGCCAACTTGGTATCACCTGAGATTAGCTACAAAGATGATTTCCCTCATTTGAAAGAACAAAAGTCATGACTTTTTTTTTTTTGGACAGTGAGAGAGACAGAGAGAAAGGTCTTCCTTTTGCCGTTGGTTCACCCTCCAATGGCTGCCGTGGCCGGTGCACTGCGGCTGGTGCACCGCGCTGATCCAATGGCAGGAGCCAGGTATTTATCCTGGTCTCCCATGTGGGTGCAGGGCCCAAGTACTTGGGCCATCCTCCATTGCACTCCCTGGCCACAGCAGAGAGCTGGCCTGGAAGAGGGGCAACTGGGACAGAATCCAGTGTCCCAACCAGGACTAGAACCTGGTGTGCCGGCGCCGCAAGGCAGAGGATTAGCCTAGTGAGCCGCGGTGCCGGCCAAACGTCATGACTTTTATGATAAACAGACTCTAAACTTAGAACACTCCACCCCTTAAATTGTATAAAGTTGAAAATAGGTATTTTATTAAAAATGAGCACACAAAACAATCTGATGACGTGAGGGTTCTTCATGTGTATGTTGACTCATAAAAAAAAATCTCTGCATCTAAACTTTTTAGAAGAAATCATTTTAGATCTGAGTTGCACAAACAGTACAACCAAACTAAGACTTCGTAACATTTCCAGAGCCTCACAGCCTAGACAGTGGTTGAAATAGGAATGCTTGAACTCACTACCTATGCTTTTTCAATCCCAGAAAGTTGAAGACATTTCCCAAGGTCACAGAAAGACAGCATGTAATAAATCAAATATGCAAACCTAATGACACTTTACTGATTCTGGCCAGCAGTCCTATCAGAGAGGATTCGAATATATAAGAACATGCAGAAAGCTACTGCTTATTGTGTAGAAACAACCAAGGAAAGCATGATTCCTTTCCAGCAAAATTTTGGAATATATTTTTAGTTCCTTTTGTCAGGATGCTTGTTCTCATGGCTTTAGAAAAATCTTCATATACATATATATATATATATATATATATATACACACACACACACACACACATCATGTAATATGATGAAGTGGGTTTTATCACATGCATGCACGTGTGGTTCAACATCTATAAAAATCAATGAAATCACATCAGCAGAATGAACAACATAAAACAAATGCACATCTTAATAGATGCAGTGGGTGCTTCCGTCACAAGATTCAACATCCCTTCATGATAAAGAAAAAAATGGAACTAACAAGGTACAGAGGAAACATAGCTTAAAATTATCAAAGCTATATGATAAAACAATAGCCAATACCATACTGAATGGGAAAAACCTGAAAACATTTCTCCTGAGTGTTGAACAAGAAAAGAACTCCACATAAACCATTCTTAGTCAATACAGTATCTCAAGTACTCACAAGAGTACTCAGGCAAACTAAAGAAATAAAGGATGAAAATTGGGAAGGAGGAAGTCAAAATATCTGTTTTTTCAGAAGACATGATTTTAGACAGGAAAACTTAAAACACTGCAGTAAAAATATGTTGGGAATGATAAACCAATAAGTTGCAGGATACAAAATCAATGTACAATTACACACTAATAATGATCCTCTGTAAAGTTACGTTTAAGATCTTTATAAAAAGTAAGAATGGGAATAGTAGAGAGAAAAGGAAGAAGGGTGGGAATATGAGCGGGATGGAGAGTAGAGTGGAAAGTATCATCACCTTCCTGAATCTGTACATATGAAATATATGAAGTTTGTATATCTTAAATAAAATCAAAAGTGGCCGGCGCCGTGGCTCAACAGGCTAATCCTCTGCCTGCGGCGCTGACACACCAGATTCTAGTCCTGGTCGGGGAGCCAAATTCTGTCCCGGTTGCTCCTCTTCCTGTTCAGCTCTCTGCTATGGCCTGGGAATGCTGTGGAGGATGGCCCAAGTCCTTGGGCCCTGCACCCGCATGGGAGAGCAGGAGAAGCACCTGGCTCCTGGCTTCATATCAGCACGGAGCACCAGTCACAGTGCACCAGCCACAGCGGCCATTGGGGGGTGAACCAACGGAAAAAAGAAGACCTTTCTCTTTGTCTTTCTCACTGCCCACTCTGCCTGTCAAATAAATAAATAAAATAAAACAGTATGAAACAGGCAAAAAGAAGCCTAATTTTACAATAGCTACAAAAATTACATATTTAGTAATAAAGTTAACCAAATAAGTGAAAGATCACAATAAAGGTATAAAGCACTGATGAAATAAATCATCAAAGACAAATGGAAATGGAAAGACATCCTCTTTTCATGAATTAGAAGAAGGCTGTTTCTTTCATACTTACTCTAGTAACAAACCCTCTCATAAGTCAAGATCATGTACTATTAGGATTCTCAGACATTTACTTCCCTGTGGTCCTCTCTGTGTCAAAGTTCTTGGTCCTCATTTTCCTTATTTATTAGATGTCATGCTAAATTTAGCCCCTTAACAATGAAGAGTTTTTGAAACATTACAGGAAGGGGAAATTGGATGGTTACATGTAGCTTTCAAATTTGGGGAAAATAAAAAACCTTAGATGGTTTTAGTAGAACCATCCTGATGGAGAAGAGTGTGTCAAATGAGTTAATTAAAAAATAGGGTTAGAACACTGTACTTGTTAGGTGTATAATACATCTGAGTTGTTTAATGGACATGAACCAAGAGGAAATGAAAAAGGGG
This sequence comes from Oryctolagus cuniculus, assembly GCF_964237555.1. Classification (NCBI taxonomy): domain Eukaryota; kingdom Metazoa; phylum Chordata; class Mammalia; order Lagomorpha; family Leporidae; genus Oryctolagus; species Oryctolagus cuniculus. Next base: position 4,018,867 of record NC_091450.1, on the reverse strand, counting down.
AGTGGAAATAAGGGTGAAAATAGAAAATGAAAGGATCAGTACTTATATATGTATATTGAAACAATAAAAAAAGCCTGAAGATGACTTGAACAGTATAATATGGGGGAAAGTGTGAAGAAAAATAGGTTGTTAAATGACTTAAAATATAAAACTTAAATAAGCTAAATTTATATTTTTAGAGTTTTTTTTGACTACAGAATTGAGGATTCAGATACATTTTTCTGAATAATGGTCCCCATAGCTAAATTTTTTTGAGTGCCACATTTGCCATTGTGCGATTTAGATTATTTAATCCCATACAAGGTGGGTGCTGTTGTCTCTATTTTATAGAAGAATGGCTCAGAGAAATTCAGAAACTTGCCTAGTTTAAAGCAGCTATGACAGAGCTGGGTGTGACCAGATCTGATGCTGAAGCCCATGCTCTTTCTAGGCGGCTGTAGCCTCATTGAATTGTTCATAGAATTTCAGCTCTTTAAAGGAGCCTCTCTATGGAGATTTGTATTTCCCCTATGGAACAGCTATGTAAGTAATTCTGTGTCGTCTTCCCCCTACCACCAACACCCTTACAACTAGGACTGGCACCCATATGGGATGCTGGCATCACAGGTGGTGGCTTACCCCACCCATGACAGCAGCCCCAGGATGGGGGACTTTCTATAAGGTGAAGACAGCTTTAGAAGGCCATTCCTCATGAGGAAACTTAAGAAGGCACCGTATTTTTCTGGAAGTAGTATCTGGGTATTGGGCAAAATTGTGCAACATTTCAACGCCTACACATGGGCTGAATTGCCCACACTAAGCCACCAGCCTTTGATTTCCTTATCATTGTTTTTTTCTTTAAGAAGGTACCATCTTAGAAGCAGAGAGTGAACCCTTGCCAGATCGTAAATCTGTTGGGCCTTGATCCAGACTTCCCGACTTCCAAAACAGTGAAAAATGAATTCCTGTTCTTTTTTGGTCACCCAGGTCAGGGTCTTTTTACGGTAACCCAAAGGACTGGAATATCCTGGAATGTCTTCTCTTCCTCCTTATGATTTGAACAGTTTTGGAAGGCTATAGATTTCACAGTTTGCTCTTACTTTGACGTCTGCACTGGACTATATCAGCCCACTACTGTGCAGCTTTCCAGTGTTACTGAGGAGCAATCTGATGATGAACTTCAGGGTAAATGATGAAAGAAACCTCCCTCTCAGCTCTATGGATATGAACCATGCACCTGATGGTGACTTGGCAAGCATAAATTTTGTTGTCATTATGCCAGTGAAGTGGTACCAACGTGTTGAGACCTAGCATGTTAGATATTCTGAGTGTAGGCTTGAGGAGTCCTACCAAAGCCAAGAGTTATTTACAGATTTTATACTAGAAATGAAAAGCCCATTGAAACAGCCTTCAGGTGTCAATTTATCAAAACCTAAATATCAATTACTATCACCAACTTAAGCAAAATATTTTGGGGGTCCTTTCATTTTAACCAAGTAAAAGTTTCTTCAGAAAACCACCATGGTGTATCCCCAGCTGTGATTGTTCTGTATCTTGCTCTGACATCAGGGGAGCCATTGTTATGTCATTCCAACTGCCTTAACAGTTCCCTGGCTTGGCCTCAGTTCTTGTTCAGTTGGCCCAGGAAGTTCTGTGGAGGCAGCCTGAAGAACTTGGTTGACATTACTGGTTTTCCCTTGTCTTGTCGTTTGTATTGTTGTTTTGTCTGTCTGATCTCTTTGTTCTTTTTACTACATTGGTTCTTTTTTTTTTTCTATTTGTTTTATTATTTTTCTATTTTGTCAATTTCTCTCCGCTGCCTATTTCTACTTTGTATTCTTGTGTATTTACTTTTTTTCATGTTTTTTTTTTATTTTCTGTTTTGTTTTTATTGTTTCTGGCTAAATGTATTTTATGCTGTTTTCACTTATTACTCTTGCTGTGTCTCCCCCATGTTTTTGATTTTTTCTCATTTTTGATCCTTTGATTTAGATAAGATCACTGTAAGACTTACTGATTAGAATTGTTGCCATAGTTAAGATAGTTGTTGTTTCACTTTACCATTTTTAACATCCTGTGTGTTTTCTTTTAATTCTTAATTTTGATACAACTGATTTTAGTGATTAGTATACTGTATTAGTATACAGTATTAGTATACTGTAGTTCATATCATTAGCATTATCTGTTAGAAATATTAGCATACTGTGTCTTCTTGATTTTTGTTTCACAGTTTTTGTTGTTAACTCAGGTGACTAGTAAGTGTTCCTAGTGTCAGACTGCAGGGGTGGGAGTGTTGTGCCCAGATCGTTAGATCCCCACAGAGTCCCCCAGAGAGTTGATCACACTGAACTGCAAAAGCAAGGTTTATTCGGGAGTACAAAGCCGCAACAGGGACGCCATCCAACCAACCCGCGCAGCGAAGGAAGGAGTGAGGCCCCGGTGTTTGGGAGAGTTTTTAAAGGAAAAAAGGGCTACATCAGCAGGAAAAGAGTTACATATAGCATGGAAGCTATACATTACATATACATTACAGCGGGGACTTACAGCACAGGAGCTTTGGGTACAGGGAGTTACTTTGTTTAGCAATCTTTACTGTGCTGTCCTTGGTCTACCGAGCTAGCTGTCCCTGGTAAGCTTTGATATCTTCAGAATGCCTGAATGCCTGCTTTTACAGACTCGGGTCTGTTATGGGAAACGGAGGCTGCTTTTTTTATTGTTTTAAAATGGAGTCACTTTGGCTCTTCATTCCCCCCCTTGTTTTTGTACATATTTGAAAAAACCAATCATGGGTTTTGGACTGACATTTTATAGGTTTTACAAACATTTAAGGGTTTATATTGGGACTGTTGGACCATTAATTGAATGGTGCCCAATCTTTGTTTCATAAGCTGTACAAGTTTGTTAACAATGCAAGGGCCAAAGGTTAAAATTAAAATCCAGAGAACAAGGGGCCCTATGAGTCCTGATAGACTCAAACCACCCCGAGAGGCCTCTTTTTCGTTTTGCCAACCCCTCCCTAACTTTACCCAGCCATGTTATCTGTAATTAGGCCCGAGTAATCAGCGTAAAAGCAGCATTCTTTTCCAGAGTGGCACACAGCCCACCACATCAGTCCCAGAAGTCCAAGAGGTGCAGAGGGATGACAATCCATCTTCGGAGCCACCCCTGTTGACGTGGAGCAAAGAGGCACTCTTCATTGCCATGGGGTGATGTCTTAAGCCACTGTCTCCAGGGTGGGGAGCCGAGTGTCGCTCCCCCTCTTCATGGAGGAGCAACACAGGACTCTGCGCTGTTCTTTTTGTCTGCTCGGCCCTCCCCGGGTTTGCTGCTGGTTCTTCCCGGGTTGGCTACTATCCCTTCCACCTCCGTGGAAGGGCAGTTCCCCCTGGCCACATTCCCCACTTCCGCAGGGGAGCGGCACACCGCCGGCCGGCTTTCTCGGGGGCTGCACGGGTTCCCTTAGATGTTCCCCATAGATGTTCCTGGTGCATGCCGTCTCTCTCCTCCTTTATAGTCCTCCTCCGCCAATCCTAACTCGGCTGCCCACACGCCGAGTACGCTGCTCTCCAATCAGGAGCAAGTCCTACAATTTATTAGTTGAACTGGAGGCAGCTGTGCGGAAGCTGTTTACTTCTCTCCCAGCGCCATATTGTGGGAGAGCAGATGCATAGAATAAGTCTTAATTCGAGTAACTTAGTCTAGTCCGGATTGCTCCCCACAGATCCCCCTTTCTTTTTATTTTTGGCGTTGATACGCGCCTGTCTTCGGTGTCCCGCGGCACACACTCTGCTCTACTTGCTAGAGTTGCCACAGGCTCTTACAAGTCCTATCAATCAGGAAAACCGAATCCGGGTCCTCTCTTCGCCATGTTGTGAGGAGGTTTTTAGGCGCTGATGCGTGCCTGTGTTCGGTGCCCTGCAGCGCATGCTCTGCTCTGCCTGCAGGGGACTTACAAGACCTATCAGGCAAACCGAATCCAAGCCTTCTCATTGCCTTATTGTGGGGGAGACTTATTAGTGTTGGTTCGTGCCTATCTTCGGTGACCTGCAGCTCATACTCTGGTCGAGCTGCTTGCTGGCGCTTACCGCCTTAATCAGGCAGACCGAATCCAAGCCTTCTAATTGCGGTATTGTGGGGAAGCCTTACTGATGTTAATTCGTGCCTGTCTTCGGTGACCTGCGGCGCATAAGCTGCTAGCCGCCCAGGTGCTCATCGCCTCACTAATCGGGCAGACCGAATCCAAGCCTTCTAATTGCCATGTTGAGGGGAGGCCTTTCTATTTCTCTATTTCTCTATCTCCGGGCATTCCTATTTCTCCCATTTTACTTCTATCTTCCAGCATTCCTATTTTTCTCATCTTACTTCTAAACTTCTGTTTCTCTTATCCCTGCAGCTTCCCGGCGCCTCGCCCCGCCGGCGGGTTCCCGGCTCTGCGCCGCTTCAGCCCGCGCGCCTCTCTCATCTGCGCAGCTTCCCGGCTTTGCGCGGCTCGGCTTCGCGCGCTCCGCGGTCTCCACACTTAACCCTTTCGCGTCTGAACCACAGCCTCGCGCCAGCCCTGTTCCCTATCTATTCACGCCCCGTGCTCTCTGCACGCGGCGGCTTCCGCGAGTAACACAGTGTAGCTTACGTGTCCGCCACTAGCATTCAATCTAAGTTCCCCGGGCTAGCCTGGCGAATTCAACCCAGCATACGTCTCCGCCCCACGATTTGGCTTCCTGTCCTTTGCTCCCCGGGCTAATCAGACGGATCCCAATCTGGCTTACGTCTCAGCTTCTGGTTTCAACTTTTCGCCCCCTATTCCCGGGCTAACTTGAGAATCCCAAAGTGGCTTTCGTGTCCGCCTTGGCCTGCCCCCCGCGGCTTCAATTTCCCTAACATTTTTCTCTACCCGGTATGTTTCCCCAAGCTTTCCTCCAACGATATTCCTCCCTCATTTCTCCTGGCCTCTCCCCACAGTCCGCGTCCGAGTCTGTTTGTTCTAGCTTTCACTTTCGCTTTCGACCTTAGAGATTTCTCCCAGCTTCCCCCCGTAGTCCGTATCTGAGTCTATGCCTAGCTTTCAACAGCTTCTTCCGGCACCCTTTTCGTCCGGCTTTTCCCTAGGCTGTTTGCTAGTCTCTCTCTCCGATATTTTCCCTAGGCTGTTTGCTAGTTTCTCTCTCCGATATTTTCCCTAGTTCTTCCCGTTTCTTCCCTCCTAAGTTTCATATCCGTCCTAGGTTTCCTATCCGAGTCACGGCACCATTATGTCGCTCCCCGTCTTCATGGGGGAACGACACTAAACCCTGCCTAGGCTTCATATCCGAGTCACGGCACCATTATGTCGCTCCCCCTCTTCATGGAGGAGCAACACAGGACTCTGCGCTGTTCTTTTTGTCTGCTCGGCCCTCCCCGGGTTTGCTGCTGGTTCTTCCCGGGTTGGCTACTATCCCTTCCACCTCCGTGGAAGGGCAGTTCCCCCTGGCCACATTCCCCACTTCCGCAGGGGAGCGGCACACCGCCGGCCGGCTTTCTCGGGGGCTGCACGGGTTCCCTTAGATGTTCCCCATAGATGTTCCTGGTGCATGCCGTCTCTCTCCTCCTTTATAGTCCTCCTCCGCCAATCCTAACTCGGCTGCCCACACGCCGAGTACGCTGCTCTCCAATCAGGAGCAAGTCCTACAATTTATTAGTTGAACTGGAGGCAGCTGTGCGGAAGCTGTTTACTTCTCTCCCAGCGCCATATTGTGGGAGAGCAGATGCATAGAATAAGTCTTAATTCGAGTAACTTAGTCTAGTCCGGATTGCTCCCCACAGCCGAGCACATTCCTGTAGTAGTATTTGGTTGACCAACTGGTTACCGAAGGCCTTGGTTCGCACCATAACCAGCTGTAAACACTTAAACAGACACTGTAGTATAGAGACAGGATGAGAATAAAGCAGATTCCAGCCCAAACCAGGAGAAAAGCCACTCATTAGTGTGGGAGAGGATTATCAGTACACACGTTGGGAGTATAAATACCAATCTACTACATAAAACAAAGAATTCACAGAAATCCTCAGTGTTTAATTTCTGCTCTACTTTTATACACAGAATAATGACCAGTTATTTGCAGCATGTCTTTAACTTTTTAACTTTGTGCATTTACTTTTCCCGAACGAAGCGGAGCTGCTGTTGCTATGTGTAACTGAGACAGCAGTTAATATTTAATAGGAAACACTGCTCACAGAACTAGCCAAATTTACCTAATAATGAATTATCTTGATAATGGAGAGTAGATACCATATGCACTAATTACACAGATGTTAAAGTCACAGTTTTGAACAAGGTAATTTACATTTTGAAGTACACTATTTACCGTAATACTGTTTAAAAGATACTACTGCTGCCCCCACAGGATACGTACAGAATGTCTGTATACCACTGACTTTAATACGCAACGAAATTACAAAGGAATGAGGCCAAGGAGTGGGCCAGACAGGGTCCAGAACAAAGGACAGAGTTGCTATTAGAGGAGTCAAGAAAGGTGTTGTCCAAGTTATAAATAAGTTTTCCGATTGAGAGGCAAAGAGAACCTGATAAAAGGGGCTTGATAATAACCTGGTGGCTTTAGGCCTTGTAAATTAAGGGACCTAGACCTATCTATCTTTTTACATAGGGTACATTTTAAGGGAGGTGTGAACCTCCTTGGGGAAGGCACTCTGTTAACTTTGATTACTTACCTGGCCTGGGAGGAGAGCTGGCCAGGTAAAGGTAGGTGGCATCTCCAACAGCAAATTTAAAGCTCTGTCTGCAATGTCACTGACCCTACTTGGCCATTCTCTCAACAGTGGCGGTCACTTTGAAGGCTGGGCTAAGAGAAGGGCTTTTCAGCTTAGAGCCAATAAAATCTGTGGCTCTGACCTGAAGTCCTCCAACTCCAGGGCAGGTCCATTTCCAGTGATCCAACTCATGGCTGGCAGAGCTGCCAAGGCTCTTTATAAGCTGACTTCTGCTGAAGCCCAGGCTTACCACATCGAATGCCACTGCAGTGGCCTGGCCTGTTGGGTCTTCCTGAGGGCAGATCACTGTTCAGAGCTGCCTGTAATAGGCCTGCCACCCATCTTTACATTGCTTCTGATGTCCAGTTTTCTTTTCCTCCTGGTTCTTGTTAAAGTAGACCAGAGAATGCAAGTCAAGGGAGTGCTAAGTCCCATCTCTATTTTTTGTTGTCTAGAAGTCCAGAGTTATAGGCATGTTTCTTATGAATATTTAGCTGGGCTGAGTTACTCTGATTTCTGAACATGGTTGACCTTTAACAGAACTGACTTATGTCCTTACCCAAATAGCTATGCAAGGATATTGCCAGATTGTCACTACAAAATCTTACCAGTTACCAGCCATGCTTAAAAAACCTTGCACCACCAGAGGCAAAACAGATATGTTACTCTGTGTGGTGTTGCCTGGCAGTGGCTTTAATTTTCTACGCTAGTCTTTAATCCAAATAATTAAGTAATCTCACAAGGAATAATCATATATGGCAATAGGGTCAAAAAGGCAGGGCAGTTCTTTCACACACAAACATTTTAAGAATAATATCAAATGAAAACTTAGCAAGGAGATTCAATTATTAGACAACAACTTAGGAAATAACCTACCAAAAGGTCCAATGTCCTTCACAAATTTTAAGAATACATGTACTCGGAAACATCTCTTAAATAACCAACATGGTGTAGCTTGTTTAACCAGCAAATTTAAGCACAAGTATATAAAATATTTTCAGGTTTTTTTTTTCTTTTAACAAGTTTACAGAGGTTTAGGTTACACAAATTTTCGATCAACTTTAGCCTTTTAAATTTACGGGAAACATTCTGTTACAGATTACAATATAATCAAGCTCTACAGCAATATGTAACACTTGAAATAACTTTCTTGTATACAGAACATTTAGACCAGCAGAGACATTAGAAAAACACACATAAATGCTACAGAGGAGTTGATTAGATAGATGCATTTAGTTTCACAGCAAACTACAGGGTCACATACATCAGAACAATAAAGCAGTTTCAGTGATAATTGTTAGAATCTTTAACCTTTTTTATAAATCACCAATTGATTTTAATTACTTTCTGATCTTAGTAACCTCAGTTAAATATACTTTTTTCCAGTTGGTACCTGTAATACATTATTGGCTTTATCAGTTTAGAGAGTCATCCCAAAGTACTGAATACAACAGATGTAGCTGGAAAAAGTTCATTGCAACCTATAGGAGGACAGTTAAACACAGAACCAACAATGCTTTAGTTTTATGAGCAGTAAATCTGATATACAAAACTGTGATGACAAAAGACCTTAAGTTGTCATATTTAAAATTACAAACTTGTTAACCAAGAAGAGACACTTGTTTACTTTACATAGCATTTTTGAAAGCACCTGTAGGATTTTACAAGGCACACTTAACTCTTCTAGGCCTCTGGGGCCCCTTCACCAAGATGACCATTATGTTCAGTAACACTAGATTACCAGACTTTATAATTTTCAGACATTTGTATCAATACTATTTTATATCATACATAATACAGGCCAAATTTGATCACTGTTACAAGGTAATTATTTAAAGGTTTGAAAATAAGCACATATTTAAATAACCCATAGCTCTTAATAAAAACTCAGTTGTTTTTAAACAATTAGAATTCAACAGACACATCAAGAGAACATAATAGATTAATTTATTGCTCTAACAGAGAATCAGTAATAGCTTTCATGTCCAAAAATTTTTTTCTTATAACTTTGTGTGACTTTTACACACCCTCTTTAACTTACTTGAAAATTTTATTTTTATACTTGTGATGTTTTTCATCTGTCAATTTTCTTGCTTTACATTTTGAAATAACCTATTAAAATATTTAAATCAAGACAACATTTTTGAACAAGGTAACACATCAAATTTCAGCATTAATTACTTGTAAGTGATGTTGAACTATTTTTATATGGACAATCCATGAAAACATGTTAGCAAATTCAAGTAGTTTTTTTTATAGACATAAAATGTTGAAAGTACCAAAGTTTACATTTAGACACTTATGTCATTTTGTCTTCACCCAATTTAAATTAGCAGTTACACCTAAATGACTTAAGATGCTGATATTATATATCTGTATCTGAATTTAATTAAAATTAAAATTGTATTTATCTAAAACAAGTTTTAATTACCTATTACTGTTTCATTGAGTACTGACCACCCAGAAATTTGTTAAAACAAATTGCAAAATAAGTTCAGCAAGTTACAAAGCAATATCTTCTGGCTTGCACGAGATAAAACAGAAGAGCCATCAGAAGGGTGGGATACCCGATTTGTTTCATTGATAAGACAGGGAGAGTAGACTTTGGACCAGACCTGGTTCTAAGGTAAAGTTCAAATTCTGAGATAAGGCAAGGGGGAGGAGAGTTACCCAGTCCATGGGAGTGTAAGTCCAAATTCGAATTTTGCACAATCTTGTGCGCTGCCACTTTGAGACCAGCCAACAGAGCCTGGCAATAGACATGGAGTTTTTCCTTTATAGAAATTAACCCAATTGTAATTGTCCTTTTTAACATTTACACTGTTCCAACATGCCAGAGCCTGTTCACCTTGGAGACCTGCTGAGGATATGGGTATGGCCCGCCGTGAGATTTCCACCCTCTTCCCCAGATTTTTAAGGGCCACCGCCGGCCTCCCAGGGCTCCCGCTGGCTTCTCCACGCTTCATTGAATTTCTTTACTTCGACATTCAGAGCACTGGGCAGAAATCACATCGTGTCAACACCCGCCACCGGGAAGAATGATTGTCGCGTTACTTGTTCAGCAAAGCTGCTGGCTATGCATACCTCACCAAAGGAGACCCCCTATTATGCTTGTTGGCATGGAGTTAAATGCTAGCTCTCTTGTCCCATGCCCCCTGACAAATCCCCTGTCCTTTGAGCAGGGGGTGTGTCAACCAACGTCTCAAAAATAGGTAATACAACTCTACTGCCTAATCGGTCTTACTGCACACCTGGAACTGCTTGTTCCTATGCCAGCATCTATTAACCCGTACCATGAGAAGCGATCAAACCTGCTCCCCTGTTTTGTTGCTTCCACAGATTGAAATTGCCTTGGCTACTAGCCCCTTCCAATTCCCCTCACTGGAAAAGCCCAGATAGCCCAGATGCCAGCCCTTATCCCCTTGCTTGTGGGGTTGGGTGTTTCTGTTGGGGTGGGTACCAGTGTGGCTGGGATCTCCGCCTTTTATCTCAACAACCGATTACATTCTCAGGTTGTTGGGGACCTGCGAGAAATAACCCAATTGCTTAGAGTCTTACAGGAACAGATCTCCTCCCTGGCCTCAGTAGTCCTTCAAAACAGAAGAGGATTGGATTTACTAACGGCAAAGGAGGGAGGCCTTTGTGTCTTCCTCAAGGAGGAGTGCTGCTTTTTTGTTAACCAATCTGGAGTCGTCCAGGATCGAATTAAACAACTTCAAGACAGCCTTGAAAGTCGCCAGCGTCGCCTAATGGACTTTTATAATGGCTGGGGAGGGATGTGGGGAGAGTGGCTGCCCTACTTCCTGCCGTTGTTTGGTCCAATCACTGCCATAATTGCACTTCTGCTCATAGGCCCCTGCGTGGTTAACGCCTTAGGTTCCTTTGTTAGAAAATAGCTTTGTTCAATCCATGTCAACCAGCTGGAATTAAGGTACAAGGCCCTTGTTAGTCAACAGGATACCCCCTGGGTTACTAGCCAAACCTCTCCGCTTACCCTCTCACTTCCTAAATAGGGTGCTGGTAGCCAATGATGGGTAAGATCCCCCAGGAATGGTCAACCTAAGACAGGATGGCCAGGCCCTTGCTCCTGGCTTCTCCAATGATGGGCAACTTCTAGTTACTGGAGGGGGGGACAACCTAAGACAGGCACGGTTACCCTCAAAGTAAAAGAAAAGGGGGAGATGCAGGGGGCTCCAACTGAAAGGAAACAAGGCCGCTAAGCCTTTGCTCGAGTTTGCCGCACTTCCGAATTCCAGTGACAGCATTTCCAACAACCCAAGATGGCCCCCGGGGGAGGTACCTAGCCTGACAGGAGACTTCCGTACTCGTGAACAGTTTATGTCCTCGGCTGTGATAGGCCCTTGAGGGTGTGCCCGGCTCACGTCCTGCCTGACCTTTCAGCTGGTTGGCTCGGTTCCCTTGTGCCTTGGACAGCCCCCTTTTTATGTCTATAAAAGCTTTTCCCCCTCCCAATAAAGTCGAGAACCCAGCTGCGCCCTGGGCATTGACTGATCTCCCGGCTCTGGTGTGGTTCCTTTGCCGCCAACATTCATCATCCCACTTGGCCCCTGAGATCCCCAGGCTGGCCCTGAGGAGCTCCATTGGACCTGCTGCCCCGTAGTGAGCAGCAGGCAGAAGCAGAAATAATGAAGGGGCTGCATCACCCTCACATTATAAAACTGTTGCAGCTAAGGCACACAAAAGAGAGAGACTACATTTTTATGGAGTATGCTATCAGGGGGGGCCTTAGGTGGTACATGATAGAGCAAGGCTGCCTACAGGATGAAGAGATACATCAGCTGTTTAACCAAACTTTATTAGCTGTGCATTACTGCCATGAGCAGTGTATCATGCACAGAGATCTAAAATTAGAAAATCTCCTTCTAGATGCCAATCTAAATATTAAGTTGACCGATTCTGTGCTCACCTGCAAATTGGCTGATGGAGAAAACCTGAAAGATTTGTGTGGGACATTTGAGTATTGTGCCCCTGAGGAATTCTTAGAGGAGGAGTTCAGTGGGTACAAGGCCGATGTCTGGAGTCTGGGTGTGGTCCTGTACACCATGGTGACATGGTCACTACCTTTTGATGGGGAGGATTTTGTGCAGCTGAAGGAAAACATCCTGTCCGGACTCTACCAAATTCCCACCTATGTAAACCTAGAGCTTAGTAACCTGTTGGAAAGGTTACTGACCCATGACCCGGAAGTGAGGCCCACAGTGGCAGACACCATGGGCTACCAGTGGCTCAGTGCAGGACATGAAGTACCTGAAACAAGTGAAGGGTTTCTGTTTTTCCCCCAGGAACAGGAAATACAGGAATTCCCAGGGGGCCTATGCACTCAACTGTGCCTTAAAGAATGGGATGACCCCTTGTCTTCTGTGCCACACTGGGTGAAATCCCAATAGCAGGGCTACAGCATGCAAGAAATACGTGGGCATAGTGAAGTGGAGCCTTTAGTATCTCCTCAGTGTCCTGAAGCTCTAAGGTCTTTTGAGGACCTGGGATTCCAGCTGGACCATAAAGCAGGCTCCCTGCCACCCAGGCTACAAGCCAGTGCCTTGTCCCCAGGACTTCAGAAAGGCCACAACAAAGTGAAGCCCATGCCTCATGCCATCCCTGGTGTTCAAAGCTGTCCCATTCTCCATTGCCTCCAGGGACACTCAACAGCAGAGCCCATGAGTGTGCTGCTTTCAACTCCCAACCACTAATACTTGCAGAAGACCAATCGGGGCAGAATCCTTGCCATGGGACTCCCAGTATGAGTAGCAGTGAGTCCTGCAGGACAGATAGTTCCCAACTGGTCATGTTGACAAGAATCCCCACTGCCTGTGCAGTCCTCAGCCAGGATCCTCTGACCTCCCTCTCCACCACACTAAGCACCAACAGCAGTGAGGATGATTTAGAAGTCAGGAGCTGCTCCCAGGCAGCATCAGAGAAACAGAGCATCCCAGGCAAACAGCAGGAGGAGGAGGAGGTGGAGGGAGGAGGCAGGGACCTCAGACACTCAGGCTAAAAAGAGCAAGGGTCGCCCAGGGATTGGCAGGAGTATTGTCAAATTCTTCACCTGGATGTGTTGTATCTGGCCAGCCCCAGAGGAAAGCCCTTGAGTCCAGAAAGTGGCCTCTCAGTAGCCTCTTGTGAAATGCCCAAGAGAAGGGGCCTTTATATGAGAAGTGAAACAATGAAGGGTTATTCATGGAATCCTGTCTGGGAGGAGGGAAGGTGAGGATGCAGTAAAAGAAATTACAGGCAGAGAGGGAATATACTGTCCCATTTTTCAGATGGTCAATAAGGTAACATTTTTACATGGTTAGGGGTTATGACCATTTCCCAAGAGAGAAGATACAGAAATGTGGTGTTTGATTCTGTTTAGAAAATGAATCCATTAATATAACTCCCTAATTATACTTGTACCCAGGCCTTATTGGACCCCTCCCTTAGTCCCCCTCCTGGCTAGCAGGAGTATCATTTTCTCAAGAAAACCTACTTTTGCTTTTGCTCCCCCACCCTCATCATCCATGTTGGGATTATTTATTGCTGTGAGACAAAGAATAGACTTGAAATTCTTGCAGCATCATTGGTGCCATGACTTGGATGGACTCAGATACATTGGAAAGGTGAGTAAGGCAGACTGTTTCTCTGGTTTTTGTTGAGGGACTATGTAAATATTTAAATATCAACCATACAACTGGTACTCCATATTGCCCACAACCCCAGGGAATGATAGAGCGAGCCAATCAAACATTGAAAAGTATGATGGACAAATTTACGGACGAGGTACAGACTACTGAGGCTCAATTACAATTGGCACTAATAGCTCTTAACAAAAAAAGAAGGGGAGGAATAGGAGGATACACCCCAATGGAGAGATATTATTATCAACAATGGACTGCTTCTAATCAAAAGCTACCAGTACAAAAACTACATGCAGAAAAATATTCTTGCTTTTACAGATTACCAAACAGTAAAGACTGGAAAGGGCCCACTGCCATCCTTTGGAGAGCAGAAGGAGCAGTAGTGATCAACACACCTGAAAAGGGGATTATTAGCTTGCCCCAAAGACATGTTTGGATGGTTCCAGCTCCAGAAGACACAAGTTAGAGATTGGACAAGAATAGACCACAGCCCTGCCGGCGCCACGGCTCACTAGGCTAATCCTCTGCCTTGCGGCGCCAGCACACCGAGTTCTAGTCCCGGTCGGGGCACCGGATTCTGTCCCGGTTGCTCCTCTTCCAGGCCAGATCTCTGCTGTGGCCAGGGAGTGCAGTGGAGGATGGCCCAAGTACTTGGGCCCTGCACCCCATGAGAGACCAGGATAAGTACCTGGCTCCTGCCATCGGATCAGTGCAGTGTGCCGGCCGCAGCACGCCAGCCGCGGTGGCCATTGGAGGGTGAACCAATGGCAAAGGAAGACCTTTCTCTCTGTCTCTCTCTCTCACTGTCCACTCTGCCTGTCAAAAACAACAACAAAAAAAGAATAGATCACAGCCAAATATGTTTAGCTTATAAATTAGAAGATTCATACGAAATCCCCCATGGAAATTTAGTGAAAAATTGTATGATCATTGGCCATGGACTAGTGCTATTCTAACAACCAAAGATCCTAGGACTATAATAACAGAAAATGGAGAATATGGGAAATTTGACAGGGATGTTAGACCATTAGCAGAGCAACGGTGGGTACCTGGAATGTATGGGCTTGCTTCGAGGGCAACTAGTTGCTGGTATTGCAAGAAAAGTAAAAATTGGAAAAAAGTGATTAGAACAGGAAAATTGGAAGAAGGTGTGATATGCAGAACATTTTTGGTGTGCTGCTTAACACCTCAAGGAACATTGAAAAGATTGGCAGCCTCAACATAAACATTGTAACAACCACTAATTTTCCTTCTGAAGCATGCACACATAATGGAACCTTTGGATAGTTCGCCTATAAGGACATATATAAGTGTTGATCTTACCTCAAGACTTGGGAATTTCCAATTAGGCACTAATGGAATATCAATTGCAATTATCCTGTCAAAAGAATTCATGTGTTTGTAAGAAATGTAGATACCACTGTCAGTTGTGCTTTTTACAGAAAGAATTAGGGATTTCATATTCCAGAGCTAGGACTAAAGAACTACAGAGATGGCGACAGCAGCAGCAAATGGAGAAATGTACATTAAAGGAAGAGAAGCAAAAGACCTTTATGAACAGTATATATTTAAACAATTAAGTGAGGAAGAAAATACACCACTTGTAAATCCTTTTGAGGGATTGTCTGAGGACCAACAAGATGAATTAGTAGCCTGACTACAAGAACATCTACAACAGGTAAAAGAAGAATTAAAGAGATGGGACCTAGATAAAGGTAAGTTAATTGAAGGCAAGCAAACACTTAAACAATTTAAAGTATTAGGTAACTTAATGAGATTGTGGGAAAGATTTGAACTACCTATGCTCAGAGCTTACAGATTGATAATGACCATTATCATCTTAATTGTATTGCCCAATGTAAAAACAGAAGAACAAGTGTCAGGCTTAGTCGAAAACCCACCAGCCTATACATACCTTGATAATGTACCCTTTACCTGTGAATCAAACATACCAAGGTCAGGATGTGAGCCCACAGGGACTCTATCTCTCATTAAGACAAAAGTAAAAAATTATACTATTCCTTGGTTAACCCGTGCTAAGGAATTGGTGGATCTTAGAGAAATTTAATAGAGCAATTTTTCTCTAGCAACTGTAAAAGGTCTAAAATAGAATGTGGTAATTATACTTGTCATGCACACAATAATTATACAAATTGGACATGCAGTGGTGTAGTACCAAAACTGACAGGGCCCTTAAATCTAATAACAAAACAAAGTATATCCTTTTGACTGATGCAGGATCCATGGAATGTATAGACATCACAGAGATTAAGAAAAATACTCCCTTAACTTGCACAATGAGAGGATGCCCACTGGAAGGAACTATTTATGAAGTGTGTGATGAGTTAAAACAAACAATGTTTGAAGCAGGATTAAGTAGACTGTGTGTCAGACCCCCATTTGCCTTAATTAAATGCTTAGAATATAAGACATATATAGCCTGAACAGAGATGACAAATTTTACTGGGGAAAGCCTAACTGTACTTCGTGGGTAGCAACAACGTGCACAGAAGAAATACCTTTCTTAGGGCCAGATCTAACCCTATTAGGATTAGAACATTCATATTTAGAACCATATGTTAATAATACTAAGGAGAGGATGGATTACTCAGAATGGGAAACTGCATTTGCCCATGACATAGATCCCAGTCTTACTATAACAAAGATTCAGGGGCATATCAATTGCTCCTGGGCAGCTGTAAAGGACTCTTTAGTGTGGATGACCTTCAAAAAACAGGGGAGTCCAATTAGGGGAGGGACAAGAAAAGGATCTAGAGAGAATTAGTCATGTAGAGTGTTCCTTCTATTATGAAAATGAGAGTTACTACCTTAATGAATCAAACATTCTCTATAAGTTATCAACTCCAGACTTTGGATATACCATGTATATGAACGAGACATATAAAATACAATGGTCAACAATTCGAGATGAGTTTTCTGTGTCTTTTATTTGTAAAAATGGCTCAAAGCATAGATATATTAGATGCAGACCTCCAAGTAATAATCAATCAACACATTGTTTTTGGCAGGCAGGATATGAAATATTCCACAAACATTTTGTAAAAACTCCAGTAAGGGAAGACCCAGGAAATTGGACATGCAGAACCGAAGGGGAGGTATTGTATACTAGATGCACACATCCATTAGATTATAAAAAGGAGATCGGTTGTTATATAAGGGACCTGGAATGGGAAGAGAGAATGATAACATTCTTGGCTCCACATATGGTGGTAAAGGCAACTCCATTCACATATGTACCAGTAAATATGTCTGATTTGACTATAGCAATAAAACCGATGTGCAAAAAAAAAGACTTTGGAGTAACAGCAGCCATTGTCACTACAGCAGTGTCAGCAGCCACGGTAGCTGGCATTGTGACTGGAGTACTGGCTCTAAGCACTACCCAAATACAGGGAGATGCTTTGGAGTCCCTCCTGAAGATAATTCAGGAGCAGTGGGCTCAGCTAGGTGAGCAGTCAGCACTGCTTAAGACACATGCTATGGGGCTCCAAATGCTCGAAGCATGCATGGTACAAATAGAACAAATAATTACCATATTAGCTTTGGAAAGAGAACTCAAGTGTGAAACTACTGGAAGAGTTTGCATTACCACCATTCCGTGGATCAATCTATCCATTCCTAATGCAACACAACTAGCTGATATGTTCAAACACAATCATTCTACCTGCCTAGAGTGGGTAAATGCAACCGCTCATCTGAGGCTAAGAGAGCTCTACATATAATACAGCTTCAAAATATAGCTGCATTTAAGGTAGGTAAGGTAGGTCAAGTCAAAACAGTGGGACAGACAATAAATACTCTGACTGACACAGTTTCCTCTTGGCTCCCATCCTGGAAATGGTTTAAAATAGGAGCAATATTTTGTATAGTCCTTGTATGCTTGCCTATCTTACAGCACCTCTTCCCAATTGGACAAAATTTTGCCAAGGGATATCTGGCCCTCCGAGAGGAACCCAGCCCACCAGAAATAGAAGAAAAAGAAGACCTCAAATCTGGAAATCAATCCGGGATATGCTCAAGAATGCTCATCCCTTTGGCCCAACGGCTCAACGGGCTTTACAGGGCTATGAGAACATTTAAAGAAAAAGAAAAGGGAGGACTTTTAGGGATCCATTTGCGAATAAACGAAACTCATCATTTATCAGGGAAAGAAACTGTGCTGTAGCAAAGCTTGCAAGAGGAAATGGCCTAAGCGCAAATTGTTGTTATAACTACGTAACCATTGCTGCCATGACTATGGGGAACAAAGGGAGGGAACAAAGGCAGGGCTGACCCCAAACAAGTATACATAAGAAGACCCTCAGACGCTTGTAAATAAGAGCCCTACTCAGCCTCCCTCCTCGGTCCATAGAGCCTAGTGCCCCCTGGGAGAAGCTCCTGGTCTGTAGAGCCTAGTGCCTTCAGGAGCCAGCTGAGTGGCCTTCCCTCCTGGTGCTGGTGAAACAATAAAGAGCATTTAACCTGATTCTTCTCAGTCTCCTCTGTGAACCCTTCATCAGCGTCCTGGCCAGTCGTTGGTGGCAAAAAAGCTGACAATCATCAAAGACACATGAAAATGGAAAGACATCCTCTGTTCATGAATTAGAAGGATTAACATTAAAATGTTCATATTCCTTAGGAAATTTACATATTCAATGCAAGTCCTATCAAAATACTAATGACATTTTTATACAGTCAGAAAAAGAAAATTCTAACATTCATATGGAACTACAGAAGACCCAGAGCAGCCAAAGTGATCCTACACAAGAAAAAATATACAAAGCTGGGGGCCTGGAGGCATAACAATACCTGATTTCACAAAGGTCTAGTAAATAAAATAGTATGAAACTGGAATGAGATGAATACAAAGATCAATGAAAACAGAGAAAAAAAATACATAAATACAAACATACATACGTAACAGCTAACTGATTTTTGATGAGAATCCCACAGTCTTTTCAATAAGTGGTGCTGACAATACCGGATATACATATGTAGAAGAATGAAATTAAATGTCTATGTTTCACCACACATAAAAATCAACTCAGATGGATCAAAGACCTAAATCTGAGACCTGAAAATACAAAATTGCTGGAATAAAACATAGGGAGACATCTCTTAAGAGTGGTAGAGGCAATGACTTTTTGGTTAAAACCCCAGAAGTTCAGGCAGCAAGAGTAAAACTAGATGAATGGGACTACAACAAACACTGAAGCTTCTGTACAGCAAAGAAAACAGTAATAGAGCAAATAAACAACCAATGGAAAGGGATAAAATACTTGCAAACTACTTATCCAACAAAGGATTAATATTCAGAATATATCAGGAACTCAACAAACTCAAAATCAAGCATCCAATGCAGTCAAGGAATGGGCACAAGGGACCTAAAAAGACAATCCTCAAAAGAAAAAATACAAATAGCCAACAAATATATGAAAAAAACTATTACTACCCATCAGAGAAATAAAGATAGGGGCTCACATTGTGGCACTGTAGGTGAAGCCTCTACCTGCGGGGCCGGCATCCCATGTGGGCACTGGTTCATGTCCTGGATGCTCTTCTTCTGATCCTGCTCTCTGAATATGGCCTGGAAAGCAGTGGAAGATGGCCGAACTGCTTGTGTCCCTGCAACCACGTGGGAGACCTGAGAAGCTCCTGGCTCCTGGTTTGGTTGGGCTCAGCTCTCGCCATTGAGGCCATCTGGGGAGTGAACCAGTGTATGGAAGACCTTTGTCTGCCTCCCTCTGTGTCTGTTAACTCTGCCTCTCAAATAAATAAAAAAATCTTTAAAAAAAATGCAAATCAAAACCCCAAAGAGATATCACCTCATAATGCTAAAATGCCTATCATAAAGAAAAAGTAAAAAAATTCTCCCAAGTGTCGGGAGCAACTGGGAGCAACTTGGACTAGACTGTTACTGGAATTAAGACTTATTCTATGCATCTGCTCTCCCACAATATGGCGCTGAGAAGGGAGTAACAACTTCTACGCAGCTGCCTCTCGCCAACTTGAGTGATGACCTGCAGGAGCTGATCCTGCTCCTGATTGGAGGAGAGCAGCGTACTCAGCGTGTGGGTAGCAGAGTTGGGATTGGTGGAAGAGGACTATAAAGGAGGAGAGAGACAACATGCACCAGGAACATCTATGAGGAACATCTGAAGGAACACCTGAGCAGCCCCCGAGAGAGCCGGCCGGCGGTGTGCTGCTCCCCCGCAGAAGTGGGGAAAGTGGCAGGGGGAACCGCCCTTCCACGGAGGTGGAAGGGACGGTAGCCAACCCGGGAAGAACCAGCAGCAAACCCGGGGAGGGCCGAGCAGATGAAAGAACAGCGCAGGGTCCTGTGTCGTTCCTCCAGGAAGAGGGGGAGTGACACCCAAGGATATGGAGAAAGGAGAACTCGCATTGGAATCCAAATGAGTACAACAACTGCAGCAAACACCGTGGAGATTTCTAAAAACTAAGAACAGAACTGCCATATGACTCAACAATCTCAATACTCAGTATACGTCCAAAATCATGAAATCATTGTATCTAAGAGATACCTGCTCCACCATGATTACTGCAGCATTGCTAACAACAGCCAAGATATGGAATCAACCAATGTATCCATCAGCAGATGAAGACATCAAGAATTTGTTGTGTATATACTAAATGGAATACTATTCAGCCATTTAAAAATGAAATCCTGTCCTTTGCAGCAAAATGTATGCAACTGGAGGATATCACGTTAAATGAAAAAAGCCAGCTACAGAAAGACAACACATGCAAACCTTCACATAAGCAAGCTAAAACCCTGAATGCATAATGGTTAATAAAGGATGGCAGGCACTATGGGGGATGAAGGGAGTTTTGATGAAGGGCACAAAATCAGTTAGATCAAAGTTCCTATTGTTACACAGCACAGTGAGGAGACTAGCTCACAATATCCTAGGATGTATTATATGAACATACAGAAGAAATTCCAAGTCTTCCATCATAAAATATTGACAAAGGAAGGGAAATGCTGATTATCACATTTTTCATCAGGACACATTGCAGACATGCACCGAGACATAACACTGTAGCCATTAGGTAGGTGACATTATCGTTAATGTCAAAATTTTCAGAAAACAGAACCATACCATGAACCAGCAACACCACCACTGGGTACATGTCCCACAGAAAGGAACTAGGTAGTTCATGTATCTATAGTCTCATGTTTGAAGCACATTTTCAGCCATGAAGGAAAAAACAGGGAGCAGCCCGGTGTGGTTATCAAGGATAATAAGCACTTACCTCTTGCAACAGCAGACCAATAAAATCCACCCGCCAGGTGGCATGTGAGAGTAATCACCTCTCCAAATGCCACCACGGGAGAAAAAGGAATGATGGAAGTTTTGTCTGCAAAGCAGGCATTCCTGGGGGACTTTCCAACTGAGTTGGATGGAATAGGAAAACCACAATCAGAAATCCAAAATGACAGCCATAAGATGTCTCCAAATCAGATATGCCTGGGTCAAGAAACTCATTCTGTTACCACAATAGGAAAATGTCCCCAAATCAGATATGCCCAAGAGTTCAAACTCATTTTGGTACCACAGTCTCCACTATGAGGGCAGGGATGCAGAAAAACTAGACTGCATTTTTGTCTCACTAAAAGGGAATAGTATTTTGGCAAACAAAATGAGTTGAGAGTTCATCAGACAAAGGGGTCAAGAGTTTGTTGCATATATATGAAACAGAAGACTATCCAGCCATTTGAAAAGAATGACGCCCTGACACTTGAAGCTATTTGTATGGAACTGGAAGTAAGTGAAAACAATACAGACATAAAAAGACAAATACTGTACCCACTCCCTCACAAACACAAGCTAAAACAATCGAGGGCCAGTGCTGTGGCATGGTAGGTTAAGGCTCTGCCTGTGGTGCCAGAATCCCAAATGGGCACCCACCAGTTCATATCCTTGCTGCTCCTCTTCTGAACCAGCACACTGGTTATGGGTTGAGAAAGCAATGGAAGATGGCCCTAGTGCTTGGGCCCCTACATCCACTTTGGGAGACCCAGAAAAAGCTCCTGGCTCCTGGCTTTGAATTTGCTCTGATGCAATTGTTGCAGCCATTTGGGTAATGAATGAGCAGAAGGAAAACATCTCTCTATCTCTCCCTCTCTCTGTAGCTCAGCTTTTCAAATAAAAGGAAATAGATCTTTAAAATACACCTATGTGAATACATAATAATTAATAAGGGATGTAAGAGATTGGAGGGAAAAATGCAAGGAGTTTGGATGATGGGGACCAAATCAGAGTTAGATCAAGGAGTAACTTTCTAATGTTACACAGAATAATGGAGAAGATAGCTCACAATAACTGAGTATGTGTTGAATGAACATATAGAAGAAATTCCAAGACTTCAATCATAAGTACTGACAAATAAAGGGAAATATTGATCATCCCATTTTTAATCAGGACACACTGCAGACATGTACCAAAATGGCACACAGTAGCCCTTAAGTATGTACAATTATTATTTTCAAAATTTTCAAAAAAATCTTTATATGAACTAGAAACTCCATCACTGTGCATACACCAAATGGACAGGAACTAAGTATTTCAGATACTTTTCGTCCCATGTTTAATGCACCAGGGATGAAGTACTTAGAATCTGATGACAATTTCAGCCATTAACAAAGAAGCAACGAGAAGTCTGGTGTAGGCTTACATAACAGTAAGTACCTGCCATTTGCTACAACAGGTTCAATAAAATCCACTTGCCAGGTAGCATGTGAATAATCACCGCTCTAAATGCAACCATGCGAGAAGGAGGAATGACAGTTTTGTCTGTACTGTGGGCATTCCTGGGAGACTTCCACAACTGATTTGGATACAAAAGATAAGCTACAAGCTCAAATCCAAGTTGATAGGCCTATGATGTCCCAAACCACACAAGCATGGGAGGCTCCACTATGAAAGCAAGGATGCAGATAACATACAGTGCAGTTTTGCTACATTAAAAGGCAGTCGAATTTTGGCAATCAAAATAGCTGAGTTGGTCCGTGAGGATACGCCAGTAGCAAAGATATCAACAGTGATCCACCAAAGGAGGTACTCCAATGTAAGGGTATGCATGGTCCAGTTTCAAGCCACACAAAGGCCATTAGCAATTGGTGATGTCCCTAGAATTGGTGGACATGTGAATTTCAAGATGGCCTTGAGTGAGGGTGGACTGCTCAACAACAAGTAGGATGATCACAAGTTCTGCCCCTTGAGACACATGACACTACCCCTGTATCTGGAAGGAGGTATCTGATGTGAGATGACTGATGGTGGGTCTCCAAAAAGACAGTGTCTGACATCCTCAATAAGGACATAGACTCCTCAGGGTGTGGGTGTGTCTGGTCTCTGAAAATACCACTTCCATTTAACAAGAGATTCTCAGGGGCTGGAGGCCAGGACCCAGCTCATGATGCTGACGGAGGTAGTCCAAACTCTGTGAGTCAAACAGTAGTGTCACTAAAACCTCAGAGTTAATTTGAAATCCTGTACCCACGTGACCCTCAGAACCAAAAACTATCCATAGAGTAGTCCTTAGCTTTTTCTTTGGAAGTATGCCTGACCAAGGTGCATCCTTGTGGGTGACTGGTGAGATAGGTGGGTCTTAGGGTTCACTAGAGGTGAAGAAATTGGTGTTATCAGAAGGTGAAAATGTGCTGGGCTTCCTTGGTTGCAACTGTATCACTGAGGAAAAGGAGATATATGTGGATTTGTTGGGGATTTTTTCTGAATTCGTTTTTCAAAATATAGACCAAAAATTTGAGGTTGCAAGATCTCATCTCGTATGGAACTAAGGTCCATAGCCACTTGGACAAGAAGTCAGCTGCTGATGTTTGAGGTCCATTTTTCCTCCTCCTCTTGATTTTCAGTTGAAACGATGTCCTCAACATAGTGTCACAAGTGGATGCTAGGTGACAACTGAAGGCCAGCCCGATCCTGTTAACCGACCATGAGCCCTGGAGGACCACAGAAGCAGCCCACTGAAAGTCTCATAAAGGTGCACTGTTGGCCTTTAAATTAAAAAGTAAATGGTGGGGCTGGTGCTATCGTGCAGCGGATTAACACCCTGGCCTGAAGTGCCAGCATCCCATATGGGTGCTGGTTCGAGATCCACCTGCTCCACTTCCCATCCAGCTCTCTGCTATGGTACAGCAGGTAAGGCTTCAGATAACAATGCTTCCATTTCATATTGTCATGCCCCAGCTACTATACTTCCAGTCCAGCTTTTTCCTAAGGTGCATGGATAGACAGTGGGTGATGTTGGAAGATCTCAGGACTCTGCAACTCATGTATGAGGAGATGGAGTTCCTGCTCCTGGCTTCACCTTGGCTAATTGTAGCTGTTGCAGCCATTTGGAGAGTGAGGTAGTGGATTGGATGATATCTCTATGTCTCTCCCTCAATATTTTTTCCAAATAAAAATCACTGAAATAAAACAGTGGCCAAGGAACTGTGACAGAGTTGTTAAGATGCCATTTGGTTTACCCACGCCCCATATCAGAGTGCCTGGATTTCAGTATAATCTTCCTGCAGTCAGATTTCCTGCTAATGTACACTCTAATGGAGAGCAGGCATTGGTCACTTACTTAGGTCTCTTCCACTAATGTGACAGAGCTGGATGGAGTTCTTGGCTTCTGACTTTGGCCTAGCCCTTCCATAATGTTTGCAGGCTTTGGTGATGAGGCCAACAGATGGAAATATCTTTCTCTATCTCGCACTACCATTCCAATAATCAAAAATTAAAGGCTTGAATACACTGTATTGGCACGGCAATTAAAGACATCATTTTTGGTGCCAGCATCCCATTACACAGTATCTAGGATCAATACCTGTCGTGCATTCAAATCCAGGTTCCTGCTTATGCATACCCTGGGAAACAACAGAGGATGGCTCAGATACTTGGGCCCCAGCCACTCAAGTGGAGTGATCCAGCCAATGGGAAATCTGTTTTCTTGTCTTTCAATGAAACATAATGAATAATGCTTAAGTAAGCAGATAAATGATTCCACTGGGTCCAAGGTAGCTTGTTGGGGACTGTCCAAGGGGCAGCTTTGCCATTCAGGGGTAGTGGCTGCACATACTCGCTGAAGAATGCCTAACAGCCTCAGTAGCACTCTTTTGTTCTTAATTGTACACCGTCCATTGAAATAAAGATGCTCTTGCTGTAGTGTGGTGTTTCACATGCTCTGGACACCCACTGCAGTAGAAAAAGGGACAGTTTATGTTCACCCTCTGTGCCAACATGACACCATCTGTTTGTGCTTTCCAGACAAGTTGAACAGGATCTTGATGTAGTTCAGAGAGAGCTGCCAGCTGCCAACTCTGTTGCCCAGTGATTTATAGACTACTTCCTGTCAGGAACACAGCAAGGTTGCCCTTTTCTACGTGTCCCTGTCCAGTCTTTGAGCAGGCTTTGTGTCTCCATCCACAGCAAGGGGTGTACATCTGTGTGGACTTTCCTTGGTGTCTGAGATATGGCACTTCACCATCTGAGACAGTTGCAGACAAGGCATCAACTTTTTAACCATTTCCTGGGTGGTACTTAGCAGCATGTGAGGGGCAGCCAGCGGTCATCTGGTGCATCCAGACTCTGCATTACCCAGGTGGAGGTACAAATGTCTGAAATGATCCCATGAGACCATGTTACTTAGATGCTGCTGCCAGCAACACTCTGCACACAACCTTGAGTATAGGCCTTCCCTTAAGAAGCCTCACTGTCTCACTGGGAGTCTCTGGAGGGACATGGAAAGCCGTGATAAACCAAAATATTGAGGTTGCAAGCTCTCATCTCGTATGGAACTAAGGTCCACGCCCACTTGGTCAAGAAGTCAGTTGCTGATGTTAGAGGCCCATTTTTCCTCCTCCTCTTGATTTTCAGTTGAAACGA
The DNA here is from genome assembly GCF_964237555.1 of Oryctolagus cuniculus. Taxonomy (NCBI): domain Eukaryota; kingdom Metazoa; phylum Chordata; class Mammalia; order Lagomorpha; family Leporidae; genus Oryctolagus; species Oryctolagus cuniculus. Next base: position 3,993,591 of record NC_091450.1, on the reverse strand, counting down.
TGTCCTCAACATAGTGTCACAGGTGGATGCTAGGTGACAACTGAAGGCCAGCCAGATCCTGTTAACAGACCATGAGCACTGGAGGACCAAATAGCCCACTGGAAGCTGGGTGGGTGCATGCACCCATTAGCAATGGCAATCCACAGGTCTACCAGGTACTACTCTAATTCCCATATAGCAAACGACAGAGAAATTTTCCAAAGGTAACCTTTTTGACATGCTCTTATATTTATGACATTAAATATTCCTCAACACAACTGTTAACAATAACTGAATTCAACAACACTGTAGAATACACGATGCTGTGCATGGAAAAATCTAAACTCTCCACCAAAAAATGGTTCAGGATGAAAAACCAATTCAGTGAAGTTACAGGTTACAAATGAATATACAAAAACAGTAGCTTTTTATATTCTAATAACCAACTTGGCAAAAATGAAATCTAAAAATTAATCCCATAAATGATAGGGACAAAAATAAAACATTTAGGAATAAATGCAACCAATTAAGTGAAAGATATCTACAATGAAAATTCTTTTTTTTTAACTTTTATTTAGTAAATATAAATTTCCAAAGTACAGATTATGGATTACAATGGCTTCACCCCCTATAAATTCCCTCCCACTCGCACCCCACCCATCTCCTGCTTCCTCTCCCATTCCATTCACATCAAGATTCTTTTTCAATTATCTTTATATACAGAAGATCAATTTAGTATATATTAAGTAAAGATTTCATCAGTTTGCACCCACACAGAAACACAAAGTGTAAAATACTGTTTCAGTACTAGTTATAGCATTTCTTCACATTGGGCAACACATTAAGGACAGTTCCCACATGAGAAGTAGGTACACAGTGACTCCTGTTGTTGACTTAACAATTTGACACTCTTGTTTTTGGCATCAGTAATCTAACTAGGCTCTAGTCATGAGTTGCCAAGGCTATGGAAGCCTTTTGAGTTCTCTGACTTTGATCTTATTCCGACAGGGTCATAGTCAAAGTGGAAGTTCTCTCCTCACTTCAGAGAAAGGTACCTCCTTCTTTGATGGCCCCGTTCTTTCCACTGGGATCTCACTCACAGAGATCTTTCATTTAGGTCTTCTTTTTTTTTTCCAGAGTGTCTTGGCTATCCATGTCTAAAATACTCTCCTGGGCTCTTCAGCCAGATCCGAATGCCTTAAGGGCTGAATCTGAGGCCAGAGTGCTGTTTAGGACATCGGCCATTCTATGAGTCTGCTGTGTATCCCGCTTCCCATGTTGGATTGTTCTCTCCCTTTTTTTATTCTATCAGTTATTATTAGCAGACACTAGTCTTGTTTGTGTGATCCCTTTGACTCTTAGACCTATCAGTGTGATCAGTTGTGAACTGAAATTGATCACTTGGACTAGTGAGTTGGCATTGGTACATGCCAGCTTGATGGGATTGTATTGGAATCCCCTGGCACATTTCTACAATGAAAATTCTAAAACGTTGAAGAAATAAATCATCAAGGACTCTCAAAATGGAAAAATATAACTTGCTCACGGATTGGAAGAATTAGTATAATTAAAATACCTATATTACTTAAAAGAACCTACAAAATAAATGAAATTCCTATCAAACATCAATGACATTTTTTTACAGAATGAGAAAATAATCCTAAATTCCCTAAGAAATCACAAAATATCAATAATTGCCAAAATGATCCTGAGCAAAATAAAAAAAATCAACTTGGAGACGTCAGAGTACCTGACTTCAAAGCTTACTACAAAGCTGTAGCAATCAAAGCAGCATGACAGTGGAAATTAATTAATTAATACAAACAGGCAAAACCAATTGATTTTTCATGAAAGTGCCCAGAATATACACTGGAAAAAAATCATAATCTAGTCAGCAAGTGGTTCTGGCAAAATTGGATGTATATATGTAGAATTGAATATTACAGTACTAAAAAATGAAATCCTGTTATTAGCATCAAAATCACTGCAACTAAAAGACTTCATGGTCAGTGAAATTATCCTGACACAGAAAGACAAATATTAGATGTTCTCCTTTATACATGGGAGCTAAAATTTTCTTTTAAAAAATCAGACGACAACAAAAGAAAATCAGAAAAATAATTAATGCCTGTGTGTATCAGTATTGCTGCAAATATAGTTTTGTGAAACTTTCTTTTATATCTTTTTCAAACAAATTCTTAAGAATGATCATTTTAAAATTTACTGTGTATGGGTATAGTAGACATTTTTATAGAAACCTTTGATTTCATAAACATAGATCTCACAAGTACAACTTTTGGATTATAGCAGTTCTTCTCTTCCCCCCATACCCGCCCTCCCACCCACAAACCATCCCAACTCCTACTCCCTCTTCCTTCCCATTCTTGAGATTCATTTTTAATTATCTTTATATACAGAAGATCAGTTCTATACTAAGTAAAGGTTTCAACAGACTGCACCCACACATTAAACACAAAGTTTAAAGTACTGTTTGAAGACTAGTTTTACCGTTAATTCTCATAGTATAACACATTAAAGACAGAGGTCCTACATGGGAAGCAAGTGCACAGTGACACCTGTTGTTAACAACTGACACTCTTATATTTGACATCAGTGATCACCCTATGCTCTTCGTCTTGAGCTGCCAAGGCTATGGAAGCTCCTTGAGTCCACAAATTCCAATATGATTTAGACAAGGCCATAATCAAAGTGGAAGTTCACTCCTCCCTTCAGAGAAAGGTACCTCCTTCTTTGATAGCCCCGTTCTTTCCACTGGGATCTCACTCACAGAGATCTTTCATTTAGGTCTTCTTTTTTTTTTCCAGAGTGTCTTGGCTATCCATGTCTAAAATACTCTCCTGGGCTCTTCAGCCAGATCCGAATGCCTTAAGGGCTGATTCTGAGGCCAGAGTGCTATTTAGGACATCAGCCATTCTGTGAGTCTGCTGTGTATCCCGCTTCCCATGTTGGATTGTTCTCTCCCTTTTTTTATTCTATCAATTAGTATTAGCAGACACTAGTCTTGTTTGTGTGATCCCTTTGACTCTTAGACCTATCATTATGGCCAATTGTGAACTGAAGCTAGATGGCATTGGTACATGCCACCTTCATGGGATTGAATTAGAATCCCCTGGCACATTTCTAACTCTATCATTTGGAAGCCCTCACTTTTTAAATTTTTGGTTTGTTAAGAACAGTACACAAATTGAAATGTCTCTGTAGTGATTCTCAAAAATCAGTAAAATCCCAAATATGAAAAAAAGCTTATCTTGTATTCATTGTATTGCTCTGATGCTATTCAATTTCACATACACATGAAAATATACTACCATTTTTCTTAATTAAAAGAAACAATCTAAAATAAATATCTGTCACCAACTTAAAACACAGCATAGTAGCCTTTTGACTGAACATGACAAGAAAGAACAGTTCAGTTATTTACAGGTTCTGTTTTTGCTTGTCTTAATTAACCATCTTCAAATACCATAATATTAGTTGTGACATTAATCATTTAAACCCCTTAACTTTATACACCAAGTAACATGTTGGTATTTTTATGTACATTTTATCAACAAGAGTTGTACATATTTATGGGCTGGTGTGACATTTCAATACTCATATAAAATTTGTACTAATCAAGTCTACATTAATCTTTTGACATTATTTTAAGGACAGAGCCTTGAGCTCCTTTATTTCATTTTCTAACAACAGATATAATGGATCACTGTGAGCTACACACATCCACCTGTGTGATTCTAGGAAATTACTCAGTAATCTACTGCTACTGTGATACTCATCTGTATCCATTTTTCCACCTAGTTTTAATATTGCAATTGGTTTCAAAAGCAAAACAGAGAATCAATAAGGGGTAGGGGGGAAGAGAGAGAGAGAAATAGAGAGAGGAAGAGAGGGAGAGAGAGGGAGAGAGGGAGAGAGAGCGATACCACCCATCTAGTAGTTCACTACCCAAATGCCATGAATCCAAAAGAAAATCATCATCTCACAGAACTGTATGCACCCCCACATTCACTTCAGCATCATTCACAATTCTACGATAAGGAAATAACCCAAATGTTTGTTGATGGACCCATAAGGAAAAATGGGATACACACACAATGGAATCCTCGCCAACCTTAAAAAGAAAGGAAATACTACTACTTGTCACAAGATGGATCCAAAAGCATGGAACTATAGGACATTACAGGAATGAAACAAGACACAGAAATAGGAAACACCACATGAGCACACTTACATGTGGAATATACAAAAGTCAAACTAACACAGAGAGCAGGATGGTGTTTTGATGAACTGGGAGCAGGAAAATGAAGAGATGTTAGTCAAAAGATACAAATATATGGTTATGGTGCTGGAGCTGGGGTGTAAAAGCTTGAGCCTCCACCTGGACTGCCACCATCTCCTATGGGCACCAGACCGAGTCCCAGCTGCTCCACTTCCCATTCACCTCCCTGCTAATGTGCCTGGGAAAGCACTAGAAGATGACCCCATGAATTGGGCCCCTGTGCCAAAGTGGGAGACCTGGGGCCCAGCCCTGCCACTGAGGACATTTGAGGAGTGAAATTATGCATGAGATGAGATATCCCTCATCCTCTCACTCACTTTCTCTCTGTCTTACTCTCTTTCTCTGTTTCCTGCGTTTCTTTTTGGATTTGACAGGTACAGTTATTGACAGTGAGAGAGAGACAGAGAGAAAGGTCTCCCTTCTGTTGGTTCACTCCCCAAATGGTCCCTACGGCTTGCACTGTGCTGATTCAAAGTCAGGAGCCAGATGCTTCCTCCTGGTCTCCCAAGTGGGTACAGGGGCCCAAGCACTTGGACCAATCTCCACTGCCGTCCCAGGTCACAGCAGAGAACTGGACTGGAAGAGGAGGAACTGGAACTAGAACCCGGCGCCCACATGGGATGCCAACACCACAGTGGAGGATTAACCAAGTGAGCCATGGTGCCGGCCCCTGCCTTTCAAATAAATCTTAAAAAAATCAAATTTACAATTATGAGATAAGGTTTTGAAAAATCTAAAACATACATCGGGTAACCAGTTCCCACTATATTCTGTACTTGTAATTTCCTAGGTCAATATTCTTTTAAAAACACTATAAAAAGTATAGGTGTGTAAATCAGAGGGCAGGTATAGTAGGAAGAATGACTATGCTGCTAAAGCTGTACTGAAGGAATGCATGAAGTATCTAAACCTTAAATAAAGGTTTTGTGGAAAAACACATAAATAAATAAATAAATAAATAAATAAATAAAATAATTTAAAAAACACTGTAAGAGTGATAAATTTGTTAACTAGCTTCATTGTACTAATCCTCTCATGGGGTACTGTAAGTACCAGGAGAGTCAAAAAGTTTGTGTGAAAATGCATTCTAAAGATCAGACTCATATCAAAATACACACTGCGTGCCTTGAATATATACAATTTTTGTTTCTCAGTTATACTGTAATAAGGCTGGAAAAATAAAACATGCAAAGATAGGTTCCTATTCTTAAGATGCAAATAAAACTAAGGAACTTAGGTTAATATTGTGGGGTTTGGGTGGGCTTCATGGGACAGAAATGATTTTAAAACAGTCATGACTGGGGCTGGCACTGTGCCATAGCAGGTGAGCTACCAAATGCAGTGCCAGCATCCCATATGGGAACTGGTTAAAGTTCCGGCTGCTCCACTTCCTATCCAGCTCTCTGCTATGGCCTGGGAAAGCAGTAAAGGATGGCACATGTCCTTGGGCCCTTGCACCCACGTGGGAGACCTGGAAGAAGCTCCTGCCTCCTGGCTCCTGGTTTCACATCAGCACAGTTCTGGCCATTGAGGCCAACTGGGGAATGATCCAGCAGATGAAAGACCTCTCTCTCTGCTTCTCCTTCTCTCTCTGTATAACTCTTTCAAATAAATAAATCTTAAAAAAAATTCATTAACTTGACTAAACTAAATTTCAGGCGGTTTATATCTTGAAAATAAAGATTCAGGAAGTCTATCAAGAGAATATTTAAGACAATATCCAAGTAACATATTACACTGCCATCTCACCTCCCTCAAACTGAAAACTCAGAAATAGAAAAGGAAAGGAAGTGAATCTGAAGGAAACCAGGAAAGTGAAAAGTGAAATGAGAATTATAAATTAATACATGCTATACGCCCACCAAGGTGTGTACATTCCTATGTGCATACAACACAGTTACATATTACAGGCAGGTTGAGAGTTAGCCCAATTACACTATGGAACTGAAAATGCAGGGCCCGCTTCATCAGTATGTGACCAGTGACACTGCAACTGGACCCAACTCTAAAGAGTACACTCCCTGCTGTCCAAATTCCTACTGGATTTAACTTGAATTTGTGCTTTGTAAATGAAGTCTGATAGGAAGATGGGGCAAGTGCACAGTCTGAGCTCTCACTGACTCACTGGGACAGGTCTTGGTCACAGCCCTCAGGTTCACTGCCCTAAAAAGCCTTCCATTTCCCATCACTGGTGACCACAGTGGCCTTTGGTTCAAAGCAATACTTGGTTGTGGGCACATTATGTTTAGAGAACACACGTTTGGGGAGGCACCATGGTAGTTTCTCACCTAAACTCAACCTAAATTCCTAGGGTTTCCATATTTAAATGCATGACAATTTTTAAACAACACAATCTGCATTTTGAGATCATACTGGGGACTACACATTATGGAGTTAGTTCGGTCAAGGTTTAGAATTTACACTTTCCTATAATTTTCACAATGACATTCTTTCAGTTCATTTTATAATCACAAGAAAGGAAGGAGGAAGGAGGGCAGGATGCTGGGGGGGAGGAAGAAAAGGTGGGAAGTATCACTACACTCCTCAATCTCTGTATATGAAATACATGATATCTGTTCACCTTTAAATAAATAAAAATTACTTAAAAAATTTAGCTGTGAAAACTGCAAGATGAAATATACAAACCAAATGGAGATTCCTTGTATTTAAGTTGAAGAACAAACCAAAACATGACAATATCAAAATATTAAACCAGGATGCTCACAGCAGTATGGCAGGGCCTTCCCCGTGGAATGAGTAGCAGCACAGGTCTACAGCATCTTAGTCACCAGGGGTGGAGCCTCTGCCAGGGTTAGAGGTGCTCACTCTGCACTTGCTTCACTGGATCAATAGGTGGCAATGTCTTCACTGATCAGGTTGCTTTACAACCCATTTTCATAAATGGCAGGACCCCAGCAGATATCATGAGGTATTCTGCTGGAAAACTGTGCATCTCATTACATTTATCATGTTATTTCTATGTACCTCAAAATGTAGGGGTCTGCCAAGAATTACTCAAATTCCACCTGCATAGAGCAGAGGGCTATACACCATGAACATTAGTCTATCACAAGAATATTTCTTGGGGAAGGCACTGTGGCAGAGCAGGAAAAGCTTCTGCCTGCAGTGCCAGCGTCTCATAAGAGCGCTTGTTTGAGTCCCCACTGCTCCACTTCCAATCCAGCTCTGTGATATGGCCTAGGAAAGAGGAAGATGGCCCAAGTGCTTGGGCCCCTGCACCCACGTGAGAGACCCAGAAGAAGCTCCGGGCTCCTGGCTACATATCAGTTCAGCTCTGGCCATTGCAGCCCTATGGGGAGTGAACCAGTAAATAGAAGACTTCTCTCTTTCTCTCTCTCTGCCCCAACCTCTGTATAGCTCTGCCTTTCAAATACATAAATTAATCTTCAAACAACCTTTCTTTCCCCATTTGACACTCACATGCCATCTTCTGTGGGGAGCCATTGCACCGCGCCCTAAAGACGGCGCCGGCTCCTTTCTCCCGGAAGGACTGGCGAGAAACAAACAACTCCTAATAAGGAGATGGCTGAGCTCCCTTCTGGCTTCCACATTGCTGTACCTATCAATCCTTCCCACTTGGCTGCTTTTGATTGGTGTGCTGATGGCTATAAGAGGGATGGGAGAGGGAAGGAGGCAGAAGAAGAAGCTTGTTCAAAGTTCCTGAATAAACTGCTTGAAGAAGAGTTCGGGTTGTGTCTTCCTTGCTGGTCGAGGGACGCGACAACTGGTGGCCCGTACGGGGAACCATCTCAAACGCGAACTCAGAACTTCCTGCAGTCAGGGCAGCGCTGGTAAGTCCCCCAGGAAAATAAGGTGGGGATCCGCGATAAGAGCGGGTAGTCCTGCGACAATAGTGGGAGGATAGCTCTGCGATTAAAGCAGAGGAAGTTCTGCGACAAAAGCAGAAGGAGCTCTGACCCGTGGCCAGGGAAAGAGTACAATTTTTGACGATGGGTAATTCACAGTCCCATCAAATTTTTCTGGCACTGAATGCGCTGCTTTGAGAAAACGGTTTGAAACTTAAGCCTAGTACATTGCATAGGTTTTTACGTAACTGCGATACCATTGCACCCTGGTATGGGGTTTCGGGAAGCCTTACTATCCCTTCATGGGACAAACTAGGCAGGGATTTGGATTTTGCATTCGAACAGGGTAATCTCGAAAGGGGAGTGAGACCAATATGGAAGTTAGTGCGAGCATGCCTCGAGGATGAGCGGTATAGTGAAACTATTCTGAGCGGTCAAGCTGCCTTGGAGGAGCTTCAGGAAGAGCACTCCGAGAGAGCTGCCAGTGAAAAAGGGAAAACTTTGAAGGAGAGTCAGAAAACAACTAGGAAAAAACTGTACCCTGATCTTTCCGAGTTGCGCAGCCCCTCCTTAGTAAGTAGTACTAGTGCAGAAAGTAGCTCAGAAAGCAGCAGTGAGTCTGAAGAGTGTGGCGATAACAAAGTGTCTGGTATAAAGCAAGTACGGGAATTCAATCGGCAAATGAGGATTTCCAAAAATTACAGCCGCTGAGCCATTACCAGGTGCTCCAAATATATTTACGGATGGGTCAAAAACAGGCTGTGGGGTTTATATGGTAGAGGGTAATGACCCAGTATTTCATCAGTTTCAGCCAGGCTCACCTCAAGTTGTGGAATTAAAAATAGTTATTAAAGTCCTTAAGCAGTGCTCTTTTGCCTTTAACTTGTTGTCAGATTCCTTATATGTGGTGAACGCATTAAAGATATTGGAAACCGCAGGACCGATTAAACCTTCTAGCCCAATTGCATCCCTAACGTCAGGTGATTGCTCATTGTCTGGATGCATGGGCCGCCTGGGGGAGACCCCAGGTGCTAAAAACTGATAATGGCCCGGCCTATACATCTCAAACCTTTACCACCTTTTGCCAAAAAATGGAGGTTCAACTTGTCCATGGATTGCCGTACAATCCTCAGGGCCAGGGCATAATTGAGCGAGCACACCGCACACTGAAAGAATATCTTTTAAAACAAAAAGGGGGACGTGACAGGCCAGGAGAAAGAGAGAGGAAAAATTCCACAGGTATCTTGACCTAGAGAAAAGTCTTAATTCGATAACCCTTTCCAACTTGATGGGTTTTTCTCTTTACAGTTAATAAAAACTTAAGCAATGGGCTCATACGCTGATAATCAATTCTTTTCTGTGCTGCTGTAGCTAACTTATCTAATGAGAGTTTTCATGTGTCTTGAAGGTTTCGCATTTTTCTATTGCCAGTATGAGTCTTGATTGGAAAAACTGCACCATGAAGCTGTTTACATTATATCTTTAATGTTTGAGTGATTACCTAACTCTGATTAGATCTAGTCCACAGCCTTGGTTAAACGTACTAATTTTTGACTAAAATGGTTTGACTCTCTGATAGTTTAAATTCTAAACCGAGTCTTTCAACTTTGGGGCTTCCAGACGGATCCCTGGAACTCTCAAAGGATGGGACTCTAAATTTGTTAAAGTAACAGCTGTTTGAGTCAATTCAAATTATACAAAGTATATTAAAATGTAGTAAATGATGTCAAATCTATGTTGTCTTCATGTTTTTGCTTTTCAGCTAGAGTAGTCTTATAAAAATGAGAGTAAATTCTGTGTATACAAGCCTTTATGTTGTTAACTCAAGTAAGCCAATACAGATTGGTTCAGAAAATTGGGTTAATGCAAATGCCCTTTGGTTCACGTGCTCAGTTTTACATTTACATGTCTTTGATATGCTTTAAACTTGTTTCTCTTAAGGATGAAGATCTTTTCAAAGTTGTAAATATGCACTAGTGACTGTTGCTGCCCAAGTGGTGTTATCCTTATGTTACTTAAAAGCATGGAAATGTAATTTTGACTTTTAATTCAGATAATGGTGTGGTATTCATTAATAGCTCAGTGTTTTAAGTTATCCAGGCATCGGTGCTAAGTAAAATATGGAAAATGTATTATGTGTACTTTTAACATCTTAAATTTGATAAGAGAGACTTTTAAGTTTGCCAGCATGTATTCTCATAGGTTGTCCATACATGATAATTCAAGACTGTAAAAGTAACTACAGGTATAAAGTTTCAGAAGGTGTGAGCAAGTCATGAAAAGTTGTAAAAAGTTTACGATTTTAAAACATTGTTTACAGAATTTTCTATAAGTTAAATGTTAATGCCAAAATTACACTAACCTAAAGTTGAAGTCTGATCTTCTGTTATAACAATGGGATTTTTTAAAATTTTTTAAAATTTTTTTAACAGCCCTGACTGTTAATGAACAACTTAATACATTATCCCTCTTAGTAGTTTTTTTGTCTGTTCTACTTAATATGACTGATTTAATTCTGTAATTATCACACAGTTATTCTTAAGTGTTGAAATTTAACTGAAATGTGATCCCTGTTAAACATAAGAGTAGGAATAAGAGAGGGAAGAGATATATAATTTGGGACATGCTCAAGCTGACTTGCCCCAAATGGTAGAGTTAGAAACATACCAGGGGACTCCAATTTAATCCCATCAAGGTGGCATGTACCAATGCCATCTCACTAGTCCAAGTGATCAATTTCAGTTCGCAATTGATCATAATGAAAGGACTAAGAGTCAAAGGGAGCACATAAGCAAGTCTAGTACCTGCTAACACTAACCGATAGAATAAATAAAGGGGAGAGTGATCCAACATGGGAAGTGAGATACTCAGCAGACTCATAGAATGGCAGATGCCCTAAATAGCACTCTGGCCTCAGAATCAGCCCTAAAGGCATTCAGATCTGGCTGAAAAGCCCATGAGAGTATTTCAGGCATGGAAAGCCAAGACACTCTGGCAAAAGATCTCTGTGAGTGAGATCCCAGTGGAAAGAACAGGTCTTCAAAGAAGGAGGTACCTTTCTCTGAAGGGAGGAGAGAACCTCCACTTTGACTATGACCTTGTCTAAACAAGATAAGAGTCAGAGAACTCAAGGGGCTTCCATAGCCTTGGAAACTCATGACTGGAGCATAGGGAGATTACTGATGCCATAGACAGGAGTGTCAATTGGTAAAGTCAACAACAGGAGTCACTGTGCACTTACTCCTCATGTAGGATCTCTGTCCTTAATGTGCTGTGCATTGAGATTTAATGCTATAACGAGTACTCAAATAATATATTTCACTTTGTGTTTCTATGGGGGTGCAAACTGTTGAAATCTTTACTTAATGCATACTAAACTGATCCTCTGTAAAAAAAAAAAAAAAAAGAAACTATCAACACCCAACTTGACTCTCACTGGGATTAAACATGACAATAGGTCTGATCTGATTTCATCATCATTAAAAAAAATCATCTATTATTTTTCACTTTATGTTTCTGTGTGGGAGCAAACTGTTGAAATCCTTACTTAATGTATACTAAGCTGATCTTCTGTATATTAAGATAATCGAAAATGAATCTTGATGTGAATGGAAGGGGAGAGGGAGTGGGAAAGGGGAGGGTTGTGGGTGGGAGGGACGGTATGGGGGGGAAGCCATAGTAATCCATTATTCGTACTTTGGAAACGTATATTCATTAAATAAAAGTTAAAAAAAAAATGTGTACTAATGTTAGTAATTATCTGGAAATGGTCTCAATTGTAAATCTTAAAATCTGTTGTTGCAAAAACTGTAACGTCTCTTTTTAACACTACTGTCTATTAAGTTATGATTGATAAAAAGTATTAAGTCTTAAAAAGTTATGCTGAATATTATTATGATCAGATCTGGTCTAAAAGTGTTAAAATCGCCCTGACTAAATGCTAAGGAATTCTATTTTGACCAGATACTCTAAGTTCTCTTGGCACCTTTAACAGACTTTCTGAAAAGCAAAGTTCTAAATTCTCTGGACTTTTGGTATCTCCAGAGGGCCCCTGGAGATGTCAAAAGATATATCTCTCATCTTGCAGAGATAATAACCAATCGGGCTGTTTAGATTAAAAGTGGTGCCAAGATGTGAAATGATGCTAAACTTCAGTTATAAACGAGTTTCTTTCTAGCTGCTCCAGTCTCTGGCTCAGAAGCCAGATCCTTTAAAGAGGGACTGACAAAGTCTAAGAAGCATCCCATGGTCATGATTTGCATCACCTCAATGTCCAAACCTTACCAGTAAGATACTGAATCACCCGGAACAGGCAAGGCAAATTGTAAAATCCTGCCCTTCCTGTGTCACATTTCTCCCGGTCCCTTATTATGGTGTAAATCCTAGAGGTTTTATGCCTAATCAGCTTTGGCAGATGGATGTTACCCATTTTTCTGAATTTGGTAAACTAAAATACATACATGTTTCTTTAGATACATGTTCAGGTTTTGTTTTTGCCACCCCGCAATGCGGCGAGGCTGCCAAACATCTCTCATTGCCTTCAGGCCTTTGCTGTTCTAGGAACCCCTATACAGATAAAAACTAATAATGGCCCAGCATATACTTCCAACTCTTTTAAGCACTTCTGTACTAACTTCCACATCTCTCATCACCAGGATTCCTTATAATCCCCAGGGACAAGGTATTGTGGAACGAGCACATGCCACATTAAAAAATTATTTACAAAAAATAAAAAAGGGGGAATACGGGACCATGGCATATTCCCCACAAAAATGGCTATCACATGCTCTTTTCATTTTAAATTCTCTAATACTGGATAATCAAGGGAAAACTGCAGCTGATCGTCACTGGCATCCTGAAACCAAAAGACAACAAGTCTATGTGAAGTGGAAAGACCCTCTAACTGCTCAATGGTATGGACCTGACCCTGTTTTAATATGGGGACGTGGACATGTTTCTATATTCTCGATGGTTACCTGAGCGACTGGTGCGGCAAACAGACAATGTCACAAAGCAGCCCCTCAATCTTCATTATGATAACATTGCTGATTGGGATCATTACTGCAGCCATTATAACTGCCATTTCCATTGCAGCTGTGGGCGCTATAACAGCTGCTATAGCGCTCACAGGGACAATTCAAACTGCTAATACCCTGAATAATTTAACGGCCTCTGTGGCTGCTGCTTTGGATACTCAGACATCCTTAAATGCACAAATAAAGGGAGGCTTGATGATTGTTAATCAGCGTGTGGATTTGGTACAGGAGCAGGTGGATACTCTGGCAGCTTGCTCAGCTAGGATGTGAGTGGAAATTTTCAGGGTTGTGTGTGACCTCTGTTCAGTACGATAACATGACTCAGGAAGCAAATTACTCTAAACAGTTGTCTCAGATGCTCTTGCAGAATTGGTCCGCAGAATTTGACTACACCTTGAAGCAACTGCGCCTTGCTGTGGTCACCATCAACTCCACACGTGTGGATGTCTCCTTCCCATCTGGATTGTCATCCTGGATCCGCACAGCCATCTCCAACCTGAAGGAGTGGGCGGGACTTGGAGCTTTGACGGGGTTGCTGTTACTTGTTGTGTTATTTTGCCTGTGGTGTTTGTGCAGGATGAGGACAGCTCATCGGCGGGAATTGGCCATGATAGCTCAAGCCTTTTATGCCCTTGAGGCTGGACAATCGCCTCAAGCATGGCTGGCCTTCCTTGAATGCTAGGCATGGGTGCAGGGTGCGAGGCAAAGCACTGCAGAGAGAACGAGCCATTACGTTCTCTGGAAGGCAAGTCTGTCTGCATGTGGGTTGGCATCCCAGATCCCACCCCCGCGAAAAGGATGCTGTTCCAGGTGGATGCCTGGCAGTGGGGGACAAACCCCTACCTTCTCCTGTAATCCTTAGATGCCTGGTTCTAAAACAAAAAGGGGGAACTGTGGGGAGCCATTGCACTGTGCCCTAAAGATGGCGCCGGCTCCTTTCTCCTGGAAGGACTGGCGAGAAACAAACAACTCCTAATAAGATGGTTGAGCTCCCTTCTGGCTTCCACATTGCTGTACCTATCAATCCTTGCCACTTGGCTGCTTTTGATTGGTGTGCTGATGGCTATAAGAGGGATGGGAGAGGGAAGGAGGCGGAAGAAGAAGCTTGTTCAAGGTTCCTGAATAAACTGCTTGAAGAAGAGTTCGGGTTGTGTCTTCTTTGCTGGTTGAGGGACGCGACAATCTTCCACAGTAATCAGGGAGGAAATCAAGCAAGGAGATTCATTAGTGTAGGAGAGGTTACCAATCACATAAAGCTCAATGTTTGCTGAAGCAGCAATTTGAAATTTAACATCATATGTAAGATAATGCTTACAAAGTTTAAATGTCTTTGAAAGCAGCATTCTGAAAACTACACATATACCAATCCATTGAAGGATCTCCTGGACTCCATGCCTGTTCTCACACTACAGCACTTCAGTAGAAAGCTTCAAAATATTTCCAATGTTGAACTGCAAGTCAGTTTTAGTTTTCCCATTCATAATCACTGAGGCCTACATAACTCACAAACAAAATTGTATAAAGGTGAAACAAAGGCATTGTTTGTAGCAAACTCTCCATCTAGTTTTCCCCCACATATGTGACTTTCGTTAAACAGAGGAAAAGCATCTTAAGATGTTTGGCATAAACCACTCTAATTTTGGAATTTCCCCAGAAAGCTTCTATATTTTAACAACTTCTTAGTAGTACACTAGAAATTGCTAGCCTAGGATTTTTGTGGGAGATGCTAAAGTTTAATGGTGGTCACAGGAGCAGAGGTGTGGAAAAGGTGACGGAATTGAGACATAAAAGCAAAAAGCAAAAGAATCACACATTCCTGTGGCTTTGAGAAGGGTGTAGGGACCAGCCAGCCTTTGAGATGCCTGGTGATTGTTATCAGAGAACATCTGTGGATTGGGAGCATGAGAAAACAAAAGAACAGATTTTTCTTGGTGTGTTGTGTGTGAGGGAAAGGAATTATGGAATCAAGGAATCAAGTTTGAAAATAGCCAAAAGGAGAAAACCATAGGCAATATAAACAGGTCTAGCTAATGATGGGAGAAAAAGCCAAGGCCTTCCTGAAACACGGTATAGAGATAAGGCTATCTAGGATGAGAACAGTGTGAACAACAGTTAGACTTAATATGGAGTCATTTCAACTTCTAGATTTGAACAATCAGGACTAAAAGGAACACCAAGAGTGGATAATGAGGAAACTGGAACATCCATGAGGACTTGCACCAAGGGGTGGTTTCTGAGTAGTCACTGGTCAGCATCTCATAAGATGAGGTTCAAGGAATGACCCTTGGGTGCCAACACTAGTAACTGCTAACCAGAAGGAAGGGAGACATAATTCACCACATACTGTAAGAACCAAACCACAAAACACAATACCTATGGATTTTTAAATTTTGTGTTGTTTAAAACACAGGGACAAATAGGGATTTCATTTCATCAACTGAAATTTTAGAACCAATTACGTGGCAACCATTGTGGATACTGTACTGAAACAATGCCCCTGCCTTCTCAGACCTAAAAATTCTCTAAACATATCATTGTGGGGAGCAACTCAGACTAGACTGTTACTGGAATTAAGACTTATTCTATGCATCTGCTCTCCCACAATATGGCGCTGGGAGAGGAGGAAACAGCTTCTACATAGCTGCCTCCAGTTCAACCAATAAACTGTAGGACCTGCTCCTGATTGGAGGAGAGCAGCGTACTCAGCGTGTGGGTAGCGGAGTTGGGATTGGTGGAAGAGGACTATAAAGGAGGAGAGAGACGGCATGCACCAGGAACATCTAAGAGGAACATCTATCTGAAGGAACACCTGTGCAGCCCCCGAGAGAGCCGGCCGGCGGTGTGCCACTCCCCCGCGGAAGTGGGGAAAGTGGCAGGGGGAACCGCCCTTCCATGGAGGTGGAAGGGACGGTAGCCAACCCGGGAAGAACCAGCAGCAAACCCAGGGAGGGCTGAGCAGACGAAAGAACAACGCAGGGTCCTGTGTCGTTCCTCCACGAAGATGGGGAGCGACATATCATAATCCAAATGATTTCAATACTTCATATTTCAAAATCTAATTTAGAAGTAAAAGAACCTGTACTGAGTTATTCAGAACCTTATAGTTTTATAACTGCAACAAATATACTTAGGAAGTAATGCTGACTTCTAAAAATTTTGGTGCCATCCTCTGATCTAGGTGCTTCTGATGATAAACAGAGTCCCCATACTCCTAGTCAATGCAATAATATGACTGGGACATGTAAATTTTACATGATATGTCTCCCCACATAACCACATTCATTAACACAATATAACAATGTAATCCTCAGGAACTTTTTCAAAAAATTAGGGAAACACTGGATAGCACAGAGGCAGAATCAGATTTCAGTGGGGCAACAATAACAATATACAACCATCTTTTTGGGTTTACCACTCAATGCTATCACTGCTGTGTGGCAGAACCTTCAATGCAAATTGAGATAAATTATCTTAGCAAATTAGGAAAAACAGGAAGCAAATCCTGCGAGCAGGAACTTCCTTTCTGGATGACCAGATCCATTTTCTCAGCTCCTATACACTAAGTAGAACTATAAACCCAGAAAATAAAACAAGAGACCTGGAAATTAACACAGTCACTGGGCATCTTAATTGCCCACCCAAAAGATGACTCACCTGCTGGTTCGCCCATCCTGGCATCAGAATTCAGCCAGGTAGGCTCACACCTCCTGGAACTGTACATGATACCTCCGAGCACATGTACGTTTTACAAAACACAATTTAAAATCTATTTAGAACATATGATATGAAACTTACATAATAAAAATTTATAATATAAAATATAGTATTTAATTTATAACGTACAATATAATACACAATTTTTCTTCCTTCCCCCTGGCTTCTGAAGCCCCATGTGTCCCCTGCCTGTGTCCAGGACCGGCATATGATACGCACAAACATTTCAAGAAGACTCACCAGGTGAGGATGGTCAAACCTGAGGGTCCTGTTGAATCCACTGCCACTCCCCAACACCAGCAGTCCGGCCCTTCCTGCAGTGTTGTTCTTGGCTGCTCACCTCCTTATTCTTAGTGCCACGGCTTAGCACACATTCCAATGAAGAACTCCATAATGCTGGACACCAAGAAAAGCGAAACAGCAGCACTGAGCACCCTTTTCATAAACTCAGAATTCAATGGCATGCATTAGTTCTGATTGTCCAATCAGAAAACAAAGACCAAGCCTGCACGGGCCTGCACAGGGCATATGGCTCCAGGCTTCTCCTGAGCTCTTGCTGTCAGTCCCAAGTAGGAAGCGAGGCCAGGCTCCAGTGCTCCAGTGCAGGGGGACCACAGGTCGATTGTTTGTTTCACTTTTGTCATGGAATTTATTCCACCATTCCATTTAAAATTTGACAGAGTTTTTCTCTTTAGGTACCATATATACTCATCTGCTTTTTCTCCTGAGAGTGTTAAATAAAGTGAAATTGCTTTCACACGACTCATGCATTGGGAGTGGTGGTTGTTTTTAACTACTGCATTACAGAAAGAAAACAAGTATGGGATGCTGGCATTGCAGGTGGTGGCTTAACCCCCTGCACCACTACACTAGCCCCTACCCACAGAATTTTAGAAGCCCAGTGATTCAGAAATAGAATGTCTCATATGTGGAAGGAATGCAAATGTATAGTTTCGGTAAGTCAGAATTATTTTCATTCCAGTAAACAAGAAAACAAAAGCTATTTCAACTAGATGATGAGGTGTCAGATATCACACAAATGATTCATTTAGCATCATCGTTACCACTACTGTATCTTTTCTTCTAACAATTGGTTTAAGTTTGTGGCCAGCCTTGGAAAACTGGAAATCTTGATGCTAAACAGATGTGAGATGAAATTTAAAACAGAGGCATACCAGCCAGATCCACAGCCTAGACCTAATTCTAGTGTTTACTTCTTGGCGATAATTGGAAATCATAAACTATATATAAGTAAGAAAACACCATCTCCACCTCCAGATTCCACATTAAGCACCATGGGCACTGACCAATAATACTTTACTCCCTCCTCTTTAATAAAAATAGAATAATAAAAATAAGTCTATACACACAGCAGACTCACAGAATGGCAAATGCCCAAAATAGCACTCCTGCCTCAGAATCAACCCTTGGGACATTCGGATCTAGCTAAAAGGTCCGTGAGAGTCTCACAGGCATGGGAAGCCATAACACGGTAGCAAAAAACAATCTATATGAAAGATCCTGGTGAACAAGACCCCAGCAGAAGGAACAGGCCATCAATGAGGGAGGTACCTTTCTCTGAAGGGAGGAAGGAACCTCCACTGTGATATGGCCTTGACTAAACAAGTTCAGAGTTGGTGAACTCTAGGGGCTTCCATAGCCTAGACAGCTCATAGCAAGAGTCTCGGGTGATTGCTGATGTCATAAATAAGAATGCCAATTGTTAAATCAACAACCGGAGTCACTGAGTACAGGCTCCCCATGTAGGATCTCTGTCCTTAATGTGTTTTACTATGAAACTTAAAAACAACACTACTAGTCGAACAATGCCCTATACCTTGTGCAGTTGTATGTGTGCAGCCTGTTGAAATCCTTGCTTAGTGCATACTAAGTTGATCTTCTGTATATGAAGGTAATTGAAAATGAAACTTAATGAAGGGCAGGATGGGAGAGGGATTGGAAGAGGGGAGGGCCGTGGGAGGGAGGGAGGTTGGGGGGGCACAACAATACAAAAGTTGCACTTTGTAAATTCACGTTTATTAAATAAAAAAATAAATAAAAATAAAAAAACTATAGTATCTATACACTGTGAAATACTACATAGCAGTAAAAAATGAAATCTTGTCATTTGCAAAAAAAAAAAAAAACGGATGCAGCTGAAAACATTATATTTAGTGAAATAAGCCAGTCACACACACACACACACAAAAAATACTGTTCTCTCTAATCTGTGGTAACTAAGTGAAACTGACACTTTAAGATGTAATGGTTTTGAATAGCCCTTGTCTTGACTGTTGAAGAACAATGTTTTTCGTTTGTTTGTTTTTCTTTTTTCTTCACAATTTTGGTGAACTCTCTACTTAGTGTACTGTTAATCTTACGTATATAAAATTAACTGATTAATTTGTAAAAAAATAAGAATGGGAATGGTAGAGTGAGGAAGGAGAAAGGTGGAAGTATGAGTGGGATGTAGGGTGGGAAGAATCACCATGTTCCCAAATTTGTATATATGAAATGCATGAAGTCGTATTCCTCAAATAAAATTTAAGAAAAATTCTAACTGAATGGGGACAACCATTAATCATAGAAATTTGCCATACATTTTATATACCAAATTATCACCACTCTTAACTTTCAGATCTTGTCTTTCCAAGAGGAAAGAACAGAGACATCTTTATAAATACTTCTTGAAGTCACTGTTTCTCATAGTGTCCATTTCACTTCAACAAGTTTCCCCTTTGTTGCTCAGTTAGTTGTTGCTGATCAGGGAGAACATATGGTATTTGTCCCTTTGGGACTGCCTTAATTCACTCAGCATGATGTTTTCCAAATTCCTCCATCTTGTTGCAAATGACCGGGTTTCATTGTTTTTGACTGCTGTATAGTATTCGATAGAGTATATGTCCCATAATTTCTTTATCCAGTCTACTGTTGATGGGCATTTGGGTTGGTTCCAGGTCTTAGCTATTGTGAATTGAGCTGCGATAAACATTAATGTGCAGACAGCTTGTTTGTTTGCCAATTTCATTTCCTTTGGGTAAATTCCAAGGAGTGGGATGGCTGGGTTGAATGGTAGGGTTATATTCAGGTTTCTGAGGAATCTCCAGACTGACTTCCATAGTGGCTTAACCAATTTGCATTCCCACCAACAGTGGGTTAGTGTCCCTTTTTCCCCACATCCTCTCCAGCATCTATTGTTGGTAGATTTCTGAATGTGAGCCATTCTAACTGGGGTGAGGTGAAACCTCATTGTGGTTTTGGTTTGCATTTCCATGATTGCTAGTGATCTTGAACATTTTTTCATGTGTCTGTTGGCCATTTGGATTTCCTCTTTTGAAAACTGTCTATTGAGGTCCCTGGCCCATCTCTTAAGTGGGTTGTTTGTTTTGATGTTGTGGAGTTTCTTGATTTCTTTGTAGATTCTGGTTATCAACCCTTTATCAGTTGCATAGTTTGCAAATATATTTTCCCATTCTGTTGGTTGCCTCTTCACTTTCCTGTTTCCTTTGCAGTACAGAAACTTCTCAATTTGATGCAATCCCAATAGTTGATTTTGGTTTTGACTGCCTGTGCTTCTGAGGTGTTTTCCAAGAAGTCATTGCCGGTACCTATATCTTGCAGGGTTTTTCCAATGCTCTCTAATAATTTGATGGTGTCAGGTCATAGATTTAAGTCTTTAATCCATGTTGAGTGAATTTTTGTGTAAGGTGAAAGGACGGTTGATGTAGAGTGTAATACTTTATCAACTATAGTATTTTTTTTTTATTCTAGTACCATTGGTTGTACTCTGTAATTAACACACAATTATTCTTAGGTTTTTAAATTTTAACTGAAAGGTGATCCCTGTTAGGAATTTGGAAAACATTATGCTGAGTGAAATAAGCCAATCCCAAAGGGACAAATACCACTTGTTCTCCCTGATAGGTGACAACTAACTGAGCACCAAAAAGGAAACCTGTTAAAGTGAAATGAACACTAGGAGAAACGGTGACATGATCAGCCCTCACCCTGACTGTTGATGAGCAACTTAATATGTTATCCCTCTTAGTATTTTTTGTTTGTTTGTTCTACTTAATACTTTTGGTTGAATACTATAATCAATACACAATTATACTTAAGTGCTGAAACTTAACTGAAAAGTGATCACTGTTAAATATAAGAGTGGGAATAAGAGAGGGAAGAGATGTGCAATTTGGGACATGCTCAAGCTGACTTACCTCAAACGGTAGAGTTAGAAACATACCAGGGGATTCCAATTCAATCCCATCAAGGTGGCATGTACCAATGCCATCTCACTAGTCCCAGTGATCAATTTCTGTTCACAATTGATCATAATGATAGGACTAAGAACCAAAGGGATCACATAAACAATAGTGTCTGCAAATACTAGCTGATAGAATAAAAATGGGAGAGAATGATCCAACATGGGAAGTGAGATACACAGCAGACCCATAGAATGGCAGATGTCCTAAACAGCACTCTGGCCTCAGAATCAGCCCTTAAGGCATGTGGATCCAGCTGAGAGGCCCATGAGAGTATTTTAAGCATGGAAAGCCAAGACACTCTGGGGGGAAAAAAAAAAAACCTAAATGAAAGATCTCCGCGAGTGAGATCCCAGTGGAAAGAACGGATCATCAAAGAAGGAGGTACCTTTCTCTGAAGGGAGGAGAGAACTTCCACTTTGACCATGGCCTTGTCTAAATATGATCAGAGTCGGTGAACTCAAGGGGCTTTCATAGCCTTGGCATCTCATGACAAGAGCCTAGGGTGATTACTGATGCCATAAAAAAGAGTGTCAATTTGTTAAGTCAACAATAGGAGTCACTGTGCACTTACTCCTCATGTAGGATCTTTGGCCTTAGTGTGCTGTACATTGAGATTTAATGCTATAACTAGTACTCAAACAGTATTTTTCACTTTATGTTTCTCTGTGGGAGCAAACTGTTGAAATCTTTACTTAATATATGCTAAACTGACCTTCTGTATATAAAGAGAATCGAAAATGAATCATGATGTGAATGGAAGGGGAGAGGGAGTGGGAAAGGGGAGGGTTGCGGGTGGGAGGGACATTATGGGGGGGAAGCCATTGTATCCATAAGCTGTACTTTGGAAATTTATATTCATTAAATAAATGTTTAAAAAAAGAAAGAATAAAAAAACACAAATAAATAAATAAATACTTCTTTTACATGAATGTTGATGTGATTGGAAGGGGAGAGGGTGTGGGAGAGGGGAGGGTTGCTGCTGGGAGGGAAGTTACGGAGGGGAAAAAGCGATTATAATCCATAAGCTATACTTTGGAAATTTATATTCATTAAATAAAAGTTAAGCTGGCACCGTGGCTCAATAGGCTAATCCTCCGCTTTGCAGCGCCAGCACACCGGGTTCTAGTCCCGGTCGGGGTGCCGGATTCTATCCCGGTTGCCCCTCTTCCAGGCCAGCTCTCTGCTATGGCCCAGAAGTGCAGTGGAGGATGGCCCAAGTGCTTGGGCCCTGCACCCGCATGGGAGACAAGGAGAAGCACGTGGCTCCTGGCTTCAGATATGCATGGTATGCCGGCCGTAGTGGCCATTTGAGGGTGAACCAACAGCAAAAGGAAGACCTTTCTCTCTGTCTCTCTCACTGTCCACTCTGCCTGTCAAAAATAAAAAAAAATAAAGTTTTAAAAAAAAGTCTATGACTGCTGCACTATCTTTATAAGATTCCTCTGCTTGAAGATACACCATTAAATACAAAATTTCAAGGATGTACAATAACTCTAAGACGTTTCTAACTCAGACAAAGTTCCAGGAGGCAAGGTTCGGCCTATGCTTGTCTCTAGAAAAGTGGGCAACCCCTCAGGGCCATAAATGTACCCAAACCCCCGAGGGGACTCAAAAACATGTGAATGAGCAATATTGAAATGTCACAAGTTGAGAGACTGTGTACCAACAGAACCCCGTCAACCATCTAAATGAAAAGAGAACCATCATGCAGACATTGTGCAGATACCACACCACCTGTGGGTAAGACTTCCCAGGTGTGCACAGCACCAGCCCTGGAAATGCCAGTCACAGAGTGTTACGGTGCCCACGGGAGCTGTGCCGTGTGACCACTTTGCCAGTAATAACATCTCTACACAACAGCTCTCACGTAGCTCAAGAGTATAACAGGTACATCGTGTAAAAACTAGCAGAAGTGATTTTTACAGTTTCAAGAATATCTACCAGCTCACTTCACACAAGTCAGTATGTGTCATTTCTGGTGAACACTTTATCAGCAAACTTCAACAAAAATTTCAGTCAAGGTTTTGGGTCACTGAGTACTGTGGCTCAGCAAGATTCTTTTTCTTTCTACTTGAGGCTTTCTTTGAATGGTTAAAGGTTCTTGTTTTAAAACATTTCATATATTTTAAAGGCAGACTTACAGAAAGAGAGGGAGAGACAGAGAAAGAGAGAGGTCTTCCACACACTAGTTCACTCCCCAAATGGACACGACGGCCAGGGCCGTGCCAGACCGAAGCCAAGAGCCAGGAGCCTCTTCTGGCTTTCCCATGTGGATGCAGCAACCCAAGCACTTGGGCTACCTTGTGCTGCCCTCCCAAGTGCATTAGCAGAGAGCTGGATTGGAAGTTTAGCTGGGACTTTGAATCAGTGTCTATATGGGATGCTGGCATCACGGGCGGCGGCTTTACCACCTAAGCCACAACACCAGCAACCAATGTTCTTAATTTTTACTTTAAGATTTACAAAACCACCCAGAAATCTAGAAATTTTATAACACAGCTAATAACCCTGAAAGGACGAGAGTTAATAATGGGTGGAGAAGAGCATTTGGTATGATGGTTAAGGAGAAACTACCTGACCTGCTGAGTGGACAGTGCTGTCTGTGACTGTCCTCCAACCTACTACTTTATTTTCAGCTGTGAGCACCAGAGCTTTGAAAGCACATTTAATAATGTACAACACAAAGAGGTAGAACGAAGGGAAGTCAGGCACAAGAGTGCACTGCTCTTGTCTTTTCCACACTGAAGGTGCGGAGGTCTGTTCAACACCTGTGTAAATTTCAACAAAGTCCGCCTTGTGGTAGAGAGAGCTGGCATGCAACGCCACTTCATTCTACAGAATGCTGACAGAGACTTCCTGTCTAGTGGTTAAGATGCTGCGTTCTAGTGGTTCAAGTGCTGCTGTACATGAACAGCCTCACTCTTTCAAAGACACACATGCCGTTCACAGTTTCATTCGCCTGAACACGGCATTTGACAAAGAAAGTAAGTAGCTCAATTATCTCCCTCTAGCAAATCAAAAGTCAGTGCAGTTCCTGGGCTTCTTCTGGAACCTGCCTTACTGGCTCTTTTCTCAGGCCTTCTGTACTTGCTATTGCCAGACCCAGCTGGATGGGGCCTTCTACAGGTTATCAGTGGGCTTCTACAGGTTATCAGTGGGGCTCAGGCTTTACTGCATGTGGGTCTGTATTCAAGAGTCCCATCAGCAGAGAACCTTCCAAGACCATCCGAGTGGCATCCTCTCCTGCACCTGGTCTCCCTACACACACCTCCTCCCTTGTCCTTTTCTCTGCTTTATTTTTCATCTGAAGTCTCCACCATATTTGACATTATATCCTACTGGATGTGTTCAAGGCTGACCCACTCTAGAATGCAAGCTTGTGAAGGCAGAGTGTGGTCTTGTTTATCATGCTATTCCCAGGGTCCCTGGCCAGTAACAGCTTTCAATAAACATTATCTGAATTAATAAACAGGAATGGAAGCCAAACACCTCTGTTTCTAGCTTTGCAGATGCTCACCTCCCTGTTAGCTTTAACAGACTCCTCTACACTGCCTGCCCTTGGTGTGCCAACAGGCAGTGATGGAAGGGCAGCTCTCCCCTTCCAGATGTCTTGTGCCAAAGCAGAGATGCATCACTGAAAGGAATGTGAATTACAAAAACCTGGTGTTGATGGAAAGCACAAATTTACCTCACTGTTTGTGGAAGTGTAGATGGATGCAATTATCCCTGGAGGATAATTTAGAAGGACCTAGCAACATGTTAAACAGGACTGTACTTGACCTAGTGATTCTCAAATAACACAGGTCATCAAAACAGCAGTTCCAGGGATGCTCAGGTATGGATATTCCAGGTTTCTCACTGCAGTATTATTTTAATGGTGAAAAATCAGAATTCTCATTAAAATAGCAACCACTTATGTTGGAATACAATGTAATCTTATACAGCCACTGAAGAGAATTAGATCTATATGTTTATAATGATACAAAAATTACTATACTGGCAAGTATAAAAGGGAAGATGGAAAACCATCCTATTAAGAGCACAGTTCTGCACAAAGTCATTTCTATGTGCATGTGAGCACTGTACACATACAAATACCCCTCCACACACAAACACAAACACACACTTTTATTAATGCAGGGAAAGCACCTGTAAAGGGGCACACAAAACTGTCAACAGTGCCTTGGACATCTCCAAATAGAACTGAGGGGTAACTTCCATTTTCTTTTTTTCAACTTCCACTTTCTAAATCATAATTTTGTAATGTGCACACTTTAGGGACAAGTAAAACACATTCAGAATAACAAAAAAAGATCCTAATTTCATTTAAACCCTAGAGCCAAACATTTTCAATATTTATAAAACTAAATTTCTGGGCTCTGGTATCACGTTCCAGATGAACAAATGCAGCCATTATTTCAGACTTTATTTACTTCTGACCCAATGAGGCTGGGAACACTTGCCCTATCCTCTGCTCATGGATAAAGCCATAGGAAGAATTAAAAGCGAAAACAAAACAAACAAAAAACTTAGGAGCGAGCGCTGTGGTGTAGTGGTGACTTCTGTGGTGCCAGAATACCATATGGGCAGCAGTTTGATTCTTGGTACTCCGATTCCAATCCAGCGCCCTGCTCATGTGCCTGGGAGAGCAGCAGAGGATGGCCCAACTCTTGGACTCCAGCAACCCCTAATGGGAAACCTGGCTCCTGGCTCTTGGCTTCAGATGCACCCAGCTCCAGTCACTACAGCCATTTGAGGAGTGAACCAGAGGGTCGAAGATACCCCTTCTCCCTCTCTCCCTCCCTCAATTCCTGTCTGTCTGACTCTCTCTCTCTCCCTCTCTGTAATTATGCCTTTCAAAAATATCTTTTGGGGGCTGGTGCTGTGGTGCAGTGGGTTAACGCCCTGGCCTGAAGTGCTGGCATCCTATATAGGCACCAGATCAAGACCCGGCTGCTCCACTTCTGATCCAGCTCTCTGCTATGGCCTGGGAAAGCAGTAGAAGATGACCCAAGTCCTTGGGCCCCTGCACCCACATGGGAGACCCCAAGGAAGCTCCTGGCTCCTGGCTTCGGATCGGCGCAGCTCCAGCCATTGCAGACAATTAGGGAGTGAACCACCGGAAGGAAGAACTCACTCACTCTCTCTCTCTCTCTCTCTTTCTGCCTCTCATCTCTCTTTGTAACTCTGACTTTCAAATAAATAAATAAATATTTTAAAATATTTTTAAAAACCCTTGAATTTTGACATACTTTATTGTTAATAATAATCATAAATCTTCATGGGCTACGGTGTGACATTTCCAAACGCATATACAATATCTACCGCTAAAATCAGGGTAGCCAACATTCCTTTGCCTGATACCACTTTTTGGATACTGGAGTCCTGAAACAGCCCCATTCTGCTTGTTCATGTAACCCATAATGAGTTACTGTGACATACAGTCAGCCAGCCATGCCTGAACACCAGGGATGGGGTTTTTGATCAAACTCTGATTTGGTGTGTGTTATCCAACTCCCTCTATCCCCACCGCCCATCTTCGAATAAACATCGTTTGTGTTCAAACTGAGGTTTTTAGCTTCCACTTCTGAGGGATAATGGGAAGTATTTATCTGTCTGGCCTGTTCCACTTAACATCATATCCTTTTGAAACATGTTTAAATCGTTATTAAATCTCAAGTGGCTTATTTTCACTTAACATGATGTCCTTTGAGAAACATTTTTAAATCACTGTTAAGTCTAAAGAGGTCATCACGTATATGCTTTAAGCTTCTCAGGAGCATTACATTTAACTTACACCCACGAATACTCTCTAAGAAGTACTTTGGCTTTCACAGAAGACGAAACTAGGGCATGGAGAAATTAAGTTTTGTCCTCAGAATGCAGAATTAGAATCAAATGCTCTGACTTAAAAATTTGCTCTGTGCGCCAACACTGTGGTAAATTAGGTAAAGCTGTCACCTGCAGCACCAGCATCCCTTATGGGTGCAGGTTCGTGTCCCGGATGCTATTCTTCCAATCCAGCTTTCTGCTTATGGCCTGGGAAAGCAGCAGTAGATAGCCTAAGTTCTTGGGCCTCTGAAACCATGTAGGGGACCTCAAAGAAGCTCCTGGCTCCAGCTTTTCAATCGGTTCAGCTCTGGCCACTGTAACCATGTAGGCAGCAAACCAGTGGATGGAAGACCTCTGTCTGTAACTCTACCTCACAAATAAATACATCAATTTTTAAAAATTTGCTCTATCTCCCACTGCTTTTCAGAGAGAAGGTGGATAAAAAGGTGGGCTGGACTTTAACCCGTTTGACAAAAAGGACTAAGATTATGATCAGGAGCAGTAGTAAGCAGGCTTTGAACCACAAGATAGAATAAAAACTATGTTTCTTATCACATCAAGGGTTGGTCCATTACTACTCAAAAGCAAAGCAGTTCATCCTTGTAATTATGCTCACACAACATGCTTGTATATTCCCTAGCACATACTCAAGATTTACTTTTAAAGATGAGAAAATGCCAGCTTTGATAAAATGAACATGCCAGCACTTGAAGGGAAAATGAAACCTTTAGAAAAAAAGCAATGAAACCACCAGATTGTGAAATGGACACTTTATCCGCCAGCAAGTTTCTGAAAGCTGTTTTTCTGTCATATACAAACAAGGTGTCCAAACTCAGGACTGAACAACATGTTCTACCAGTGCCACAAAGCCACAATCCTAAATTATTGTTCTTGCCAAGGCTTCAAATAGAGGCTACATTTCTAATTATGCTGGGTAAGCTCCAACTCCCTCAGGTTCAAGCAAGCAGCAAATTGTATTCTAATACTGCAAAGTTCTATCCAGTTCCTAGTACCACGGGTTCAATAAGTTATAATAAACTTAAGATGGTGAATTTACTGATAACAAAAGATTGCCAAAAGACTTTTTACATACATTTCCTCAGGTTTTTAAATAAAAGGCATTTTAAAGTTGCTATAGCAATATAAACGGAAAGTAAAGAATGACCAATCACATCGCTACTGTTAAGGTCAGAGATGCTCTGTCTCATCTGCATTCCTTGCAGGTTGGGTCCTATTAGTGAGTCTCAAACACAATTCTGCAGAACTTCATAGAGTTTTTAATTTCACAAGTCTGTAGTGATTGTACCTGGTGCCCAATACAGACAACCTAGTGCTGTACTGCTCAAAAAATCCCAGCAAACCTTGTGGTCAGTTCAATTCTAGAAGTCTTTTCTGTATTCTCATTTATTGCTACTTATATTTCTCTATTTCTCTGCTTTTTTATGACTTTTGCACATGGGGCATTCTCTTTAATAACTTCAGGTCAGACTTCAGCCCCTGGATCCTCAAGAGTGCAATAATGTACAGTCTACAGGGCACTGTAAGAGGTCAGCAAGAAGTCCCCTGGTGTTAATAGCTCGAGCAATATTGTTTTCTCCTTTAGATCACACCACTAAAATTGCTTTAATTATCCATAAAGGAATTCTTTATGTCACAGCAAATAAGATCCGTCACTAATTCAAATAAGCTAATTTCAACCTAACAAAATAACTTATTCCTAATAACTAAAGGAACAAGACAATCACAAAGATTTGTAGGCCGGCACCGCGGCTCAATAGGCTAATCCTTCACCTGCAGCACTGGCATACCGGGTTCTAGTTCCAGTTGGGGCACCAGATTCTGTCCCGGTTGCCCCTCTTCCAGTCCAGCTCTCTGCTGTGGCCTAGGGGTACAATGGAGGATGGCCCAAGTCCTTGGGTCCTGTACCCACACAGGAGAACAAGAGAAACATCTGGCTCCTGGCTTCAGATTGGCACAGTGCACTGGCCACAGCACGCCGGCCTCAGCGGCATTGGAGGGTAAACCAACGGTAAAGGAAGACCTTTCTCTCTGTCTCTCTCTCTCACTGTCCACTCTGCCTGTCAAAAAAAAAATAAAGATTTGTAAAGACTTGTTAGGATACACGTGGGATCTTCAAACATTATATGAAAAATATGTATTACAAAAAAATGCATGAGTTTCAAAAAAATTTTATACCAAAACAAAGTTATCTTTTATTCCATTTTCCATAAACTTTCTGAAGTATCCTCATGAAGAAGAGAAAAAACATGGTTTTAAAAATGGATCCTAACAGAGCAAAGGATGATGCTACATGATAATTTCAAGGGAGAAGCCAGTAGAGAAGAAACAAGAAGCCTAGAGATTCTCCAAATGCACAAAAATGCTGCCGTTCCTGAATTGCAAGCTGACTTGAAGCAGAGGAATGAGATTTCCTTTCCAAGTTAAAACAAATGCACAGATTATCATTGACTTCTTTCATTAAAAGCATTTATTTTATTTATTTGAAAGAGTTACATAGAGAGGTAAAGTCAGAGAGAGAGAGAAAGAGGTCTTCCAACAGCTGGTTCACTCCCCAAATGACTGCAATGGCCAGTGCTGAGCTGATCCAAAGCCAGGAGCCAGAATCTTCTTCTGGGTCTCCCATGTGGATGCTGGGGCCCAAGGATTCGCGCCATCTTCTGCTGCTTTCCCAGGACATAGCAGAGAGCTGTATCGGAAGTGGAGCAGCTGGGACACGAACTAGCACCCACATGGGATGCCAGAACTGCAGACCAAATCTTTAATCCATTGTGTCACAGCACCAGCCCTAGCATTAAGTTCTTTTTTTTTTTTTGACAGGCAGAGTGGACAGTAAGAGTGAGAGTGAGAGAGAGAGGAGAGAGAGAGAGAAAGAAAGGTCTTCCTTTTGCCGTTGGTTCACCCTCCAATGGTTGCCGCGCTGTGGACGGCACATTGCGCTGATCCAAAGCCAGGAGCCAGGTGCTTCTCCTGGTATCCCATGCGGGTGCAGGGCCCAAGGACTTGAGCCATCCTCCACTACACTCCTGGGCCATAGCAGACAGCTGGCCTTGAAGAGGGGCAACCGGGACAGAATCCGGCGCCCTGACTGGGACTAGAACCTGGGGTGCCGGCGCCGCAGGTGGAGGATTAGCCTATTGAGCTGCGGCGCCGGCAGCATTAAGTTCTCATAAGACCATCTCCCCACCCTTCTGAGGGTCTGCTCCATACTAGTGAAAAGACACAGTTTTACCATCTAAGCTACACACAGATTCAGCGAGAGCCACCAGAGCAACATGGGTTGCTGTGCCATCCTGGCATCCCAGCAAGATCCCACATTCCCCACAGGAAGCACTCAGCTCCACCCTGAAGTAGCACTCACAAATCCACCATGTGTGCCTCCCATCACAGTTGGATATCCAAGTGGTCGCACAGATCTGCGGAACTCTGTTACATGTTTTCTGGCATCTGGACACTCAGAAGTCAACTCAGTACAACATTCCCAGCGGCCAGAGCCTCTACACCTAGGACCAAGCAGCTCAGAACATGTCCTGGGGGTGGGGGCAGTGAACTTCCCAAGGCAGGAAATGTTCAAGTTGCACAGAAAGTCTTGACCTCTGATCCAAGATCCATTTATGGGGCCTGGAGGTCATCTTAGTAATAAGGGGGCTGTTCTGGATGCAACATTTCTATCATTGGCCTTGTGTGGACCTTGATTGAAGGCTCAGAGCAGCAACAGAGCAAGAACAGACTGTCCCCAAAGTCATTTGCCAGTACAGTTCTGAAAGTGTAGTACCAAAGAAACATGAAGCAGAGTCATGGGGACTCAGTACAGCTCACAGAAATTGCAGGAGGCCTCTGTCACACAGCAACATTCCAGTTCCTCTCAGTGCTCAAGGTCTGGGAAGAGGAGCCACGGACTTTATCCAGTGCTCAATTCTGGGTTCAGGGGCCTAAGACCTTGGACCATCTCCGTCTGCTTTCTGAGTCATGTTAGCAGCCAGCTGGATCACACGGGGAATGGCTTCTGGGAGGGCCTGGCACGGTGGGGTAGCAGATAAAGCCACTGCCTGCAGTGTTGGCTTCCCATATGGGCGCTGGTTCGAGTCCTGGCTGCTCCACTCTGATGAAGATCTCTGCTGTGGTCTGGGAAAGCAGTACAAGATGGCCCAAGTCCTTGGGCCCCTGCAACCATGCAGGAGATCCCGGGGAGGCTCCTGGATCCCGGCTTTGGATTCGCTCTGCTCTGGCCATTGCAGCCAACTAGGGAGTGGACAAGCAGATGGAAAACCTATCTGTCTCTCTCTCTCTCTCTCTCTCTCTCTCTCTCTCTCTCTCTCTTTCTCTTTCTCTCTCTGCATCTTATCCTCTCTGTGTATAACTATGAATTTCAAATAACAAGATATTTGAGAAGAAGTAAAAATTTTTAAAAAGGGAGATATAGCTATAAATGAAATACTACATCAAGGCCATCTACTAGAGCTATGTCAAATTTGCAACTGTATGCATTAAATACCCTATTAACACAGAATTT
The DNA here is from genome assembly GCF_964237555.1 of Oryctolagus cuniculus. Classification (NCBI taxonomy): domain Eukaryota; kingdom Metazoa; phylum Chordata; class Mammalia; order Lagomorpha; family Leporidae; genus Oryctolagus; species Oryctolagus cuniculus. The sequence goes on along the minus strand of NC_091450.1, from coordinate 3,962,107 downwards.
GAAAAAGTATTTAACTCCGTCTTAGAAAACATTCAGGTAACCATTCATTGTCTTCTTCCTTAAAACATTCTGTGTGGTTTACCTCTGACTTACACACCAGGAAATCTTTGTAATTTATTTATTCAACACTTATGTACCCACTCACACAAGGAGTTGAAACACCTGTGATCTACACAGTTCTCCACTGAACAGGTCTACTTCCCAATACCCACCTTCCACAGTCTAGCCCTGCATTTAATGTATGGATCATGTTTGAAACAGGACAAATCATGTCTTCCACAAAGCAAGAGAGAATACAGAAAGATAGCATCTGACTTTTTCCATGAGCATGTTATCATGTTGGTACTTTCCCACTCATTTCTCAGTGTTAGATAAAAATTGGTAGGGAGGAAGTCCAACTATCCCTATTTGCAGATGACATGATTCTATATACATGAGATCCAAAAGATTCCACTATTGAAACAAAGACTAGAGGTTGGTAAAATGGCAGGACAGAAAATCAATAGCCTTTTTATACACAAACAAGGTCATGGCTGAGAAAGAACTTCTGAGACCAATCCTGTCCACATAATTACAGAATAAATAAAATGCTTGGAATAAATTTAACCAAGGATGTTCAATATCTGAGAATCACACATGATTAAAGAAAGGGATAGAAGAGGAAAACAACAACAAACAGAGAAGCTTCTGCACTGCAAAAGAAACACTCAGCAATGTGAAGAGGCAACTAACAGAAAGGGAGAAATTATCTGCAAAGCATGCAACTGATAAAGGATCAACTACCAGAAACTTTCAAGAAACTCAACAACAGCAAAACAAACCACCCACTCAAAAAAAAGGGCAAAGGACTTCAACAGGAATATTTCAGTAAAGGAAATATAAATGGCCAACACACACAGGCAAAACTGATCAGGATCACTAGCCGTCAGGGAAATACAAATCAATACTACAATAGCCTTAGGATGTGGGGGAAAAGGCACCCTCATCCACTGCTGGTGGGAATGTAAAGTGGTATAGACATCCTAAACGAGCCAGCCATGTGCAAAGAGACTGTAGTAGCAGGGAAACCAAATCAAACAAACCAAACAGACATGAAGAAAAGTCCAGGACCAGATGGCTCCACCGGTGAGAACTCCCATGGAAAAGATAATTAAAATCCGTGATTCGCAAACCCTTCCAAAAGGAGATGAAGAGGAAAATCCTTCCATTTCATTCCATCAGGCCAGCCTTATCCCAACATCCAACACAAGCACATCATAAGGAAAATGGCACACACATACCCGTCACGAATGTGTCACATGCCTCAACAAAATATTACCAGACGACATCCAGAAGCACAACCAAAGCTTAGCACACTGTGCGCAGCTGACAGTTACTCCGGAAATGCAAGGGTGGCTACCCTACAAAAGCAATCATTCCCGGAACAGAATACACATGGGGGAAGCCCACAAAGTATCCCGATAGACACAGAAAACCTAGTTCACAAAAACTTCCATGACGTCTGCGATACTAAAACACAAATCATCACATCAGGAACGGAATGTACACCTCAGCCTGACAAGGCTCTTTCATGAAAAACCCACAGACCACTAATATCACAACCAATGCGAGGAACCCGAAACGGGCCTCCTAGACCAGGAAACAGACACGCGCTTTCGCTCTCCTTCCTCCCATCAACAGTCTCTGACGTCTAGAGCAGGGCGGCTGGGCCCTCAAAAAGCAAACAGACGGCAACGCGGGGCCGTTCCGGGAGGAGACCGAGTCACCTCTGCTCTCGCCCAGCTGCTCGCACCCTGGGGACCCTTCCAGACCGTCCGCACAGCACGACCGCGACTCCATCTGCGCCTTCAGGACGCAAGAGCAACAGGCACGCGGACAGCCAAGACGCCCAGCGGGTAACCGCCACAGCCGCGCGTCACTCACCTCCAACGGTGGCCCCGGCTGCTTCCGGGTCAGAGGTCCGCGAAGGCCGTTGCTTCCGGAAGGAGCCAAACAAGAGCAATGCGCCTGGGAAATGGCGTGGCAGCCTAGGACACGCAGCCTCTCCTGATCCCGGCCTGACCCTGGGGCCGCTGGGTCTCCCTCAGGCTCGGCCAGCAGTGTCATGGACGGCTCCTCTCCTCACGGCTTGCGCAGGCTGTCCAGCAGGAGAGGACACGGCGCTGACTCCCAAATGAACACCACGGGGCAGTTGGCGCCAACGTGCAGGTGCACTTCCGGGTCACCGGCGCCAGGCGCAGGCACACTACCCACCGGCCATCACCATGGCACCCCAGGACGCACCTGTACACTGCGGCATCCAGTGTCCGAAGCCCCAAGGCCTCTTCCAGTCCTGCCTCTCCAGGCTGTAACCAGCGACGCAGACGCGGATGACCCAGGTTCTCTGGACCCCACCTCCCTGCCTCATGGGAGACCTAAATGGAGCTCCTGCCTCCTGGCTTCTGCCTGGCCCACAGCTGGCCGTTCGTTGCAGCCACTTGGGGAGAGAAGCAGTGCAGGGGACATCGCCAGCGCTCGCTCGCTCTCTCTCTCTCTCTCTCTCTCTCTCTCTGAGGGATTGTCCATCTGGGGGTTCACCCCCGAGGTGGCTACAAAGGCCGGGATTGGACAGAAGCCAGGGGCTGAAGCAGAAGCCAGGGACTTTAGCCGGCACTCCATTCTGGGTTCAGGGGCCTAAGTCCTTGGGCCGTCTCCCTTTGCATTCCCAAGCAGGTTAGCAGACAGCTGGAGTCCACAGTGAACGGCTTCTGGGAGAGTCGGCACTCTGAGGTAGTGAGTAAAGCCACCGCCCGAAGTGCCGGCTTCCCATATGAGCGCCAGTTCGAGTATGGGTGCTCACTCACTTCAGATGCAGCTCTCTGCTGTGGTCTGCAAAGGCAGCAGAAGACGCCCCAAGTCCTTGTACCTCTGCACCCATGAGGAGATCTCAGCGAGGCTCCTGGCTCCTGGCTTCAAATACTCTCAGCTATGCCCATTGCAGCCAATTGAGTAATGGACCAGCAGATGGAAGACTTCTCTGCTCTCTCTCTCTCCCTCCCTCCCTCCTTCCCTCCCTATCTCTCTTCCTCCCCTGAAATAAAACAAAAAACGTTTTTAAATTACATAGAAAAGAGTACAAATAGCCATCCATCAACTCTTTATCTACAATTACTATTTTGGAACAATTCAACATTCACTTTACTTCACTTTCACAGTCTCTATGTCTCCTGAACTATATCAAACAAATGCAGACATGATGCTCTTTTACCCATAACTAACCTGCATGTTTCCTAAGAACAAAAGCATTCTGATATGATTTCACTTTCATAATCACACTCAGTATAGATGTGATTATACAGCAACATCAGGTCGAGTACAGCATACATTAAATTTCTCCAATCGTTCCTAAAATATCTTTAACCTTTTCTTTTAATTCAGAATACAAAGAGTGTCTTCAGGAAGTTCATGGAAAATGAATTTTATGAAAAACATCTATTCTTGGATTTCCATTTTTTTGCACCAAAATAAGTTTATTTTCATTCTATTTTTCCAAGAACTTATATGATTAAGGACAGCGTGGGACAGCGCTGTGGAAAAGCAGGTTAAAGCCCTGTCCTGAAGTGCCGGCATCCCATATGGGTGCCAGTTGTAGTCCCGGCTGCTCCTCTTCCAATCTAGCTCTCTGCTATGGCCTGGGAAAGCAGTGGAGGATGGCCCAAGTCCTTGGGCCCCTGTACCTACCTGGGAGACCAGGAAGAAGCTCCTGGCTTCGGATCAGCGCATCTCCAGCCACTGCGGCTATCTGGAAAATGAAGCAGTGGATGGACGATCTCTCTCTGTCTCTACCTCTATCTGTAACTCTGGCTTTCAAATAAATAAAATAAATCTTTAAAAAAAAAAGGACAGTGCATAGCACTGGATTCTTCTCTCTCTTCTATCTTTAATCAAGAACAGTCTTTCCAACTCTTTCTACTGAGCGGGGACTGAAATACAAGTATCTACCTTACAGAGTTGATGGGAGAGGGCACCTAATGATGCCTAATACCATGGACTTCCCCCATGCCTCCACGGCATCCAGCAGCCTACTCTCTGCTGTACTTGTTGGTGGGAGAGTGCATAAAACAATGCCCAGTACCATGGACTCCCTCCGGGCCCCCACAGCATCCAGCAGCCTGCTCTCTGCTGCACTTGTTGTTGGGAGAGTGAACAGGAATCACAGGAAGAAAGAGCCCAGCACAGCCTCATGCACCGCACCATGGACTCCCCCATGAGGTATGCAGCAGCCTGTTCTCTGCTGCAAACAGCAACACCTCATTCCAGAAGCCTGTGAGCCATGTGAGTCCTTGCCAGGGAGCAAATGGGGCCCACATGTGCTCCACAGATAAATGCTTCTGAGAGGGGCAGACTGACAGCCATTGCAGGGTCAACTCCTGCTTGCAGGAGGCCACAGATGAGACTCTGCCCCCGAGCCTGAAGCTGTTCCTAGACGAGGGCTTCACGGTGGCCTCCTGACTGCACCGGTGGAACTGCAAGCGATAATTCACAGCCTGGACCAAAATCCCCAAGGGCCTTGGCTGTCCACCTTGCTCTCCCATGACACTGGCCTGTTCTGCCTTTTTCTGTGCAAACAATCAGCATTGCACTTCTGTTAACCATGGTCAGCAAGGAGGGCATCACACACACACATGTCCTGTCCCATGTATGTGTGTGGCTCCCTCATTGCATTCACAAACCACAGGGTATCCAGCATGCTACTTCTGATTTGCTTTCATTTCAAAAGACAGAGGAAGGTGTTCCCATATGTGAGCCACAAACTGCCACTTCGTTCTTCACTTAGGATGGCAGAGGGAATGCCTGAGCCTTTCCCATGACAGACGCCAAGGCAACCACACCACCAAGCAGGTCAGCATCGAGCACTGAAGGTGCCACCAGAACCCACACAGCTCAGATGTCCACTGGAAGCTTCTATGCTGTTCCTAGGGAACGACATTACATGGGTGGTACTGCCCCCTGCTGCTCATAAACAAACTCCACTGGGAGTCTGACTGCCGAGTCTGCCCAGGACCCCGGCCCTGGGCACCACTCATTATGCCCAACTCCCTTATGGGGGAGAAGTCGGGATCTGTTTACCCACTGCCCACTGAGAGGAACACGCAGTGCAGAGGCACAGAACACCCCACAAACCGAGAAAATCCACCACATCTGATGCTTGAAGCCTGGTAAGACGTCCCCTTGACTGTCTCCGTTGCTAATGCGCGCAGTGCTAAGCCTGCTTGTGAACAACATAAAGAGAATGTTTTCTTAAGCACCAGCACGAGCCAAAGGAACTTCCCGATGGTTTGTCAAACACTGCAGAGACAGCAAATTCTATGCACGCTGCCATGGACTGAACTGTCTGTCCCTCTAAAACCCATGTCCTGAGGCCCTGGACCCCAAGGCAAGGGCGTGAGGAGGCGAGGCCTTTGGGAGGTGGCCAGGGTGGCTAAGCTCAGGAGGGTGGGGTCTCCCATGATAAGAAGAGATAGAAACACCAGAGTTCCCCTAGGCCTCCTCCAGTGAGGACACAGCGAGCAGGAAACCCACTCTGCCACACCGTGCTCTCGGCCTTCCCAGTCTCCAAACATGGGAAAGCAATTTCTGCTGCCTGAGCCACACGTCCTGTGGTGCTCTGTTCCAGCAGCCCCAGCTGCACAACATGGAGTAGCAAGAGAGACCCCAACAAGCTCCCTGCTACAGGAAAGCAGATGAAACGGCCATGCAGGGAGCTGAGCCACAGAGGCACAATCAGAACTCTGAGAACTTCAACAACTCCCCAGAGAACCTGGGGGGAATTCTGAGGGGGACATGCTCTCAAGAAAGGACATGGGCTGGCGCCATGGCTCGCTAGGCAGATCCTCCACTTGCGGCACTGTTACCCTGGGTTCTGGTCCCGGTTGGGGCGCCGGATTCTGTCCCGGTTGCTCCTCTTCCAGTCCAGCTCTCTACTGTGGCCCGGGAGGGCAGTGGAGGATGGCCCAAGTGCTTGGGCCCTGCACCCACATGGGAGACCGGGGAAGGCGTCTGAGTTCTGGCTTCGGATCGGCGCAGCGTGCCGGCTGTGGCGAACATATGGGGGAGAACCAACAAAGGGCGGACCTTTCTCTCTGTCTCTCTCTCTCACTAACTCTGCTTGTCAAAAAAAAAAAAAAAAAAAAAAAAAAAACAGGAAAGAACAGGAACACAACTCAGAACCCACACACTCAGGGGAGGAGCAGGAGAAAGAGGCCCCGTTCATGATCCATACCACAAGACACAAAACCCTTTGCCTGTCACAGCCAAAACACTGGGAACACAGGACAGAAGGAGACGGTGTCTTTGTGCCACGCACCTTCTAAACGATGGCATCTGGCCTAGTGCTTCGGACACCCATGTCACACATCAGGGCTCGGGCTCCTGACTCCAGCTTCCTGCCAGGGCAGACCCTTATAAGCAGTGGTGATGGCTCAAATAACTGGGTTCTTGCCACCATTGTCAGAGACCTGGATTGAGTTCCTGATTGCTAGTTTCAGCCCCTGGGCCATTTTGGGCACTGTGGGAGTGAACTAGAAAATGGGAGATCCCTCTCCTCTCTCTCTCTCCCTCTCTCTTTCTCTCTCTCTCAGCCTCCTTTGCCTTTCAAATAAGATGAAAATAAATTAAAATTAAATGCCTGTGATAGTGGTTTGTGCTAGAGACTTGATATCTATATAGGTACACATTCACACATACATACACACATATCCCAGTAAGTATATGAATAAATAAATTCTTAATCATAACACCCAAAACTCTAAAATGACTAGAGAAAAGCAGAGGGGAAGGTCCATGGCATTGGTCTGAGCAGTAATTTCTTGGATGTGACCCCAAATGTGTGGGCAACAAAAACACAAATAAACATATGAGATTGCATACAAGAAAATCCTTCTCCAAGCAAAGGAAACAAGCTACAGTTCTCTCAAACAGAACTGACCCACACACTGAGAGAGAATATTTGAAATCATTTATCAGGTGAGAGGCTACTACCTAAATACAAAGAACTCAAATGAATCAGTAACAAGAGAACAAACAGCCCCTGAATGGACATTTCTCAAAAGAAGACATACAAGTAACCATCACCAATTATCAGAAAAATGCATATTAAAATCACAACAGAGAGGCCAGTGTTGTGACATGGTGGGTAAGCTGCCACCTGAGAGGCTGACATCCCACATGGGCACTGGTTTTTGTCCCACTCGCTTCACTTCCAAAACAGCTCTCTGCTAATGACCTAGGAAAAGCAGTGGAGGACGGCCTATGTGTATGGGCCCCTGCATCCAGGAGCTCCCGGTTCCTAGCTTTGGCCTGGCACAGCTCTAACCATTGCAGCCATCTGGGGAGCAAACCAGCAGACGAAAGAGCATTACATGTGAATGTAATGTGTGTATGTGGTATATACACGAATACATACATGTATATGGCACAGCCATGTCTGCACTCACATGTCCACTACAGAAATGCTCATCACATTCAAGACAATGGAAACGCATGAATGCCCCTTGGCAGGTGAATGGACAAGGAATGGCAGCTGCAGCACACCCAGGAATACCCGGACCCAAAACACCCACAGGAGGGTCTGTCATTTAAAGCATGTTCATGGAGACGAAAGTCACACACTGTATACGAGGACTCCAAAGTCCTTAAAAGACAGGATTGAAATGTTCTTACTAGGGCTGGTGTTACAGCACAGGGGGTTAAGTTACCGCCTGTGTCCCCAGCACCCCATGTGAACACCGGTTCAAGTATTGGCTGCTCCACTTCTGATCCAGTTCTCTACTAACATGCATGGAAAAGGAGCAGGAGATGGCCCATGCTTGGGGCCCTGACACACACACTGGAAACCTAGATGGTGTTTCAGGTTCCTGACTTCTGCCACGCACAGTCCCAGCCCTTGTGGCTATTTGGGGAGTGCACCAGCAGATGGAAGATCTTTCTTCTCTCCCTGTGTGTGTGTGTGTGTGTGCGCGCACACACATCCCTGTGTGTGTCTTCTCACCCCAAACCCATAAATGCCCTTCAAGTAAATAAATAAATAAATCTAAAAAAAAGGGGGCACGGAAGAAATACCAGAGAGCTGATCTGTCTGCACCGCATGAGAACACAGCAAGAAGATGGCCGCCCTCACCAGGAACCCAACCATGCTAGCACCTGGGTCGGACTTGCAATACTGAGAACCGTCAGAGAAGCAGTGCCTGTGGTTGGGCCAGGCCAGGTGTGGGGTTTTTTACAGCAGCCTGAGCTGTATAACGCACTCCCAAGGCTTCCAGAAGAGCATGTGACAACCTGACACAACTAACCCATGAACTCATGTCCCCACACGGCCAGGCCTGGTGCTGCATTGCCCCGGCTCCGTCTCCTTACTGGCATCACCAGATGGGAGAACTCCATCATTGCCACCGTGTGTCCCACCAACACAGCAGGTACACTTCTGGGGAAAAATCACAGCACTCCACTCCCTTAGGACAACCACTTAGCAAATCAGGACAAGACAGTCAAGAGTGGCAATTGAGAAATTGTCTCTATAATGTGCCTGCAGTAAGCCACGCTGCTAACAAAGTGCTGGGAAAAGGTCTCGGATGGGTGAGTAACATGGCTGGTGGCAGGCACATTAGGGTCCCACCTGTCCTCCACAGGCTGCATTCCTGTGGGCCTTGTCCCGCCCCCAACACACATATACACAACCCTTCCACACCCTGACAAGTAGGACACTATATCCAAGGGACTTATTCTCCTACCAATCAATCAATCAATGGAAGGCACCAGCTCCCAGCACTGAGACCCAGCACCTGCCTGGAGAGGCAGGCACCATGAGGGTTAGGAGCAACTGCTTTAGGACAGGGCACCTAGGCTCACCTGCCAGCCCTGCCTGCGTGTCCTAGGTGAGCCACCAAACTCCTGTGACTGTCAGATTATCCATCTGTAAGATGGGCTGTCATGCCAGGTCAATGAGGTAATGGAAGCCAAGTGCTTAGAACACAACGGGAATAGAACAGCACTTGGCCAGTCTTAGTGATTCCTCCCGTGCCTCAAAAACCCCTCTCTCTTTGTCCTAAGTGAGTAGTCCCTCCCCAGGACCACATGAGGATGAGCTAGCCCTGCAGAGTGTGGGACCCCGGCTAAGCAGTCAGCAGACCCACTCTGCCACTAGCTGCCACCAGAGTTTTGCCGCTCCAGCCATGAACAGGGGAAGGCACTTTGGCAGGGCAGGCTAAGACTCCACCAGCAATGTCAGTATCTCACATAGGCTCCCATTTGAGTCCCAGTTGTTCCACTTCTGATTCAGCTCCCTGCTGATTGCATGGCAAAGCAGCAAAGGATGGCGCAAGTGCTTGGGTCCCTGCCACCCATGTGGGAGACCCAGAAGAAGCGGCTGGCTCCTGGCTTCAGTTTGGTTCAGTTCTGGCCGTCGTGACCCTCTGAAGAGTGAACCAGCAGATGAAATATTTCACTCTCACTCTCTTACTCTGCCTTTCCAATAAATAAAACAAAATAAATATTTTTTTTTAAAAAAAGAGTTCAAGGTGCCGGCCCTGTGGCATAGTGGGTAAAGCTGGTGCCTGCAGTGCAGGCATCCCATATGGCTACCAGTTCAAGTCCTGGCTGCTCCTCTGCCAATCCAGCTCCCTGTTAATGCACCTGGGAAGCAGGAGAGTATGGCCTACTTGTTTGGGCCCCTGCACCACATGGGAAAACTGGATGGAGTTCCAGGTTCCTGGTTTCAACCTGGCCACGCCACGGCCATTACAACCATTTGGGGAGTGAACCAGAAGATGGAAGATCTCTTTCTTTGTCTTTCCCCCACTCTTTGTAACTCGGCCTTTAAAGTAAATAAATACAATTTTTGTAAGATAGATAGATGATAGAGATAGATATATAGAGAGATAGATAGATAGACATACAGAAGGCAGGCCAGTGAGCAGTCTCTGTGGCTGCAGTATCACAGAAAGCTACACAGCTCGGGCACCATATTCAAGACCAGGCCCTGCCTCGCAAGAGGCCCTTCCTGTTTGTTTCTGTGCTACCAGACAGAATGAGGAAAGCACCTTCTCAAAATCCCACAGAGGGACGTGCGGCCAGAGGAAAAAGAAGAAACAGAAGTCAACTGTGGGGCACACGTCACTCATTCTCCCCCTGAAAAAAGTGGTGTCAGCATCTTAACACTGAGTAGCACTGGAAGACGATGCAGGGACCGCTCAGCTCTGCCTGTGCTTGCCGGCTTCTCCCTGCACTCGAGCTGAGCTCCAGCATCCGTGGGAAAGATACAGCCCAAGAAGCTCGGCCCAATCAAAACCTGCATGAATCTTCAATTACGCTGGCATGGAGTCAGCAAGCACTCTTGTAGAAGAAAAAAGACATCCAGGAGTGTGTGGCTGTGGCTACATATGTGCATGTGTCTGCATGTCTGCATGGGTGCACACCCTCGCACACTTGGATGACAGGACATTTGTTGGAAAGCTTAAACAGTAGACTTTTCTGAATCTGGGACTATTTAAGCAAGAGTGAGAGGTGACATCTTCCCAAGCCTACAAAGGATGACTTGTTGCCGGTGATTTGTAAGTAAAGGGTTAAATCATTAGACAATCCTGGTCCTGAAATGCTGTGGAGTGTAATGGCTCATCTCCCTGGAAGGAATGTGTACATGCGGGGACAAAAGACTCCACTAAGAGACTATCGAAACTCAGAGCAGAGTGTGGTAAAGTGGCAGGAGAGAACATCAGCAGCCTATTTGTATACACAGACAATGTCATGGCTGACAAAGGACTTCAAAGACCAATCCCATTCACATAGCTACAAAGAAAATAAAATAGCTTGGAATAGATTTAAACAAGGATGTTCAATATATGGGAATCACAAAAGATTAAAGAATGAAATAGAAGAGGACACACACACACACAAAACACAACAACAACAAATTGAGCAGCTTCTGCACTGCCAAAGAGACACTCAGCAAAGTGAAGAGGCAAACTAACAGTTGCAAAGCATGCAACTGATAAAGAATCAACTGCCAGAAACTTTCAAGAAACTCAACAACAGCAAAACAAACAACCCACACAATAATTGGCCAAGGAACTTAAACATGCCAAATATTTCAAGAAAGGAAATCTCAACGGCCAATAAACACATGCAGAAATGCTCAGGATCACTAGCCATCAGGGAAATGCAAATTGATACTACAACGGCCTTAAGGATTTGGGGGAAGAGGCACCCTCATCCATTGCTGGTCGGAATGTAAACTGGTATCACCACTGTGGAAGACAGTATGGAGATAAGTCAGAAACAGATCATCAAAGAAGGAGGTACCTTTCTCTGAAGGGAGGAGAGAACCTCCACTTTGAACATGACCTTGTCTAAATATGATCAAAGTCGGTGAACTCAAGGGGCTTCCATAGCCTTGGCAGCTCATGACAAGAGCCTAGGGTGATTACTGATGCCATAAAAAAGACTGTCAATTTGTTAAGTCAACAACAGGAGTCACTGTGCACTTACTCTTCATGTAGGATCTTTGGCCTTAGTGTGCTGTACATTGAGATTTAATGCTATAACTAGTACTCAAACAGTATTTTTCACTTTATGTTTCTGTGTGGGACCAAACTGTTGAAATCTTTACTTAATGTATGCTAAACTGACCTACTGTATATAAAGAGAATCGAAAATGAATCATGATGTGAATGGAAGGGGAGAGGGAGTGGGAAAGGGGAGGGTTGCGGGTGGGAGGGACATTATGGGGGGGAAGCCATTGTAATCTATAAGCTGTACTTTGGAAATTTATATTCATTAAATAAAAGTTAAAAAAAAGAAATTTGAATACAGACATACTATATGAGACAGCCATTCCACACAAGGCATATACCCAAGGGAAATGAAATCAGCATACAAAAAAAAGAGTTATCTCTGCCCCCCTATTTACTACAGCTTACTTCACACTAGCAAAGATATGCAATCAGCAACACGCCCATCACCTGAAGACTGAATAAAGACATTATGGGCTATGGACACCATACATGCATATACCGACTGCATAGCCTGCCTACTGTGCATCCACTGCAATAAGCACACGCCTGTGAAAACCTCTCTGTCTACACAATGACTTTGTTTCCTTCAATATGTTCCCAGTAGTGGGCACATCCATACATTTTCCATCTTGACAGGACTAATCTCACGTGAGAAATTCTATTGCTATACAGGTATATATTACAGAATACAGACATCGGATCCATAAACCCAATTTTACCTGAAAACACTCGAACGGCAAAGTACATCTTAAGAAACTGTAAGGATGAAAAAGATTCAAGCGGAAATCCACCCAACGGCATAGAAAATATCACAACAGACATTCAGAGAGACCAAACTACAGTGCTTGAAAACTCAGTCAACCTGACAAAACATTTATCCACAGGAAACAGGGGAAAAAAGGAGAACAGACTCAAGAGACTTGACAACAGAAATGACAGAGAGGACATCGCTACCAACCTTGCCAAAAAAATAATCCAAAAACACTATGGAAAAACCACGGCCCAAGGGGAAAAACCACGGCCCAAGGATTTGGTCAACCCAGATAGAGTGAGTTGATTCTCAGAAAGACAAAAACCACTAAAACTAAATACAGTGAAACAAGAAACTCTGAATACATTTATGATTTGCAAAGAGACTGTAGTAGCAGGGAACCCAAATCAAACAAACCAAACAGACATGAAGAAAAGTCCACCTCCAGAGGGATCCACAGGTGAGAACGCCCATGGAAAAGATAATTAAAATCCGTGATTCGCAAACCCTTCCACCAAGTGATAAAGAGGAAAAGCCTTCCATTTCATTCCATCAGGCCAACCTTATCCCAACATCCAATACAAGCACATCATAAGGAAAATGGCACACACATACCCGTCACGAATGTGTCACATGCCTCAACAAAATATTACCAGACGACATCCAGAAGCACAACCAAAGCTTAGCACACTGTGCGCAACTGACAGTTACTCCGGAAATGCAAAGGTGGCTACCCTACAAAAGCAATGATCCCAGAACAGAATACACATGAGGAAAGCCCACAAAGTATCCTGACATACACAGAAAACCTAGTTAACAAAAACGTCCATGACATCTGCGATACTAAAACACAAATCATCACATCAGGAACGGAACTTACACCTCAGCCTGACAAGGTTCTTTCATGAAAAGCCCACAGAGCGCTAACATCACAAACAACGCGAGAAACCCGAAACCGGCCTCCTAGACCAGGAAACAGACACGCGCTTTCTGTCTCCTTCCTCCCATCAACAGTCTCTGACGTCTAGAGCAGGGCGGCTGGGCCCTCAAAAAGCAAACAGACGGGAACGCGGGGCCGTTCCGGGAGGAGACCGAGCCACCTCTGCTCTCGCACAGCTGCTCGCACCCTGGGGACCCTTCCAGACCGTCCGCACAGCACGACCGCGACTCCATCCGTGCCTTCAGGACGCAAGAGCAACAGGCACGCGGACAGCCAAGACGCCCAGCGGGTAACCGCCACAGCCGCGCGTCACTCACCTCCAACGGCGGCCCGGGCTGCTTCCGGGTCAGAGGTCCGCGAAGGCCGTTGCTTCCGGAAGGGGCCAATGAAGAGCAATGCGCCTGGGAACCAGCGCGGCAGTTTCAGACACGCAGCCTCTGATCCTAGCCTGACCCTGGGGACGCTGGGTCTCCCTCAGGCTCGGCCAGCAGCGTCGAGGACGGCTCCTCCCCTCACGGCTTGCACAGACTCTGGGGCAGGAGAGGACGCGACGCTGACTCCCAGCAGAGCACTGCCTGGCAGTCGCGCCCAGTGTGCGTGCGGATGCACTTCCGGGTCACCGCGCCAAGCGCAGGCGCACTCCCCACCGGCCATCACCATGGCACCCCAGGACGCACCTGCACACTGTGGCATCCAGTGTCCGAAGCCCCAAGGCCGCTTCCAGTCCTGCCTCTCCAGGCTGTAACCAGGGACGCAGATATTGATGGCCCACGTTCTCTGGACCCCACCTCCCTGCCTCGTGGGAGTCCTCAATGGAGCTCCTGCCTCCTGCCTCCTGCCTCCTGCCTCCTGCCTCCTGCCTCCTGCCTCCTGCCTCCTGCCTCCTGGCTTCTGCCTGGCCCAGTGCTGGCCGCTCGTTGCAGCCACTTGGGGAGAGAAGCAGTGCAGGGGACTTCGCCAGCTCTCTCTCTCTCTCTCTCTCTCTCTCTTTGAGTGGTCTTCCATCTGGGGGTTCACCCCCGAGGTGGCTACAAAGGCCGGGACTGGACAGAAGCCAGGGGCTGAAGCAGAAGCCAGGGACTTTAGCCAGCACTCCATTCTGGGTTCAGGGGCCTAAATCTTGGACTGTCTCCCTCTGCTTTCCCAGGCAGGTTAGCAGACAGCTGGAGCCCATGGTGAACGGCTTCCGGGAGGGTCAGCACTCTGAGGTAGCAGGTAAAGCCACCGCCCGAAATGCCGGCTTCCCATATGGGCGCCGGTTCGAGTACGGCTGCCCCACTTCCGACACAGCTCTCTGCTGTGGTCTGCGAAGGCAGCAGAAGACGCCCCAAGTCCTTGTACCTCTCACCCAGGAGGATATCCCAGCGAGGATCCTGGCTCCTGGCATCAGACACTCTCAGCTCCGCCCATGGCAGCCAATTGGGTAATGGACCAGCAGATTTAAGACTTCTCTCCTCTCTCTCTCTCCCTCCCTCCCTCCCTCCCTCCCTATCTCCCTCCTCCCCTGAAATAAAACAAAAAAAAGTTTCTAAATTGCATAGAAACGAGTACAAATAGCCATCCATCAACTCTTTATCTACAATTACTATTTTGGAACAATTCAACATTCACTTTACTTCATATTCACTGTCTTTTTGTCTCCTGAACTATATCAAACAAATGCAGACATGATGCTCTTTTACCCATAACTAACCTGCATGTGTTTCCTAAGAACAAAACATTCTGATATAATTTCACTTCCATAATCACACTCAGTATAGTTGTGATTATACAGCAACATCAGGTCGAGTACAGCATACATTAAATTTCTCCAATCGTTCCTAAAATATCTTTAACCTTTTCTGTTAATCCAGAGTACAAGGAGTCTTCAGGAAGTTCATGGAAAATGAATTTTATGAAAAACATCTATTCATGAATTTCCATTTTTCTGCACCAAAATAAGTTTATTTTCATTCTATTTTTCCAAGAACTTATATGATTAAAGACAGCGTGGGACGACTCTGTGGAAAAGCAGGTTAAAGCCCTGGCCTGAAGTGCCAGCATCCCATATGGGTGCCAGTTGTAGTCCCGGCTGCTCCTCTTCCAATCTAGCTCTCTGCTATGGCCTGGGAAAGCAGTGGAGGATGGCCCAAGTCCTTGGGCCCCTGTACCTACCTGGGAGACCAGGAAGAAGCTCCTGGCTTCAGATCAACACATCTCTGACCATTGCGGCCATCTATGAGTGAACCAGTGGATGGAAGATCTCTCTCTCTGTCTCTAGCTCTCTCTGTAACTCTGGCTTTCAAATAAATAAAATATATCTTTAAAAAAAGGACAGTGCGTAGCACTGGATTGTTCTTTCTCTTCTATCTTTAAGCAATATAGTCTTTCCAATTCTTTCTACCAAGCAGGGATTGAAATACCAGTATCTACCTTACAGAGTTGATGGGAGAGGGCACCTAACGACGCCCAGCACCATGGACTCCCCCATGCCTCCACGGCATCCAGCAGCCTACTCTCTGCTGTACTTGTTGGTGGGAGAGTGCATAAAACAATGCCCAGTACCATGGACTCCCTCCGGGCCCCTGCAGCATCCAGCAGCCTGCTCTCTGCTACACTTGTTGCTGGGAGAGTCAACAGGAATCACAGGAAGACAGAGCCCAGCACAGCCTCCTACACGGCACCACGGACTCCCCCGTGCCCCTGAGGCATGCAGCAGCCTGTTCTCTGCTGCAAACAGCAACACCTCATTCCAGAAGCCTGTGAGCCATGTGAGTCCTTGCCAGGGAGCAAACGGGGCCCACATGTGCTCCACAGATAAATGCTTCTGAGAGGGGCAGACTGACAGCCACTGACATCCTACATGGGCACTGGTTTTTGTCCCACTCGCTTCACTTCCAATCCAGCTTATGCTAATGACCTAGGAAAAGCAGTGGAGGAGCAAACCAGCAGATGAAAGAGCCCTATCTCTGTCCCTCCCTCTCTCTTCCAACTTCTACTTTCAAATAAACATTGAAATCTTCAAAATAGATAAACAAGGCCGGCGCCGTGGCTCAATAGGCTAATCCTCCGCCTTGCGGCGCCAGCACACCGTGTTCTAGTCCCGGTAGGGGTGCCAGATTCTGTCCCGGTTGTCCCTCTTCCAGGCCATCTCTCTGCTATGGCCCGGGAGTGCAGTGGAGGATGGCCCAAATCCTTGGGCCATGCACCTGCATGGGAGACCAGGAGAAGCACCTGGCTCCTGCCTTCGGATCAGCGTGGTGCGCTGGCTGCAGCGTGCTGGTTGCGGCGACCATTGGAAGGTGAACCAATGGCAAAAGGAACACCTTTCTCTCTCTCTCTCTCTCACTGTCCACTCTGCCTGTCAAAAAAATAGATATACAAAAATAAAACCATATAAGATGGCATGTCACTCCACCAGACTGGCTGTTACCAAAAGACCCAGGCCACAGGTGCAGAAAGAGGGGTCTAGGCCGGCGCCGTGGCTCACTAGGCTAATCCTCCGCCTAGCGGCGCCGGTACACCGGGTTCTAGTCCCGGTCGGGGTGCCGGATTCTGTCCCGGTTGCCCCTCTTCCAGGCCAGCCCTCTGCTGTGGCCCGGGAGTGCAGTGGAGGATGGCCCAGGTGCTTGGGCCCTGCACCCCATGGGAGACCAGGAAAAGCACCTGGCTCCTGGCTCCTGCCATCGGATCAGCGCGGTGCGCCGGCCACATCGCGCTGGCCGCGGCGGCCATTGGAGGGTGAACCAACGGCAAGGGAAGACCTTTCTCTCTGTCTCTCTCTCTCTCACTGTCCACTCTGCCTGTCAAAAAAAATAAATAAATAAAAAATAAAAAATAAAAAAAGAAAGAGGGGTCTAGCACACTTCTCAAGGGAACGTATGTCAGTACAGCATGTTGAAAACAATCATGGCGGGTCCCAAAAAGCTAAAAACAACTCAACCTCTCCCATGACCCCACCAGCTCACGTCCAGATTTATGTACATGTGCATGTAATATGTATATTTACATGCATGTATTGCGTGAAATATGTATGTGACGTGTATATGTGTGATGTGTTTGTGTACATGTATGCGATATGTACATGTGAGTGTAATGTGTGTATGTGGTATATACACGAATACATGCATGTATATGGCACAGCCATGTCTGCACTCACATGTCCACTACAGAACTGCTCATCACATCCAAGACAATGGAAACGCATGAATGCCCCTTGGCAGGTGAACAGACAAGGAATGGCAGCTGCAGCGTACCCAGGAATACCCGGACCCAAAACACCCACAGGAGGGTCTGTCATTTAAAGCATGTTCAAGGAGACGAAAGTCACGTACTGTATATGAGGACTCCAAAGTCCTTAAAAGACAGGATTGAAATGTTCTTACTGGGACTGGTGTTACAGCACAGGGGCTAAGTCACTGCCTGTGTCCCCAGCACCCCATGTGAACACCGGTTCAAGTATTGGCTGCTCCACTTCTGATCCAGTTCCCTGCTAACGTGCCAGGAAAAGGAGCAGGAGATGGCCCATGCTTGGGCCCCTGACACACACACTGGAAACCTAGATGGTGTTCCAGGTTCCTGACTTCTGCCACGCACAGTCCCAGCCCTTGTGGCTATTTGGGGAGTGGAGCAGCAGATGGAAGATCTTTCTTCTCTCCCTCTCTGTGTGTTTTTGTGTGCACACACGCGTCCCCGTGTGTGTCTCCCTCACCCTACACCCGTAACTGCCCTTCAAGTAAATAAATAAATCTTAAAACACAAAAAAAGGGCAGGGGAAGAAATACCAGAGAGCTGATCTGTCTGCACCCCATGAGAACACAGCAAGAAGATAGCCGCCCTCACCAGGAACCCAACCATGCTAGCACCTGGGTCGGACTTGCAATGCTGTGAACCATCAGAAAATCAATGCCTGTGGTTGGGCCAGGCCAGCTGTGGGGTTTGTTACAGCAGCCTGAGCTGACTAACACACCCCCAAAGGCCTCAAGAAGAGCATGTGACAACCTGACACAGCTAACCCGTGAACTCATGTCCCCACGCAGCCTGGCTTGTTGCTGCAGAAGTTACAATTCCCATTGCCCCTGGCTCCATCTCCTTACTGGCATCACCAGATGGGAGAACTCCATCATCACCACTGTGTATCCCAACGACACAGTGGGTACACTTGGGGGTAAAAATCACAGCATTCCACTCCCTTAGGACGACCACCTAGCAAATCAGGACAAGACAGTCAAGAGTGGGAATTGAGAAATTGTCTCTATAATGTGCCTGCAGTAAGCCACACTGCTAACAAAGTGCCGGGGTGAGGTCTCGGATGGGCGAGTCACATGGCCGGTGGCAGGCACCTCAGTGAGCTGACTACAGTGCACACCTGGGAGCAGGTGAGCTCTCAGAAACGAGGGAGCTGCTTACCATCACTCAGGTCCTGCAGGAGACACTCCTGGCAGAAGTCCAGGCTCTCTTTCATGGTGACCTTGAAGGTGGCTGCCTGCCCAGGCTGCAGGGGAAACTGGGTGAGGGTTTCTTCCAGCTTCCAGCTCAGGAAGTCACCGTACAGTTTCTCTGCAATGATAACAACAATAGTGATGGTGATGGTGATGGTGATGGCAAAGCAGAGGCACAATGAGACTGACACAAAACTGGCTGGAAATTCTGGCACACGCTCAAAAACAAAGACGAGAAACATTCAAGATGTCAGAGAGAAAAAGGTCCCAGGAAAAGTCCTGAATCAGAAGAGGCCATGAGGCACAAAGAGGAGGGAGAATGCATCACGCCCGGCCACAGGCCCCCGCCAGGCCACCATCCCTCCTGGGGAGCCATGGGACCTGCGGACGAAATGAAGGTCTGTGGCACTGGCAAGTGAAGCTAAGTTTCCCCACCATGAACATTTTCTGTATTGTACTGCTGTGAGGGAAACAGACCCGCGTTAAGCAGGGACACCGCTTCAGAGAAAGGAATCCAGAATCAGAAACACAAAGCTAAGAGCTGAGCCTCAGGCAGGGCCGGCAAGGAAGCGGCCTTGGGCCTGGAGCACTGTGCAAAATGGTTTCTCCACAGCCCCAATCATGCGTTGCGTTCCTGTGTGCCCTGCCCCCCCACACACACACACATACACAAAACCCTTCCATGCCCTGACAAGTAGGACACTATATCCAAGGGACTTATTCTCCTACCAATCAATCAATCAATGGAAGGTAACAGCCCCCAGCACTGAGACCCAGCACCTGCCTGGAGAGGCAGGCACCGTGAGGGTTAGGAGCGCCTACTTCAGGACAGGGCACCTAGGCTCACCTGCCAGCCCTGCCTGCGTATCCTAGGTGAGCCACGGAACTTCCGTGTCTGTCAGTTTAGCCATCTGTAAGATGGGCTGTCATGCCAGGTCAATGAGATAATAGAATCCAAGTGCTTAGAACACAACCCGGTCTAGAACAGCACTTGGCCAGTCTTAGTGATTCCTCCTGTGCCTCAAAAACCCCTCTCTCCTTGTCCTAAGTGAGTAGTCCCTCCCCAGGGCCACATGAGCATTTGATAGCCCTGCAGAGTGTGGGACCTTGGCCCATCAGTCAGCAGGCGCACTCTAGCACTAGCTGCCACCAGAGTTCTGCTCCTCCAGCCATGAACAGGCCCTGGCATGGGGGAGCAGACAATAGCGACAAAAGCATGGGCCAAGTCCTGGCATTCGGTTTATAATTTGGTTTATAATTAGAACAGATGGAAACAAGATCCACAGGAAAAAAAAAAAAAACAGGATGCCACCCTGAATGTACAATGTAATTTCAAATGCATAATAGTACTCAAATAGAAACATAAAAGAAAATATATCTGTACACTAATATCAGTTTGCTTTGAGTCATGGGATCATGGGTAATTTCAAATGGTTTTGTATTTTTTGAATTTTCTGCAATGAGTCTTACCATGCTTTTATAAAGAAATACACACAAGGATACAAGTTCACAGAAAATAGAATTAAATGGTAAGTTTATTTTGATGCTAAAAAAATTGAAATTCTTGCATATGAGGAACCTTCAAAGCGTTGATGAGAAATGTATATTATGAATAAAGCATGCATGGATTTCAAAAATGTTTGGCACCAAAATAAATTACTTTTAGTTCTGTTCTTCCATGACTTTTGGGAAGTCCCCTTGAACCTGCATACACACACACACACATACACACACACACATATTTGTATAAACCTGCACTAACAGCTCTTTAAGTCTAGGCCCCTGTCCCCCTAACCTGGTTTCATGCAGGGAGAAGCCTGTGGGTCCAGCCTGCACATCCACATGCAAGACCAACCACACCAAGGCCTGTGGCCCACCCAACAGTGAGAGGTGGGTGCTGAGCCAATGCAGATGCCCTCATGGTGCCCCACGCTGTGGATGGGCAGTAATGTTTCCTGATGACAGGAGCAGCAAATCACAGGGACTGTGTATCCCCAAGTCCCAGGCTCGTCTAAGCCAGCTGATTAAACATCCCTGGGGCAGCAGATTAACTCTGTGGCAGCCATGCCCATGGGCAGGCGATCAGATGCCTACAAAGAGTTTGAACAGGCTAAGGAAAAACTAGCCCGCCCACACTAATTAGGTGAGCTCTGCCTCTCCACACCACTACTGCACTCACTTGACAAGGCAGGGACCATCCGGAGGGACCATTCAGCAGGAACAGCCCCAGGAAAGCAGGGCAGGAATTGGAGCAACTGTTTAGTGAGCAGCTTCCCAACAGAGATGCTCCATCCCAAGTCATAAAAGAGACGATTAAAGCTTGGCGCCGTGCCTGACTAGGCTGTTCCTCTGCCTGCAGCGCCGGCACAGTGGGTTCCAGTCCCGGTTGGGGTGCGGGATGCTGTCCCAGTTGCTCCTCTTCCAGTCCAGCTCTCTGCTGTGACCCGGGACTGCAGTGGAGGATCGCCCAGGTCCTTGGGCCCTGCACCCGCATTAGAGACCAGGAGGAAGCACCTGGCTCCTGCTTTCGGTTGGCACAATGAGCCTGCCATAGCAGCCACTTGGGGAGTGAACCAATGGAAAAAGGAAGACATTTCTCTCTGTCTCTCTCTCTCTCTCTCTCTAATTCTGCTTGTAAAAAAAAAAAAAAAAAAAAAAAAAAAAAAAAAAAAAACTGATTCCAGCACAGAGAGTTCCAGCAATTTGCCCAAAGTCAAGCAGCTGGGAAGTCGTGGAACCAGGAGTCTGCATGGCAATGGCCTCCTCCTGCCTAGCTGAGGCCCTGAACAGAGCCAGAGTGAACTCCAAATTGGAGGATGTGTACAAGGGAACTTCACAGAGGGAATGCAGAAAACAACACGGAACACTGAAGTATGGCAGCTCTCAAATGCGCCGACCTGAGTGTAATGCCCAGCTTTGCCCTTCAGCAGCTCTCAGGACAGGGAGGGCTGTGAGTCCTCTGTGAGCCAAGATGCCCTGTCCGCAGAGCAGGTGGTAATGGAGTCGGCATGATGCTAACACGAAGTGATGCAAAGTCTTAGCACAGCAACGCGGCACCCATAAACGGATGGGATGATGGATGAGAAAGCCCAGGCCCCAGTGAGGTTTGCTTCTCGCATTCCACACTGCCCATTTCACTCGTGCAAGGAGCATTCATTGCACAGCCACCGAGGAGCCTCATGGCAGGCAGGAGGCAAGGTTCTGAAGACAAGGACACCAGGAAGACGTGACCCCTGCCCTCGAGAGGGTTCAGGGGACAGGTCTGACTGCACAGCGGAAGCCCCCAACATAGACCAGATGGAGATGAGGCTCCTGTTAATCTGAGTAATGTGTAAATATCACCACCACTGCATCATAGAGAATGGGGACAGTAACTGCCTGCTGAATTCACTGCCCACATCTGGGGGCCCAGAACTAAAGAAATACTCATTGCCCAATGGCTTGAACTGCTGGGTCCCAGACTTGGCGGCTGCCCATCTAGCCTATCAGAAATCCATAACTAGTGGGGCAGAGGGCTACATGTTACAACCAGCTACAGCACTCTCCTCGCCTGTCCAGAGGGCTTTTCCTTCCTCAAAAGTGCTTCACTAGAGAGATGAACTCTGGGGCTGAGGCCACTGAGCCCTAGGGGCAGGGGGACCGAGAGGCGGTGTGTGTGATGGAGAAGGGAGGTGTGAGGAACATCAACCCTGACTGTAGCAGACCTGCAGGAGGCATCGGCCAACCACAACCCCAAAGGAAGGGGAGGAACAGGCGGCAAACGTGGGCTCAGTGCTAAGTGCTGTCACCAAAACACCAAGAGCCAGGCAGCTGGTGTCTGTGCGTGCTCCCCTGAGCAGGTACCTACTAAGATCGGTGCATATATTTTCTCCCTGACTTCTGCATGGGCTCTGCTCCCCATCCCATCATCAGGAGGGCACCAAGACCACACAGCATCCAGCACTCTGCGGTCCAACCCTGACTGCAAGCCTGTGAAACGGTGCCATTCTTCCAATTATAATTCTTTTCTTGAGTGTTGTGCACCGAGAACCCGGGATAACCGCCTGGGAATCTGCCATCCAGTGGTCTCCGAGCTGCAGGGCCAGGCATCCTGTGTTCTCCTGCCCTTCTTGCCTGCTCATTTAGGTCCCATCTGTACTCCCAACCAACGGAACTTAGCAAGCCCACAGTGTTGCGCCTAAAGGCCTTCCACTTTCTCTTAAGATCAAACTTCTCCATCATGACCCTGGTATGAAAGCCACTGCCATCTGGCACACAGTAGGCCCACAGGCTGGAAGGCTCTTAGTCACTCAGGAGTTTCCAGGTCCTTCTAGGAGACACACCCAGAAATCCACTCACTGTGGCAAGTGGTGTGGAGCAGGAAAACACAGGATGTATAACAAGAGCTCCATTCCATTAGATGAGCGGGTCTGACTCCTACACCGCACCAGGAGCCCCCCAGCAGTGATTATGTACTAAGCACATGCCTGGTGGGGACTGGCATGTAAACGTGGTGCACATACATTCAACTGTTGCCAAGTGAGGTGAGCATCTCTGCAACAGAGGACAAGCAGACCGTGTGAGGCTGGAGAGGTGGAATTCCGCTGGATGGGGAAGCTAAGCATTCGGGAGGGGACACATGGCCTGGGCTGCGGAGAGGACAGAACTGGACATGCACAGAGGACAGCCAGGAATGAGTGGAGCCCAGCAAGCAGTGAGTGCAGAGGCCTGGAGCCTAGTGGCACAGAGGTGGGTCCAACTCATCCTGCAGTCTCCAGGGCACAGGCATCACCAGCAGTGGGAGGCACTCACTGTGGGCTCACCCAGCAAAAGATGAACAGCTGATGGCAAAGGACAGACACCTGGACAGGCAGAGATAGTAATGGCGGGGAAGGGGAGTGGAGCACCTAACCCCTCCCTGGACAGCCCCGCCCTGTCCCTCTGCTTGGACAGGACATGCTGCACCTGCCCCTGTCCAGCTTCAGCACCACATCCTCAGCCCCATAGGACACAGTTCACAGTCCCTGAAGCACATTGGGCACCAGGGGAGAACAGAGGGAGAAATGTGGGCAGGGAGCCTCTGAGTGTAGGCTAAGAAACTGAGCAGAGGAAAATGATTTTAAAATGTTCAAGAGAGGTGGGGGAGGGCACTTTGGCAGGGCACGCTAAGCCTCCACCAGTGATGTCAGTATCTCACATAGGCACCCATTCGAGTCCCAGTTGTTCCACTTCTGATTCAGCTCCCTGCTGATTGCATGGCAAAGCAGCAAAGGATGGCGCAAGTGCTTGGGTCCCTGCCACCCATGTGGGTGACCCAGAAGAAGCAGCTGGCTCCTGGCTTCAGTTTGGTTCAGTTCTGGCCATCATGACCCTCTGGAGAGTGAACCAGCAGATGAAATATTTCGCTCTCTCTCTCAGTCTCTCTCACTCTCTCACTCTGCCTTTCAAATAAATAAAATAAAATAAATATTTTTTTAAAAAAAAAAAAGAGTTCAAGGTGCCGGCCCTGTGGCGTAGTGGGTAAAGCTGTTGCCTGCAGTGGAGGACTGTAAGGGGCTAGGCCATCCCCCACACAGGTGCAAAAGGAGCAGTGCACGAGAAGAGGTATGGAAACTGCTGCCTGTTTTACGATCCACCCCGGCACAAGGCCAGAATGTCAGTGACACTCCAGGTCTCACACACAGAACCCTGGGAGGCCAGCATGAGGACACTCAGACAGACACTGAACACTCTGCTTCTGTTGTAGGAAACTCTGTGCCTTAAATGATGTGTGCAAGTCACAGGCAGCGCACACTCAGGGACCATCTGACGCCAAACAACCAAAGCCTTTATGGCTAAGACACAGCTGTGAGCACCAGATTTAGACCAGGCCCTGCCTCAAAGGAGGCCCTTCCTGTTTGTTTCTGTGCTACCAGACAGAATGAGGAAAGCACCTTCTCAAAATCCCACAGAGGGACGTGCGGCCAGAGGAAAAAGAAGAAACAGAAGTCAACTGTGGGGCACACGTCACTCATTCTCCCCCTGAAAAAAGTGGTGTCAGCATCTTAACACAAAGTAGCACTGGAAGACGATGCAGGAACTGCTCAGCTCTGCCTGTGCTTGCCGGCTTCTCCCTGCACTCGGGCTGAGCTCCAGCACCCGTGGGAAAGACGCAGCCCAAGAAGCTCGGCCCAATCAAAACCTGCATGAATCTTCAATTACGCTGGCATGGAGTCAGCAAGCACTCTTGTAGAAGAAAAAAAGACATCCAGGAGTGTGTGGCTGTGGCTACATATGTGCATGTGTCTGCATGGGTGCACACCCTCGCACACTTGGATGACAGGACATTTGTTGGAAAGCTTAAACAGTAGACTTTTCTGAATCTGGGACTATTTAAGCAAGAGTGAGAGGTGACATCTTCCCAAGCCTACAAAGGATGACTTGTTGCCGGTGATTTGTAAGTAAAGGGTTAAATCATTAGACAATCCTGGTCCTGAAATGCTGTGGAGTGTAATGGCTCATCTCCCTGGAAGGAATGTGTACATGCGGGGACAAAAGACTCCACTAAGAGACTATCGAAACTCAGAGCAGAGTGTGGTAAAGTGGCAGGAGAGAACATCAGCAGCCTACTTGTATACACAGACAATGTCATGGCTGACAAAGGACTTCAAAGACCAATCCCGTTCACAAAGCTACAAAGAAAATAAAATAGCTTGGAATAGATTTAAACAAGGATGTTCAATATATGGGAATCACAAAAGATTAAAGAATGAAATAGAAGAGGACACACACACACAAAACACAACAACAACAAATTGAGCAGCTTCTGCACTGCCAAAGAGACACTCAGCAAAGTGAAGAGGCAAACTAACAGTTGCAAAGCGTGCAACTGATAAAGAATCAACTGCCAGAAACTTTCAAGAAACTCAACAACAGCAAAACAAACAACCCACACAATAATTGGCCAAGGAACTTAAACATGCCAAATATTTCAAGAAAGGAAATCTCAACGGCCAATAAACACATGCAGAAATGCTCAGGATCACTAGCCATCAGGGAAATGCAAATCGATACTACAACGGCCTTGAGGATGTGTGGGAAGAGGCACCCTCATCCACTGCTGGTCGGAATGTAAACTGGTATCACCACTGTGGAAGACAGTATGGAGATAAGTCAGAAATTTGAATACAGACCTACCATATGAGACAGCCATTCCACACAAGGCATATACCCAAGGGAAATGAAATCAGCATATGAAAAAAAAGAGTTATCTCTGCCCCCATATTTACTACAGCTCACTTCACAATAGAAAAGATATGCAATCAGCCAACATGCCCATCACCTGAAGACTGAATAAAGACATTATGGGCTATGGACACCATAACATGCATATACAGACTGCATAGCCTGCCTACTGTGCATCCTACTGCAGTAAGCATAAGCCTGTGAAATCCTCTCTGTTTACACAATGACTTTGTTTCCTTCAATATGTTACCAGTAGTGGGTACATCCATACAGTTTTCCATGTTGGCAGGACTAATTTCACATGGGAAACTGTATTGCTACACAGAAAACAGACATCGGATCCATGACCCCAATTTTACCTGAAAACACTCAAACAGCAATGTACATCTTAAGAAACTGGAAGGAGGAAAAAGATTCAAGTGGAAATCCACCCAACAGCATAGAAAATTCACAACAGATTCAGAGAGACCAAACTGGGACAATGCTTCAGAGAAAGAAATCGGAATCAGAAACACAAAGCTAAGAGCTAAGCCTCAGGCAGGGCCTGAGAGGAAGCGGCCTGGGGCCTGGAGCACACTGCAGAATGGTAAATCCTCGGAGACAACGTTTGTCCACAGACAGCATAGGGGCTATGGCCACTGCATCGGGGGCTGGTGCAGAGGCTGCACACGGTGACCTCTGCAGGGAATGGGGGGTCATCATCACTGACAGCATGGCATCCTCTAGAAGGACAGGAAGAGACACAAGGGACACCCAGTGTGACCTGGGAAGCGGCCATCCCTCCTTCATTAGCAACTGGGAGTGAGGTGTCAGACAGCCAACCAAGGCCCAGTATTCTCTGCAGCCAGCACACCTGGGAAAACTGACAACCTCCAATGGCTGCACCACAAGGTCCCCTTCCAACTCTGCTCCACTGAGAAGCTCCCAGCCCCACTGCCCTCCTGCTCACAGGGGAAAGCACAGATGCTGCACAGCCCTGAGCAGTGAGGTCCAGTGTTTGGCCAGCCAGCAGAATGACACAGACACATCGGTCACATGAAGGGTGGGTCGGTCATGGCTCCTGGGCAGTGCACTGCAGAGCCCAGCATCCAGGTCTGTAGCATGAGGCAACCTTCCCAGAGAGACTTGAGGGGAGGAGGAGAAGCCAGGGATGGTTAGTAGGAGGAAGATTCTGGACTTGTGCTGTGCCCAGCATGATCTTGGTATGTGGCAAAGCTTAACAGATGTCACGCTCAAAACTGCTTTAACAAACTGGCTTTGTGGTCTGCCTCCTGTGTAGCTGCAGCACGTGGGGACTTCAGATGTTCACAGTAGCTATCCTTGGTGGGCACACAAAGATCGCTGAAGCCTTGTGTGTGTTCCTACTCTCCAGTCTGCACCGCAGCCCTGAGTGAGGTCCAAACTACCCTGGGACACCTACTCTGGGTGCTGTACCAGCTCGAGTCAGAAGTTATGCCATTCCTCTCGCACCACGGATGGGACCGAGACCCTCCAGCGACCCAGGAAGTCTACAGACATGTTACGTGGATTTTAATGAACTCCACTTTTTTGTTTTTTAGCTCAGTCAATTCATTCAGGAATGGAACGGGTAAGAGATGCCAGGTGACAGAAAGCCAAGTGGGCCCTGCTTGCTGGGGCCAGTTCCAAGGCCCCAAGAACACAGGAAATGCAAGCTGACTGCCTCCATGGCCTGTGCATGAGCCACACCAGCAGCCACCCCCTTCCTAAGCACAGCCCATGTCAGACAAGTCACCAAGCCTTGCAAAACCGCACCTCCCAACATCCTCTCCAAGCTGTTTCTAAGAGCACAGTCTGTAAACAGCAGCCACTGTGTCAGCTGCCCATTCACACAGCCGGGCATGGGCAAGAAGCATAGGCAGGCTCTGAGCCAGCGCACCTGCAGCAGGAGGAGCACACACACTGAGGCACCTCAGGAGGGCACTCCAGCCCCACATGCTGCCAGCTCTCCTCCACCAGCACAGCCTGCTGCCTCTGTGGACATGGCCAGACCCACTGTCTCCACAGTGGGGTCCCACCTGTCCTTCACAGCCCCACTCACGGGCTGCGTTCCTATGGGCCTTGTCTCCCCCCCCCCACACACACACACACACATACACACAACCCTTCCGCGCCCCGACAAGTAGGACACTATATCCAAGGGACTCATTCTGCTACCAATCAATCAATCAATGGAAGGTAACAGCCCCCAGCACTGAGACCCAGCACCTGCCTGGAGAGGCAGGCACCGTGAGGGTTAGGAGCACATGCTTCAGGACAGGGCACCTGGGCTCACCTACCGGCCCTGCCTGCGTGTCCTAGGTGAGCCACCAAACTTCTGTGATTGTCAGTTTAGCCATCTGTAAGATGGGCTGTCATGCCAGGTCAACAAGGTAATGGAAGCCAAGTGCTTAGAACACAACCTGGTCTAGAGCAGCACTTGGCCAGTGTTAGTGATTCCAACCCGTGCCTCAGAAACACCTCTCTCCTTGTCCTCCTAAGTAAGTAGTCCCTCCCCAGGGCCGCGTGAGCATTTAATAACCCTGCAGAATGTAGGACCCTGGCCCATCAGTCAGCAGGCTCACTCTAGCACTAGCTGCCACCAGAGTTTGCCCCTCCAGTCATGAACAGGACCTGACACGGGGGAGCAGACAATAGTGACAATAGCGTGGACCAAGTCACGGCTATCAGTTTATAATTAGAACAGATCAAAACAAGTTCCATGGGGAAAAAAAAAACAGGATGCCACACTGAATGTACAATGTGATTTCAAATGCATCAAAGTACTCAAGTAGAAAAATAAAAGAAAATATATCTGTACACTAATATCAGTTTGCTTTGAGTCAGGGGATCATGGGTAATTTCAAATGGTTTTACATTTTTTTAATTTTCTGCAATGAGCTTTTATCATGCTTTTATAAAGAAATACACACAAGGATACTTCAAGATGTTCACAGAAAATAGAATTAAATGGTAAGTTTATTTTGATGCCAAAAAAATTGAAATGCTTTCATATGAGGAAACTTCAGATTGTTCAAGAGAAATGTACATTATGAATAAAGCAAGCATGGATTTCAAAAATGTTTGGCACCAAATGAATTACTTTTAGTTCTGTTCTTCCATGACCTTTGGGAAGTCCCCTTGAGCCTGCACACACACACACATTTGTATAAACCTGCACTAACAGCTCTCTAAGTCTAGGCCCCTGTCCCCCTAACCTGGTTTCATGCAGGGAGAAGCCTGTGGGTCCAGCCTGCACATCCACTTGCAAGACCAACCACACCAAGGCCTGTGGCCCACCTGACAAAGAAAGGTGTGTTCTGAGCCAATGCAGATACCCTCATGGTGCCCAACACTGGGCAGTAATGTTTCCTGATGACAGGGGCAGCAAATCACAGGGACTGTGTGTCCCCAAGTCCCAGGCTAATCTCAGACTCCCTGGGGCAGCAGATTAACTCTGTGGCAGCCATGCCCATTGGCAGGCATCAGATGCCTACAAAGAGTTTGGCCAAGCTAAGGAAAAACTAGCCCGCCCACACTAATTAGGTGAGCTCTGCCTCTCCACACCACCACCGTGCTCACTTGGCAAGGCAGGGACTATCCAGAAGGATCATCCAGCAGGAACAGCCCCAGGAAAGCAGGGCAAGAATTGGAGCAACTTCCCAACAGAGACGCTCCATCCCAAGTCACAAAAGAGCCGATTACAGCACAGAGAGTTCCAGCAATTTGCCCAAAGCCAAGCAGCTAGTAAGTCGTGGAACCAGGAGTCAGCGCCTGCCTGGCAATGGCCTCCTCCCACCTATCTGAGGCCCTGAACAGAGCCGGAGTGGAGTTCACAGGACCAGATGGCTCCACGGGTGAGAACTCCCATGGAAAAGATAATTAAAATCTGTGATTCTCAAACCCTTCCAAAAGGGAGATGAAGAAGAAAAGCCTTCCATTTCATTCCATCAGACCAGCCTTATCCCAGCATCCAACACAAGCACATCATAAGGAAAATGCCACACACATATCCGTCACGAATGTGTCACATGCCTCAACAAAATATTACCAGACGCCATCCAGAAGCACAACCAAAGCTTAGCATACCGTGTCCAACTGAGAGTTACTCCGGAAATGCAAGGGTGGCTACCCTACAAAATCAATCATTCCCGGAACAGAACACACATGGGGGAAGCCCACAAAGTATCCCGATAGACACAGAAAACCTAGTTCACAAAAACTTCCATGACTTCTGGGATACTAAAACACAAATCATCACATCAGGAATGGAACATACACCTCGGCCCGACAACGCTCTTTCATGAAAAGCCCACAGAGCGCTAACATCACACCCAACGGGAGGAACCTGAAACTGGCCTCCTAGACCAGGAAACAGACATGCACTTTCGCTCTCGTTCCTCCCATCAGCAGTCTCTGACGTCTAGAGCAGGGCGGCTGGGCCCTCAAAAAGCAAACAGACGGGAACCTGGGCCGTTCCGGGAGGAGACCAAGCCACCTCTGCTCTCGCTCAGCTGCTCGCACCCTGGGGACCCTTCCAGACCGTCCACACAGCACGACCACTTCTCTACGCGCACCTTCGGGACCCAACAAGACGCCCAACAGAAACCGCAACAGCCGCGCCTCACTCACCTCCAAGGGGGTTCTGGTCTGCTGCCTGGTCAGAGGTCTGCGAAGGCCGTTGCTTCCAGAAGGGGCCAATGAAGAGCAACACGCCTGGGAAACGGCACGGAAGCCTCGGACACGCAGCCTCTGATCCCGGCCTGACCCTGGGGCTGCTGGGTCTCCCTCAGGCTCGGCCAGCAGCGTCGAGGACGGCTCCTCTCCTCAAGGCTTGCGCTGGCTCTCTGGCAGGAGCGGATGCGGCGCTGACTGCCAGCAGAGCATTGCCTGGCAGTAGGGGCCAGGAGTGCAGGTGCACTTCCGGGTCAAGGTGCCAGGCGCAGGCGCACTCTCCACGGGCCATCACCGTGGCAACCCAGGACGCACCAGCACACTGCAGCATCCAAGGCCACTTCCAGTCCGGCCTCTCCAGGCTGTGACCAGGGACCCCACCTCCCTGCCTCGTGGGGGTCCTCAATGAAGCTCCTGCCTCCTGCCTCCTGCCTGGATCCCACGGCGAACGACTTCTGGGAGGGTTGGCACTGTGAGGTAGCCGGTAAAGGCACCACCACAATGCAGGCATCCCATATGGGCGCCGGTTCGAGTATGGCTGCTTCACTTCCGATGCAGCTCTCTGCAGTGGTCTGCGAAGGCAGCAGAAGACGCCCCAAGTCCTTGTGCCTCTGCACCCGTGAGGAGTTCCTGGCGAGGCTCCTGGCTCCTGGCTTCCAATACTCTCCACTCAGCTCACTGCTGCCAGTGTTCCAGCAGGTGGAAGACTTTCTCTGTCTCTCTGTCTCTGTCTCCCTCTATATATATCCCTCCCTCCCTCATTTCCCCCCTCTTCCCCTCTGTGTGTAACTCTCAATGTCCCTGCTGCTCCACCTGCAGGACAAATGAGGCCTCTCACAGCTATCGCCCTTCTGTTACCTGCTCTCCGGTGCTGTCTTCCACGCTTCCCCCAAGGCAGGCTGAGAAAGTAAGAGGGGAGAAGAGAAAAGAGTGCTCTTTGTCCTGTCTCTTCCCTCCTATCCTCTTGATTTTCTGTCAGTTTGCTAACTAGCATCCCACGGTTGCTTTGCTTGATTCCAGTTACCCACAGTGTGCTGAGCAGAGCCAGGCTTTCCAGATAGAATCTGGAAGAACATTCCTTCTCTGGGACTGCTTACCCCAGGGATCCTACTCCACCATAGGCAGTGTCACAGGCCGAGTGATTGAGTTCTGTGGTGATCTGTGCCAAACAAATTATGTTGCCTTTAGAGCAGGAGCCTTGGACAGTTTTCTGTGGTAGTGGTGGGGGGCATATTTTATAAAATGACATAGATGCAAAAACTTGAGCTATGACAACTCAGCATGCGTACTTTTCTTGCTGATCTTGCCCTCAGAGCCCTCCCCCCTTTTTATTTTTTTATTTTTTATTTTTTATTTTTTTGACAGGTAGAGTGAACAGTGAGAGAGAGAGACAGAGAGAAAGGTCTTCCTTCCATTGGATCACCCCCCAATGACTGCTCAGGTCCGCCCACCACGCTAATCCAAAGCCAGGAGCCAGGTGCTCCTCCTGGTCTCCCATGCAGCTGCAGAGCCCAAGGACTTGGGCCATCCTCTACTGCTCCCCTGGGTCATAGCAGAGAGCTGGACAGGAAACGGAGTGACGTGGACAGAGTCCAGCAACCCAACCAGGACTAGAACCCGGTGTGCTGGCACCACAGGCAGAGGATTAGCCTATTGAGCTGCAACGCCCCCCCCCCTTTTTAAACAACTTTGTTGAAGGCCAGCGCTGTGACTCACTTGGCTAATGTTCCACTTGTGGCACCGGCACCCCAGGTTCAGGTTGGGGCACTGGATACTAGTCCCATTTGCTCCTCTTCCAGTCCAGCTCTCTGCTGTGGCCCGGGAGGGCAGTGGACGATGGCCCAAGTGCTTGGGTACCTGCACCTGCATGGGAGAATAGGAGGAAGCACCCAGCTTCTGGCTTCGGATCGGCATAGCGCCGGCCATCGTGGCCATTAGGGGAATGAACCAACAGAAGAAAGACCTTTTTCTCTGTCTCTCTCTTACTCTCTATAACTCTACCTGTCAAATAAAAATAAATAAAAAAGACACAATATAATATGTACAGTTTCACATTTATAAGAAAAATTTTTGTTGAAAAACAGTATACATACCAAGAAGTACACACATGTGTACAGGTAAATGAGTTTTTTGTCCTCTGATCTCACACATAATCAACACTCAAGAACAAACATGACTGTTGCCTCAAGAGCCCTTGGAAAGCTTTTACATATTTAAAAAAAATTAAAATTTGTTTTCATTTTATTTGAAAGGCAGGGTGACAGAAAATAAGACAGTGAGAGTGAGAATAAGAATGAGAGAGAGGGGGAGAAAGAGAGATCTTCCATCTGCTGGTTCACTCTCCAAAATGGCTGCCACAGCCAGTATTCCGGGTAAAACAGCAGTGAAGAAAGGCATCCTCAGTTCTTTGTCTCCCGTGAAAGAAGCATTTCCACCTGGACACAGCAGTGAGCAAAGTGAGCTTTATTTTATTTAAGTCAGAAACCTGCTGCCACTGCAGCCAGGAGGGTTATCCAAGAGAGACAGCCCCCAGAAACTGTCCAGTCTCTTAAGTACGACTTTGGGGTAAAAAACAGAATAGTAGCTAACAGTCAGTTAGGAGGCTGAGACAAAACGCATCAAAAGGCTGGGTTTGTAATCTTGTCTGTCCTGTCTTGTCTGCTCCTGATAAAACAAAAAGGGCCTTCTTTCTGTTTTCACTCTAAACTGAAAACTCAGTGGGTGGAATCACTACTTCCTTGCTATTCTCATGGGAAAGGAGTGGGATTGGCACTTTTGTCTTGCTAAAGGCAGCTTTTGGGAGGACTGAAGCCTTTTGTGCCATCTTAAAGAGATTTACCCTTCTATTGGCTGTTATTAACTCATCTGCCTCCTCCCACCAGGGCTGGGCCAGGCCGAAGAAAGGATCCAGGAATTCCCTCCAGGCTCCCACATTGGTGGCAGGGACCCAAGTACCTGAGCCATCATCTGCTGTCTCCCAGGATGTGCACTAGCAGGAAGCTGGATAGGAGGCAGAGTGTCTGGGACTCTAACCGGGCATTCTGACCTGGGCTGCTAGTGTGCCAAGTAACATCTTAACTGCTGTGCCAAATGCCCATCCCTTTTCCATGTTTTAAGAACATTTTGGGTGGATCTAGATTTTTCTCTGCTTACAATGATGATTCCTTGGAAGCACAGCCAATTTCATTTTTAGGTAGTGACTGTGGTGTGCAGTAGGAAGATGTTTGTGTCCCAAAAGACCTGAAGTGTCTTATACATGAGTTAACCCTAAGGTACAGAGCAACCGTGTCGTAGCCCAGGGGTCAGCAGCAGGGATCCAAAACCTTGTGTCTTCACTCCAGTCCAGTGCTGTGATTTTTACACCAGGGACTCTGCTCTGTGTGAGCATAAGTAAATGTTGTTTTAGGAAGGGGCAGAGGAGGGGATTCTGTTGACCTACTACATGTCAGGTGCTAATACAGGTGCCTGACATGTGTTACCCAGCCTAGTCTTGGAGTGACTGCTGAGGTACATGGGGATCTTACTATTTTTCAGGGACTTCTCACTTTTCCTACCTTTCCAGTGAAAGAGCCGAGGGCCACGCAGTGCCAGTGGCCTCTGGGGTTGGACACTGGCAACTCCTTACCCTGTGGTCATGATCTTTCTCCTACCTGAGAATGTCTCCCAGGCAGATGATGAGCACTGGCCACAGGCAGTTCCCCTAGGTGGCCTGGCGTGGGCCTGAGGCTCAGCCCAGCCTTCAGAGGGGTCATCTGAGTCCACGGGTGGTGTAGCTGGTATTTCCGGAACGTTCACAGGGCTGGGATTTGCAGTACTCAGTAACGAGCTGCTTAGCCTTGAGCTTAGCTTCTGAAAGATGTGGAAGCTTGGGATTCTATTCAAAGTCAAAGTCCAGGACTGGGCGCCCGGCAGGGACACAGAGAGGGCTCTGGCACAGCTGTCCTCTGCAAGCTTCCAGCGGAATTGAAGCAGACAAAAGATCTGTGGTTCTAACCCTCCCTGATAAATGCCACACAAGGTGCCCACAGGAGAAGGGAGGTGGACAGGGCATGTTGGATGTAACCCATGGTTTACAGGATGCTGGTTTGTAAGCTGCAGCTCCTGCCTGCGAATGCCATGGACACTGACTGAAAATCACAGCTGTGACCCAGACTCTCCAAAGATGGGGATGGGAAGTTGTCGGGTGTTTTTGCTGGGTGCAGTGGGGATGCTGTATGTGAGTGTATGTAGCGGGTAGGGGAGTGGACTGCACAAGCCATCTGGAGACCCCGTCCAGCCCGGCAATGCTGTGGCTTTGTGGGTTTGGTACAGCAGTCCTCATTCTCCAGTAGAGGTTGGGCTACACGGTAGCAGAAATTTCCCTTGAAGTCTCATTGCAGTCTTAGTGCTTTGCTGCGATGACGTCTGATGCCAGCCGGGCCCTTTTCCAGGCCCCTGAGCTCTCTGGGGTTGCTCCGTGATCCTGGCTGCTCCACCTTCCCTGTGTCTGGCCTTACAGTTATGGAAGGAGAAGGCAGGAGGCCCGGGCTTCCTCTGGGAGGGACCTGCATGGCTCCCACCCCTTACCCAGTGGCCAGAGCTGCTCCCGTGGCCTTATATCTGGGAGGTGGGGGTGGAGAGTCATGCAGGTGTGATGCCGGCAGTGTTGATGTCATAGCTGTTCTCCCCCATCCAAAGAGGGTTCCTTGTCATCTGGGTACCAGACCCAGCAATATTCCTGAGCTGATCCACCACCTTGCCAAGACAATCTCCCAGGAGAAACCCCCCCCCCCCCCCGCCAAGCCATGGTTTCAGACCCAGCATCTCTTGCTGTCATCCATGTCCAGACATGGGATTTTGGGCTGTGCGCTTAAACTCTTGTTTGATAACTGGTTATCTGGAGATCATACTAACGGCACCCAAGCTGACAGTGGATGTAATGCATCAGTGAGACGGCAAAGATGAAGTGTGGGGTTGGTTGTGAGTGTCTGTGAGCCAACCTACCCCGGGGAGGCAGGGTAAGGGTTGGGTAGCACTGATGGGAAAGCAGAGGTGCTGTTGGCCTCTGACCTCCTGGAGCCCAGGGCTGCCCAGCCTGCTGGTTGCAGTAGCAGTGGGGACTCACCCTGGGCCTTCTCTGTGGGGCCAGGGGAAGCAGCTGTGCCCCATCCCGGGGCAGGGGGTGTTCCTGGGACTTCCTGGGCTCACTGTGTGTGGCATTTGGCTGCCTTGCCCTGCTGCTGACTTTGAGTGCTTTCTCTTCCTTTGGTTCATCTCCTCTGACCGATCCACTGTTGCTCCCACACGTCCTGTTTCCCTGAGGCCAGGCCAGCGTGGCCGCTGATGTCTGTGCCATTTGTCACAGGCGTGTGAAGCTGTTGAACCTCCCCGCCAGCCTCCAGCCACAGAAAATGAAGAGCTTGCTGGGTCAGAACATGTCGGCCAAGAGCCCCTTCATCTACTCGCCGGTCATCACACACAACCGCGGGGAAGAGCACAACAAGAAGATAGGTAGGCCCCGTGGCCCCAGCTCTGTCCCCCCACCCTGCCTCCCGCTGCCCCTGGTGCCTTTGGACGTCAGCGCAAAGCTCCAGGCTGGCTGCCTGTGTGCCTTTCCTCCCACGGAAGCTTGTCTGGTTTGCTGCCTTTGGCAGGCAGCTGCCCGTGGAGCTGAGTTTTAAAGATCTATTTCATTGAAGGCGTTTTCAGGAAAGTCCCAGGAACTGGAAAGAGCTGTGTTTATGGAGACTTACAGATGATGTCAGAGTGGCAGTGGAGACGAGCGTGATCTCACACGGTCCGTGCTGACTTCCCACCCAGCAGAGAAAGCTCTGCTCTGGGGTTGGGCTGTGTCCCTGGTGCCATTTCCCCGTGAATGCGGGGAGAGGGGAGCAGAACCCTGGTTCTCTTGAAGACCTCGCCTCTGCCCTTCTGGCTCCAAGCTCCCCGCCCCTTCCCAGCCTGCAGCCGTTCATGTCTCTCCTGCCACCAACCCAGGGCACAGTGTGCCCCAGGCCCACCCTGTCCTGTGTCCTGGTGTCCTTTGCAAGGCCTGGCCATGGCTCGAGCTCTCTCCCTCACTGCCCTGGAGACAGACCCCAGGGTCTCCTTGCATGTGGGGTGGGGATTGCCTGTCATGCTGGTTGGCCTGTGCGTCCCCACAATAGATCTACAGGGACAGGGGCCTGCATTTCCTAGACAAGGAGCCTGAGCTTAGGGAAGGCCGGGCCCTGCCCAGAGGCTGACTGCCCTAGGTCCCCTCCTGGTGTAGAGGCTCAAGGTTGCCAGCAGCTCTCTCACTCTCGGTTTTTGATCCTCAGAGCTTTCTGTGCTTCCTCTTTATTTCTGTTTTTGATTCCATGCCTCCTTTTAGGGAAAAGGCACCTTCATTCCTTAGGGGCCTTGCTTCACATACCACCCCTGCTGCCTGCCTGTCCTGACCCCCCGCCTCTCTCACCTCTGCTTCTCAGATCCAGCCACATGACTCCTTTCTGGCCCTTGAACACCATGACTTGTCCCAGTCCCATGGTTTGGTCTCTGCATGGACCTTGTCCCGCTGCTGTCGCTGCCTCACTCACAGCCACACTGCTTGGGTCTCTGTTCAAATATCGCCTTCTCAGAGGGGGAATCTGCTGCTCCCAGTACTTTGGAGGCCACCCTGCCCTCAGCATCCCTAGCTTGCCCCTCGGTAGTGCCTTTCCCTAACTCAATTAGACATTTGCCTTTTTATGGCTTCCCTCCCGCAATGGTGCAAGAAGCTGGGAGCTCTGTGCTGCTCCCTGCCCCATCCCCAATGCCCACAGCACAATGAAAGAGTGAATGGAGTGGACAGGGCTTGTCCAGGACCTCACTGCCAGGGGAACTGGCCTCGCTGCTCAGTCTGTGCTGTCCGCAGTGCCGCGTTGTCCCTGGAAGAAGGGACACCGGAGTGCTGTGTGGAGCTCATCATTGTAGTGTTTCTCCTGTAATTCCAGCACTGGCTGGCCTTAGCTCCTAGTAGGGCCTCACCGTAAACATCACCAACAAGTTGCAGGTTGTCAGAACTCCCTGAAAACAGTGCATCTTTGGAAGAAAAGTTGTTTGCTCAGCTACAGGGCAAGACCAAGTTGGGAGTCCTAGACAGACCTGTGCTTTCTGTCCCTGGAGATCACTTCTTCATTCAAATGCTGCTTGAGAAGAGGCTGGCTCGTAGTTTTGTGCCTTTAGTTGTCACATTAATTTTGGAGGAGTTGATTTTTATCTCCTTTTACAGACGGAAAAACACAGACTCAGAGAGATGGTTTCCTACAGGTTACTTAGCTGGTTAGTGGCAAAGCCAAGAGCTGGGCTCACACATCCCCAGACCAAGTGTCCCACTCTGACAGGTGCTCTCTGGTTTGCTCTAATGTGCACGCACACCTGGTGTGGGCCCCAGTTAGCTGCAGATGACACCTGGCTCCTGAGGGCTCAGGTACAGCATCCTGGCTTCATGGTGGTGTGGCAGCCACCTGTACACCATTCTATCCTTTACTGTCAGTGTTCAGTAAATCATGCAAGCCCAGCTCCTGGCTAGTGCAAGTGTCCCAAGCACGTTGACACTGGGCTGCACTGAGCTAAGCCAGAGGGGTGCAGCCTGCCCCTACCCACCCAGTTCATGCAGGCGGAACAAGTGCATAGGAAGTTGAACCGAGAGATGGGATGTCGGTGGCAGAGGTGCTCCTGGGTACCTCCCCTTTGAACCTGAGCAAAGACTGTGCACTGGGGAGGCAGGGCCAGAGAGGCTCTAGAGCAGACTTGTATAGAGGGCTTAGGGGCTGGAGGCCAGGCTCCTCTTCTTGAGGCCAACTGTGTGATCCACCGGGCCCAGCACAGCAGGGGATAGGGGGCCCCTGGTTACAACATTATTAAGGATTCAAAGACAGCGACATCAGAGCCTTAAACTCAAAGCCTTGGAACTTGGCTTGGAGTCTCTGTCCTTGTGGCTCGTGCCCAGCATCCAGCCTCATTTCTGTTCTTTGTTCTTAAGCAACTGATGAGGCTTCCTTTCGTGAATGAGGCCCAAAGACGACACCAGGTGGGAGTTCTCATCATGGTGGGATTCTGGTGCTGCAGGTGCCTGTTCATGGAGAGGGTGGAGAGGTGCACATCGCCTGCCCTGAGCCAGCCAGCCAGGGCATGGCAGGGCCCTGTCTCCTTCCCTCGGTTTAGAACTCGGCACTCAGGGATTGACGGTTTGTTTACTTTTCATTTTATTTGAAAGGGAGAGACAGAAAGCGAGGTGGGGAGGGAGACGTGGAGAGAGATCTTCCATCCACAAGTTCACTCTTCAAATGCTTACAACAGCCAGGGCTGGGTCAGTTCAAAGATGGGAGCCCAGAACTCAATGATCCAGGTGGCAAGGACCTGAGTACCCCAGCTGTCACCTCCTACCTCCCAGGGTGCATGTTAGCAGGAAGCTGGAACTGCACCTCCTGCCTCCCGGGGTGCACGTTAGCAGGAAGCTGGAACTGCACCTCCTGCCCCTCGGGGTACACGTTAGCAGGAAGCTGGAATTGGAGGTGGAGCAGGGACTGAAACCCAGGCATTCTGATACAGGATGCAGGCATCCCAAGTGGTGTCTGAACTGCCATGCCACAGCCCTCCACTCTTGTCCTCTGTGATACAGTTTTTCATCATAGTAAGAAGTGCCTGCTCATATATTCAGATAATGTCAAACTTTGCGTTTTTTTTCTGAAATATATATAACCAAAGACTCAGCTGAGATGCATATTATTTGTTGAATACTCATGGATAGTAGAATGTACTTTGTGTTCCATGACTTCTGATATCTTTTTGACAATTTTCTGCCTATAGTGTGAAGACTCACGTCCCTTTTGCCTGAGATTCTAGTCTCTGTAAGTCCATCTTTAACTGGGCACTGGAGGTGAGGCAGACCCTGAGGGCCAGTGCTGACACCACCTGCCCTCCCCCTTCACTGATTCCTGGCCTGAGTGCCTGTGTGCAGGCTTCGTCTGGGCCCTGCTCTGAGAAGAGATGATGGCAACCAAGGTCCCAGGCAAGGCCTGGACCAGTGAAGAGATTCCTCCCTCTTGTGAAAGGACCTTGCGGTATCCCCAGATTCAGTCTGAGGTCACCGCTGCCAGGCAGGGTGGCCTGGACAGGATGTGGCAGCCTGGGGTTGCAGCCTAGCCCTGCAGCCCCCACTCCCCGCCATGTGACCTTGGACAGCAGACAGGGCCACCTGGGCTGCAAGTGTGCCCTCCATGCTGTGGGCACGCTGGGAGCTCATAGGGAGCATTGTGCTGAGGGTCAGGTGAGAGAGTTCCTGGAGTCCCTGTGGATGATGTTTGCAGCGGCACTCGCATGCCTGGGGCTTGGTTCTGGGACGCGGCAGGCAATCAGGAGCACTTCCTCCCACAGGCAGAGGCAGACGTGGCCACAGAAGCACCTGTCTGCACAGATGATAACAGGCGCAGGGGATGGGCTGAACCTGAGAAAGCTGGTTTCACTGCCGCTGACTTCTGCTCCCTTGCTGTTTCAGGGAGTGACTGTTGAGGCAGGGGCACTGGCAGGGGATGTCTGTTTCTGACAAAAAACACTTCTCACAGACTCAGTGATTGACTTTAGACTTACCTGTAGTGGACGAAGGCCGTCAAAGTACAAATTACTCTTTTCGGCACCCTGGAAAGCACAATGATCATTTTTTGACTATGAGAGAGAACGAATCTGTGATACCAGGCATAAGGACCTGTTTAAGAGACAATGAGTTCTTCATCTTCGGTTGGGGGTGGACTAGGGTATCAGTGTCCTGCGGCCAAGGGAGGCTGCTAAGGGTGGAGGGGGCAGGTGAGATGAGCACAGCTGCCCTGGCTCCTTTGTGGAGAAGCCCTTGCAGCTTATCAGAGACTGACGTCAGAGAGAGGGCAGCCTGAGTCCCAGGAGCTACCGAGGGGCAGCTTGGTGGAGGGAGAAAGAGCATGGGTTCCAGAGCTGACAGCCTTGTGTTTTGAGTCTCAGCAATGGTTTATCAGGGCCTAAGATGGGCAGGCCACCCCACCTGTCAGAGTTTTCCTTCTTCGTAAAATAAGACAAGTGCTGGTTCCAACCAGGTGGCAGTTGGTCCTGCACTGTGTTACTCTGTGCCATCACCTTGTGAATGGATCCAAGATGCCAGCTCCCGGTCATCATCACAGGTGTGGTGGAGCTGGTCCTGGATCCTATGCAGGCTGCCCCAGCACAAGGTGTTTGCAGAAGCTGAAGGCTCCATGAAAGCCGAGGAATTCCGGTCAGCAAATGCTGGAAAAGCCTCTGCTTCCCCTTCTGCCACCACATCTCTGCTAGGCCCTGTCCGGAGTTCCCAG
The DNA here is from genome assembly GCF_964237555.1 of Oryctolagus cuniculus. Taxonomy (NCBI): domain Eukaryota; kingdom Metazoa; phylum Chordata; class Mammalia; order Lagomorpha; family Leporidae; genus Oryctolagus; species Oryctolagus cuniculus. The sequence goes on along the minus strand of NC_091450.1, from coordinate 3,921,257 downwards.
GCCTGGGCCAGAGTCCCTGTGGCACGAGATGCTGGCGGTGGTGTTCCCAGGCAGGTTTGCTCACCTGCTAAGACCCCAAGGGCCTGCCTTGTGATCCCAGGGTCACTGCTGTTCCCCCGAGGTGATTACAGACAGCAGTGGGGCAGCCGTGTGGAAGGGCTTCATGCCTCACGTGGGGTCTGAGTTCCTTCTCTGCCTTCCAGTTTGATAACTGGTGTTCCGGATGAGAGTCAGGCTCTGCCTGCTGGCATATCTTGGACACCCGAAATGGGTACTCTGCTGGTGTCTTGTTGCTTTGTAAGAAATCACCAACTTCCCAGTTTAGAGCAATACAGATTGATTTCCTCACTGTCAGTGAGATCGGGACATCTAGTGCAGTCCTATGCCCAGGCTCTGTCCATATCTCAGACTAGTCCAGGAGAATTCTGTGTCCATACCCCTCATGGTGCCCTCAGCCATTTCCATGACGTGGCCAACCTCAGGTCCCGCTCCCTGCTGGACACAGCCCCTCCCTCAGCTCCCCAAACCCTGCTGAACACCACCCCTCATTCAGATCCCCGTTCCCTGCTGGCCCCCAGCCCCTCACTAAGGTCACCTGTACCCTGCTAGCCCCCAGCCCCTCCCTCAGGTCCCCGTTCACCCCTGCTGGCCCCCAGCCCCTCCCTCAGGTCCCTGTTCCCTATGGCCCCCAGCCCCTCCCTCAGGTCCCTGTTCCCTGCTGGTCCCCAGCCCCACCATCAGGTCCCGCATTCCCTGCTGGCCCCCAGCACTTCCCTCAGGTCCGCGTTCCCTGCTGGCCCCAGCCCCTCCCTCAGGTACCCTGTACCTTCTGCCCACCAGGCCCTCCCTCAGGTCCCTGTTCACCCCTGCTGGCCCCAAGAACCTCCCTCAAGTCCCACATTCCCTGCTGGCGCCCAACCCCACCCTCAGTTCCCTGTTCACCCCTGCTGGCCCCAGCCCCTCCCTCAGGTCCCTGTTCCCCCGTGCTGGCCCCCAGCCCTTCCCTCAGGTCCCAGTTCACCCCTGCTGGCCCCCAGCCTCCACTCAGGTCCCTGTACACTGCGGGCCCCCAAACCCTCCCTCAGGTCCACATTCCCTGCTGGCCCCAGCCCCTCCCTCAGGTCCCCTGTACCCTGCTGGCCCCAGCCCCTCCCTCAGGTACCCTGTACCTTCTGCCCACCAGGCCCTCCCTCAGGTCCCTGTTCACCCCTGCTGGCCCCAAGAACCTCCCTCAAGTCCCACATTCCCTGCTGGCGCCCAACCCCACCCTCAGTTCCCTGTTCACCCCTGCTGGCCCCAGCCCCTCCCTCAGGTCCCTGTTCCCCCGTGCTGGCCCCCAGCCCTTCCCTCAGGTCCCAGTTCACCCCTGCTGGCCCCCAGCCTCCACTCAGGTCCCTGTACACTGCGGGCCCCCAAACCCTCCCTCAGGTCCACATTCCCTGCTGGCCCCAGCCCCTCCCTCAGGTCCCCTGTACCCTGCTGGCACCCAGCCCCTCCCTCAGGTCCCTGTTCACTCCTACTGGCCCCATCCCCTCCCTCAGGTCCCCAGTTCCCTGCTGGCCAACAGCTCCTCCCTCAGGTCGCAGGTCCCTGCTGGCCCCAGTCCCTCCCTCAGGTTCCTGTTCACCCCTGCTGGACCCAAGACCCTCCCTCAGGTCCCTGTTCACCCCTGCTTCCCCCAGCCCCTCCCGCAGGTCCCTGTTCACCCCTGCTGCCCCCAGCCCCTCCTTCAGGTCCCCATTCCCTGCTGGCCCCCAGCCCCTCCCTCAGGTCCCCGGTACCCAGCTGGCCCCCAGGCACTCCCTCAGGTCCCTGTTCACCCCTGCTGGACCCCAGCCCCTCCCTCAGGTCCCCAAACCATGCTGACCCCCAGCCCCTCCCTCAGGTCTCTGTTCACCCCTGCGGGCCCCCAGGCCCTCTCTCAGGTCCCCGTACCAAGCTGACCCCAGCCCCTCCCTCAGGTCTTGGGTCCCTGCTGGTCCACAAACCTTCCCTCAGGTACCTGTTCACCACTGCTGGACCCCAGCCCCTCTGTCAGGTCCCGTACCCTCCTGGCCCAAGCCCCTCCCTCAGGTCTCCGTTCCCTGCTGGCCCCCAGACCCTCCCTCAGGTCCCCCGTTCCTGCTGGCCCCCAGCCCATCCCTCTGGTCCCTGTACCATGCTGGGCCCAGCCCCTCCCTCAGGTCCCTGTTCCATGCTGGCTCCCAGCCCCTCCCTCAGGTACCCGTTACCTGCTGGCCCCTAGCTCCTCCCTCAGGTCCCCTATACCCTGCTGGCCCCAGGCACTCCCTCAGATCTCTGTTCACCCCTGCTGGCCCCAAGCCCCTCCCTCTGGATTCCTTACCCTGCTGCACCCCAGGCCCTCATTCAGGTCCCTGTCCACCCCTGCTGGCCCCAGTCACTCCCTCAGGTCCATGTTCACCCCTGCTGGCCCCAAGCCCCTCCCTCTGGATTCCTTACCCTGCTGCACCCCAGGCCCTCATTCAGGTCCCTGTCCACCCCTGCTGGCCCCAGGCCCTCCCTCAGGTCCATGTTCACCCCTGCTGGCCCCAAGCCCCACCCTCTGGATTCCTTACCCTGCTGCACCCCAGGCCCTCATTCAGGTTCCTGTTCACCCCTGCTGGCCCCAGTCACTCCCTCAGGTCCATGTTCACCCCTGCTGGCCCCCAGCCACTCCCTTGGTCCTTGTATGCCCTTGCTCGCCCCCAGCCCCTCCCTCAGGTCCCGGTAACCTGCTGGCCCCCAGCCCCTCTCTCAGGTCCCCGTACCCTGGTGGCCCCCAAACCCTCCCTCAGGTCCCGGTTCCCTGCTGGCCCCAGCCCCTCCCTCAGGTCCCTGTTCACCCCTACTGGCCCCCAGCCTCTCCCTCAGGTCCCCAACCCTGGTGGCCCCCAAACCCACAATCAGGTCCATATTCCCTGCAGGCCCCAGCCCCTCTCTCAGTTCCCAGTTCACCATGCTGACCCCCAGGCCCTCCCTCAGGTCCCCATAACCTGCTGGACCCCTGTCCTCCCTCAGGTCCCCCGTTTCCTACCTGCCCACAGCCCCTCCCTCAGGTACATGTTCCCTGCTGACCAACAACCCCTCCCTCAGGTTCCTGTAACCTGATGGCCCCCAGGCACTCCCTCATGTCTCTGTTCACTCCTGCTGGCACCTGACCCTCACCTCAGGTCCCCCTTTCCCTGCTTGCCCCTAGCCACTCCCTCAGGTCCCCCATTTCCTGCTGGCCCCCAGCCCCTCCCTCAGGTTCCTGTTCACCCCTGCTGGCACCTGACCCTCCCCTCAGGTCCCCCTTTACCTGCTGGCCCCCAGCCCCTCCCTAAGGTCCCCTTTCCCTGCTAGCCCCCTGCACCTCCCTCAGGTCCCCCTTTCCCTGCTTGCCCCTAGCCACTCCCTCAGGTCCCCATTCCCTGCTGGTCCCCAGCTCCTCCCTCAGGTCCCCTTACCCTGCTAGCCCCAGCCCATCCCTCAGGTCTACTGTTCCCTGCTGGCCCCCTGACCTTCGCTCAGGTCCTCGTATCCTGCTAGCCCCCAGCCCCTCCCTCAAGTCCGTGTTCACCTCTGCTCGCCCCCAGACCCTCTCTCAGGTCCCCGTACCCTTATGGCCCACAACCCCTCCCTCAGGTCCCCTGTACCAAGCATGCCCTCAGGCCCTCCCTCAGGTCTCTGTTCATCCCTGCTGGCTCCCAGCCCCTCCCTCAGGTCCCTGTTTCCTGAGCTCCCCAGCCCATCCCTCAGGTCCCCCATTCCCTGCTGGCCCCCAGCCCCTCCCTCTGGTCCCTGTTCACACCTGCTGGAACCCAGACCCTCTCTCTGGTCCCCGTACCCTGCTGGCCTGCAGTCCCTCCCTCAGGTACCTGTTCCCTATGGCCCCCAGCACCTCCCTCAGGTCCCCCATTCCCTGCTGGCCCCAGCACCTCCCTCAGTTCCCCAGTACCCTGCTAGCCCCAGGCCCTTCCACAGGTCCCTATTCACCCCTGCTGGCCCCAGCCCCTCCCTCTGATCTCCATACACTGCTGGCCTGCAACCACTCCCTCAGGTCCCTGTTCCCTGCAGGCCCCCAGCCCCTACCTCAGGTCCACAGATCATGCTGGCCCCCAGCCCCTCCCTCAGGTCCCTATTCACCCCTGCTGCCCCCCAGGCCCTCCCTCAGGTCTCCTGTACCCTGCTGGCCCCGAGGCCCTCACTCAGGTCCCTATTCACCCCTACTGGCCCCCAGCCACTCCCTCGGTCCCTGTTGACCTTGCTGGCCCCCAGCCCCTCCCTCAGGTCTCGGTACTCTGCTGGCCCCCAGCCCCTCCCTGAGGTCCCTGTTCCCTGCTGGACTGCTGCCCCTCCCTCAAGTCCCTCTTTACCGCTGCTGGCCCCCAGGCCCTCCCTCATGTCCCTGATCCCTGCTGGCCCCAGCCCCTCCTGCAGGTCCCCCGTTCCCTGCTGGCCACCAGACCCACCCTCAGGTCCCCCATTCCCTGCCTGCCCACAGTACCCTCCTCAGGTCCCTGATCCCTGCTGACCCACAGCCCCTCCCTCAGGTCTCTGTTCACTACTGCTGATCTCCAGCCCCTCCCTCAGGTCCCCGTACCCTGCTGGCCCAAGCCCCTCCCTCAGGTTACTGTTCCCTGCTGCCCGCAGCCCCTCCATCTGGTCCCTGTTCACTGCTGGCCCCCAGCCCTTCCCATAGGTCCACTGTACGCTGCTGTGCCCCAGCCCCTCCCTCAGGTCCCGGTTCCCTGCTGGCCCACGGCCCCTCCCTCAGGTCCCAGTTCACCCCTGCTAGCGCCTAGCCCCACCCTCAGGTCCCTGTTCAACCCTCCTGGCCCCCAGACCCTCTCTCAAGTCCCCGTACCCTGGTGGCCCCCATCCCCTCCCTCACGTCCACCTTTTCCTGCTAGTCCCCAGTCCCTCTCTCAGGCCCCTGTTCACCCCTGCTGGCCCCCAGCCTCTCCCTCAGGTCCCCTTACCCTGCTGGCCCCAGGCGCTCCCTCAGGTCCACTTACCCTGCTGGCCCCAGGCGCTCCCTCAGGTCTCTGTTCACCCCCACTGGCCCACAGACCCACTCTGAGGTCCATGTTTACCCATGCTGGCCCCCAGCCCCTCCCTCAGATTCCTGTTCCCTGCTGGCCCCCAGCCCCTCCCTCATGTCCCTGTTCCCTACTGGCCCCTAGCCCCTCCCTCAGGTCCCTGGTCACCCCTGCTTGCCCCCAGCCCCTCCCTCAGGTCCCTGGTCACCTCTACTGACACCCAGCCCCTCCCTCAGGTCACTGGTCACCCCTGCTGGCCCCCAGACCCTCTCTCAGGTCCCCATCCCTGCTGCCCCCCAGCCCTTCCCTCAGGTCCCTGTTCCCTGCTGGCCCCCAGACCCTCTCTCAGGTTCTTGATCCTCTGCTGGCCCCCAGCCTCTTCTCAGATCCCAGTACCCTGCAGGTGCCCACCCCTCCCTCAGGTCCCTGTTCATCCCTGCTGGCCTCCAGCCACTCCCTCAGGTCCCCGTTCCCTGCTGACCCCAGGCCTTCTCTCAGGTCCCCTGTACCCTGCCGGCCCCCAGCCCCTCCCTCAGGTCCGAGTTCACTCCTGCTGGCCCACAGCCACTCCCTCACATCCCTTTTCACACATACCTGCCCCCAGGACCTCCCTCAGGTCCCTGTACCTTGCTGGCCCTAAGCCCCTCCCTGAGGACCATGTTCACCCATGCTGGCCCCCAGCGCCTCCCTCAGGTCCCCGTACCCTGCTGGCCCCCAGCCCCTCCCTCAGGTCCCCATTCCCTGCTGTCCCCCAGGCCCTCCCTCAGGTCTCTGTTCCCTGCTAACCCCCAGCCTCTCCCTCAGTTCCCTGTTCCCCTGCTGGCCCCCAATACCTCCCTCAGTTCCCTGTTTACCTGCTGGCCCCCAGCCCGTCCCTCAGGTCCCTGTTCACCCCTGCTGGCCCACAGTCTCTCTCAAGTCCCCGTACCCTGGTGGCCCCCAGCCCCTCCCTCAGGTCCCCATTCCCTGCTGTCCCCCAGGCCCTCCCTCAGTTCCCTGTGCACCGGGCTGGACCCTCGCCCCTCCATCACATCCCCGGTTGAATTCTGGACCCCAGCCCCTCCCATAGGTCCCTGTTCCTTGTTGGCCGCGAGCCCCTCCTTCAGGTACCGGTTCCATTCAGACCCCAGCCATTCCCTCAGGTCCCTGTTCACCCCTGCTGGCCCCCAGCACCTCCCTCAGGTCCCCGTTCCCTGCTGGCCTCCAGCCCATCACTCAGGTCCCCTGTACCCAGCTGGCCCCCAGGCTCTCTCTCAGGTCCCTGTTCACCCCTGCTGGCCCCCAGCCGCTCCCTCAGGCCCCCTGTTCCTTTTGGCCCCCAACCCCTCCCTCAGTTCCCTCTTCCCTGCTGGCTCCCAGCCCCTCCCTCAGGTTCCCGTTCCCTGCTGGCCCCCAGCCCCTCCCTCAGGTCCCTGTACACTGTGGCCCCTAGCCCCTCCCTCAGGTCCCTATTCACCCCTACTGTCCCCCAGCCCCTCCCTCTTTTCCCCTGTACCCTGCCGGCCTACAGGCCTTCCCTCAGGTCCCTGTTCACCCCTGCTTGCCACCAGCCACTCCCTCAGGTTCCTTTTCACCCTCGCTGGCCCCCAGCCCCTCACTCAGGTCCCTGTACCCTGCTGGACCCAGTCCCTCCCTCAGTTCCCTGTTCACCCCTGCTGGCCCCCAGCACCTCCCTCAGGTCCCTGTTCACCCCTGATGGCCCCCAGCACCTCCCTCAGGTCCCTGTTCACCCCTGATGGCCCCCAGGCCCTCCATCTGGTCCCCAACCCTGCTGGCCCCAGCCCCTCTCTCAGGTCCCTATTCCCTGCTGGGTCCTAGCCCCACCCTCATGTGCCTGTTCCCTGCTTTCCACCAGCCCCTCCCTCAGGTCCCCTGATCCCTGCTGGCCCCCAGCCCCTCCCTTAGGTCCCAGTTCCCCTGTTGACCCAGCTCTTCCCTCTGGTCCCTGTTCACCCCTGTTGGCCTCCAGCCCCTCCTTCAGGTCCCTATTCACACTTGCTGGTCCCCAGCCCCTCCTTCTGGTCCCCTGTTCACTGCTGGCCCCCAGAAACTCACTCAGGTCCCTTTTCTGCCCTGCTTGCCCCCAGCCAATACCTCAGGTCCCTGTTCACCCAGCTGGCCCGCAGCCAGTCTGTCAGGTCCCTGTGCACCCTTGCTGGCCCCCAGACCTTCCCTCAGGTCCCCCATTCCCTGAGCCCCCCAGCCCCTCCCCCAGGTCCCTGTTCACCCCTGTTGGTCCCCAACCTCCCTTAGGTCCCTGTTCACCCCTGCTGGCCCCCAGCCCCTCTCTAAGTTCCCCGTACCCTGCTGGCCCCAGCCCCTCCCTCAGGTTCCTATTCCCTGCTGGCCCCCAGCCCCTTCTCAGGTGCCTGTACCCTGCTGGCGCCCAGCCCCTCCCTCAAGTCCCGGTTCACCCCTGCTGGCCCCTAGCCCCTCCCTCAGGTCCCCTGTTCCCTGCTAGCCCCCATCCCCGCCCTCAGGTCCCTGTTCCCTGCTCACCCCCAGCACCTCCCTCAGGTCCCTATTGCTGCTGAGCCCCAGCCTCTCCCTCAGTTCCCCGTACCCTGCTGGCCCCCAGCACCTCCTTCAGTTCCCTGTTCCCCTGTTGGCCCCCAGCACCTCCCTCAGGTCCCCCCGTTCATTGCTGGTCCCCAGCCCCTCCCTCAGGTCCCCGTTCAACCCTGCTGGCCCACAGCCCCTCTCTCATTTTCTGTACCATGCTGACCACAGACCCTCTCTCAGGTTCCTGTACCCTGCTGTCCTCCAGCCCCTCTCTCAGGTCCTTTATCCCCTGCTGGCCCCAGCCCCATCTCAGGTCCCTGTACACTGCTGGCCCTCAGCCCCTCCCTCAGGTCCATGTTCACCCATGCTGGCCCCCAGCGCCTCCCTCAGGATCCCCGTTTCCTGCTGGCCCCCAGCCCCTCCCTGAGGTCCCTATTCACCCCTGCTGGCCACTAGCCCCTCCGTGAGGTCCATGGTCACCCCAGCTGGCCCCCAGACCCTCCCTCAGGTCCCCGTACCCTGCTGGCCCTAGCCTTTCCTAAGGTCCCTGTTCACCCCTGCTGACCACCAGCCGCTTCCTCAGGTCCCCCTTACCCTGCTGGCACACAGGGCCTGCCCTCAGGTCCCTGTTCACCCCTGCCGGCCCCCAGTCCCTCCCTTAGGTCCCCATTCCCCTTTCCCTGCTCCCCAGCCCCTCTCTCTGGTCCCGGTTCAACCCTGTTGGCCCCCAGCCCCTCTCTCTGGTCCCTGTTCACCCCTGTTGGCACCCAGCCCCACCCTCAGTTCCCTGTTCACCCCTGCTGGCCCCAATCCCTCAGGTCCCTGTTTCATACTGGATCAGAGCTCCGCCCTCAGATCCCCGTTCCCTGCTTTACCCACCCCTCACTAAAGTCCCCATACCCTGCTGGCCCCCAGCCCCTCCCTCGGATCCCTATTCCCTGCTGGCCCCTGTCCCTCCGTCAGGTCCCCGTACCCTGGTGGTCCCCAGTCCCTCCTTCAGGTCCATGTTCACCCTTGCTGGCCCCTATCCCCTCTCTCTGGTCCCCGAACCCTGCTGACAACAGCACATCCCTCAGGTCCCTGTTCCATGCTGGCTCCCAGCCCTGCCCTCAGGTTCCTATTCCCTGCTGGCCCCCAGCCCCTACCTCAGGTCCCCGTACCTTGCTGGACCCATCCCCTCCCTTAGGTCCCGGTTCACCCCTGCTGGCCCCCAGCTTCTCCCTCAGGTCCCCGTACCCTGGTGGCCCTCAAACCCTCCCTCAGGTCCCCCGTTCCCTGCTGTCCCCCAGCCCCTCTCTCATTTCCCCTGTACCCTGCTGGCCCCTAGGACCTCCCTCAGGTCCCTGTTCACACCTGCTTGCACCAAGCCCCTCCCTCAATTTCCCATCCCCTGCTGGCCGCGAGCACCTCCCTCAGGTCCCTGTTCACCCCTGCTGGCCCCCAGCCCCTCCCTCAGGTCCCTGTTCATTCCTGCTGGCCCCCAGCCCCTCCCTCAGGTCCCTGTTCCCTGCTATCTCTTAGCCCCTCCCTTTTGTCCCTGATCTCTGCTGGCCTCTAGCCGCTCCCTCAGGTCCCTGTACCCTGCTGGCCCCCAGCCCCTCCCTCTGATCCCCTGTACCCTTCTGGGCCCCAGGCCCTCCCTCATGTCCTTGTTCACCCCTGCTTCCCCCAGCCACTCCCTCAGGTCCCTGTTCAAACTTGCTGGCCCCAGCCCCTCCCTCAGATCCCCCATTCCATGCTGGCCGCTAGCCCCTCCCTCAGGTAACTGCTCTCCCCTGCTGGCACCCAGCCCCTGCCTCAGGTCCCCCGTTCCCTTTTAGCCTCCAGCCCTTCCCTCAGGTCCCGTTCCCTGATGGCCCCCATTCCCTCCTTCAGGTCCCCGTTCCCTACTGGCCCCCAGTTCCTCCCTCAGGTACCCGTACCCTGTGGCCCCCAGCCCCTCCCTCAGGTCACTGTTCCCTGCTGGCCCCGTGACTTTCGCTTAGGTCCCCGTATCCTGCTGGCCCCCAGCCCCTCCCTCAGGTCCCAGTTCACCTCTGCTGGCCCCCAGCCCATCCCTGAGGTCCCCTGTACCATGCTGGCCCGCAGGCCCTCCCTCAGGTCTCTGTTCACCCCTGCTGGCCCCCGGCCCCTACCTCAGGTCCCCCATTCTCTACTTGCCCCAGAACATCCCTCAGGTCCCCTGTACCGTGCTGGCCTCAGCCCGTCCCTTAGGTCCCTGTTCATCCCTGCTGGCCCCTAGCCCCTCCCTAAGGTCCCCCTTTCCTTGCTGGCCCCCAGCCCCTCCCTCAGGTAACTGCTCACCCCTGCTGGTCTCCAGCCCCTCACTCAGGTCCCTGTTCACCCCTGTTGGCCTCCAGGCCCTCCTTCAGGTCCCTGTACACCCCTGTGTCCCCAGCCGCTTTCTCAGATCCACATACCCTGCTGGTCGCAGCCCCTTCCTCAGGTTCTTGTTCCGTGCTGGCCCTTAGCCCCTCTCAGGTCCTTGATCCCCTGCTGGCCCCCAGTCCCTCCCTCAGGTACCTGTTCTCCCCTTGTGGCCCCCAGCCCCTATCTCAGGTCCATGTTCCCTGCTGGCCCCCAGCCACTCCCTCAGGTCCATGTATCCTGCTGGACCCCAGCCCCTCACTCAGGTCCCCGTTCCCTGCTGTCCTCCAGCCCCTCTCTCAGGTCCCCTGTACCATGCTGGACCCCAGGCTCTCTCTCAGGTCCCTGTTCACCCCTGCTCGCCCCCACCCCCTCTCTCAGGTCCACTGTACCCTGTGGACCCCAGCCTGTCCCTCAGGTACGCGTACCCTGCTGGTTGCCAGCCCCTTTCTCAAGTCCTTGTTGAACCCTGCTGGCCCCCAGGCCCTCCCTCAGTTCCCTGTTCACACCTGCTGGCCCCCAGCCACTCCCTCAGGTCCCTGTTCACCCATGCTTGACCCTAGCCCCTCCCTCAGGTCACTGTTCCCTGCTGACCTCCAGCCCCTCCCTCAACTCTCCATTCCCTGTGGCACCAGCCCCTCCACCAGATCCCCGTTACCTGCAGGCCCCAGCTCTTCCCTCAGGTCCCTGTACCCTGCTGGCCCCCAGCCCCTCCCTCTGATCCCCATTCCCTGCAGGCCCCAGCACCTCCCACAGGTCCCCTGTACTCTGCTCTCCCCAGCCCCTACCTCAGGTCCCTGTTCACCCCTGCTGGCCCCCAGGCCCTCCATCTGGTCCCCATACCCTGCTGGCCCAAGCCGCTCTCTCAGATCCCTGTTCCCTGCTGGCCCCTGTCCCTCCCTCAGGTCCCCGTACCCTGGTGGTCCCCAGTCCCTCCTTCAGGTCCATGTTCACCCTTGCTGGCCCCTATCCCCTCTCTCTGGTCCCCGAACCCTGCTGACAACAGCACATCCCTCAGGTCCCTGTTCCATGCTGGCTCCCAGCCCCGCCCTCAGGTTCCTGTTCCCTGCTGGCCCCCGGCCCCTACCTCAGGTCCCCATACCTTGCTGGACCCAGCCCCTCCCTTAGGTCCCGGTTCACCCCTGCTGGCCCCCAGCTTCTCCCTCAGGTCCCCGTACCCTGGTGGCCCTCAAACCCTCCCTCAGGTCCCCCGTTCCCTGCTGTCCCCCAGCCCCTCTCTCATTTCCCCTGTACCCTGCTGGCCCCTAGGACCTCCCTCAGGTCCCTGTTCACACCTGCTTGCACCAAGCCCCTCCCTCAGTTTCCCGTCCCCTGCTGGCCGCGAGCACCTCCCTCAGGTCCCTGTTCACCCCTGCTGGTCCCCAGCCCCTCCCTCAGGTCCGCTGTACCCTGCTGGCCCCCAGCCCCTCCCTCAGGTCCCTGTTCACTCCTGCTGGCCCCCAGCCCCTCCCTCAGGTTCCCGTTCCCTGCTGGCCCCCAGCCCCTCCCTCTGATCCCCTGTACCCTGCTGGCCCTCAGGCCCTCCCTCATGTCCTTGTTCACCCCTGCTTTCCCCCAGCCCCTCCCTCAGGTCCCCCATTCCATGCTGGCCGCTAGCCCCTCCCTCAGGTAACTGCTCACCCCTGCTGGCCCCCAGCCCCTGCCTCAGGTCCCCCGTTCCCTTTTAGCATCCAGCCCTTCCCTCAGGTCCCTGTTCCCTGCTGGCCCCCATTCCCTCCTTCAGGTCCCTGTTCCCTACTGGCCCCCAGTTCCTCCCTCAGGTACCCGTACCCTGTGGCCCCCAGCCCCTCCCTCAGGTCACTGTTCCCTGCTGGCCCCGTGACCTTCGCTTAGGTCCCCGTATCCTGCTGGCCCCCAGCCCCTCCCTCAGGTCCCAGTTCACCTCTGCTGGCCCCCAGCCCATCCCTGAGGTCCCCTGTACCATGCTGGCCCGCAGGCCATCCCTTAGGTCTAGGTTCACCCATGCTGGCCCCCAGCCCCTACGTCAGGTCACCCATTCCCTGCTGACCCCAGAACCTCCCTTAGTTCCCCTGTACCCAGCTCACCCAAGCCCCTTCCTCAGGTCCCTGTTCTCCCCTGCTGGCCCAGCGCCTTTTCAGGTCCCCGTAGCCTGCTGGCCCCCAGGTCCCTGTTATTCTGCTGGCCCCCTGCCCCTCCCTCAGGTCCCCCATTCCTTGCTGGACAACAGCCCTTCCCTCTGGTCCCTGTTCACCCCTGTTGGCCCCCAGCCCCTCACTCCGGTCTCTATTCACCCCTGCTGGCTCCCAGCCCTTCCCTCAGATCCCCTGTACCCTGATGGCCCCCAGGCCCTCCATCAGATCCCTGTTCACCCCTGCTTGCCCCCAGCTACTCCCTTGGTCCCTGTTCACACTTGCTAGCTCCTAGCCCCTCCCTAAGGTCCCCTTTTCCCTGCTGGCTCGCAGCCCCTCCCTCAGGTAACTGCTCACCCCTGCTGGTCCCCAGCCCCTGCTTCAGGTCCCTGTTCACCATTGCTGGCCACCAGCCCCAACCCTGCTGGCCCCCAGCCCCTCCCTCAGGTCCCTGTTCATACCTGCTGGCCCCAGCCCCCCCACCTCAGGTCCCTGTTCTCTGCTGGCCCCAAGCCCCTCCCTCAGGTCCCTGTTCCCAGCTGGCCCCAAGCCCCACCCTCATATCCCTCTTCCCTTGCTGGCCACCAGCTCCTCCCTCAGGTCCCTGTTCCCAGCTGGCCCCAAGCCCCTCCCTCATATCCCTCTTCCCTTGCTGGCCACCAGCCCCTCCCTCATGTCTCCCATTGCCTGCTGGCCCCCAGCCCCTCCCTCAGGTCCCTGTTCCCAGCTGGCCCCAGCCTGTCCCTCAGGTAACTACTCACCCCTGCTAGTCTCCAGCCCCTCACTCAGGTCCCTGTTCACCCCTGTTGGCCTCCAGGCCCTCCCTCAGGTCCCTGTACACCCCTGTGTCCCCAGCCGCTTTCTCAGATCCACATACCCTGCTGGTCGCAGCCCCTTCCTCAGGTTCTTGTTCCGTGCTGGCCCTTAGCCCCTCTCAGGTCCTTGATCCCCTGCTGGCCCCCAGTCCCTCCCTCAGGTACCTGTTCTCCCCTTGTGGCCCCCAGCCCCTATCTCAGGTCCATGTTCCCTGCTGGCCCCCAGCCACTCCCTCATGTCCCTATTCACCCCTGCTTACCCCCCAGGCCCTCCCTCAGGTCCCTGTCACTGCTGGCCCCCAGCCCCTCCCTCAGGTCCACGTTCCTGCTGATCCCCAGGCCCTCACTCAGTTCCCATTCCCTGCTTTCCCACAGCCACTCCCTCAGGTCCACTGTACCCTGCTGGCCCCCAGACCCTCCCTCAGGTTCCTGTTCCCTGCTGGCCCACAGCCCCTCCCTCAGGTCCCTGTTACCTGCTTGCCCCAGCCACTCCTTCAGGTCCCTGTTCCATGCTGGCTCTCAGCCCCGCCCTCATGTACCTGTTCGCTGCTGGCCCCCAGCCCCTCACTCAGGTACCTGTACACCCCTGTGGCCCCCAGCCCCTCCCTCAGGTCCCTGTTCACCCCTGTTGGCCCCCAGCCCCTCCCTCAGGTCCCTATTCACCCCTGTTCGCCCCCAGCCCCTCCTTCAGGTCCTCTGTACCCTGCTGGCCCCCAGCCCTCCCTCAGGTCACAGTACCCTGCTGGCCTCCAGCCCCTACCTCAGGTCCTCTTTCCGTGCTTGCCCCCAGCCCCTCCCTCAAGTACCCTGTACTCTGCTGGCTTCCAGGCCCTCTGTTAGGTCACTGTTTACCCCTTAGGGCCCTAAGCCATGCCCTCATGTCCCTGTTCACCTTTACCTGCCCCCAAACCCTCCCTCAATTTCCCAGTTCCCTGCTGCCCCCAACCCGTCCCTCAGGTCTCCATTCCCTGCTGGCCCCCAGCCGCTCCCTCAGGTCCTCCTTCTCTTTGGCCACGAGACCCTCCCTCAGGGCCCCTGTACCCAGCTGTCCCCAGGCCCTCCTTCAGGTCCATGTTCACCCATGCTGACCCACAGACCATCCTTCCGGTCCGTGTTCACCCCTGCTGGCCCCCAGCCCCGTCCTCAGGTCCCCTTTCCCTGCTGGCCCCCAGGCCCTCCCTCAGGTCCCTGTTCACCCCTGCTGGCCCCCAGCCCCTCCCTCAGGTCCCTGTTTACCCCTGCTGGCCCCCTGCCCCTCCCTATGACCCTGTTCACCACTGCGGGGCCCCAGCCACTCCCTCAGGTCCCTGTTCACCCCTGCTGTCCCCCAGCCCCTCCCTCAGGTTCCCCTTTCCCTGCTGGCCCCCAGCCCCTCCCTGTGTTTTCCGTACCCTTTTAGCCCCAGCCCCTCCCTTAGGTCCCCTGTACTCTGCTGGCCCCCAGCCCCTCCCTCAGGTCCCTGTTCACCTTTGTTGGCCCCCAGCCCCCCCCTCAGGTCCCTGTTCACCTTTGTTGGCCCCCAGCCCCCCCCTCAGGTCCCTGTTCACCTTTGTTGGCCCCCAGCCCCTCCCTCAGGTCCCTGTTCACCTTTGTTGGCCCCCAGCCTCTCCCTCAGGTCCCCGTACCCTGCTGGCCACCAGTCCCTCACTCAGGTCCCTGTTCCCTGCTGGCCCCCTGCCCTTTCCTCAGGTCCCCGTATCCTGCTAGCTCCCACCCCCTCCCTCAGTTCCCTGTACCCTTATGGCGCCCAGCCCCTATCTAAGGTTCCTGTTCCCTGCAGGCTCCCATCCCCTCCCTCAGTTCCCTGTTCACCCCTGCCTGCCCCTCGCCCCTGCCTCACGTCCCCGGTTGCCTTCTGGCCCCCAGCCCCTCCCATAGGTCCCCTTTCCCTGTTGGCCTCCATCCCCTCCTTCGGGCACCCTGTTCCCTTCTGGACCCCAGCCACTCCCTCAGGTACCTGTACCCTGCTGGCCCCCAATCGCTCCCTCAGGTCCCCCGTTCCCTTTTGGCCCCCAGCCCCTCCCTCAGGTACGTCTTCTCTGCTGGTCCCCAGCCCCTCCTTCATGTCCCCGTTCCGTGCTGGCCCCAGCCCCTCCCTGAGGTCCCCATATTCTGCTGGCACCCAGCCCCTCCCTCAGGTCCCTGTTCCCTGATGGCCCCCTGACCTTCGCTCAGGTCCCCGTATCCTGATGGCCCCCAGCCCTTCACTCAGGTCCCTGTTCACCTCTGCTGGCCCCCTGCCCATCCCTCATGTCCCCATTCCCTGATGGTCTCCAGCCCCTCCCTCAGGTCCCCTGTACCATGCTGGCCCTCAGGCCCTCACGTCTCTGTTCACCCCTGCTGGCCCCCAGCCCCTCTTTCAGGTCCCCCATTCCCTGCTGGCTGCAGCCCCTCCCTCAGGTCCCCTGTACCCTGCTCTCCCCCAGCACCTCCCTCAGGACCCTGTTCCCTGCTTGCCCCCAGACCCTCCCTCAGGTTCCTGTTCACCCCTGCTGTTTCCTAGCCCTCCATAAGGTCCCCCTTTACCTGCTGTCCCGCAGCCCCTCTCTCAGGTCCACCTGCTGGCCCCCAGCCACTACCTCAGATCCCTGTTCACCCCTGCTGGCCCCCAGCCCCTGCCTCAGGTCCCCCTTACCCTGCTGGCCCCAGCCCCTCCCTCAGGTCCCCTGTACCCTGCTGGCACCTAGGTCCCTACTTGGTCCCTGTTCACCCCTGCTTGCCCCCATCCCCTCCCTCAGTTCCCCGTACCCTGCTGGCCCCCAGGCCCTCCCTCAGGGCCCTGTTGACCCCTGCTTCCCCCAGCCCCTCCCTCAGTTCCCTGTACCCTGCTGCCCCCCCGGCCATAACTCAGTTCCCCGTTCCCTGCTTTCCCACAGCCCCTCCCTCAGGTCCACTGTACCCTGCTTGTCCCCAGGCCTTCCCTCAGGTCCCTGTTCACCCCTGCTGGCCCCCAGTCCTTCCCTCAGTTCCCCGTAACCTGCTGGCCCCCAACCCCTCCTTCAGGTCCCTGATCCCTGCAGGCCTCAGCCCCTCCCTTAGGTTGCTGTTCACCCCTGCTGGGCCTCAGCCCTTCCCTCAGGTTCCCGTACCTGCTGACCCCCAGGCCCTCCCTCAGGTTCCTGTACCCTACTGGCCCCCAGCCCCTCCCTCAGTTCCCCTGTACCCTGCTGGCCCCCAGCCCCTCCCTCATGTCCCTGTTTACCCCTGTTGGTCCCCAGGCCCTCCCTCAGTTCCCTGTTCACCTCTACTTGCCCCAGCCCCTCCTTCAGGCCCACATACCCTGCTGGCCTCCAGCCCCTCCCTCATGTCCCCGTTCCATGCTGGTCCCCAGCTCCTCCCTATGGTCCCCTGTACCCTGCTGGCCCAAGGCCCTCCCGAAGAACACTGTTCACCCCTGCTGCCCCCAGCCACACACTCAGGACCCTGTTCACCCCTGCTTGCTCTCTGCCCCTTCCTTCTTGTCACTTTTCTCTGCTGGCCCCCATCCCTCACTCAAGTGCACCATTGCGTGCTGGCCCCTAGCCCCTCCCTCAGGTCCTCTATACCCTGCGGGCCCCAGGCCCTCCCTCAGTCCCTGTTCACCCCTGCTGGCCCACAGCCCTCCCTCAGGTCCAATTTCACCCCTGCTGGCCCCCAGCCCCTACCTCAGGTCTCCCGTTCCCTGCTGACCCCAGCCCCTCCCTCAGGTCCCAGTTCACCCCTGATGGCCCCCAGCCCTCCCTCAGGTCCCCGTACCCTGCTGGCCCCCAGGATCTCCCTCAGTACCCTGTTCATCCCTGCTGGCCTCCAACCCCTACATCAGGTCCATGTTCCCTGCTGGCCTCAGCTCCTCCCTCAGGTCACTGTTCCCTGCTGGCCCCAGCCCTTCCCTCAGGTCACGGTACTCTGTTGGCCCCCAGCCCCTCCCTCAGGTCCCTGATCACCCCTGTTGGCCCCCAGCCACTCCCTCAGGTCCCTGTTCACCCCTGCTGTCCCCCAGCCCCTCCCTCAGGTCCCTGTTCACCCCTACTGGCCCCCAGCCCTTCTCTCAGGTCCCTGTACCCTGCTGGCTCCGGCGCCTCCCTCAGGTTCCTGTCCCCTGCTGGCCCCAGCTACTCCCTCAGGTCCCTGTTCACCCGTACTTGCCCCCAGGCCTTCCTAAGTCCCCGTACCCTGCTGGCCCCCAGCCCCTCCCTCTGGTCCCTGTCCCTGCTTGCTCTCATCCCTTCCCTCAGGTCCCTGTTCACCCCTGGTTGCCCCAAGGTCTCACTAGGTCCCTGTACCCTGCTGGCCCCAGCCCCTCCCTCAGTTTCCTGTTCCCTGCTTGCCCCCAGCCCCGCTCTTGTGTCCTTGATCCCCTGCTGGCCCCCTGCCCCTTCTGAGGTCCCTGTATCTGGCTGTCCCCCAGCCCTTCCCTCAGGTCTCCCATTCCCTGCTGGCCTTCAGCCCCTCCCTCAGGTACCTGTTCACCCCTGCTGGCCCCAGCCTGTCCCTCAGGTCCCCGTACTCTGTTGGCCCCCAGCTCCTCCCTCAGGTCCCCGTACCCTGCTGGCCCCCAGCCCCGCATTCAAGTCCCCGTCCCTGCTAGCCACAGTCCCTCCCTCGGGTCCCCATACCCTGCTTGCCCCCAGCCCCTCCCTCAGTTCCCTGTTCATCCCTGCTGTCCCCCAGCCCCTCACCCAGGTCCCCGTTCCCTTCTGGTCCCCAGCCCCTCCCTCAGGTTCCCGTACCCTGCTGGCCCCCAGCCCCTCCCTCAGGTCCCTGTTCCCTGCTGTCCCCCAGCCCCTCCCTCAGGTCCCTGTTCATTCCTGCTGGCCCCCAGCCCCTCCTCAGGGCCCTGTTCACCCCTTTTGGCCCCCAGCCCCTCCCTCAGATCCTCGTTCCCTGCAGGCCCTCAGGCCTTCCCTTAGATACCTGTTCACCTCTGTTGTCCCCCAGGTCCTCCCTCAGGTCCCTGTTCACCCCTCTTAGCCCCCAGCTCCTCCCTCAGGTCCTGTACCCTGCTTGCTCCAGCCCCTCCCACAGGTTCCTGGTCCCTGCTGGCCCCCAGCCCCTTTCTCAGGTCCTTGATTCCCTGCTGGCCCCCAGCCCCTTGTCAGTTCCCTGTATCCTCTTGGTCCAGCCCCTCCCACAGTTACCTGTTCACCCCTCTTGGCCCCACCCCTCCCTCAGGTCCCTGTACATTGCTGGCCCCCAGCCCCTACTTCAGGTCCCCCATTCCCTGCTGGCCCCTAGCCCCTCCCTCAGGTCCCCATAGCTTGCTGGTCCCCAGCCCCTCCCTCAGTTCTCTGTTCACCCCTGTTGGCCCCAGCCCCTCTCTCAGGTCCCTGGTCATCAATGCTGTCCCCCAGCCCCTCCCTCAGGTCCCCTGTATCGTGCTGTTCCCCAGCCCCTACTTCTGATCCCCGTTCCCTGCTGGCCCCCAGCCCTGCCCTCAAGACCCTGTTCACCCCTGCTGGCCCCCAGTCACTCCCTCAGGTCCCCCATTCCCTGCTGGCCCCCAGCCCCTCCCTCTTGTCCCGGTACCCTGCTGGCCCCGAGTCCCTCCCTCATGTTCCTGTGCACCCCCCTGGTCCCCAGCCCCTCCCTCATGTCCCTGTACCCTGCTGGCCCAGGCCCCTCCCTCAGGTTCCTGTTCCCTGCTGGCCCTAGCCCCTCCCTCAGGTCCCCATTCCCTGCTGGCCCCCAGCCCCTCCCTCAGGTCCCCGTTCCGTGCTGGCCCCAGCCCCTCCCTCAGGTGCCCTGTACCCTCCTTGTCCCTCAGTTCTCTGGTCACCCCTCCTGGCCCCCAGCTCCTCCCTCAGGTCCCTGTTCCCCCCTGCTGGCCCCCAGCCCCTCTCTCAGGTTCCAGTACCCTGTTGGTCCCGGCCCCTCCCTCAGCTTCCTGTTCCCTGCTGGCCCCCAGCCCCTTTCTCAGGTCCTTGATCCCCTGTTGGCCCCCAGCCCCTTCTCAAATCCCTGTACCCTGCTGGCTCCCAGCCCTTCCCTCAGGTCCCTGTTCACCCCTGATGGCCCCAGCCCCACACTTAGATGTCTGTTCCCTGCTGGCTCCCAGCTCCTCTCTCAGTTCCCTGTGCTGCTGGCTTGAGTTCCTAGGGGCCACCCCTCCAGGAAGGGTCTGGCCCGCTTTATGGGCTCACTTGTTCACGTCTGTCGCATCTACAGCAATCTCCCTTTTGACGAACTCAGTCAGCTGGTTGGGGACCTCTGTTAAGTCTACAGGAACCATTCACCTGTGTTCTGTCATGTGACTTGGATCATGTTCACACTCAGGTTGTCTTGGTGTTGTTTTGGGGTTGCTTGGGGTCTTGGCTTGTTTCACAGTTCTGTCTCCCCAGCAGCTGCTGAGTTACAACTGACAAGGAGGTGGGCTGGGTGGAGAAGTCATGGTCTTGGGGGCACAGGTGATCCACACTCTGGGCCTGTTGCCAATGACCCCACCCTTCTTCCTACATTGAGAGCCTGTGGGCCCTTGGGGTGCTGTGTGCTGTAAGGGACCACACCAGGTCCAGCTGTAGCTTTGTGAGGTGGCCTTGGGGTGCCAGCGGGAGTGCAGCCTGCAGAGGGTGGAGGAGGCACCCTGTGTGTAGCATCAGGACAGTGGCGATACCTTGCTTTGTGTGGTTTCAGAGAAAGCAGGGCACACCAAGCTGTGAACTTCCCACCTCACAATGTGCATGGCGGCCACCGCCTTTGTGGGAAGAAAATCATCAGCGGGCTGATCTGAAACCCCATGAAGTTCAAAACTACCTGCTAACCCCAGTGCTCTTTTGCGTGTGTGTGTCTAGATGTCCAGTGGGTTCAAGGGGACGTGTGTGAAGTCCAGCTGATGGTGTACAACCCCATGCTGTTTGAGCTTCAAGTGCAGAACATAGTATGTACCACTAGGGGCCTCTGTGACCAAGAACTCCAGCGTGTCACTGAAATGCGTCTTTGCTTAGTGTTAGAGGCACTAATTCTTTCACACATGTCTGCTTTGCCCAAGATGGTAAGCGTTTGGGGAGTGAAGTCCGTATTTTGTCATTACCGTGTCTCATGCTTGCTGCCGAGTAGACGTCTGAGGCACAGAGCAACCCTGGGCTTGTACACGCACTGAGCTTTGCCCATTGGCTGTGAGATTGGAAGTCAGCACTTCGGAGTTCACAGGAGCTTACTGGAGATTGTTGTGCTGCTGTGAGGTGACACAGGGATCGAGGCGCAGGGGGAGCTGTAGAGAGGGGTGCTGTGTTATGGCACCATGTAGGGTGTGGAAGATTTACGCCCTGGGTCCATGCTTACTTGGGGGACTTGTGCCACCTTCAGACTACCAGGGTATCCGTTCCCAAGGTCCTCTGTGCTGCAACCAGTATCATAACCGGTGTTCCAGGTGAGAACCAGGCTCTTCCTGCTGGTGTCTCGCTGAGGGCCATGCCCTGTGCCAGGTACAGGGTGCGTGGCACCCAGGGGATACGAGGGCCCATAGGCCTCATCCCTGGTAGGAACACAATGAGCTGTGTCGGGGATGCATGGCGCCTGCCTGGGAGAGATGCCCCTGCTGGCTGGGCCAGACTGCTGGGTGGAGCCACAGTTTTCCATGAGCCAGGACTGTTGGGCAGCTCTGCTGCGTGTGGCTGCTCCCTGAGCCTGTGTTAAGCCTGCAGTCCTGAGACTGACTGAGGACCGGTGTTCCCCCAACTGTTGCACAAGGGTGCACTGGCCTCAGGACATGACTGTGCAGACATGCCTCTGCTGTGGCCGTCTGGCTCTTGGAATCCAAGGGGGGAATTTACCCCAAAGTAGTTAAAGTGTCAGATGATTACTGCTGTTTCTTATACTTTTTTTTTTCATTTTAAAAAGTAGCATTTTTACCTGGTTTAAAAGTAATAAATTATGTGTTTTAATAAATCAGGAAGGGTAGAGACTTAGACAAGAGAAAAGCACCACTTGGATATAGCCGGCATACCATGGTGCTTTGTCGAAAGCTGACTCATGGAACACTTCAGACGTGCACACGCCACCCACATTTCAGGCAGGCAGCAGTGGCCACACTGCCCTGGCTGTTCTAAAAAGACAGAGAGGCCAGTGTGTCTGTTAGAGATGAAAGGCATGTGATCAGCTTCTCTGAGTGCACCCTGCCCACTGCACCCCCTCCACATGCACACATGCAGATCACTTCACGCCTGTGCCTCACATGTGGGCGGCAGGCGTGCTCACTGCCCCGAGTGTCTTTGCTGCCGGCGTTTCCTGTGCACAGAGCTAGAGACAGTGTATGTGCATTCCACACACCCAGCTGTCTACACCACACGCACATCTGTGCATGCAGTTTTCATACATCCTGAACTCACACCGAGGCCCGGCATCTTGCCTTCCTGCGTTCCATGTTTGTGCCCTTCCTCCCAGCATACCCACTCACATGCCTTGTCCTGCCACAGATAAAAGAGGTTTGTTTTAAAATATTATTTATTTATTTATTTGTTTGAAAGTTGAGTCACAGAGTCCATTTGCTGGTTCACTCCCCAGGTGTCTGCCCAAGCCAGGGCTGAGCCAGGCTTGAAGACAGGAGTTCTGTCTGGATCTCCCATATGGGTGGCAGAGGCCCAAATACTTGGGCCATCTTCTGCTGTATTCTCAGGCACACTGGCAGGCAGCTGGATCGGAAGTGGAGCCGCCAGGATGCAAACCAGCAGCAATATGAATTGCTGGTGTTGCAGGCAGCAGATTTACCTGCTACACTCCAATGCTGGCCCTGGATCTGAGAGTTTGAGGGCTTCCTTGACTGCATACTGCAGAAAATGGACCCCCCACAAATAGGGCAGGACTCTCTGTGTTTGAGTTCTTTAATTTATCTCAGCAGGGTTCTGTAACTGTGACGAAATCTTGCACGTTATTCGTTAGATTTACTCCAAGATAGTTGGAATTTTTGGTGTCTTGTTCATTTTTTTAAACATTTTATTTTCCTATAGTTGACTGGTGATTGTTGTCATCTTTTAGATTGTGGGAGACCAGGAGGAAGCTTCTGGATCCTGGCTTTGGCCTGGCCCAGCCCCGGCCATTGCAGCCATTA
Organism: Oryctolagus cuniculus; assembly: GCF_964237555.1. Taxonomy (NCBI): domain Eukaryota; kingdom Metazoa; phylum Chordata; class Mammalia; order Lagomorpha; family Leporidae; genus Oryctolagus; species Oryctolagus cuniculus. Next base: position 3,899,419 of record NC_091450.1, on the reverse strand, counting down.
GTGGAGTAAAACAGTAGATCTCTCTGTCTCTGTTTCCCTCTTGCTTTCAAATAAAAAATAAGTGTTTCAAAAAAAGATAAATAAAAATTTTCCTTCGTGTTCATATTCCCATTTGGTACAAGAAAGCAAACCAAACATCAGAAACATGGTGGAGAGGAACAAAATCAAGGGCAGCGGCTGTTGATCTGACTGCCCCGTGCATCACGTGTGCATGGTCTCGCAGTTCTCTGTGGGTTCTAAGAAGCCACAGCCTTCCACTGCCTTGTTCTGGGTTGCCATGTGTGCTGTGCAGACTCGTCCTGCTCACGTTGCTCTGTGCCTTGCTGCAGGGGCTGCTGACCAGCAGAGTGGAATTCGAGTCGCGCCCCGCAGCGCTCTCCCTTCCGGCCGAGTCTGGTCTGTACCTGGTGACGCTCGTAGGGTTCCCACAGACAACTGGAACGATCACCGTGAACGGTAAGGGCTTTTCTGATTGCTGCTGTTGAGGGGCTGCCACACTGCTGTTCCGTACACCAGGGTCCAGAGCCTCTCACCCATCTCATTAGTCCTCGTCCATCAAGGGATGGGGAAAGACTGCCTTTCCTTGGGATGTGGTGCAAGTTGGTGGGTGTGATTGGCACCTGCCATGCTCCTGCTGCGGTGGGCGGGGCCCTCCCTTTGCTCTGTCTGCCTCCTCCTCCAGACCGTCTTCCAATGGCTTGCTTCCTACCTCTGCACCCTGACCTCTCCTGTTGCCACGATGTCCCATGTGCTCTCAGGAAGCTCCTGTCTTCTGCTGGATCTCTTGGGAGAGTTGGCTGTGCACGCTGAGTCCCTTCTGCCACCGGTGCCATGGTCCTGCACCCCTCCGCATCTCGAGTTTAACCGTTATCCCTTCACCAGAACACGTCTGTGGCGTCACTAGTGGCGTTTTTCTGCCTAAACCTGGGAACAGTTGTTTGGTTTGCTTGGAGCTTTAGTGCTCATTTGCCACCCTGCATGTGTGGCGAGCTGTGTCCTCCAGCCTCGGTGACACCACACCCTCCAGATTTTCCGCTGTCTCTTTGGCCCTTCTTCCTCAGTCTTGCTGGTCTTGTGCAGGTGTCCCGGTGCAGCCCAGCCCTCTGACAGGTGCTCCTCGCTCTGTGTTTCTTATCCTCCTCTCTGTCCTCTGTAAGTCACTTGTGGTGAGGGTGTCCCCAGCCCCACAGCATTTTTCTGCCTCACAGCCCTGCAGATTGCTAACCACCCCTGGGGTCAGGTGCCCTTCCCTGACCTGTGCCCCAGCACTTCCCAGCTATCCGCCTGGTGTCCGGTGGGTGGGACATGCGTGTTCGACATGTCCAACCCAAGTGTACTGCCTCCCCTCCCCAAAGCGGTCTCTCCTCTGAGACCCCTCTCTCTCCTCTGAAGGCATCATGGTCAACCAGTGGGAGTCACTTTCCCTCGTCATCAGGCCCAGTTCCCCAGCCCTATGTGGTCCATCTCTGTGCTCCTCTGCCGAGCCTTCCTGTTGGGGTACACATTGTTCCTCTACCTTTGCTGTATTGCAAGTGCCCTATACTTTTCCACTTCCTCCACTACGTGTGCAGGCTTAGTGGTCCCTGAGCTGTGCATCTCTGTGCAGAGCAGTTGGCATTGTTCTTTGGTGTGTCTTGTGCACGGAGCTAGATGGGCTGACTCTGTACTGCTGGGCACAGTAATGTGTGGACCCCAAGTCTTTGTCATCAGACTATTATGTGATAGCAATTTTCAGCAATGGTAAGGAAAGGCCTGATTCTAATTAGGGATTATAAAATAGTGGTTGCTCAGCAGGCGAAACATATATCAGGCTCCTATTGAAAGAGAAATGCGAGAGACCCTGGTTCCAGATGTGGGTTTGTGGGGAGAATAGTGTTTTGCCCATTGCAGGGGTGTTTTGACAAGCCCACCCTCTGAGGGAGGGTGAGCTGGAGTGGTGTTGAGAGAGCAGCTTCCAGCCAGCAGGAGCCACAGGAGGACCGAGGAGGCTGCTGGGGCCCCAGGAGCCCTTGAAAGCCATGCTGGCTTCTCCACTGAGCACACCCCAGGCTCACACGAGTGTAGGCAGGTTGTCACCTGAGCCTCGAGCCATTGGGTATGGTTTCATTTTGTTGCACAGTAAATGCTGTTGACAATAATTAGCTAAATTTCAAAAGCCATTCTACAGCTTTGCTTAAATAGTTTCAAGTGCTTATCTCACCAGTGGAAAATTTGCTCATCTTAAACGGCAGTGCTCACACACACACAGCCAGTTCGCCCTGTCACGAAGCCGCTGCAGTAATAATGATTGGCCCTTGAACTTTTGTCTTTCAACAGTAGGTTCTGAAGCATTTTTCAAATACTCATTAAATTGCATTATATCCCGGGAAGGAATATTAACTGCCATCCTCACTGTGGAGATGGATAAATCTGAAAAGCAAATGAGTCCCGGGCTGAGATGCTGACTACGGGTTGTGCAGAGATTGATGGCTTATAGGAGCTTCTCCATTTGGGCCCAGTCAGCCTGGTGGGATGGGAGTACAGGAGCTGTTGTAACCCCCACCACAAAGGAGGAGCCCGAGGGATGTTGAAGCTGTGGGCAGGGACTGGCAGGTGACAGAGCCAGCACCGAGACCCAGGTCTTCTGCAGGGTTGCCCTTGCTGGTTGGGGACTTCAGCAGTGGACACGAAGATGGACGTGGGGCACAGAGCTTTGCTGGGAGTTGTGACGTCTCTGTTTTCCTGTGTCCCAGGTTACCACACCACCGTCTTTGGTGTTGTCAGTGACTGCCTGCTGGACCACCTCCTGGGAATAAAGACCAGTGGCTCTACCATGGAAGTCATCCCTGCTTTGCTAAGACTGCAGATCAGCACCACCCTGCCCAGGTACATGGTGAGTGCAGGTGTCCAGCTGCGGGCAGGAAGCAGCCCTGTGGAGCCTTCTCTCGTGAGCCACACAGGCTCTGCATGTGTCCAGAATTTGCAGGCCCAGAATCTGCAGGAGGCGGCCTTGAGAGTCTGCAGTAGTTCATACGTTTTGCCCAGAGCAAATTAGAGCAGTCAAGATCTCCCATACTAAGGCTAGGACCAAATGTGAAACTATTCTTCAAAAACAGTCAGGATCTTAGGTCATCTAAGAAAATCACTCTTCTCTTTGACAGAATTATTTTATTTTATTTTTAAAGAAATATTTATTTATTTTGAAAGAGTCACAAAGAGAGGGAGAGACACACAGAGTGAGTGAGAGCGCTTTCATCCTCTGGTTCACTCTCCAGATGGCCGCAATGGGGAGCGTTGGGTCATGTCGAAGCCAGAAACCACGAACTTCATTTGGGTCTCCCATGTGGGTGTGGGGATCCAACCACATGGGCTGCTTTTCACAGGCCATGAGCCAGGAGCTTGATTGGAGTAGAGCAGACAGAACCCAAACTGGCACCCATATGGGATTGTTTTATTTTGGTTCTAGATTTTCAGCATCACGGGGAAGCATAAAGGAGAAAGGGAAGTAGGTATTGGGAGGCCTGGAGCCAGTCACCGTAAATGCTTGGAGGTGCTTCCTGCCACATTAGAAAACACTTGTCTGAACACGGAATCATAGATGAGTTTTTGTGAAATCACATTAATAAGCTTTTCCTCACACTTTCATAGAGTCTTTAAAAACTCATTTTTAGTTGCTTTAAAAAAGGACACCCTGAGGATATCTCAGGATTGCATAACCACTCTTTCCTTGCTGTTGGATTTAGGGCGTTCTCATTGTTGCCCTCAGGGGTAACACTTCTTGGACCTCGTTTGGCTGTTTTATCAGATGTGTCTGGGATTTTCTGAAAGGTTTTAAGCTCGTTTGTGTGTCTGATGCATGTTTGTTGCCTGCTATGCAGCGGGCCGGGTGCCAGAGCTGAAATCGTGGGCCCAGGATTCTGGGGCTTGGTGCTCAAGGAGGCTGTGTTCAGTGGGAGAGAGGGAGAAGGCAGAACCAGCATGGGCACTGCCCTCAGGATCCCACTGGGGGCCGTGAGGAGCTGGGAGCAGGAGTTAGCCACATGCAGTGGGCAGCTGGGAGCATTTGTCAGAGGTGGAGAAAGCATCGGATGATTGGGGAATGCAATGAAATGCAGGAAACATGAATTCTAAAGCAGATCCCAGACCTGACTGTGAGAGCTCAGAGCACCAGCCTTTGAAAAGAAAGCTGGTGAGAGTTTTCACGACCTTGGATTAGCCAAAGAGTTCTTTTTTTTTTTACTTCTATTTAATGAATATAAATTTCCAAAGTACGGCTTATGGATTACAATGGCTTCCCCCCCCATAACATCCCTCCCACCCGCAACCCTCCCCTTTCCCATTCCCTCTCCCCTTCCATTCACATGAGGATTCATTTTCAATTCTCTTTATATACAGAAGATCAGTTTAGCATACATTAAGTAAAGATTTCAACAGTTTGCTCCCACACAGAAACATAAAGTGAAAAATAATAGATGAAATAATATATAATAATATATTATTTCATCTATTATATAATATAATACATTATATAATATATTATATATATTATATAATATAATATATATAATATAATATATTGTATAATATATTATATATTATAATATACAATATAATATAATAAATAATAGATGAAATCAGATCAGACCTATTGTCATGTTTAATCCCAGTGAGAGTCAAGTTGGGAATTGCTAATTTCTTCTTTTTTTTTTTTAACAGAAGATCAGTTTAGTATACATTAAGTAAAAATTTCAACAGTTTACACCACCATAGAAACACAAAGTGAAATATACTGTTTGAGTACTCGTTATAGCATTAAGCCTCAATGTAGAGCACATTAAGGACAGAGATCCTACATGAGGAATAAGTGCACAGTGACTCCTGTTGTTGACTTTACCAATTGACACTCCTGTTTATGGCATCAGTAATCTCCCTATGCACCAGTCATGAGTTTCCAAGGCTATGGAAGCCCCTTGAGTTCTCCGACTCTTGTCTTGTTTAGACAAGGTCATAGTCAAAGTGGAGGTTCTCTCCTCCCTTCAGAGAAAGGTACCTCCTTCTTTGAAGACCTGTTCTTTCCACTGGGATCTCACTCACAGAGACTTTCATTTAGTTTTTTGTTTTTGTTTTTTTTTTTTTTTGCCTGAGTGTCTTGGCTTTCCATGCCTGAAATACTCTCATGGGCTTTTCAGCCAGATCCGAATGCCTTTAGGGCTGATTCTGAGGCCAGAGTGCTGTTTAGGACATCCGCCATTCTATGAGTCTGCTGAGTATCTCGCTTCCCATGTTGGATCACTCTCCCGTTTATTTATTCTATCAGTTAGTATTAGCAGGTACTAGACTTGTTTATGTGCTCCCTTTGACTCTTAGTCCTTTCATTATGATCAATTGTGAACTGAAATTGATCACTTGGACTAGTGAGATGGCATTGGTACATGCCACCTTGATGGGATTAAATTGGAGTCCCCTGGTATGTTTCTAACTCTACCATTTGGGGCAAGTCAGCTTGAGCATGTCCCAAATTGTACATCTCTTCCCTCTCTTATTCCCACTCTTATGTTTAACAGGGATCACATTTCAGTTAAATTTCAACATTTAAGAATAACTGTGTATTAATTACAGAATGAAACCAGTCATATTAAGTAGAACAGACAAAAAAAAACTACTAAGAGGGATAATGTATTAAGTTGTTCATTAACAGTCAGGGCTATGCTGATCCAGTCACCGTTTCTCATAGTGTCAATTTCACTTCAACAGGTTTCCTTTTTGGTGTTCAGTCAGTTGTCACCGATCAGGGCGAACATATGGTATTTGTCCCTTTGGGACTGGCTTATTTCACTCAGCATGATGTGTTCCAGATTCCTCCATTTTGTTGCAAATGACTGGATTTCATTGTTTCTTACTGCGGTATAGTATTCTAAAGAGTACATATCCCATAATTTCTTTATCCAGTCTACCGTTGATGGGCATTTAGGTTGGTTCCAGGTCTTGGCTATTGTGAATTGTGCTGCAATAAACATTAGGGTGCAGACCGCTTTTTTGTTTGCCAATTTAAATTCCTTTGGGTAAATTCTAAGGAGTGGGATGGCTGGGTCGAACGGTAGGGTTATATTCAGGTTTCTGAGGAATCTCCAGACAGACTTCCATAGTGGCTTGACCAGTTTGCATTCTCACCAGCAGTGGGTTAGTGTCCCTTTTTCCCCACATCCTCAACACCATCTGTTGTTGGTAGATTTCTGTATGTGAGCCGTTCTAACCGGGGTGAGGTGAAACCTGATTGTGGTTTTGATTTGCATTTCCCTGATTGCTAGTGACCTTGAACATTTCTTCATGTGCCTGTTGGCCATTTGGATTTCCTCTTTTGAAAAATGTCTATTGAAGTCCTTGGCCCATCTCTTAAGTGGGTTTTTGGTTTTGTTTTTGTGGAGTTTCTTGATCTCTTTGTAGATTCTGGTTATTAACCCTTTATCTGTTGCATAGTTTGCAAATATTTTTTCCCATTCTGTCGGTTGTCTCCTCACTCTCCTGACTGTTTCTTTTGCAGTACAGAAACTTCTCAATTTGAGGCAATCCCAATAGTTGATTTTGGCTTTGATTGCCTGTGCCTCCCGGGTCTTTTCCAGAAATTCTTTGCCTGTGCCAATATCCTGAAGGGTTTCTCCAATGTTCTCTAATAACTTGATGGTGTCAGGTCTTAGATTTAGGTCTTTAATCCATGTTGACTGGATTTTTGTGTAAGGTGTAAGGTAGGTGTCTTGCTTCATGCTTCTGCACGTGGAAATCCAGTTTTCCCAACACCATTTATTGAATAGACTGTCCTTGCTCCAGGAATTGGTTTTAGATCCTTGATCAAATATAAGTTGGCTGTAGATGTTTGGGTTGACTTCTGGTGTTTCTGTTTTGATTACAACTGCCCTGTAGTATGTCCTGAAATCTGGTATTGTGATGCCTCTGGCTTTGTTTTTGTTGTACAAGATTGCTTTAGCTATTCGAGGTCTCTTGTGCCTCCATATAAATTTCAGCACCATTTTTTCCAGATCTGAGAAGAAGGTCTTCGGTATCTTGATTGGTATTGCATTGAATCTGTAAATTGCTTTTGGGAGAATGGACATTTTGATGATATTGATTCTTCCAGTCCATGAGCATGGAAGATTTTTCCATTTCTTGGTATCCTCTTCTATTTCTTTCTTTAAGGTTTTGTAATTTTCATCGTAGAGATCTTTAACGTCCTTGGTTAAGTTTATTCCAAGGTATTTGATTGTTTTTGTAGCTATTGTGAATGGGATTGATCTTAGAAGTTCTTCCTCAGCCATGTCTGTGTATGCATGTATCCACATACATGTCTGTGTATGCAAAGGCTGTTGATTTTTGTGCATTGATTTTATACTCTGCTACTTTGCCAAAATCTTCTATGAGTTCCAATAGTCTCTTTGTAGAGTTCTTTGGGTCCCCTAAATAAAGAATCATATCATCTGCAAAGAGGGAGAGTTTGAGTTCTTCCTTCCCAATTTGTATCCCTTTAATTTCTTTTGCTTGCCTAATACCTCTGGCTAGAACTTCCAGAACTATATTGAATAGCAGTGGTGAGAGTGGGCATCCCTGTCTGGTACCAGATCTCAGTGGAAATGCTTCCAACTTTTCCCCATTCAAAAGGATGTTGGCTGTGGGTTTTTCATAGATTGCTTTGATTGTATTGAGGAATGTTCCTTCCAAACCCAGTTTGCTTAGAGTTTTCATCATGAACGGGTGTTGTATTTTATCAAATGCTTTCTCGGCATCTATTGAGATAATCATATGGTTTTTCTTCTGCAGTTAGTTAATGTGGTGTATCACATTGATTGTTTTGCGCACATTAAACCATCCCTGCATATCAGGGATAAATCCCACTTGGTCTGGGTGGATGATTGTCGCTCCCCCTCTTCGTGGAGGAACGACACAGGACCCTGCGCTGTTCTTTCGTCTGCTCGGCCCTCCCCGGGTTTGCTGCTGGTTCTTCCCGGGTTGGCTACTATCCCTTCCACCTCCGTGGAAGGGCAGTTCCCCCTGGCCACATTCCCCACTTCCGCAGGGGAGCGGCACACCACCGGCCGGCTCTCTCGGGGGCTGCACAGGTGTTCCCCTTAGGTGTTCCCCTTAGATGTTCCCGGTGCATGCCGTCTCTCTCCTCCTTTATAGTCCTCCTCCGCCAATCCCAACTCGGCTGCCCACACGCCGAGTACGCTGCTCTCCTCCAATCAGGAGCAAGTCCTACAGTTTATTGGCTGAACTAAAGGCAGCTGCGTAGAAGCTGTTTTCTCCTCTCCCAGCGCCATATTGTGGGAGAGCAGATGCATAGAATAAGTCTTAATTCCAGTAACTTAGTCTAGTCCGGATTGCTCCCCACAGATGATCTTTCAGATGTGTTTTTGCATTCTATTGCCGAGAATTTTATTGAGGATTTTTGCATCTGTGTTCATCAGGGATATTGGTCTGTAATTCTCTTTCAATGCTGCATCTTTTTCCGGCTTAGGAATTAAGGTGATGCTGGCTTCATAGAAAGAATTTGGGAGGATTCCCTCTTTTTCGATTGTTCTGAATAGTTTGAGAAGAATTGGAGTCAGTTCTTCTTTAAATGTCTGGTAGAATTCAGCAGTGAATCCATCTGGTCCTGGGCTTTTCTTTGTTGGGAGGGCCTTTATTATTGTTTCAATTTCTGTCTCAGTTATGGGTCTGTTTAGGTTTTCGATGTCTTCCTGGTTCAATTTAGGTAGGTTGCATGTGTCCAGGAATCTATCCATTTCTGATAGGTTTCCCTGTTTGCTGGCATACAAGTCCTTGTAGTAATTTCTGATGATTCTTTTTATTTCTGTGGTGTCTGTTGTTACGTTTCCTTTGTCATCTCTGATTTTATTGATTTGGGTCTTTTCTCTTCTTTTTTTAGTTAGTTGGGCCAATGGGGTGTCAATTTTGTTTATTTTTTCAAAAAACCAGCTCCTCGTTTGGCTGATTTTTTGTAATGTTTTTTTTTTTTTTTGATTCAATCCTGTTGATTTCTTCTCTGATTTTACTTATTTCTCTTCTCCTACTAGATTTGGGTCTAGTTTGCTGTAGGTTTTCTAGATCCTTGAGGTGAATTGAAAGCTCATCTCTTTGGTGCCTTTCCAATTTCTTGATGTAGGCACCTATTGATATAAACTTTCCTCTTAACACTGCTTTTGCTGCGTCCCATAAGTTTTGGTATGTTGTGCTGTTATCCTCATTTACTTCCAGAAAATTTTTGATTTCTCTTTTGATTTCTTCTATGACCCATTGTTCATTCAGGAGCATGTTGTTCAATCTCCATGTGTTTGTGTATGCTCTAGGGATTCCTGAGTTGCTAATTTCCAACTTCATTCCTTTATGGTCTGAGAAGCTGCATGGTATGATTCTAATTCTTTTGAATTTGCTGAGACTTGCTTTATGGCCTAGTATGTGGTCAATCCTAGAGAAGGTTCCATGTACTGCTGAGAAGAATGTAAAATCTTTAGCTGTAGGATTGAAAGTTCTGTATATATCTGTTAGATCCATTTGGGCTATAGTGTCGTTTAAATCTACTGTATCCTTGTTGATATTCTGTCCTGTTGATCTGTCTATTTCTGAGAGTGGAGTATTGAAGTCCCCCAGTACTATTGTATTGGGGTCTAAGTCTCCCTTTAAGTTCGTTAACAAATCTTTTAGATAAACTGGTGCCCTGTAGTTAGGTGCATATACATTGATAATTGTTATATCTTCTTGTTGTATCGATCCCTTAATCATTATATAGTGACCCTCTTTGTCACTCTTAACAGTTTTTGTGGTAAAGTTTATGTTGTCCGATATTAAGATGGCTACGCCCGCTCTTTTTTCCATTTCTGTTGGCATGGAATATCTTTTTCCAGCCTTTCACTTTCAGTCTGTATGCATCTTTGTTGGAAAGATGCGTTTCTTGTAAGCAGCAAATAGATGGGTTTTGTTCCTTAACCCAGTCAGCCAATCGGTGTCTTTTAACTGGACAGTTCAGGCCATTAACGTTCAATGTGACTAATGATAAGTGGTAACTTTGCCCTGCCATTTGCCAAAGATAAGTTCTAATATATGCTTTGAATTCCCTGTGATCTTTTGCTGTGAGGTTTCCTTCCTTTACCTTCTTTCATATTGATGACCGTGTTTCTGTGTTTCTGTGTGTAACACATCTTTAAGCATCTTTTGCAGGGCTGGACGAGTGGCAACAAATTCTTTCAATTTCTGTTTGCTATGAAAAGTCTTTATTTCACCTTCATTCACAAATGATAGCTTTGCAGGATATAATATTCTGGGCTGGCAGTTGTTCTCTCTTAGTACCTGGGCTATATCTCGCCATTCCCTCCTAGCCTGTAGTGTTTCTGATGAGAAGTCAGCTGTGAGTCTGATTGGAGATCCTCTGAGAGTAATTTGACGTTTCTCTCTTGCACATTTTAGGATCTTTTCTTTATGTTTCACTGTGGAGAGTTTAATTACAACGTGTCATGGTGAGGATCTCTTTTGGTCGTGTTTATCAGGGGTTCTGTGAGCTTCCTGTACTAGGATTTCTCTGTCCTTCTCCAAACCTGGGAAATTTTCTGCTAATATCTCACTAAAAAGGCCTTCTAATCCTTTCTCCCTCTCCATGCCTTCAGGTACTCCTAGAACTCGAATGTTGGGTTTTTTAATAGTATCCTGAATATTCCTGACAATATGTTTTAGATTTCTAATTTCCTCTTCTTTTCTTTGGTCGGACTGTATCCTTTCCTGTTCTCTATCTTCTAAGTCCGATATTCTCTCTTCTGCTTCACCCATTCTGTTTGTAAGGCTCTCTATTGTGTTTTTCATTTGATCTATTGAATTCTTCACTTCATTATGATTTCTCGTCACTATCACAGTTTCCTGTTGTACTAGTTGTTTTGTTTCATTTTGATTCCTCCTTAATATTTCATTTTCACGAGAGAGATTTTCTATCTTGTCCATTAAGGATTTCTGTAGTTCAAGAATTTGTTTTTGAGAACTTCTTAATGTTCTTATCAATTTTTTGAGATCTGCTTCTTGCATTTCTTCTATCTCATCATCTTCATAATCTTGAATTGGGGTGTCTTTTTCATTTGGGGGCTTCATGGTGACTTCCTTGTTTTTGTTGCCTCGGTTTTTGCGTTTGTTATTTGGCATATTGGAGATATTTGGTTTCTTCACTGTGGTGCTTTTTCTTGTTATACTATGACTCTAGATTAAGTGGACTATCTGTTTTTGATGGAGCCCTAGAGGTTTGAGATGGGTGTGGCCTGAGAGCTCTGTTTGGTGTGCCAAAGGTGACACTCCCAGGTTAGGCGTGATAGATCTCTCTCTCTCTCTTTTTTTGATTCAAAAGGGAAGTAATTCCGCACAGCTGAACGAAGTTGGAGGTAGTTAGCAGGCAAATGATATACCCACAGGAGCCAGAGATCAGAAGCTCTTTCCCAAGGACCACACAGGGAATCTGTTCTGCCCTCAGAGTGGGCTCAAATTCTCCTTCAGTCTCCCACTGGTTGTCAAAATTACGGAATTGTTGCGTCTCTGGAGAGTACTCACGTGAATTCTGTGAGTTCTCTCCCCCACTGTCTCTTTTTTCACAGTCTCAGTTCAGTAGCATCACAAATTTACTAGGTCCTAATCTCCTGTTAATTCGCCCCGCCCAGAGTCAGGTTTTTCTGCTAGGCTCAGGGCCGGTGCAGACCTGAGGTCGCTCTGCTTATGACGTATGTCCAAGATGGCGCCTGCTCTTTGTCTTGCTCGCCCTTGAGAGGTGAGCGGAGAGAGAGAAACCCGTGTCCATACCAGTCACCTTTTTTTTTTTCTCTCTCTCTCTCTCTTCCAGTTAGCCTGGTGAACTTCCCCCCCCGCCGGGGGTCATTCCCTCTAGTCTCCTCTCTCCGCTTGCCTGCCGGTGTCTCGGGCTATTGAGGTTCGGCTCACCTCGCGTTCCAGCACTGGTGTGTTGAGTCTGCCGCTGGTGTCCCGAACTGTGAGCTCCCACGCTCTCCACGCAGGTCCACTGTGAATCACGCGTTCCGGAAGAGTTTCTTCTGCTGTTTCCTCCCCTACTCTTCCTTGAACCTGCAGTATCTCCACTTTTATTAAACTGTCTCTCCCTGGACTATCAGTGTGCGCCCTTCCTATTCCGCCATCTTGCCCGGAATTAGCCAAAGAGTTCTTTGACATGTCACCAAAAGCAAGATCCACAAAAGAAAACACTGATAAATTGGGCTTCATCAAAATTAAAAATGGCTGTGCTTCCAGAAACACCATTAAGAAAATGAACCTGACAACTCACAGGCTGGAAGGAAATATTTGCACATCATGTCTCTGGTAAGGAGCTGCTACTTAACACCCAAACTCAGTTCTAAGAAAGCAAACAACTCAATTAGAAAGGTTGACAGAAGAATGGGCTAGCTCTCTCCCCATGAAAGACTTCCCAGGAGCTAACGAGCAATCTGAAAAGGTGTGTGGCATCATCAGTCTTTCTGGAGCTGGTACCGTGTGAGGTTCCTGCTCACACCTGCCAGGGTGGCTGTCGTCAGAAGACAGGCGGTAGCCATGTTTGGTGCTGGAAAAGCTTGCGCCCTAGCCATGTGGGTGCCATCTCCAAGGCACCCTGTCCTTTTCTACAAATGTTGAACGTAAATTGACCATGTGACTCAGAAATTGGGTGTCTACCCAAGACAGAGGAAAGCACACAGTGACTCAGAAACTTGTATATGAATGCTCACAGCTGCATTTTTTGTAATAGTCCAGAAAGCAGGCAGAACTTGGATGCCCATTGCCTGGCAAATGGCTGAACAAAATGTGACACATTTGTACCTGGGCTGCCGCTGAGCAAGACAGGCAAGCAGGGCCCTGACATAGGAACCAAATATGGCCCATTTACACCTGGGGTGCAGCTGAGCAGTAGAGATGCACTGACACATGCTCCTGACACATGCTCCAGCAGGGGCATCGAAGGCCAGGATGGCTGCCTTTTATCTGTTACTGAAAAAATGGTATAAGACATATTTTTCAAAAGGCCTCCTATTTCTCTGGGCTGGCAAAAGCAAAAAGCCCTCTGGACAGGTGAGGAGAGTGCTGTAGCAGAAAATTCTAAAAATACAAAACCATTTGAAATTACACATGATCCCATGACTCAAAGGAAACTGATATTAGTGTACAGATATATTTTCTTTTATTTTTCTACTTGAGTACTTTGATGCATTTGAAATCACATTGTACATTCAGTGTGGCATCCTGTTTTTTTTTTCCCATGGAACTTGTTTTGATCTGTTCTAATTATAAACTGAATTATAAACCCAACGCCGTGACTTGGCCCACGCTTTTGTCACTATTGTCTGCTCCCCCATGCCAGGTCCTGTTGTGGCTGGAGGGGCAAACTCTGGTGACAGCTAGTGCTAGAGTGCGCCTGCTGACTGATGGGCCAAGGTCCCACACTCTGCAGGGCTATCAAATGCTCACGTGGCCCTGGGGAGGGACTACTCACTTAGGACAAGGAGAGAGGGGTTTTTGAGGCACAGGAGGAATCACTAAGACTGGCCAAGTGCTGTTCTAGACCGGGTTGTGTTCTCAGCACGTAACTTGCATCACCTCGTTGACCTGGCATGACAGCCCATCTTACAGATGGCTAAACTGACAGACACAGAAGTTTGGTGGCTCACTTAGGACATGCAGCCAGGGCTGGTAGGTGAGACCAGGTGCCCTGTCCTGAAGCAGGTGCTCCTAACCCTCACGGTGCCTGCCTCTCCAGGCAGGTGCTGGGTCTCTGTACTGGGGGTGGGTGCATTCCACTGATTGATTAGTTGGTAGGAGGAGAAGTCTCTTGGATATAGTGTCCTACTTGTCGGGGCGCGGAAGGGTTGTGTGTATGTGTGTGTGTGTAGGGGGAGACAAGGCCCACAGGAATGCAGACCGTGAGTGGGGCTGTGAAGGACAGGTGGGACGCCACTGTGGAGACAGTGGGTCTGGCCCTCTCCACAGAGGCAGCAGGCTGTGCTGGTGGAGGAGAGCTGGCAGCATGTGGGGCTGGAGTGCCCTCCTGAGGTGCCTCAGTGTGTGTGTGTGTGTGCTCCTCCTGCTGCAGGTGCGCTCGCTTAGGGCCTGCCTGTGCTTACTGCCCACCCCCGGCTGTGTGAACCGGGCAGCTGACACAGTGGCTGCTGTTTACAGACTGTGCTCTTAGAAACAGCTTGGAGAGGATGTTGGGAGGTGCGGTTTTGCAAGGCTTGGTGACTTGTCTGACATGGGCTGTGCTTAGGAAGGGGGTGGCTGCTGGTGTGGCTCATGCACAGGCCATGGAGGCAGTCAGCTTGCATTTCCTGTGTTCTTGGGGCCTTGGAACTGGCCCCAGCAAGCAGGGCCCACTTGGCTTTCTGTCACCTGGCATCTCTTACCCGTTCCATTCCTGAATGAATTGACTGAGCTAAAAAACAAAAAAGTGGAGTTCATTAAAATCCACGTAACATGTCTGTAGACTTCCTGGGTCGCTGGAGGGTCTCGGTCCCATCCGTGGTGCGAGAGGAATGGCATAACTTCTGACTCGAGCTGGTACAGCACCCAGAGTAGGTGTCCCAGGGTAGTTTGGACCTCACTCAGGGCTGCGGTGCAGACTGGAGAGTAGGAACACACACAAGGCTTCAGCGATCTTTGTGTGCCCACCAAGGATAGCTACTGTGAACATCTGAAGTCCCCACGTGCTGCAGCTACACAGGAGGCAGACCACAAAGCCAGTTTGTTAAAGCAGTTTTGAGCGTGACATCTGTTAAGCTTTGCCACATACCAAGATCATGCTGGACACAGCACAAGTCCAGAATCTTCCTCCTACTAACCATCCCTGGCTTCTCCTCCTCCCCTCAAGTCTCTCTGGGAAGGTTGCCTCATGCTACAGACCTGGATGCTGGGCTCTGCAGTGCACTGCCCAGGAGCCATGACCGACCCACCCTTCATGTGACCGATGTGTCTGTGTCATTCTGCTGGCTGGCCAAACACTGGACCTCACTGCTCAGGGCTGTGCAGCATCTGTGCTTTCCCCTGTGAGCAGGAGGGCAGTGGGGCTGGGAGCTTCTCAGTGGAGCAGAGTTGGAAGGGGACCTTGTGGTGCAGCCATTGGAGGTTGTCAGTTTTCCCAGGTGTGCTGGCTGCAGAGAATACTGGGCCTTGGTTGGCTGTCTGACACCTCACTCCCAGTTGCTAATGAAGGAGGGATGGCCGCTTCCCAGGTCACACTGGGTGTCCCTTGTGTCTCTTCCTGTCCTTCTAGAGGATGCCATGCTGTCAGTGATGATGACCCCCCATTCCCTGCAGAGGTCACCGTGTGCAGCCTCTGCACCAGCCCCCGATGCAGTGGCCATAGCCCCTATGCTGTCTGTGGACAAACGTTGTCTCCGAGGATTTACCATTCTGCAGTGTGCTCCAGGCCCCAGGCCGCTTCCTCTCAGGCCCTGCCTGAGGCTTAGCTCTTAGCTTTGTGTTTCTGATTCCGATTTCTTTCTCTGAAGCATTGTCCCAGTTTGGTCTCTCTGAATCTGTTGTGAATTTTCTATGCTGTTGGGTGGATTTCCACTTGAATCTTTTTCCTCCTTCCAGTTTCTTAAGATGTACATTGCTGTTTGAGTGTTTTCAGGTAAAATTGGGGTCATGGATCCGATGTCTGTTTTCTGTGTAGCAATACAGTTTCCCATGTGAAATTAGTCCTGCCAACATGGAAAACTGTATGGATGTACCCACTACTGGTAACATATTGAAGGAAACAAAGTCATTGTGTAAACAGAGAGGATTTCACAGGCTTATGCTTACTGCAGTAGGATGCACAGTAGGCAGGCTATGCAGTCTGTATATGCATGTTATGGTGTCCATAGCCCATAATGTCTTTATTCAGTCTTCAGGTGATGGGCATGTTGGCTGATTGCATATCTTTTCTATTGTGAAGTGAGCTGTAGTAAATATGGGGGCAGAGATAACTCTTTTTTTTCATATGCTGATTTCATTTCCCTTGGGTATATGCCTTGTGTGGAATGGCTGTCTCATATGGTAGGTCTGTATTCAAATTTCTGACTTATCTCCATACTGTCTTCCACAGTGGTGATACCAGTTTACATTCCGACCAGCAGTGGATGAGGGTGCCTCTTCCCACACATCCTCAAGGCCGTTGTAGTATCGATTTGCATTTCCCTGATGGCTAGTGATCCTGAGCATTTCTGCATGTGTTTATTGGCCGTTGAGATTTCCTTTCTTGAAATATTTGGCATGTTTAAGTTCCTTGGCCAATTATTGTGTGGGTTGTTTGTTTTGCTGTTGTTGAGTTTCTTGAAAGTTTCTGGCAGTTGATTCTTTATCAGTTGCACGCTTTGCAACTGTTAGTTTGCCTCTTCACTTTGCTGAGTGTCTCTTTGGCAGTGCAGAAGCTGCTCAATTTGTTGTTGTTGTGTTTTGTGTGTGTGTGTCCTCTTCTATTTCATTCTTTAATCTTTTGTGATTCCCATATATTGAACATCCTTGTTTAAATCTATTCCAAGCTATTTTATTTTCTTTGTAGCTATGTGAATGGGATTGGTCTTTGAAGTCCTTTGTCAGCCATGACATTGTCTGTGTATACAAATAGGCTGCTGATGTTCTCTCCTGCCACTTTACCACACTCTGCTCTGAGTTTCGATAGTCTCTTAGTGGAGTCTTTTGTCCCCACATGTACACATTCCTTCCAGGGAGATGAGCCATTACACTCCACAGCATTTCAGGACCAGGATTGTCTAATGATTTAACCCTTTACTTACAAATCACCGGCAACAAGTCATCCTTTGTAGGCTTGGGAAGATGTCACCTCTCACTCTTGCTTAAATAGTCCCAGATTCAGAAAAGTCTACTGATTAAGCTTTCCAACAAATGTCCTGTCATCCAAGTGTGCGAGGGTGTGCACCCATGCAGACATGCAAACACATGCACATATGTAGCCACAGCTACACACACTCCTGGATGTCTTTTTTCTTCTACAAGAGTGCTTGCTGACTCCATGCCAGCATAATTGAAGATTCATGCAGGTTTTGATTGGGCCGAGCTTCTTGGGCTGCGTCTTTCCCACGGGTGCTGGAGCTCAGCTCGAGTGCAGGGAGAAGCCGGCAAGCACAGGCAGAGCTGAGCGGTCCCTGCATCATCTTCCAGTGCTACTTGGTGTTAAGATGCTGACACCACTTTTTTCAGGGGGAGAATGAGTGACGTGTGCCCCACAGTTGACTTCTGTTTCTTCTTTTTCCTCTGGCCGCACATCCCTCTGTGGGATTTTGAGAAGGTGCTTTCTTCATTCTGTCTGGTAGCACAGAAACAAACAGGAAGGGCCTCTTGCAAGGCAGGGCCTGGTCTAAATCTGGTGCTCACAGCTGTGTCTTAGCCATAAAGGCTTTGGTTGTTTGGCATCAGATGGTCCCTGAGTGTGCGCTGCCTGTGACTTACACATATCATTTAAGGCACAGAGTTTCCTACAACAGAAGCAGAGTGTTCGGTGTCTGTCTGAGTGTCCTCATGCTGGCCTCCCAGGGTTCTGTGTGTGAGACCTGGAGTGTCACTGACATTCTGGCCTTGTGCCGGGGTGGATCGTAAAACAGGCAGCAGTTTCCATACCTCTTCTCGTGCACTGCTCCTTTTGCACCTGTGTGGGGGATGGCCCAGCCCCTTACACTCCTCTGATTCCTCAGGGTTTGCTTTCCCTCTCCTGGATGTTGCTGTTGCTGGGTTGTCTGCTAGTGACCAGCTGCCTGACTTGGCTTGAGCCATTTGACTGCTGGTGGCTTAATGTGCTCCCTGGATAATCACCAGGATCTAGTCTTCCTCTCATGCAGTAATTCCAGAATGAGTAATTCCCCAGAGTGTCTGAAGAGTGACTGCTGTGTCACCACCCCTGTGAGTGGGGGCAAGAGCTGAGGTTTGCTGCCCTGGTCTGCTGGTGCCTGGGAGACATCAGAGGTATTCAGGTCGGATCATTCGATCGATCGTTCAATAAATGTATCTATCTACCTCTATCATCTATCTATCTGACAAAGAATTGTATTTATTTACTTTAAAGACCGAGTTACAAAGAGAGGGGGAAAGACAAAGAAAGAGATCTTCCATCTTCTGGTTCACTCCCCAAATGGCACGTGGTGCAGGGTCCCAAGCAAGTAGGCCATATTCTCCTGCTTTCCCAGGAGCCTTGGCAGGGAGCTGGATTGGCAGAGGAGCAGCCAGGACTTGAACTGGTAGCCATATGGGATGCCTGCACTGCAGGCACCAGCTTTACCCACTACGCCACAGGGCCGGCACCTTGAACTCTTTTTTTTTTTAAATATTTATTTTATTTTATTTATTTGAAAGGCAGAGTGAGAGAGTGAGAGAGACTGAGAGAGAGAGCGAAATATTTCATCTGCTGGTTCACTCTCCAGATGGTCACGACGGCCAGAACTGAACCAAACTGAAGCCAGGAGCCAGCTGCTTCTTCTGGGTCACCCACATGGGTGGCAAGGACCCAAACACTTGCGCCATCCTTTGCTGCTTTGCCATGCAATCAGCAGGGAGCTGAATCAGAAGTGGAACAACTGGGACTCGAATGGGTGCCTATATGAGATACTGACGTCGCTGGTGGAGGCTTAGCCTGCCCTGCCAAAGTGCCCTCCCCCACCTTTCTTGAACATTTTAAAATCATTTTCCTCTGCTCAGTTTCTTAGCCTACACTCAGAGGCTCCCTGCCCACATTTCTCCCTCTGTTCTCCCCTGGTGCCCACTGTGCTTCAGGGACTGTGAACTGTGTCCTCATGGGGCTGAGGATGTGGTGCCGAAGCTGTAGAGGGGCAGGTGCAGCATGTCCTGTCCAAGCAGAGGGACAGGGCGGGCTGTCCAGGGAGGTGTTAGGTGCTCCACTCCCCTTCCCCGCCATTACTATCTCTGCCTGTCCAGGTGTCTGTCCTTTGCCATCAGCTGTTCATCTTTTGCTGGGTGAGCCCACAGTGAGTGCCTCCCACTGCTGGTGATGCCTGTGCCCTGGAGACTGC
The DNA here is from genome assembly GCF_964237555.1 of Oryctolagus cuniculus. Classification (NCBI taxonomy): domain Eukaryota; kingdom Metazoa; phylum Chordata; class Mammalia; order Lagomorpha; family Leporidae; genus Oryctolagus; species Oryctolagus cuniculus. The sequence goes on along the minus strand of NC_091450.1, from coordinate 3,880,403 downwards.
AGGATAAGTCGGACCCACCTCTGTGCCACTAGGCTCCAGGCCTCTGCACTCACTGCTTGCTGGGCTCCACTCATTCCTGGCTGACCTCTGTGCATGTCCAGTTCTGTCCTCTCCGCAGCCCAGGCCATGTGTCCCCTCCCGAATGCTTAGCTTCCCCATCCAGCGGAATTCCACCTCTCCAGCCTCACACGGTCTGCTTGTCCTCTGTTGCAGAGATGCTCACCTCACTTGGCAACAGTTGAATGTATGTGCACCACGTTTACATGCCAGTCCCCACCAGGCATGTGCTTAGTACATAATCACTGCTGGGGGGCTCCTGGTGCGGTGTAGGAGTCAGACCCGCTCATCTAATGGAATGGAGCTCTTGTTATACATCCTGTGTTTTCCTGCTCCACACCACTTGCCACAGTGAGTGGATTTCTGGGTGTGTCTCCTAGAAGGACCTGGAAACTCCTGAGTGACTAAGAGCCTTCCAGCCTGTGGGCCTACTGTGTGCCAGATGGCAGTGGCTTTCATACCAGGGTCATGATGGAGAAGTTTGATCTTAAGAGAAAGTGGAAGGCCTTTAGGCGCAACACTGTGGGCTTGCTAAGTTCCGTTGGTTGGGAGTACAGATGGGACCTAAATGAGCAGGCAAGAAGGGCAGGAGAACACAGGATGCCTGGCCCTGCAGCTCGGAGACCACTGGATGGCAGATTCCCAGGCGGTTATCCCGGGTTCTCGGTGCACAACACTCAAGAAAAGAATTATAATTGGAAGAATGGCACCGTTTCACAGGCTTGCAGTCAGGGTTGGACCGCAGAGTGCTGGATGCTGTGTGGTCTTGGTGCCCTCCTGATGATGGGATGGGGAGCAGAGCCCATGCAGAAGTCAGGGAGAAAATATATGCACCGATCTTAGTAGGTACCTGCTCAGGGGAGCACGCACAGACACCAGCTGCCTGGCTCTTGGTGTTTTGGTGACAGCACTTAGCACTGAGCCCACGTTTGCCGCCTGTTCCTCCCCTTCCTTTGGGGTTGTGGTTGGCCGATGCCTCCTGCAGGTCTGCTACAGTCAGGGTTGATGTTCCTCACACCTCCCTTCTCCGTCACACACACCGCCTCTCGGTCCCCCTGCCCCTAGGGCTCAGTGGCCTCAGCCCCAGAGTTCATCTCTCTAGTGAAGCACTTTTGAGGAAGGAAAAGCCCTCTGGACAGGCGAGGAGAGTGCTGTAGCTGGTTGTAACATGTAGCCCTCTGCCCCACTAGTTATGGATTTCTGATAGGCTAGATGGGCAGCCGCCAAGTCTGGGACCCAGCAGTTCAAGCCACTGGGCAATGAGTATTTCTTTAGTTCTGGGCCCCCAGATGTGGGCAGTGAATTCAGCAGGCAGTTACTGTCCCCATTCTCTATGATGCAGTGGTGGTGATATTTACACATTACTCAGATTAACAGGAGCCTCATCTCCATCTGGTCTATGTTGGGGGCTTCCGCTGTGCAGTCAGACCTGTCCCCTGAACCCTCTCGAGGGCAGGGGTCACGTCTTCCTGGTGTCCTTGTCTTCAGAACCTTGCCTCCTGCCTGCCATGAGGCTCCTCGGTGGCTGTGCAATGAATGCTCCTTGCACGAGTGAAATGGGCAGTGTGGAATGCGAGAAGCAAACCTCACTGGGGCCTGGGCTTTCTCATCCATCATCCCATCCGTTTATGGGTGCCGCGTTGCTGTGCTAAGACTTTGCATCACTTCGTGTTAGCATCATGCCGACTCCATTACCACCTGCTCTGCGGACAGGGCATCTTGGCTCACAGAGGACTCACAGCCCTCCCTGTCCTGAGAGCTGCTGAAGGGCAAAGCTGGGCATTACACTCAGGTCGGCGCATTTGAGAGCTGCCATACTTCAGTGTTCCGTGTTGTTTTCTGCATTCCCTCTGTGAAGTTCCCTTGTACACATCCTCCAATTTGGAGTTCACTCTGGCTCTGTTCAGGGCCTCAGCTAGGCAGGAGGAGGCCATTGCCATGCAGATTCCTGGTTCCACGACTTCCCAGCTGCTTGACTTTGGGCAAATTGCTGGAACTCTCTGTGCTGGAATCAGTTTTTTTTTTTTTTTTTTTACAAGCAGAGTTAGAGAGAGAGAGAGACAGAGAGAAATGTCTTCCTTTTTCCATTGGTTCACTCCCCAAGTGGCCGCTATGGCAGGCTCATTGTGCCAACCGAAAGCAGGAGCCAGGTGCTTCCTCCTGATCTCTAATGTGGGTGCAGGGCCCAAGGACCTGGGTGATCCTCCACTGCAGTCCCGGGTCACAGCAGAGAGCTGGACTGGAAGAGGAGCAACTGGGACAGCATCCTGCACCCCAACCGGGACTAGAACCCACTGTGCCGGCGCTGCAGGCGGAGGAACAGCCTAGTCAGGCATGGCGCCAAGCTTTAATCATCTCTTTTATGACTTGGGATGGAGCATCTCTGTTGGGAAGCTGCTCACTAAACAGTTGCTCCAATTCCTGCCCTGCTTTCCTGGGGCTGTTCCTGCTGAATGGTCCCTCCGGATGGTCCCTGCCTTGTCAAGTGAGTGCCGTAGTGGTGTGGAGAGGCAGAGCTCACCTAATTAGTGTGGGCGGGCTAGTTTTTCCTTAGCCTGTTCAAACTCTTTGTAGGCATCTGATCGCCTGCCCATGGGCATGGCTGCCACAGAGTTAATCTGCTGCCCCAGGGATGTTTAATCAGCTGGCTTAGACGAGCCTGGGACTTGGGGATACACAGTCCCTGTGATTTGCTGCTCCTGTCATCCACAGTGTGGGGCACCATGAGGGCATTGGCTCAGCACCCACCTCTCACTGTTGGGTGGGCCACAGGCCTTGGTGTGGTTGGTCTTGCAAGTGGATGTGCAGGCTGGACCCACAGGCTTCTCCCTGCATGAAACCAGGTTAGGGGGACAGGGGCCTAGATTTAAAGAGCTGTTAGTGCAGGTTTATACAAATATGTGTGTGTGTGTATGAGTGTGTGTATGCAGGTTCAAGGGGACTTCCCAAAAGTCATGGAAGAACAGAACTAAAAGTAATTTATTTTGGTGCCAAACATTTTTGAAATCCATGCATGCTTTATTCATAATATACATTTCTCATCAATGCTTTGAAGGTTCCTCATATGCAAGAATTTCAATTTTTTTAGCATCAAAATAAACTTACCATTTAATTCTATTTTCTGTGAACTTGTATCCTTGTGTGTATTTCTTTATAAAAGCATGGTAAGACTCATTGCAGAAAATTCAAAAAATACAAAACCATTTGAAATTACCCATGATCCCATGACTCAAAGCAAACTGATATTAGTGTACAGATATATTTTCTTTTATGTTTCTACTTGAGTACTATTATGCATTTGAAATTACATTGTACATTCAGGGTGGCATCCTGTTTTTTTTTTTTTTTCCCGTGAAGCTTGTTTCCATCTCTTCTAATTATAAACAGAATGCCGGGACTTGGCCCACGCTTTTGTCACTATTGTCTGCTCCCCCGTGCCGGGGCCTGTTCATGGCTGGAGGAGCAGAACTCTGGTGGCAGCTAGTGCTAGAGTACGCCTGCTGACTGATGGGCTGGGGGCTCCCACTTTACAGGGCTATCAAATGCTCACGTGGCCCTGGGGAGTGACTACTCACTTAGGACAAGGAGGGAGGGGTTTTTGAGGCACAGGAGGAATCACTAAGACTGGCCAAGTGCTGTTCTAGACCGGGTTGTGTTCTAAGCACTTGGATTCCATTACCTCATTGACCTGGCATGACAGCCCATCTTACAGATGGCTAAACTGACAGACACAGAAGTTTGGTGGCTCACTTAGGACATGCAGCCAGGGCTGGTAGGTGAGACCAGGTGCCCTGTCCTGAAGCAGGTGCTCTTAACCCTCATGGTGCCTGCCTCTCCAGGCAGGTGCTGGGTCTCAGTGCTGGGGGCTGTTACCTTCCATTGATTGATTGATTGGTAGAGAATGAGTCCCTTGGATATAGTGTCCTACTTGTCAGGGCATGGAAGGGTTTTGTGTATGTGTGTGTGTGGGGGCAGGGCACACAGGAACGCAACGCATGATTGGGGCTGTGGAGAAACCATTTTGCATAGTGCTCCAGGCCCAAGGCCACTTCCTTGCCGGCCCTGCCTTAGGCTCAGCTCTTAGCTGTGTGTTTCTGATTCTAGATTCCTTTCTCTGAAGTGGTGTCCCTGCTTAACGCGGGTCTGTTTCCCTCACAGCAGTACAATACAGAAAATGTTCATGGTGGGGAAACTTAGCTTCACTTGCCAGTGCCACAGGCCTTCATTTCGTCCGTAGGTCCCATGGCTCCCCAGGAGGGATGGTGGCCTGGCGGGGGCCTGTGGCCGAGCGTGACGCATTCTCCCTCCTCTTTGTGCTTCATGGCCTCTTCTGATTCAGGACTTTTGCTGGGACCTTTTTCTCTCTGACATCTTGAATGTTTCTCGTCTTTGTTTTTGAGCGTGTGCCAGAATTTCCAGCCAGTTTTGTGTCAGTCTCATTGTGCCTCTGCTCTGCCATCACCATCACCATCACTATTGTTGTTATCATTGCAGAGAAACTGTACGGCGACTTCCTGAGCTGGAAGCTGGAAGAAACCCTCACCCAGTTTCCCCTGCAGCCTGGGCAGGTGGTTACCATCAAGGTCACCATGAAAGCGAGCCTGGACTTCTGCCATGAGTGTCTCCTGCAGGACATGAGTGATGGTAAGCAGCTCCCTCGTTTCTGAGAGCTCACCTGCTCCCAGGTGTGCATTGTAGTCAGCTCACTGAGGTGCCTGCCACTGGCCATGTGACTCACCCATCCGAGACCTCACCCCGGCACTTTGTTAGCAGTGTAGCTTACTGCAGGCACATTATAGAGACAATTTCTCAATTCCCACTCTTGACTGTCTTGTCCTGATTTGCTAGGTGGTCTGGTCGTCCTAAGGGAGTGGAATGCTGTGATTTTTACCCCCAAGTGTACCCGCTGTGTCGTTGGGATACACAGTGGTGATGATGGAGTTCTCCTATCTGGTGATGCCAGTAAGGAGATGGAGCCGGGGGCAATGGGAATTGTATCTTCTGCAGCAACAAGCCAGGCTGCGTGGGGACGTGAGTTCACGGGTTAGCTGTGTCAGGTTGTCACATGCTCTTCTGGAGGCCTTGGGGGTGTGTTAATCAGCTCAGGCTGCTGTAAAAAACCCTACACCTGGCCTGGCCCAACCACAGGCACTGATTCTCTGACGGTTCTCAGTATTGCAACTCCGACCCAGGTGCTAGCATGGTTGGGTTCCTGGTGAGGGCGGCCATCTTCTTGCTGTGTTCTCATGGGGTGCATACAGATCAGCTCTCTGCTATTTCTTTCCCTGCCCTTTTTTGTGTTTTAAGATTTATTTATTTACTTGAAGGGCAGTTACGGGTGTAGGGTGAGGGAGACACACACGGGGACGCGTGCTTGCACACGCACACACACACAAAACACAGAGAAGGAGAGAAGAAAGATCTTCCATCTGCTGGTGCACTCCCCAAATAACCACAAGGGCTGGGACTGTGTGTGCAGAAGTCAGGAACCTGGAACACCATCTAGGTTTCCAGTGTGTGTGTCAGGGGCCCAAGCATGGGCCATCTCCTGCTCCTTTTCCATGCATGTTAGTAGAGAACTGGATCAGAAGTGGAGTAGCCAATACTTGAACCGGTGTTCACATGGGGTGCTGGGGACACAGGCAGTGACTTAGCCCCTGTGCTGTAACACCAGTCCCAGTAAGAACATTTCAATTCTGTCTTTTAAGGACTTTGGAGTCCTCATATACAGTACGTGACTTTCGTCTCCTTGAACATGCTTTAAATGACAGACCCTCCTGTGGGTGTTTTGGGTCCGGGTATTCCTGGGTGTGCTGCAGCTGCCATTCCTTGTCCGTTCACCTGCCAAGGGGCATTCATGCGTTTCCATTGTCTTGGATGTGATGAGCAATTCTGTAGTGGACATGTGAGTGCAGACATGGCTGTGCCATATACATGTATGTATTCGTGTATATACCACATACACACATTACACTCACATGTACATATCGCATACATGTACACAAACACATCACACATATACATGTCACATACATATTTCACGCAATACATGCATGTAAATATACATATTACATGCACATGTATAGAAATCCGGACGTGAGCTGGTGGGGTCATGGGAGAGGTTGAGTTGTTTTTAGCTTTTTGGGACCCTCCATGATTGTTTTCAACATGCTGTACTGACTTACGTTCCCTTGAGAAGTGTGCTAGACCCCTCTTTCTGCACCTGTGGCTTGGGTCTTTTGGTAACAGCCAGTCTGGTGGAGTGACATGCCATCTTATATGGTTTTATTTTTGTGTATCTATTTTTTTGACAGGCAGAGTGGACAGTGAGAGAGAGAGAGAGAGACAGAGAGAAAGGTCTTCCTTTTGCCATTGGTTCACCTTCCAATGGTCGCCGCAACCAGCACGCTGCGGCCAGCGCACCACGCTGATCCAAAGGCAGGAGCCAGGTGCTTCTCCTGGTCTCCCATGCAGGTGCAGGGCCCAAGCACTTGGGCCATCCTCCACTGCACTCCCGGGCCACAGCAGAGAGATGGCCTGGAAGAGGGACAACTGGGACAGAATCTGGCACCCCTACTGGGACTAGAACCCGGTGTGCTGGCGCCGCAAGGCGGAGGATTAGCCTATTGAGCCACGGCGCCGGCCTTGTTTATCTATTTTGAAGATTTAAATGTTTATTTGAAAGTTGAAGTTGGAAGAGAGAGGGAGGGACAGAGATAGGGCTCTTTCATCTGCTGGTTTGCTCCTCCACTGCTTTTCCTAGGTCATTAGCATAAGCTGGATTGGAAGTGAAGCGAGTGGGACAAAAACCAGTGCCCATGTAGGATGTCAGTGGCTGTCAGTCTGCCTCTCTCAGAAGCATTTATCTGTGGAGCACATGTGGACCCCATTTGCTCCCTGGCAAGGACTCATACGGCTCACAGGCTTCTGGAATGAGGTGTTGCAGTTTGCAGCAGAGAACAGGCTGCTGCATGCCTCAGGGGCACGGGGGAGTCCATGGTGCCGTGTAGGAGGCTGTGCTGGGCTCTGTCTTCCTGTGATTCCTGTTGACTCTCCCAGCAACAAGTGTAGCAGAGAGCAGGCTGCTGGATGCTGCAGGGGCATGGGGGGAGTCCATGGTGTTGGGCGATGTAATGTGCCCTCTCCTACCAACAAGTACAGCAGAGAGCAGGCTGCTGGATGCTGTGGAGGCATGGGGGAGTCCATGGTGCTGGGCGTCGTTAGGTGCCCTCTCCCATCAACTCTGTAAGGTAGATACTGGTATTTCAATCCCTGCTTGGTAGAAAGAATTGGAAAGACTATATTGCTTAAAGATAGAAGAGAAAGAACAATCCAGTGCTACGCACTGTCCTTTTTTTAAAGATATATTTTATTTATTTGAAAGCCAGAGTTACAGAGAGAGCTAGAGACAGAGAGAGAGATCTTCCATCCACTGGTTCACTCATAGATGGCCGCAATGGTCGGAGATGTGTTGATCTGAAGCCAGGAGTTTCTTCCTGGTCTCCCAGGTAGGTACAGGGGCCCAAGGACTTGGGCCATCCTCCATTGCTTTCCTAGGCCATAGCAGAGAGCTAGATTGGAAGAGGAGCAGCCGGGACTACAACTGGCACCCATATGGGATGCCGGCACTTCAGGACAGGGCTTTAACCTGCTTTTCCACAGCGCTGTCCCACGCTGTCCTTAATCATATAAGTTCTTGGAAAAATAGAATGAAAACAAACTTATTTTGGTGCAGAAAAATGGAAATTCATGAATAGATGTTTTTCATAAAATTCATTTTCCATGAACTTCCTGAAGACTCCTTGTACTCTGGATTAACAGAAAAGGTTAAAGATATTTTAGGAACGATTGGAGAAATTTAATGTATGCTGTACTCGACCTGATGTTCCTGTATAATCACAACTATACTGAGTGTGATTATGGAAGTGAAATTATATCAGAATGTTTTGTTCTTAGGAAACACATGCAGGTTAGTTATGGGTAAAAGAGCATCATGTCTGCATTTGTTTGATATAGTTCAGGAGACAAAAAGACAGTGAATATGAAGTAAAGTGAATGTTGAATTATTCCAAAATAGTAATTGTAGATAAAGAGTTGATGGATGGCTATGTGTACTCTTTTCTATGCAATTTAGAAACTTTTTTTCGTTTTGTTTCAGGGGAGGAGGGAGATAGGGAGGGAAGGAGGGAGGGAGGGAGAGAGAGAGAGGAGAGAAGTCTTCCATCTGCTGGTCCATTACCCAATTGGCTGCCATGGGCGGAGCTGAGAGTGTCTGATGCCAGGAGCCAGGATCCTCGCTGGGATATCCTCCTGGGTGAGAGGTACAAGAACTTGGGGCGTCTTCTGCTGCCTTCGCAGACCACAGCAGAGAGCTGCGTCGGAAGTGGAGCAGCCGTACTCGAACCGGCGCCCATATGGGAAGCCGGCATTTCGGGCGGTGGCTTTACCTGCTACCTCAGAGTGCCGACCCTCCCGGAAGCCGTTCACCATGGGCTCCAGCTGTCTGCTAACCTGCCTGGGAAAGCAGAGGGAGACAGTCCAAGATTTAGGCCCCTGAACCCAGAATGGAGTGCTGGCTAAAGTCCCTGGCTTCTGCTTCAGCCCCTGGCTTCTGTCCAGTCCCGGCCTTTGTAGCCACCTCGGGGGTGAACCCCCAGATGGAAGACCACTCAAAGAGAGAGAGAGAGAGAGAGAGAGAGAGAGCTGGCGAAGTCCCCTGCACTGCTTCTCTCCCCAAGTGGCTGCAACGAGCGGCCAGCACTGGGCCAGGCAGAAGCCAGGAGGCAGGAGGCAGGAGGCAGGAGGCAGGAGGCAGGAGGCAGGAGGCAGGAGGCAGGAGCTCCATTGAGGACTCCCACGAGGCAGGGAGGTGGGGTCCAGAGAACGTGGGCCATCAATATCTGCGTCCCTGGTTACAGCCTGGAGAGGCAGGACTGGAAGCGGCCTTGGGGCTTCGGACACTGGATGCCACAGTGTGCAGGTGCGTCCTGGGGTGCCATGGTGATGGCCGGTGGGGAGTGCGCCTGCGCTTGGCGCGGTGACCCGGAAGTGCATCCGCACGCACACTGGGCGCGACTGCCAGGCAGTGCTCTGCTGGGAGTCAGCGTCGCGTCCTCTCCTGCCCCAGAGTCTGTGCAAGCCGTGAGGGGAGGAGCCGTCCTCGACGCTGCTGGCCGAGCCTGAGGGAGACCCAGCGTCCCCAGGGTCAGGCTAGGATCAGAGGCTGCGTGTCTGAAACTGCCGCGCTGGTTCCCAGGCGCATTGCTCTTCATTGGCCCCTTCCGGAAGCAACGGCCTTCGCGGACCTCTGACCCGGAAGCAGCCCGGGCCGCCGTTGGAGGTGAGTGACGCGCGGCTGTGGCGGTTACCCGCTGGGCGTCTTGGCTGTCCGCGTGCCTGTTGCTCTTGCGTCCTGAAGGCACGGATGGAGTCGCGGTCGTGCTGTGCGGACGGTCTGGAAGGGTCCCCAGGGTGCGAGCAGCTGTGCGAGAGCAGAGGTGGCTCGGTCTCCTCCCGGAACGGCCCCGCGTTCCCGTCTGTTTGCTTTTTGAGGGCCCAGCCGCCCTGCTCTAGACGTCAGAGACTGTTGATGGGAGGAAGGAGACAGAAAGCGCGTGTCTGTTTCCTGGTCTAGGAGGCCGGTTTCGGGTTTCTCGCGTTGTTTGTGATGTTAGCGCTCTGTGGGCTTTTCATGAAAGAACCTTGTCAGGCTGAGGTGTAAGTTCCGTTCCTGATGTGATGATTTGTGTTTTAGTATCGCAGATGTCATGGACGTTTTTGTTAACTAGGTTTTCTGTGTATGTCAGGATACTTTGTGGGCTTTCCTCATGTGTATTCTGTTCTGGGATCATTGCTTTTGTAGGGTAGCCACCTTTGCATTTCCGGAGTAACTGTCAGTTGCGCACAGTGTGCTAAGCTTTGGTTGTGCTTCTGGATGTCGTCTGGTAATATTTTGTTGAGGCATGTGACACATTCGTGACGGGTATGTGTGTGCCATTTTCCTTATGATGTGCTTGTATTGGATGTTGGGATAAGGTTGGCCTGATGGAATGAAATGGAAGGCTTTTCCTCTTTATCACTTGGTGGAAGGGTTTGCGAATCACGGATTTTAATTATCTTTTCCATGGGCGTTCTCACCTGTGGATCCCTCTGGAGGTGGACTTTTCTTCATGTCTGTTTGGTTTGTTTGATTTGGGTTCCCTGCTACTACAGTCTCTTTGCAAATCATAAATGTATTCAGAGTTTCTTGTTTCACTGTATTTAGTTTTAGTGGTTTTTGTCTTTCTGAGAATCAACTCACTCTATCTGGGTTGACCAAATCCTTGGGCCGTGGTTTTTCCCCTTGGGCCGTGGTTTTTCCATAGTGTTTTTGGATTATTTTTTTGGCAAGGTTGGTAGCGATGTCCTCTCTGTCATTTCTGTTGTCAAGTCTCTTGAGTCTGTTCTCCTTTTTTCCCCTGTTTCCTGTGGATAAATGTTTTGTCAGGTTGACTGAGTTTTCAAGCACTGTAGTTTGGTCTCTCTGAATGTCTGTTGTGATATTTTCTATGCCGTTGGGTGGATTTCCGCTTGAATCTTTTTCATCCTTACAGTTTCTTAAGATGTACTTTGCCGTTCGAGTGTTTTCAGGTAAAATTGGGTTTATGGATCCGATGTCTGTATTCTGTAATATATACCTGTATAGCAATAGAATTTCTCACGTGAGATTAGTCCTGTCAAGATGGAAAATGTATGGATGTGCCCACTACTGGGAACATATTGAAGGAAACAAAGTCATTGTGTAGACAGAGAGGTTTTCACAGGCGTGTGCTTATTGCAGTGGATGCACAGTAGGCAGGCTATGCAGTCGGTATATGCATGTATGGTGTCCATAGCCCATAATGTCTTTATTCAGTCTTCAGGTGATGGGCGTGTTGCTGATTGCATATCTTTGCTAGTGTGAAGTAAGCTGTAGTAAATAGGGGGGCAGAGATAACTCTTTTTTTTGTATGCTGATTTCATTTCCCTTGGGTATATGCCTTGTGTGGAATGGCTGTCTCATATAGTATGTCTGTATTCAAATTTCTTTTTTTTAACTTTTATTTAATGAATATAAATTTCCAAAGTACAGCTTATAGATTACAATGGCTTCCCCCCCATAATGTCCCTCCCACCCGCAACCCTCCCCTTTCCCACTCCCTCTCCCCTTCCATTCACATCATGATTCATTTTCGATTCTCTTTATATACAGTAGGTCAGTTTAGCATACATTAAGTAAAGATTTCAACAGTTTGGTCCCACACAGAAACATAAAGTGAAAAATACTGTTTGAGTACTAGTTATAGCATTAAATCTCAATGTACAGCACACTAAGGCCAAAGATCCTACATGAAGAGTAAGTGCACAGTGACTCCTGTTGTTGACTTAACAAATTGACAGTCTTTTTTATGGCATCAGTAATCACCCTAGGCTCTTGTCATGAGCTGCCAAGGCTATGGAAGCCCCTTGAGTTCACCGACTTTGATCATATTTAGACAAGGTCATGTTCAAAGTGGAGGTTCTCTCCTCCCTTCAGAGAAAGGTACCTCCTTCTTTGATGATCTGTTTCTGACTTATCTCCATACTGTCTTCCACAGTGGTGATACCAGTTTACATTCCGACCAGCAATGGATGAGGGTGCCTCTTCCCCCAAATCCTTAAGGCCGTTGTAGTATCAATTTGCATTTCCCTGATGGCTAGTGATCCTGAGCATTTCTGCATGTGTTTATTGGCCGTTGAGATTTCCTTTCTTGAAATATTTGGCATGTTTAAGTTCCTTGGCCAATTATTGTGTGGGTTGTTTGTTTTGCTGTTGTTGAGTTTCTTGAAAGTTTCTGGCAGTTGATTCTTTATCAGTTGCACGCTTTGCAACTGTTAGTTTGCCTCTTCACTTTGCTGAGTGTCTCTTTGGCAGTGCAGAAGCTGCTCAATTTGTTGTTGTTGTGTTTTGTGTGTGTGTGTCCTCTTCTATTTCATTCTTTAATCTTTTGTGATTCCCATATATTGAACATCCTTGTTTAAATCTATTCCAAGCTATTTTATTTTCTTTGTAGCTATGTGAATGGGATTGGTCTTTGAAGTCCTTTGTCAGCCATGACATTGTCTGTGTATACAAATAGGCTGCTGATGTTCTCTCCTGCCACTTTACCACACTCTGCTCTGAGTTTCGATAGTCTCTTAGTGGAGTCTTTTGTCCCCGCATGTACACATTCCTTCCAGGGAGATGAGCCATTACACTCCACAGCATTTCAGGACCAGGATTGTCTAATGATTTAACCCTTTACTTACAAATCACCGGCAACAAGTCATCCTTTGTAGGCTTGGGAAGATGTCACCTCTCACTCTTGCTTAAATAGTCCCAGATTCAGAAAAGTCTACTGTTTAAGCTTTCCAACAAATGTCCTGTCATCCAAGTGTGCGAGGGTGTGCACCCATGCAGACATGCAGACACATGCACATATGTAGCCACAGCTACACACACTCCTGGATGTCTTTTTTCTTCTACAAGAGTGCTTGCTGACTCCATGCCAGCGTAATTGAAGATTCATGCAGGTTTTGATTGGGCCGAGCTTCTTGGGCTGTATCTTTCCCACGGATGCTGGAGCTCAGCTCGAGTGCAGGGAGAAGCCGGCAAGCACAGGCAGAGCTGAGCGGTCCCTGCATCGTCTTCCAGTGCTACTCAGTGTTAAGATGCTGACACCACTTTTTTCAGGGGGAGAATGAGTGACGTGTGCCCCACAGTTGACTTCTGTTTCTTCTTTTTCCTCTGGCCGCACGTCCCTCTGTGGGATTTTGAGAAGGTGCTTTCCTCATTCTGTCTGGTAGCACAGAAACAAACAGGAAGGGCCTCTTGCGAGGCAGGGCCTGGTCTTGAATATGGTGCCCGAGCTGTGTAGCTTTCTGTGATACTGCAGCCACAGAGACTGCTCACTGGCCTGCCTTCTGTATGTCTATCTATCTATCTCTCTATATATCTATCTCTATCATCTATCTATCTTACAAAAATTGTATTTATTTACTTTAAAGGCCGAGTTACAAAGAGTGGGGGAAAGACAAAGAAAGAGATCTTCCATCTTCTGGTTCACTCCCCAAATGGTTGTAATGGCCGTGGCGTGGCCAGGTTGAAACCAGGAACCTGGAACTCCATCCAGTTTTCCCATGTGGTGCAGGGGCCCAAACAAGTAGGCCATACTCTCCTGCTTCCCAGGTGCATTAACAGGGAGCTGGATTGGCAGAGGAGCAGCCAGGACTTGAACTGGTAGCCATATGGGATGCCTGCACTGCAGGCACCAGCTTTACCCACTATGCCACAGGGCCGGCACCTTGAACTCTTTTTTTAAAAAAAAATATTTATTTTGTTTTATTTATTGGAAAGGCAGAGTAAGAGAGTGAGAGTGAAATATTTCATCTGCTGGTTCACTCTTCAGAGGGTCACGACGGCCAGAACTGAACCAAACTGAAGCCAGGAGCCAGCCGCTTCTTCTGGGTCTCCCACATGGGTGGCAGGGACCCAAGCACTTGCGCCATCCTTTGCTGCTTTGCCATGCAATCAGCAGGGAGCTGAATCAGAAGTGGAACAACTGGGACTCAAATGGGAGCCTATGTGAGATACTGACATTGCTGGTGGAGTCTTAGCCTGCCCTGCCAAAGTGCCTTCCCCTGTTCATGGCTGGAGCGGCAAAACTCTGGTGGCAGCTAGTGGCAGAGTGGGTCTGCTGACTGCTTAGCCGGGGTCCCACACTCTGCAGGGCTAGCTCATCCTCATGTGGTCCTGGGGAGGGACTACTCACTTAGGACAAAGAGAGAGGGGTTTTTGAGGCACGGGAGGAATCACTAAGACTGGCCAAGTGCTGTTCTATTCCCGTTGTGTTCTAAGCACTTGGCTTCCATTACCTCATTGACCTGGCATGACAGCCCATCTTACAGATGGATAATCTGACAGTCACAGGAGTTTGGTGGCTCACCTAGGACACGCAGGCAGGGCTGGCAGGTGAGCCTAGGTGCCCTGTCCTAAAGCAGTTGCTCCTAACCCTCATGGTGCCTGCCTCTCCAGGCAGGTGCTGGGTCTCAGTGCTGGGAGCTGGTGCCTTCCATTGATTGATTGATTGGTAGGAGAATAAGTCCCTTGGATATAGTGTCCTACTTGTCAGGGTGTGGAAGGGTTGTGTATATGTGTGTTGGGGGCGGGACAAGGCCCACAGGAATGCAGCCTGTGGAGGACAGGTGGGACCCTAATGTGCCTGCCACCAGCCATGTTACTCACCCATCCGAGACCTTTTCCCAGCACTTTGTTAGCAGCGTGGCTTACTGCAGGCACATTATAGAGACAATTTCTCAATTGCCACTCTTGACTGTCTTGTCCTGATTTGCTAAGTGGTTGTCCTAAGGGAGTGGAGTGCTGTGATTTTTCCCCAGAAGTGTACCTGCTGTGTTGGTGGGACACACGGTGGCAATGATGGAGTTCTCCCATCTGGTGATGCCAGTAAGGAGACGGAGCCGGGGCAATGCAGCACCAGGCCTGGCCGTGTGGGGACATGAGTTCATGGGTTAGTTGTGTCAGGTTGTCACATGCTCTTCTGGAAGCCTTGGGAGTGCGTTATACAGCTCAGGCTGCTGTAAAAAACCCCACACCTGGCCTGGCCCAACCACAGGCACTGCTTCTCTGACGGTTCTCAGTATTGCAAGTCCGACCCAGGTGCTAGCATGGTTGGGTTCCTGGTGAGGGCGGCCATCTTCTTGCTGTGTTCTCATGCGGTGCAGACAGATCAGCTCTCTGGTATTTCTTCCGTGCCCCCTTTTTTTTAGATTTATTTATTTATTTACTTGAAGGGCATTTATGGGTTTGGGGTGAGAAGACACACACAGGGATGTGTGTGCGCGCACACACACACACACACACAGGGAGAGAAGAAAGATCTTCCATCTGCTGGTGCACTCCCCAAATAGCCACAAGGGCTGGGACTGTGCGTGGCAGAAGTCAGGAACCTGAAACACCATCTAGGTTTCCAGTGTGTGTGTCAGGGCCCCAAGCATGGGCCATCTCCTGCTCCTTTTCCATGCATGTTAGTAGAGAACTGGATCAGAAGTGGAGCAGCCAATACTTGAACCGGTGTTCACATGGGGTGCTGGGGACACAGGCGGTAACTTAACCCCCTGTGCTGTAACACCAGCCCTAGTAAGAACATTTCAATCCTGTCTTTTAAGGACTTTGGAGTCCTCGTATACAGTGTGTGACTTTCGTCTCCATGAACATGCTTTAAATGACAGACCCTCCTGTGGGTGTTTTGGGTCCGGGTATTCCTGGGTGTGCTGCAGCTGCCATTCCTTGTCCATTCACCTGCCAAGGGGCATTCATGCGTTTCCATTGTCTTGAATGTGATGAGCATTTCTGTAGTGGACATGTGAGTGCAGACATGGCTGTGCCATATACATGTATGTATTCGTGTATATACCACATACACACATTACATTCACATGTAATGCTCTTTCGTCTGCTGGTTTGCTCCCCAGATGGCTGCAATGGTTAGAGCTGTGCCAGGCCAAAGCTAGGAACCGGGAGCTCCTGGATGCAGGGGCCCATACACATAGGCCGTCCTCCACTGCTTTTCCTAGGTCATTAGCAGAGAGCTGTTTTGGAAGTGAAGCGAGTGGGACAAAAACCAGTGCCCATGTGGGATGTCAGCCTCTCAGGTGGCAGCTTACCCACCATGTCACAACACTGGCCTCTCTGTTGTGATTTTAATATGCATTTTTCTGATAATTGGTGATGGTTACTTGTATGTCTTCTTTTGAGAAATGTCCATTCAGGGGCTGTTTGTTCTCTTGTTACTGATTCATTTGAGTTCTTTGTATTTAGGTAGTAGCCTCTCACCTGATAAATGATTTCAAATATTCTCTCTCAGTGTGTGGGTCAGTTCTGTTTGAGAGAACTGTAGCTTGTTTCCTTTGCTTGGAGAAGGATTTTCTTGTATGCAATCTCATATGTTTATTTGTGTTTTTGTTGCCCACACATTTGGGGTCACATCCAAGAAATTACTGCTCAGACCAATGCCATGGACCTTCCCCTCTGCTTTTCTCTAGTCATTTTAGAGTTTTGGGTGTTATGATTAAGAATTTATTTATTCATATACTTACTGGGATATGTGTGTATGTATGTGTGAATGTGTACCTATATAGATATCAAGTCTCTAGCACAAACCACTATCACAGGCATTTAATTTTAATTTATTTTCATCTTATTTGAAAGGCAAAGGAGGCTGAGAGAGAGAGAAAGAGAGAGGGAGAGAGAGAGAGGAGAGGGATCTCCCATTTTCTAGTTCACTCCCACAGTGCCCAAAATGGCCCAGGGGCTGAAACTAGCAATCAGGAACTCAATCCAGGTCTCTGACAATGGTGGCAAGAACCCAGTTATTTGAGCCATCACCACTGCTTATAAGGGTCTGCCCTGGCAGGAAGCTGGAGTCAGGAGCCCGAGCCCTGATGTGTGACATGGGTGTCCGAAGCACTAGGCCAGATGCCATCGTTTAGAAGGTGCGTGGCACAAAGACACCGTCTCCTTCTGTCCTGTGTTCCCAGTGTTTTGGCTGTGACAGGCAAAGGGTTTTGTGTCTTGTGGTATGGATCATGAACGGGGCCTCTTTCTCCTGCTCCTCCCCTGAGTGTGTGGGTTCTGAGTTGTGTTCCTGTTCTTTCCTGTTTTTTTTTTTTTTTTTTTTTTTTTTTTGACAAGCAGAGTTAGTGAGAGAGAGAGACAGAGAGAAAGGTCCGCCCTTTGTTGGTTCTCCCCCATATGTTCGCCACAGCCGGCACGCTGCGCCGATCCGAAGCCAGAACTCAGACGCCTTCCCCGGTCTCCCATGTGGGTGCAGGGCCCAAGCACTTGGGCCATCCTCCACTGCCCTCCCGGGCCACAGTAGAGAGCTGGACTGGAAGAGGAGCAACCGGGACAGAATCCGGCGCCCCAACCGGGACCAGAACCCAGGGTAACAGTGCCGCAAGTGGAGGATCTGCCTAGCGAGCCATGGCGCCAGCCCATGTCCTTTCTTGAGAGCATGTCCCCCTCAGAATTCCCCCCAGGTTCTCTGGGGAGTTGTTGAAGTTCTCAGAGTTCTGATTGTGCCTCTGTGGCTCAGCTCCCTGCATGGCCGTTTCATCTGCTTTCCTGTAGCAGGGAGCTTGTTGGGGTCTCTCTTGCTACTCCATGTTGTGCAGCTGGGGCTGCTGGAACAGAGCACCACAGGACGTGTGGCTCAGGCAGCAGAAATTGCTTTCCCATGTTTGGAGACTGGGAAGGCCGAGAGCACGGTGTGGCAGAGTGGGTTTCCTGCTCGCTGTGTCCTCACTGGAGGAGGCCTAGGGGAACTCTGGTGTTTCTATCTCTTCTTATCATGGGAGACCCCACCCTCCTGAGCTTAGCCACCCTGGCCACCTCCCAAAGGCCTCGCCTCCTCACGCCCTTGCCTTGGGGTCCAGGGCCTCAGGACATGGGTTTTAGAGGGACAGACAGTTCAGTCCATGGCAGCGTGCATAGAATTTGCTGTCTCTGCAGTGTTTGACAAACCATCGGGA
Organism: Oryctolagus cuniculus; assembly: GCF_964237555.1. Taxonomy (NCBI): domain Eukaryota; kingdom Metazoa; phylum Chordata; class Mammalia; order Lagomorpha; family Leporidae; genus Oryctolagus; species Oryctolagus cuniculus. The sequence continues at coordinate 3,862,760 of NC_091450.1, read as the reverse complement.
AGTTCCTTTGGCTCGTGCTGGTGCTTAAGAAAACATTCTCTTTATGTTGTTCACAAGCAGGCTTAGCACTGCGCGCATTAGCAACGGAGACAGTCAAGGGGACGTCTTACCAGGCTTCAAGCATCAGATGTGGTGGATTTTCTCGGTTTGTGGGGTGTTCTGTGCCTCTGCACTGCGTGTTCCTCTCAGTGGGCAGTGGGTAAACAGATCCCGACTTCTCCCCCATAAGGGAGTTGGGCATAATGAGTGGTGCCCAGGGCCGGGGTCCTGGGCAGACTCGGCAGTCAGACTCCCAGTGGAGTTTGTTTATGAGCAGCAGGGGGCAGTACCACCCATGTAATGTCGTTCCCTAGGAACAGCATAGAAGCTTCCAGTGGACATCTGAGCTGTGTGGGTTCTGGTGGCACCTTCAGTGCTCGATGCTGACCTGCTTGGTGGTGTGGTTGCCTTGGCGTCTGTCATGGGAAAGGCTCAGGCATTCCCTCTGCCATCCTAAGTGAAGAACGAAGTGGCAGTTTGTGGCTCACATATGGGAACACCTTCCTCTGTCTTTTGAAATGAAAGCAAATCAGAAGTAGCATGCTGGATACCCTGTGGTTTGTGAATGCAATGAGGGAGCCACACACATACATGGGACAGGACATGTGTGTGTGTGATGCCCTCCTTGCTGACCATGGTTAACAGAAGTGCAATGCTGATTGTTTGCACAGAAAAAGGCAGAACAGGCCAGTGTCATGGGAGAGCAAGGTGGACAGCCAAGGCCCTTGGGGATTTTGGTCCAGGCTGTGAATTATCGCTTGCAGTTCCACCGGTGCAGTCAGGAGGCCACCGTGAAGCCCTCGTCTAGGAACAGCTTCAGGCTCGGGGGCAGAGTCTCATCTGTGGCCTCCTGCAAGCAGGAGTTGACCCTGCAATGGCTGTCAGTCTGCCCCTCTCAGAAGCATTTATCTGTGGAGCACATGTGGGCCCCATTTGCTCCCTGGCAAGGACTCACATGGCTCACAGGCTTCTGGAATGAGGTGTTGCTGTTTGCAGCAGAGAACAGGCTGCTGCATACCTCATGGGGGAGTCCATGGTGCGGTGCATGAGGCTGTGCTGGGCTCTTTCTTCCTGTGATTCCTGTTCACTCTCCCAACAACAAGTGCAGCAGAGAGCAGGCTGCTGGATGCTGTGGGGGCCCGGAGGGAGTCCATGGTACTGGGCATTGTTTTATGCACTCTCCCACCAACAAGTACAGCAGAGAGTAGGCTGCTGGATGCCGTGGAGGCATGGGGGAAGTCCATGGTATTAGGCATCATTAGGTGCCCTCTCCCATCAACTCTGTAAGGTAGATACTTGTATTTCAGTCCCCGCTCAGTAGAAAGAGTTGGAAAGACTGTTCTTGATTAAAGATAGAAGAGAGAGAAGAATCCAGTGCTATGCACTGTCCTTTTTTTTTTAAAGATTTATTTTATTTATTTGAAAGCCAGAGTTACAGATAGAGGTAGAGACAGAGAGAGATCGTCCATCCACTGCTTCATTTTCCAGATAGCCGCAGTGGCTGGAGATGCGCTGATCCGAAGCCAGGAGCTTCTTCCTGGTCTCCCAGGTAGGTACAGGGGCCCAAGGACTTGGGCCATCCTCCACTGCTTTCCCAGGCCATAGCAGAGAGCTAGATTGGAAGAGGAGCAGCCGGGACTACAACTGGCACCCATATGGGATGCCGGCACTTCAGGACAGGGCTTTAACCTGCTTTTCCACAGCGCTGTCCCACGCTGTCCTTAATCATATAAGTTCTTGGAAAAATAGAATGAAAATAAACTTATTTTGGTGCAAAAAAATGGAAATCCAAGAATAGATGTTTTTCATAAAATTCATTTTCCATGAACTTCCTGAAGACACTCTTTGTATTCTGAATTAAAAGAAAAGGTTAAAGATATTTTAGGAACGATTGGAGAAATTTAATGTATGCTGTACTCGACCTGATGTTGCTGTATAATCACATCTATACTGAGTGTGATTATGAAAGTGAAATCATATCAGAATGCTTTTGTTCTTAGGAAACATGCAGGTTAGTTATGGGTAAAAGAGCATCATGTCTGCATTTGTTTGATATAGTTCAGGAGACATAGAGACTGTGAAAGTGAAGTAAAGTGAATGTTGAATTGTTCCAAAATAGTAATTGTAGATAAAGAGTTGATGGATGGCTATTTGTACTCTTTTCTATGTAATTTAAAAACGTTTTTTGTTTTATTTCAGGGGAGGAAGAGAGATAGGGAGGGAAGGAGGGAGGGAGGGAGAGAGAGAGAGCAGAGAAGTCTTCCATCTGCTGGTCCATTACTCAATTGGCTGCAATGGGCATAGCTGAGAGTATTTGAAGCCAGGAGCCAGGAGCCTCGCTGAGATCTCCTCATGGGTGCAGAGGTACAAGGACTTGGGGCGTCTTCTGCTGCCTTTGCAGACCACAGCAGAGAGCTGCATCTGAAGTGAGTGAGCACCCATACTCGAACTGGCGCTCATATGGGAAGCCGGCACTTCGGGCGGTGGCTTTACTCACTACCTCAGAGTGCCGACTCTCCCAGAAGCCGTTCACTGTGGACTCCAGCTGTCTGCTAACCTGCTTGGGAATGCAAAGGGAGACGGCCCAAGGACTTAGGCCCCTGAACCCAGAATGGAGTGCCGGCTAAAGTCCCTGGCTTCTGCTTCAGCCCCTGGCTTCTGTCCAATCCCGGCCTTTGTAGCCACCTCGGGGGTGAACCCCCAGATGGACAATCCCTCAGAGAGAGAGAGAGAGAGAGAGAGAGAGAGCGAGCGAGCGCTGGCGATGTCCCCTGCACTGCTTCTCTCCCCAAGTGGCTGCAACGAACGGCCAGCTGTGGGCCAGGCAGAAGCCAGGAGGCAGGAGCTCCATTTAGGTCTCCCATGAGGCAGGGAGGTGGGGTCCAGAGAACCTGGGTCATCCGCGTCTGCGTCGCTGGTTACAGCCTGGAGAGGCAGGACTGGAAGAGGCCTTGGGGCTTCGGACACTGGATGCCGCAGTGTACAGGTGCGTCCTGGGGTGCCATGGTGATGGCCGGTGGGTAGTGTGCCTGCGCCTGGCGCCGGTGACCCGGAAGTGCACCTGCACGTTGGCGCCAACTGCCCCGTGGTGTTCATTTGGGAGTCAGCGCCGTGTCCTCTCCTGCTGGACAGCCTGCGCAAGCCGTGAGGAGAGGAGCCGTCCATGACACTGCTGGCCGAGCCTGAGGGAGACCCAGCGGCCCCAGGGTCAGGCCGGGATCAGGAGAGGCTGCGTGTCCTAGGCTGCCACGCCATTTCCCAGGCGCATTGCTCTTGTTTGGCTCCTTCCGGAAGCAACGGCCTTCGCGGACCTCTGACCCGGAAGCAGCCGGGGCCACCGTTGGAGGTGAGTGACGCGCGGCTGTGGCGGTTACCCGCTGGGCGTCTTGGCTGTCCGCGTGCCTGTTGCTCTTGCGTCCTGAAGGCGCAGATGGAGTCGCGGTCGTGCTGTGCGGACGGTCTGGAAGGGTCCCCAGGGTGCGAGCAGCTGGGCGAGAGCAGAGGTGACTCGGTCTCCTCCCGGAACGGCCCCGCGTTGCCGTCTGTTTGCTTTTTGAGGGCCCAGCCGCCCTGCTCTAGACGTCAGAGACTGTTGATGGGAGGAAGGAGAGCGAAAGCGCGTGTCTGTTTCCTGGTCTAGGAGGCCCGTTTCGGGTTCCTCGCATTGGTTGTGATATTAGTGGTCTGTGGGTTTTTCATGAAAGAGCCTTGTCAGGCTGAGGTGTACATTCCGTTCCTGATGTGATGATTTGTGTTTTAGTATCGCAGACGTCATGGAAGTTTTTGTGAACTAGGTTTTCTGTGTCTATCGGGATACTTTGTGGGCTTCCCCCATGTGTATTCTGTTCCGGGAATGATTGCTTTTGTAGGGTAGCCACCCTTGCATTTCCGGAGTAACTGTCAGCTGCGCACAGTGTGCTAAGCTTTGGTTGTGCTTCTGGATGTCGTCTGGTAATATTTTGTTGAGGCATGTGACACATTCGTGACGGGTATGTGTGTGCCATTTTCCTTATGATGTGCTTGTGTTGGATGTTGGGATAAGGCTGGCCTGATGGAATGAAATGGAAGGATTTTCCTCTTCATCTCCTTTTGGAAGGGTTTGCGAATCACGGATTTTAATTATCTTTTCCATGGGAGTTCTCACCGGTGGAGCCATCTGGTCCTGGACTTTTCTTCATGTCTGTTTGGTTTGTTTGATTTGGTTTCCCTGCTACTACAGTCTCTTTGCACATGGCTGGCTCGTTTAGGATGTCTATACCACTTTACATTCCCACCAGCAGTGGATGAGGGTGCCTTTTCCCCCACATCCTAAGGCTATTGTAGTATTGATTTGTATTTCCCTGACGGCTAGTGATCCTGATCAGTTTTGCCTGTGTGTGTTGGCCATTTATATTTCCTTTACTGAAATATTCCTGTTGAAGTCCTTTGCCCTTTTTTTTGAGTGGGTGGTTTGTTTTGCTGTTGTTGAGTTTCTTGAAAGTTTCTGGTAGTTGATCCTTTATCAGTTGCATGCTTTGCAGATAATTTCTCCCTTTCTGTTAGTTGCCTCTTCACATTGCTGAGTGTTTCTTTTGCAGTGCAGAAGCTTCTCTGTTTGTTGTTGTTTTCCTCTTCTATCCCTTTCTTTAATCATGTGTGATTCTCAGATATTGAACATCCTTGGTTAAATTTATTCCAAGCATTTTATTTATTCTGTAATTATGTGGACAGGATTGGTCTCAGAAGTTCTTTCTCAGCCATGACCTTGTTTGTGTATAAAAAGGCTATTGATTTTCTGTCCTGCCATTTTACCAACCTCTAGTCTTTGTTTCAATAGTGGAATCTTTTGGATCTCATGTATATAGAATCATGTCATCTGCAAATAGGGATAGTTGGACTTCCTCCCTACCAATTTTTATCTAACACTGAGAAATGAGTGGGAAAGTACCAACATGATAACATGCTCATGGAAAAAGTCAGATGCTATCTTTCTGTATTCTCTCTTGCTTTGTGGAAGACATGATTTGTCCTGTTTCAAACATGATCCATACATTAAATGCAGGGCTAGACTGTGGAAGGTGGGTATTGGGAAGTAGACCTGTTCAGTGGAGAACTGTGTAGATCACAGGTGTTTCAACTCCTTGTGTGAGTGGGTACATAAGTGTTGAATAAATAAATTACAAAGATTTCCTGGTGTGTAAGTCAGAGGTAAACCACACAGAATGTTTTAAGGAAGAAGACAATGAATGGTTACCTGAATGTTTTCTAAGACGGAGTTAAATACTTTTTCAAATTCTGTGTTAATAGGGTATTTAATGCATACAGTTGCAAATTTGACATAGCTCTAGTAGATGGCCTTGATGTAGTATTTCATTTATAGCTATATCTCCCTTTTTAAAAATTTTTACTTCTTCTCAAATATCTTGTTATTTGAAATTCATAGTTATACACAGAGAGGATAAGATGCAGAGAGAGAAAGAGAAAGAGAGAGAGAGAGAGAGAGAGAGAGAGAGAGAGAGAGACAGATAGGTTTTCCATCTGCTTGTCCACTCCCTAGTTGGCTGCAATGGCCAGAGCAGAGCGAATCCAAAGCCGGGATCCAGGAGCCTCCCCGGGATCTCCTGCATGGTTGCAGGGGCCCAAGGACTTGGGCCATCTTGTACTGCTTTCCCAGACCACAGCAGAGATCTTCATCAGAGTGGAGCAGCCAGGACTCGAACCAGCGCCCATATGGGAAGCCAACACTGCAGGCAGTGGCTTTATCTGCTACCCCACCGTGCCAGGCCCTCCCAGAAGCCATTCCCCGTGTGATCCAGCTGGCTGCTAACATGACTCAGAAAGCAGACGGAGATGGTCCAAGGTCTTAGGCCCCTGAACCCAGAATTGAGCACTGGATAAAGTCCGTGGCTCCTCTTCCCAGACCTTGAGCACTGAGAGGAACTGGAATGTTGCTGTGTGACAGAGGCCTCCTGCAATTTCTGTGAGCTGTACTGAGTCCCCATGACTCTGCTTCATGTTTCTTTGGTACTACACTTTCAGAACTGTACTGGCAAATGACTTTGGGGACAGTCTGTTCTTGCTCTGTTGCTGCTCTGAGCCTTCAATCAAGGTCCACACAAGGCCAATGATAGAAATGTTGCATCCAGAACAGCCCCCTTATTACTAAGATGACCTCCAGGCCCCATAAATGGATCTTGGATCAGAGGTCAAGACTTTCTGTGCAACTTGAACATTTCCTGCCTTGGGAAGTTCACTGCCCCCACCCCCAGGACATGTTCTGAGCTGCTTGGTCCTAGGTGTAGAGGCTCTGGCCGCTGGGAATGTTGTACTGAGTTGACTTCTGAGTGTCCAGATGCCAGAAAACATGTAACAGAGTTCCGCAGATCTGTGCGACCACTTGGATATCCAACTGTGATGGGAGGCACACATGGTGGATTTGTGAGTGCTACTTCAGGGTGGAGCTGAGTGCTTCCTGTGGGGAATGTGGGATCTTGCTGGGATGCCAGGATGGCACAGCAACCCATGTTGCTCTGGTGGCTCTCGCTGAATCTGTGTGTAGCTTAGATGGTAAAACTGTGTCTTTTCACTAGTATGGAGCAGACCCTCAGAAGGGTGGGGAGATGGTCTTATGAGAACTTAATGCTGCCGGCGCCGCAGCTCAATAGGCTAATCCTCCACCTGCGGCGCCGGCACCCCAGGTTCTAGTCCCAGTCAGGGCGCCGGATTCTGTCCCGGTTGCCCCTCTTCGAGGCCAGCTGTCTGCTATGGCCCAGGAGTGTAGTGGAGGATGGCTCAAGTCCTTGGGCCCTGCACCCGCATGGGATACCAGGAGAAGCACCTGGCTCCTGGCTTTGGATCAGCGCAATGTGCCGTCCACAGCGCGGCAACCATTGGAGGGTGAACCAACGGCAAAAGGAAGACCTTTCTTTCTCTCTCTCTCTCCTCTCTCTCTCACTCTCACTCTTACTGTCCACTCTGCCTGTCAAAAAAAAAAAAAAAAAGAACTTAATGCTAGGGCTGGTGCTGTGACACAATGGATTAAAGATTTGGTCTGCAGTTCTGGCATCCCATGTGGGTGCTAGTTCGTGTCCCAGCTGCTCCACTTCCGATACAGCTCTCTGCTATGTCCTGGGAAAGCAGCAGAAGATGGCGCGAATCCTTGGGCCCCAGCATCCACATGGGAGACCCAGAAGAAGATTCTGGCTCCTGGCTTTGGATCAGCTCAGCACTGGCCATTGCAGTCATTTGGGGAGTGAACCAGCTGTTGGAAGACCTCTTTCTCTCTCTCTCTGACTTTACCTCTCTATGTAACTCTTTCAAATAAATAAAATAAATGCTTTTAATGAAAGAAGTCAATGATAATCTGTGCATTTGTTTTAACTTGGAAAGGAAATCTCATTCCTCTGCTTCAAGTCAGCTTGCAATTCAGGAACGGCAGCATTTTTGTGCATTTGGAGAATCTCTAGGCTTCTTGTTTCTTCTCTACTGGCTTCTCCCTTGAAATTATCATGTAGCATCATCCTTTGCTCTGTTAGGATCCATTTTTAAAACCATGTTTTTTCTCTTCTTCATGAGGATACTTCAGAAAGTTTATGGAAAATGGAATAAAAGATAACTTTGTTTTGGTATAAAATTTTTTTGAAACTCATGCATTTTTTTGTAATACATATTTTTCATATAATGTTTGAAGATCCCACGTGTATCCTAACAAGTCTTTACAAATCTTTATTTTTTTTTTGACAGGCAGAGTGGACAGTGAGAGAGAGAGACAGAGAGAAAGGTCTTCCTTTACCGTTGGTTTACCCTCCAATGCCGCTGAGGCCGGCGTGCTGTGGCCAGTGCACTGTGCCAATCTGAAGCCAGGAGCCAGATGTTTCTCTTGTTCTCCTGTGTGGGTACAGGACCCAAGGACTTGGGCCATCCTCCATTGTACCCCTAGGCCACAGCAGAGAGCTGGACTGGAAGAGGGGCAACCGGGACAGAATCTGGTGCCCCAACTGGAACTAGAACCCGGTATGCCAGTGCTGCAGGTGAAGGATTAGCCTATTGAGCCGCGGTGCCGGCCTACAAATCTTTGTGATTGTCTTGTTCCTTTAGTTATTAGGAATAAGTTATTTTGTTAGGTTGAAATTAGCTTATTTGAATTAGTGACGGATCTTATTTGCTGTGACATAAAGAATTCCTTTATGGATAATTAAAGCAATTTTAGTGGTGTGATCTAAAGGAGAAAACAATATTGCTCGAGCTATTAACACCAGGGGACTTCTTGCTGACCTCTTACAGTGCCCTGTAGACTGTACATTATTGCACTCTTGAGGATCCAGGGGCTGAAGTCTGACCTGAAGTTATTAAAGAGAATGCCCCATGTGCAAAAGTCATAAAAAAGCAGAGAAATAGAGAAATATAAGTAGCAATAAATGAGAATACAGAAAAGACTTCTAGAATTGAACTGACCACAAGGTTTGCTGGGATTTTTTGAGCAGTACAGCACTAGGTTGTCTGTATTGGGCACCAGGTACAATCACTACAGACTTGTGAAATTAAAAACTCTATGAAGTTCTGCAGAATTGTGTTTGAGACTCACTAATAGGACCCAACCTACAAGGAATGCAGATGAGACAGAGCATCTCTGACCTTAACAGTAGCGATGTGATTGGTCATTCTTTACTTTCCGTTTATATTGCTATAGCAACTTTAAAATGCCTTTTATTTAAAAACCTGAGGAAATGTATGTAAAAAGTCTTTTGGCAATCTTTTGTTATCAGTAAATTCACCATCTTAAGTTTATTATAACTTATTGAACCCGTGGTACTAGGAACTGGATAGAACTTTGCAGTATTAGAATACAATTTGCTGCTTGCTTGAACCTGAGGGAGTTGGAGCTTACCCAGCATAATTAGAAATGTAGCCTCTATTTGAAGCCTTGGCAAGAACAATAATTTAGGATTGTGGCTTTGTGGCACTGGTAGAACATGTTGTTCAGTCCTGAGTTTGGACACCTTGTTTGTATATGACAGAAAAACAGCTTTCAGAAACTTGCTGGCGGATAAAGTGTCCATTTCACAATCTGGTGGTTTCATTGCTTTTTTTCTAAAGGTTTCATTTTCCCTTCAAGTGCTGGCATGTTCATTTTATCAAAGCTGGCATTTTCTCATCTTTAAAAGTAAATCTTGAGTATGTGCTAGGGAATATACAAGCATGTTGTGTGAGCATAATTACAAGGATGAACTGCTTTGCTTTTGAGTAGTAATGGACCAACCCTTGATGTGATAAGAAACATAGTTTTTATTCTATCTTGTGGTTCAAAGCCTGCTTACTACTGCTCCTGATCATAATCTTAGTCCTTTTTGTCAAACGGGTTAAAGTCCAGCCCACCTTTTTATCCACCTTCTCTCTGAAAAGCAGTGGGAGATAGAGCAAATTTTTAAAAATTGATGTATTTATTTGTGAGGTAGAGTTACAGACAGAGGTCTTCCATCCACTGGTTTGCTGCCTACATGGTTACAGTGGCCAGAGCTGAACCGATTGAAAAGCTGGAGCCAGGAGCTTCTTTGAGGTCCCCTACATGGTTTCAGAGGCCCAAGAACTTAGGCTATCTACTGCTGCTTTCCCAGGCCATAAGCAGAAAGCTGGATTGGAAGAATAGCATCCGGGACACGAACCTGCACCCATAAGGGATGCTGGTGCTGCAGGTGACAGCTTTACCTAATTTACCACAGTGTTGGCGCACAGAGCAAATTTTTAAGTCAGAGCATTTGATTCTAATTCTGCATTCTGAGGACAAAACTTAATTTCTCCATGCCCTAGTTTCGTCTTCTGTGAAAGCCAAAGTACTTCTTAGAGAGTATTCGTGGGTGTAAGTTAAATGTAATGCTCCTGAGAAGCTTAAAGCATATACGTGATGACCTCTTTAGACTTAACAGTGATTTAAAAATGTTTCTCAAAGGACATCATGTTAAGTGAAAATAAGCCACTTGAGATTTAATAACGATTTAAACATGTTTCAAAAGGATATGATGTTAAGTGGAACAGGCCAGACAGATAAATACTTCCCATTATCCCTCAGAAGTGGAAGCTAAAAACCTCAGTTTGAACACAAACGATGTTTATTCGAAGATGGGCGGTGGGGATAGAGGGAGTTGGATAACACACACCAAATCAGAGTTTGATCAAAAACCCCATCCCTGGTGTTCAGGCATGGCTGGCTGACTGTATGTCACAGTAACTCATTATGGGTTACATGAACAAGCAGAATGGGGCTGTTTCAGGACTCCAGTATCCAAAAAGTGGTATCAGGCAAAGGAATGTTGGCTACCCTGATTTTAGCGGTAGATATTGTATATGCGTTTGGAAATGTCACACCGTAGCCCATGAAGATTTATGATTATTATTAACAATAAAGTATGTCAAAATTCAAGGGTTTTTAAAAATATTTTAAAATATTTATTTATTTATTTGAAAGTCAGAGTTACAAAGAGAGATGAGAGGCAGAAAGAGAGAGAGAGAGAGAGAGTGAGTGAGTTCTTCCTTCCGGTGGTTCACTCCCTAATTGTCTGCAATGGCTGGAGCTGCGCCGATCCAAAGCCAGGAGCCAGGAGCTTCCTTGGGGTCTCCCATGTGGGTGCAGGGGCCCAAGGACTTGGGTCATCTTCTACTGCTTTCCCAGGCCATAGCAGAGAGCTGGATCAGAAGTGGAGCAGCCGGGTCTTGATCTGGTACCTATATAGGATGCCAGCACTTCAGGCCAGGGCGTTAACCCACTGCACCACAGCACCAGCCCCCAAAAGATATTTTTGAAAGGCATAATTACAGAGAGGGAGAGAGAGAGAGTCAGACAGACAGGAATTGAGGGAGGGAGAGAGGGAGAAGGGGTATCTTCGACCCTCTGGTTCACTCCTCAAATGGCTGTAGTGACTGGAGCTGGGTGCATCTGAAGCCAAGAGCCAGGAGCCAGGTTTCCCATTAGGGGTTGCTGGAGTCCAAGAGTTGGGCCATCCTCTGCTGCTCTCCCAGGCACATGAGCAGGGCGCTGGATTGGAATCGGAGTACCAAGAATCAAACTGCTGCCCATATGGTATTCTGGCACCACAGAAGTCACCACTACACCACAGCGCTCGCTCCTAAGTTTTTTGTTTGTTTTGTTTTCGCTTTTAATTCTTCCTATGGCTTTATCCATGAGCAGAGGATAGGGCAAGTGTTCCCAGCCTCATTGGGTCAGAAGTAAATAAAGTCTGAAATAATGGCTGCATTTGTTCATCTGGAACGTGATACCAGAGCCCAGAAATTTAGTTTTATAAATATTGAAAATGTTTGGCTCTAGGGTTTAAATGAAATTAGGATCTTTTTTTGTTATTCTGAATGTGTTTTACTTGTCCCTAAAGTGTGCACATTACAAAATTATGATTTAGAAAGTGGAAGTTGAAAAAAAGAAAATGGAAGTTACCCCTCAGTTCTATTTGGAGATGTCCAAGGCACTGTTGACAGTTTTGTGTGCCCCTTTACAGGTGCTTTCCCTGCATTAATAAAAGTGTGTGTTTGTGTTTGTGTGTGGAGGGGTATTTGTATGTGTACAGTGCTCACATGCACATAGAAATGACTTTGTGCAGAACTGTGCTCTTAATAGGATGGTTTTCCATCTTCCCTTTTATACTTGCCAGTATAGTAATTTTTGTATCATTATAAACATATAGATCTAATTCTCTTCAGTGGCTGTATAAGATTACATTGTATTCCAACATAAGTGGTTGCTATTTTAATGAGAATTCTGATTTTTCACCATTAAAATAATACTGCAGTGAGAAACCTGGAATATCCATACCTGAGCATCCCTGGAACTGCTGTTTTGATGACCTGTGTTATTTGAGAATCACTAGGTCAAGTACAGTCCTGTTTAACATGTTGCTAGGTCCTTCTAAATTATCCTCCAGGGATAATTGCATCCATCTACACTTCCACAAACAGTGAGGTAAATTTGTGCTTTCCATCAACACCAGGTTTTTGTAATTCACATTCCTTTCAGTGATGCATCTCTGCTTTGGCACAAGACATCTGGAAGGGGAGAGCTGCCCTTCCATCACTGCCTGTTGGCACACCAAGGGCAGGCAGTGTAGAGGAGTCTGTTAAAGCTAACAGGGAGGTGAGCATCTGCAAAGCTAGAAACAGAGGTGTTTGGCTTCCATTCCTGTTTATTAATTCAGATAATGTTTATTGAAAGCTGTTACTGGCCAGGGACCCTGGGAATAGCATGATAAACAAGACCACACTCTGCCTTCACAAGCTTGCATTCTAGAGTGGGTCAGCCTTGAACACATCCAGTAGGATATAATGTCAAATATGGTGGAGACTTCAGATGAAAAATAAAGCAGAGAAAAGGACAAGGGAGGAGGTGTGTGTAGGGAGACCAGGTGCAGGAGAGGATGCCACTCGGATGGTCTTGGAAGGTTCTCTGCTGATGGGACTCTTGAATACAGACCCACATGCAGTAAAGCCTGAGCCCCACTGATAACCTGTAGAAGCCCACTGATAACCTGTAGAAGGCCCCATCCAGCTGGGTCTGGCAATAGCAAGTACAGAAGGCCTGAGAAAAGAGCCAGTAAGGCAGGTTCCAGAAGAAGCCCAGGAACTGCACTGACTTTTGATTTGCTAGAGGGAGATAATTGAGCTACTTACTTTCTTTGTCAAATGCCGTGTTCAGGCGAATGAAACTGTGAACGGCATGTGTGTCTTTGAAAGAGTGAGGCTGTTCATGTACAGCAGCACTTGAACCACTAGAACGCAGCATCTTAACCACTAGACAGGAAGTCTCTGTCAGCATTCTGTAGAATGAAGTGGCGTTGCATGCCAGCTCTCTCTACCACAAGGCGGACTTTGTTGAAATTTACACAGGTGTTGAACAGACCTCCGCACCTTCAGTGTGGAAAAGACAAGAGCAGTGCACTCTTGTGCCTGACTTCCCTTCGTTCTACCTCTTTGTGTTGTACATTATTAAATGTGCTTTCAAAGCTCTGGTGCTCACAGCTGAAAATAAAGTAGTAGGTTGGAGGACAGTCACAGACAGCACTGTCCACTCAGCAGGTCAGGTAGTTTCTCCTTAACCATCATACCAAATGCTCTTCTCCACCCATTATTAACTCTCGTCCTTTCAGGGTTATTAGCTGTGTTATAAAATTTCTAGATTTCTGGGTGGTTTTGTAAATCTTAAAGTAAAAATTAAGAACATTGGTTGCTGGTGTTGTGGCTTAGGTGGTAAAGCCGCCGCCCGTGATGCCAGCATCCCATATAGACACTGATTCAAAGTCCCAGCTAAACTTCCAATCCAGCTCTCTGCTAATGCACTTGGGAGGGCAGCACAAGGTAGCCCAAGTGCTTGGGTTGCTGCATCCACATGGGAAAGCCAGAAGAGGCTCCTGGCTCTTGGCTTCGGTCTGGCACGGCCCTGGCCGTCGTGTCCATTTGGGGAGTGAACTAGTGTGTGGAAGACCTCTCTCTTTCTCTGTCTCTCCCTCTCTTTCTGTAAGTCTGCCTTTAAAATATATGAAATGTTTTAAAACAAGAACCTTTAACCATTCAAAGAAAGCCTCAAGTAGAAAGAAAAAGAATCTTGCTGAGCCACAGTACTCAGTGACCCAAAACCTTGACTGAAATTTTTGTTGAAGTTTGCTGATAAAGTGTTCACCAGAAATGACACATACTGACTTGTGTGAAGTGAGCTGGTAGATATTCTTGAAACTGTAAAAATCACTTCTGCTAGTTTTTACACGATGTACCTGTTATACTCTTGAGCTACGTGAGAGCTGTTGTGTAGAGATGTTATTACTGGCAAAGTGGTCACACGGCACAGCTCCCGTGGGCACCGTAACACTCTGTGACTGGCATTTCCAGGGCTGGTGCTGTGCACACCTGGGAAGTCTTACCCACAGGTGGTGTGGTATCTGCACAATGTCTGCATGATGGTTCTCTTTTCATTTAGATGGTTGACGGGGTTCTGTTGGTACACAGTCTCTCAACTTGTGACATTTCAATATTGCTCATTCACATGTTTTTGAGTCCCCTCGGGGGTTTGGGTACATTTATGGCCCTGAGGGGTTGCCCACTTTTCTAGAGACAAGCATAGGCCGAACCTTGCCTCCTGGAACTTTGTCTGAGTTAGAAACGTCTTAGAGTTATTGTACATCCTTGAAATTTTGTATTTAATGGTGTATCTTCAAGCAGAGGAATCTTATAAAGATAGTGCAGCAGTCATAGACTTTTTTTTAAAACTTTATTTTTTTTTATTTTTGACAGGCAGAGTGGACAGTGAGAGAGACAGAGAGAAAGGTCTTCCTTTTGCTGTTGGTTCACCCTCAAATGGCCACTACGGCCGGCATACCATGCATATCTGAAGCCAGGAGCCACGTGCTTCTCCTTGTCTCCCATGCGGGTGCAGGGCCCAAGCACTTGGGCCATCCTCCACTGCACTTCTGGGCCATAGCAGAGAGCTGGCCTGGAAGAGGGGCAACCGGGATAGAATCCGGCACCCCGACCGGGACTAGAACCCGGTGTGCTGGCGCTGCAAAGCGGAGGATTAGCCTATTGAGCCACGGTGCCAGCTTAACTTTTATTTAATGAATATAAATTTCCAAAGTATAGCTTATGGATTATAATCGCTTTTTCCCCTCCGTAACTTCCCTCCCAGCAGCAACCCTCCCCTCTCCCACACCCTCTCCCCTTCCAATCACATCAACATTCATGTAAAAGAAGTATTTATTTATTTATTTGTGTTTTTTTATTCTTTCTTTTTTTAAACATTTATTTAATGAATATAAATTTCCAAAGTACAGCTTATGGATACAATGGCTTCCCCCCCATAATGTCCCTCCCACCCGCAACCCTCCCCTTTCCCACTCCCTCTCCCCTTCCATTCACATCATGATTCATTTTCGATTCTCTTTATATACAGAAGGTCAGTTTAGCATATATTAAGTAAAGATTTCAACAGTTTGCTCCCACAGAGAAACATAAAGTGAAAAATACTGTTTGAGTACTAGTTATAGCATTAAATCTCAATGTACAGCACACTAAGGCCAAAGATCCTACATGAGGAGTAAGTGCACAGTGACTCCTATTGTTGACTTAACAAATTGACACTCTTTTTTATGGCATCAGTAATCACCCTAGGCTCTTGTCATGAGATGCCAAGGCTATGAAAGCCCCTTGAGTTCACCGACTCTGATCATATTTAGACAAGGCCATGGTCAAAGTGGAAGTTCTCTCCTCCCTTCAGAGAAAGGTACCTCCTTCTTTGATGATCCGTTCTTTCCACTGGGATCTCACTCGCGGAGATCTTTCATTTAGGTTTTTTTTTTTTCCCCCCAGAGTGTCTTGGCTTTCCATGCTTAAAATACTCTCATGGGCCTCTCAGCTGGATCCACATGCCTTAAGGGCTGATTCTGAGGCCAGAGTGCTGTTTAGGACATCTGCCATTCTATGGGTCTGCTGTGTATCTCACTTCCCATGTTGGATCATTCTCTCCCATTTTTATTCTATCAGCTAGTATTTGCAGACACTATTGTTTATGTGATCCCTTTGGTTCTTAGTCCTATCATTATGATCAATTGTGAACAGAAATTGATCACTGGGACTAGTGAGATGGCATTGGTACATGCCACCTTGATGGGATTGAATTGGAATCCCCTGGTATGTTTCTAACTCTACCGTTTGAGGTAAGTCAGCTTGAGCATGTCCCAAATTGCACATCTCTTCCCTCTCTTATTCCCACTCTTATATTTAACAGTGATCACTTTTCAGTTAAGTTTCAGCACTTAAGTATAATTGTGTATTGATTATAGTATTCAACCAAAAGTATTAAGTAGAACAAACAAACAAAAAATACTAAGAGGGATAACATATTAAGTTGCTCATCAACAGTCAGGGTGAGGGCTGATCATGTCACCGTTTCTCCTAGTGTTCATTTCACTTTAACAGGTTTCCTTTTTGGTGCTCAGTTAGTTGTCACCTATCAGGGAGAACAAGTGGTATTTGTCCCTTTGGGATTGGCTTATTTCACTCAGCATAATGTTTTCCAAATTCCTAACAGGGATCACCTTTCAGTTAAAATTTAAAAACCTAAGAATAATTGTGTGTTAATTACAGAGTACAACCAATGGTACTAGAATAAAAAAAAAATACTATAGTTGATAAAGTATTACACTCTACATCAACCGTCCTTTCACCTTACACAAAAATTCACTCAACATGGATTAAAGACTTAAATCTATGACCTGACACCATCAAATTATTAGAGAGCATTGGAAAAACCCTGCAAGATATAGGTACCGGCAATGACTTCTTGGAAAACACCTCAGAAGCACAGGCAGTCAAAACCAAAATCAACTATTGGGATTGCATCAAATTGAGAAGTTTCTGTACTGCAAAGGAAACAGGAAAGTGAAGAGGCAACCAACAGAATGGGAAAATATATTTGCAAACTATGCAACTGATAAAGGGTTGATAACCAGAATCTACAAAGAAATCAAGAAACTCCACAACATCAAAACAAACAACCCACTTAAGAGATGGGCCAGGGACCTCAATAGACAGTTTTCAAAAGAGGAAATCCAAATGGCCAACAGACACATGAAAAAATGTTCAAGATCACTAGCAATCATGGAAATGCAAACCAAAACCACAATGAGGTTTCACCTCACCCCAGTTAGAATGGCTCACATTCAGAAATCTACCAACAATAGATGCTGGAGAGGATGTGGGGAAAAAGGGACACTAACCCACTGTTGGTGGGAATGCAAATTGGTTAAGCCACTATGGAAGTCAGTCTGGAGATTCCTCAGAAACCTGAATATAACCCTACCATTCAACCCAGCCATCCCACTCCTTGGAATTTACCCAAAGGAAATGAAATTGGCAAACAAACAAGCTGTCTGCACATTAATGTTTATCGCAGCTCAATTCACAATAGCTAAGACCTGGAACCAACCCAAATGCCCATCAACAGTAGACTGGATAAAGAAATTATGGGACATATACTCTATCGAATACTATACAGCAGTCAAAAACAATGAAACCCGGTCATTTGCAACAAGATGGAGGAATTTGGAAAACATCATGCTGAGTGAATTAAGGCAGTCCCAAAGGGACAAATACCATATGTTCTCCCTGATCAGCAACAACTAACTGAGCAACAAAGGGGAAACTTGTTGAAGTGAAATGGACACTATGAGAAACAGTGACTTCAAGAAGTATTTATAAAGATGTCTCTGTTCTTTCCTCTTGGAAAGACAAGATCTGAAAGTTAAGAGTGGTGATAATTTGGTATATAAAATGTATGGCAAATTTCTATGATTAATGGTTGTCCCCATTCAGTTAGAATTTTTCTTAAATTTTATTTGAGGAATACGACTTCATGCATTTCATATATACAAATTTGGGAACATGGTGATTCTTCCCACCCTACATCCCACTCATACTTCCACCTTTCTCCTTCCTCACTCTACCATTCCCATTCTTATTTTTTTACAAATTAATCAGTTAATTTTATATACGTAAGATTAACAGTACACTAAGTAGAGAGTTCACCAAAATTGTGAAGAAAAAAGAAAAACAAACAAACGAAAAACATTGTTCTTCAACAGTCAAGACAAGGGCTATTCAAAACCATTACATCTTAAAGTGTCAGTTTCACTTAGTTACCACAGATTAGAGAGAACAGTATTTTTTGTGTGTGTGTGTGTGTGACTGGCTTATTTCACTAAATATAATGTTTTCAGCTGCATCCGTTTTTTTTTTTTTTTGCAAATGACAAGATTTCATTTTTTACTGCTATGTAGTATTTCACAGTGTATAGATACTATAGTTTTTTTATTTTTATTTATTTTTTTATTTAATAAACGTGAATTTACAAAGTGCAACTTTTGTATTGTTGTGCCCCCCCAACCTCCCTCCCTCCCACGGCCCTCCCCTCTTCCAATCCCTCTCCCATCCTGCCCTTCATTAAGTTTCATTTTCAATTACCTTCATATACAGAAGATCAACTTAGTATGCACTAAGCAAGGATTTCAACAGGCTGCACACATACAACTGCACAAGGTATAGGGCATTGTTCGACTAGTAGTGTTGTTTTTAAGTTTCATAGTAAAACACATTAAGGACAGAGATCCTACATGGGGAGCCTGTACTCAGTGACTCCGGTTGTTGATTTAACAATTGGCATTCTTATTTATGACATCAGCAATCACCCGAGACTCTTGCTATGAGCTGTCTAGGCTATGGAAGCCCCTAGAGTTCACCAACTCTGAACTTGTTTAGTCAAGGCCATATCACAGTGGAGGTTCCTTCCTCCCTTCAGAGAAAGGTACCTCCCTCATTGATGGCCTGTTCCTTCTGCTGGGGTCTTGTTCACCAGGATCTTTCATATAGATTGTTTTTTGCTACCGTGTTATGGCTTCCCATGCCTGTGAGACTCTCACGGACCTTTTAGCTAGATCCGAATGTCCCAAGGGTTGATTCTGAGGCAGGAGTGCTATTTTGGGCATTTGCCATTCTGTGAGTCTGCTGTGTGTATAGACTTATTTTTATTATTCTATTTTTATTAAAGAGGAGGGAGTAAAGTATTATTGGTCAGTGCCCATGGTGCTTAATGTGGAATCTGGAGGTGGAGATGGTGTTTTCTTACTTATATATAGTTTATGATTTCCAATTATCGCCAAGAAGTAAACACTAGAATTAGGTCTAGGCTGTGGATCTGGCTGGTATGCCTCTGTTTTAAATTTCATCTCACATCTGTTTAGCATCAAGATTTCCAGTTTTCCAAGGCTGGCCACAAACTTAAACCAATTGTTAGAAGAAAAGATACAGTAGTGGTAACGATGATGCTAAATGAATCATTTGTGTGATATCTGACACCTCATCATCTAGTTGAAATAGCTTTTGTTTTCTTGTTTACTGGAATGAAAATAATTCTGACTTACCGAAACTATACATTTGCATTCCTTCCACATATGAGACATTCTATTTCTGAATCACTGGGCTTCTAAAATTCTGTGGGTAGGGGCTAGTGTAGTGGTGCAGGGGGTTAAGCCACCACCTGCAATGCCAGCATCCCATACTTGTTTTCTTTCTGTAATGCAGTAGTTAAAAACAACCACCACTCCCAATGCATGAGTCGTGTGAAAGCAATTTCACTTTATTTAACACTCTCAGGAGAAAAAGCAGATGAGTATATATGGTACCTAAAGAGAAAAACTCTGTCAAATTTTAAATGGAATGGTGGAATAAATTCCATGACAAAAGTGAAACAAACAATCGACCTGTGGTCCCCCTGCACTGGAGCACTGGAGCCTGGCCTCGCTTCCTACTTGGGACTGACAGCAAGAGCTCAGGAGAAGCCTGGAGCCATATGCCCTGTGCAGGCCCGTGCAGGCTTGGTCTTTGTTTTCTGATTGGACAATCAGAACTAATGCATGCCATTGAATTCTGAGTTTATGAAAAGGGTGCTCAGTGCTGCTGTTTCGCTTTTCTTGGTGTCCAGCATTATGGAGTTCTTCATTGGAATGTGTGCTAAGCCGTGGCACTAAGAATAAGGAGGTGAGCAGCCAAGAACAACACTGCAGGAAGGGCCGGACTGCTGGTGTTGGGGAGTGGCAGTGGATTCAACAGGACCCTCAGGTTTGACCATCCTCACCTGGTGAGTCTTCTTGAAATGTTTGTGCGTATCATATGCCGGTCCTGGACACAGGCAGGGGACACATGGGGCTTCAGAAGCCAGGGGGAAGGAAGAAAAATTGTGTATTATATTGTACGTTATAAATTAAATACTATATTTTATATTATAAATTTTTATTATGTAAGTTTCATATCATATGTTCTAAATAGATTTTAAATTGTGTTTTGTAAAACGTACATGTGCTCGGAGGTATCATGTACAGTTCCAGGAGGTGTGAGCCTACCTGGCTGAATTCTGATGCCAGGATGGGCGAACCAGCAGGTGAGTCATCTTTTGGGTGGGCAATTAAGATGCCCAGTGACTGTGTTAATTTCCAGGTCTCTTGTTTTATTTTCTGGGTTTATAGTTCTACTTAGTGTATAGGAGCTGAGAAAATGGATCTGGTCATCCAGAAAGGAAGTTCCTGCTCGCAGGATTTGCTTCCTGTTTTTCCTAATTTGCTAAGATAATTTATCTCAATTTGCATTGAAGGTTCTGCCACACAGCAGTGATAGCATTGAGTGGTAAACCCAAAAAGATGGTTGTATATTGTTATTGTTGCCCCACTGAAATCTGATTCTGCCTCTGTGCTATCCAGTGTTTCCCTAATTTTTTGAAAAAGTTCCTGAGGATTACATTGTTATATTGTGTTAATGAATGTGGTTATGTGGGGAGACATATCATGTAAAATTTACATGTCCCAGTCATATTATTGCATTGACTAGGAGTATGGGGACTCTGTTTATCATCAGAAGCACCTAGATCAGAGGATGGCACCAAAATTTTTAGAAGTCAGCATTACTTCCTAAGTATATTTGTTGCAGTTATAAAACTATAAGGTTCTGAATAACTCAGTACAGGTTCTTTTACTTCTAAATTAGATTTTGAAATATGAAGTATTGAAATCATTTGGATTATGATATGTCGCTCCCCATCTTCGTGGAGGAACGACACAGGACCCTGCGTTGTTCTTTCGTCTGCTCAGCCCTCCCTGGGTTTGCTGCTGGTTCTTCCCGGGTTGGCTACCGTCCCTTCCACCTCCATGGAAGGGCGGTTCCCCCTGCCACTTTCCCCACTTCCGCGGGGGAGTGGCACACCGCCGGCCGGCTCTCTCGGGGGCTGCACAGGTGTTCCTTCAGATAGATGTTCCTCTTAGATGTTCCTGGTGCATGCCGTCTCTCTCCTCCTTTATAGTCCTCTTCCACCAATCCCAACTCCGCTACCCACACGCTGAGTACGCTGCTCTCCTCCAATCAGGAGCAGGTCCTACAGTTTATTGGTTGAACTGGAGGCAGCTATGTAGAAGCTGTTTCCTCCTCTCCCAGCGCCATATTGTGGGAGAGCAGATGCATAGAATAAGTCTTAATTCCAGTAACAGTCTAGTCTGAGTTGCTCCCCACAATGATATGTTTAGAGAATTTTTAGGTCTGAGAAGGCAGGGGCATTGTTTCAGTACAGTATCCACAATGGTTGCCACGTAATTGGTTCTAAAATTTCAGTTGATGAAATGAAATCCCTATTTGTCCCTGTGTTTTAAACAACACAAAATTTAAAAATCCATAGGTATTGTGTTTTGTGGTTTGGTTCTTACAGTATGTGGTGAATTATGTCTCCCTTCCTTCTGGTTAGCAGTTACTAGTGTTGGCACCCAAGGGTCATTCCTTGAACCTCATCTTATGAGATGCTGACCAGTGACTACTCAGAAACCACCCCTTGGTGCAAGTCCTCATGGATGTTCCAGTTTCCTCATTATCCACTCTTGGTGTTCCTTTTAGTCCTGATTGTTCAAATCTAGAAGTTGAAATGACTCCATATTAAGTCTAACTGTTGTTCACACTGTTCTCATCCTAGATAGCCTTATCTCTATACCGTGTTTCAGGAAGGCCTTGGCTTTTTCTCCCATCATTAGCTAGACCTGTTTATATTGCCTATGGTTTTCTCCTTTTGGCTATTTTCAAACTTGATTCCTTGATTCCATAATTCCTTTCCCTCACACACAACACACCAAGAAAAATCTGTTCTTTTGTTTTCTCATGCTCCCAATCCACAGATGTTCTCTGATAACAATCACCAGGCATCTCAAAGGCTGGCTGGTCCCTACACCCTTCTCAAAGCCACAGGAATGTGTGATTCTTTTGCTTTTTGCTTTTATGTCTCAATTCCGTCACCTTTTCCACACCTCTGCTCCTGTGACCACCATTAAACTTTAGCATCTCCCACAAAAATCCTAGGCTAGCAATTTCTAGTGTACTACTAAGAAGTTGTTAAAATATAGAAGCTTTCTGGGGAAATTCCAAAATTAGAGTGGTTTATGCCAAACATCTTAAGATGCTTTTCCTCTGTTTAACGAAAGTCACATATGTGGGGGAAAACTAGATGGAGAGTTTGCTACAAACAATGCCTTTGTTTCACCTTTATACAATTTTGTTTGTGAGTTATGTAGGCCTCAGTGATTATGAATGGGAAAACTAAAACTGACTTGCAGTTCAACATTGGAAATATTTTGAAGCTTTCTACTGAAGTGCTGTAGTGTGAGAACAGGCATGGAGTCCAGGAGATCCTTCAATGGATTGGTATATGTGTAGTTTTCAGAATGCTGCTTTCAAAGACATTTAAACTTTGTAAGCATTATCTTACATATGATGTTAAATTTCAAATTGCTGCTTCAGCAAACATTGAGCTTTATGTGATTGGTAACCTCTCCTACACTAATGAATCTCCTTGCTTGATTTCCTCCCTGATTACTGTGGAAGATTGTCGCGTCCCTCAACCAGCAAAGAAGACACAACCCGAACTCTTCTTCAAGCAGTTTATTCAGGAACCTTGAACAAGCTTCTTCTTCCGCCTCCTTCCCTCTCCCATCCCTCTTATAGCCATCAGCACACCAATCAAAAGCAGCCAAGTGGCAAGGATTGATAGGTACAGCAATGTGGAAGCCAGAAGGGAGCTCAACCATCTTATTAGGAGTTGTTTGTTTCTCGCCAGTCCTTCCAGGAGAAAGGAGCCGGCGCCATCTTTAGGGCACAGTGCAATGGCTCCCCACAGTTCCCCCTTTTTGTTTTAGAACCAGGCATCTAAGGATTACAGGAGAAGGTAGGGGTTTGTCCCCCACTGCCAGGCATCCACCTGGAACAGCATCCTTTTCGCGGGGGTGGGATCTGGGATGCCAACCCACATGCAGACAGACTTGCCTTCCAGAGAACGTAATGGCTCGTTCTCTCTGCAGTGCTTTGCCTCGCACCCTGCACCCATGCCTAGCATTCAAGGAAGGCCAGCCATGCTTGAGGCGATTGTCCAGCCTCAAGGGCATAAAAGGCTTGAGCTATCATGGCCAATTCCCGCCGATGAGCTGTCCTCATCCTGTACAAACACCACAGGCAAAATAACACAACAAGTAACAGCAACCCCGTCAAAGCTCCAAGTCCCGCCCACTCCTTCAGGTTGGAGATGGCTGTGCGGATCCAGGATGACAATCCAGATGGGAAGGAGACATCCACACGTGTGGAGTTGATGGTGACCACAGCAAGGCGCAGTTGCTTCAAGGTGTAGTCAAATTCTGCGGACCAATTCTGCAAGAGCATCTGAGACAACTGTTTAGAGTAATTTGCTTCCTGAGTCATGTTATCGTACTGAACAGAGGTCACACACAACCCTGAAAATTTCCACTCACATCCTAGCTGAGCAAGCTGCCAGAGTATCCACCTGCTCCTGTACCAAATCCACACGCTGATTAACAATCATCAAGCCTCCCTTTATTTGTGCATTTAAGGATGTCTGAGTATCCAAAGCAGCAGCCACAGAGGCCGTTAAATTATTCAGGGTATTAGCAGTTTGAATTGTCCCTGTGAGCGCTATAGCAGCTGTTATAGCGCCCACAGCTGCAATGGAAATGGCAGTTATAATGGCTGCAGTAATGATCCCAATCAGCAATGTTATCATAATGAAGATTGAGGGGCTGCTTTGTGACATTGTCTGTTTGCCGCACCAGTCGCTCAGGTAACCATCGAGAATATAGAAACATGTCCACGTCCCCATATTAAAACAGGGTCAGGTCCATACCATTGAGCAGTTAGAGGGTCTTTCCACTTCACATAGACTTGTTGTCTTTTGGTTTCAGGATGCCAGTGACGATCAGCTGCAGTTTTCCCTTGATTATCCAGTATTAGAGAATTTAAAATGAAAAGAGCATGTGATAGCCATTTTTGTGGGGAATATGCCATGGTCCCGTATTCCCCCTTTTTTATTTTTTGTAAATAATTTTTTAATGTGGCATGTGCTCGTTCCACAATACCTTGTCCCTGGGGATTATAAGGAATCCTGGTGATGAGAGATGTGGAAGTTAGTACAGAAGTGCTTAAAAGAGTTGGAAGTATATGCTGGGCCATTATTAGTTTTTATCTGTATAGGGGTTCCTAGAACAGCAAAGGCCTGAAGGCAATGAGAGATGTTTGGCAGCCTCGCCGCATTGCGGGGTGGCAAAAACAAAACCTGAACATGTATCTAAAGAAACATGTATGTATTTTAGTTTACCAAATTCAGAAAAATGGGTAACATCCATCTGCCAAAGCTGATTAGGCATAAAACCTCTAGGATTTACACCATAATAAGGGACCGGGAGAAATGTGACACAGGAAGGGCAGGATTTTACAATTTGCCTTGCCTGTTCCGGGTGATTCAGTATCTTACTGGTAAGGTTTGGACATTGAGGTGATGCAAATCATGACCATGGGATGCTTCTTAGACTTTGTCAGTCCCTCTTTAAAGGATCTGGCTTCTGAGCCAGAGACTGGAGCAGCTAGAAAGAAACTCGTTTATAACTGAAGTTTAGCATCATTTCACATCTTGGCACCACTTTTAATCTAAACAGCCCGATTGGTTATTATCTCTGCAAGATGAGAGATATATCTTTTGACATCTCCAGGGGCCCTCTGGAGATACCAAAAGTCCAGAGAATTTAGAACTTTGCTTTTCAGAAAGTCTGTTAAAGGTGCCAAGAGAACTTAGAGTATCTGGTCAAAATAGAATTCCTTAGCATTTAGTCAGGGCGATTTTAACACTTTTAGACCAGATCTGATCATAATAATATTCAGCATAACTTTTTAAGACTTAATACTTTTTATCAATCATAACTTAATAGACAGTAGTGTTAAAAAGAGACGTTACAGTTTTTGCAACAACAGATTTTAAGATTTACAATTGAGACCATTTCCAGATAATTACTAACATTAGTACACATTTTTTTTTAACTTTTATTTAATGAATATACGTTTCCAAAGTACGAATAATGGATTACTATGGCTTCCCCCCCATACCGTCCCTCCCACCCACAACCCTCCCCTTTCCCACTCCCTCTCCCCTTCCATTCACATCAAGATTCATTTTCGATTATCTTAATATACAGAAGATCAGCTTAGTATACATTAAGTAAGGATTTCAACAGTTTGCTCCCACACAGAAACATAAAGTGAAAAATAATAGATGATTTTTTTTAATGATGATGAAATCAGATCAGACCTATTGTCATGTTTAATCCCAGTGAGAGTCAAGTTGGGTGTTGATAGTTTCTTTTTTTTTTTTTTTTTTACAGAGGATCAGTTTAGTATGCATTAAGTAAAGATTTCAACAGTTTGCACCCCCATAGAAACACAAAGTGAAATATATTATTTGAGTACTCGTTATAGCATTAAATCTCAATGCACAGCACATTAAGGACAGAGATCCTACATGAGGAGTAAGTGCACAGTGACTCCTGTTGTTGACTTTACCAATTGACACTCCTGTCTATGGCATCAGTAATCTCCCTATGCTCCAGTCATGAGTTTCCAAGGCTATGGAAGCCCCTTGAGTTCTCTGACTCTTATCTTGTTTAGACAAGGTCATAGTCAAAGTGGAGGTTCTCTCCTCCCTTCAGAGAAAGGTACCTCCTTCTTTGAAGACCTGTTCTTTCCACTGGGATCTCACTCACAGAGATCTTTTGCCAGAGTGTCTTGGCTTTCCATGCCTGAAATACTCTCATGGGCTTTTCAGCCAGATCTGAATGCCTTTAGGGCTGATTCTGAGGCCAGAGTGCTATTTAGGGCATCTGCCATTCTATGAGTCTGCTGAGTATCTCACTTCCCATGTTGGATCACTCTCCCCTTTATTTATTCTATCGGTTAGTGTTAGCAGGTACTAGACTTGCTTATGTGCTCCCTTTGACTCTTAGTCCTTTCATTATGATCAATTGCGAACTGAAATTGATCACTTGGACTAGTGAGATGGCATTGGTACATGCCACCTTGATGGGATTAAATTGGAGTCCCCTGGTATGTTTCTAACTCTACCATTTGGGGCAAGTCAGCTTGAGCATGTCCCAAATTATATATCTCTTCCCTCTCTTATTCCTACTCTTATGTTTAACAGGGATCACATTTCAGTTAAATTTCAACACTTAAGAATAACTGTGTGATAATTACAGAATTAAATCAGTCATATTAAGTAGAACAGACAAAAAAACTACTAAGAGGGATAATGTATTAAGTTGTTCATTAACAGTCAGGGCTGTTAAAAAAATTTTAAAAAATTTTAAAAAATCCCATTGTTATAACAGAAGATCAGACTTCAACTTTAGGTTAGTGTAATTTTGGCATTAACATTTAACTTATAGAAAATTCTGTAAACAATGTTTTAAAATCGTAAACTTTTTACAACTTTTCATGACTTGCTCACACCTTCTGAAACTTTATACCTGTAGTTACTTTTACAGTCTTGAATTATCATGTATGGACAACCTATGAGAATACATGCTGGCAAACTTAAAAGTCTCTCTTATCAAATTTAAGATGTTAAAAGTACACATAATACATTTTCCATATTTTACTTAGCACCGATGCCTGGATAACTTAAAACACTGAGCTATTAATGAATACCACACCATTATCTGAATTAAAAGTCAAAATTACATTTCCATGCTTTTAAGTAACATAAGGATAACACCACTTGGGCAGCAACAGTCACTAGTGCATATTTACAACTTTGAAAAGATCTTCATCCTTAAGAGAAACAAGTTTAAAGCATATCAAAGACATGTAAATGTAAAACTGAGCACGTGAACCAAAGGGCATTTGCATTAACCCAATTTTCTGAACCAATCTGTATTGGCTTACTTGAGTTAACAACATAAAGGCTTGTATACACAGAATTTACTCTCATTTTTATAAGACTACTCTAGCTGAAAAGCAAAAACATGAAGACAACATAGATTTGACATCATTTACTACATTTTAATATACTTTGTATAATTTGAATTGACTCAAACAGCTGTTACTTTAACAAATTTAGAGTCCCATCCTTTGAGAGTTCCAGGGATCCGTCTGGAAGCCCCAAAGTTGAAAGACTCGGTTTAGAATTTAAACTATCAGAGAGTCAAACCATTTTAGTCAAAAATTAGTACGTTTAACCAAGGCTGTGGACTAGATCTAATCAGAGTTAGGTAATCACTCAAACATTAAAGATATAATGTAAACAGCTTCATGGTGCAGTTTTTCCAATCAAGACTCATACTGGCAATAGAAAAATGCGAAACCTTCAAGACACATGAAAACTCTCATTAGATAAGTTAGCTACAGCAGCACAGAAAAGAATTGATTATCAGCGTATGAGCCCATTGCTTAAGTTTTTATTAACTGTAAAGAGAAAAACCCATCAAGTTGGAAAGGGTTATCGAATTAAGACTTTTCTCTAGGTCAAGATACCTGTGGAATTTTTCCTCTCTCTTTCTCCTGGCCTGTCACGTCCCCCTTTTTGTTTTAAAAGATATTCTTTCAGTGTGCGGTGTGCTCGCTCAATTATGCCCTGGCCCTGAGGATTGTACGGCAATCCATGGACAAGTTGAACCTCCATTTTTTGGCAAAAGGTGGTAAAGGTTTGAGATGTATAGGCCGGGCCATTATCAGTTTTTAGCACCTGGGGTCTCCCCCAGGCGGCCCATGCATCCAGACAATGAGCAATCACCTGACGTTAGGGATGCAATTGGGCTAGAAGGTTTAATCGGTCCTGCGGTTTCCAATATCTTTAATGCGTTCACCACATATAAGGAATCTGACAACAAGTTAAAGGCAAAAGAGCACTGCTTAAGGACTTTAATAACTATTTTTAATTCCACAACTTGAGGTGAGCCTGGCTGAAACTGATGAAATACTGGGTCATTACCCTCTACCATATAAACCCCACAGCCTGTTTTTGACCCATCCGTAAATATATTTGGAGCACCTGGTAATGGCTCAGCGGCTGTAATTTTTGGAAATCCTCATTTGCCGATTGAATTCCCGTACTTGCTTTATACCAGACACTTTGTTATCGCCACACTCTTCAGACTCACTGCTGCTTTCTGAGCTACTTTCTGCACTAGTACTACTTACTAAGGAGGGGCTGCGCAACTCGGAAAGATCAGGGTACAGTTTTTTCCTAGTTGTTTTCTGACTCTCCTTCAAAGTTTTCCCTTTTTCACTGGCAGCTCTCTCGGAGTGCTCTTCCTGAAGCTCCTCCAAGGCAGCTTGACCGCTCAGAATAGTTTCACTATACCGCTCATCCTCGAGGCATGCTCGCACTAACTTCCATATTGGTCTCACTCCCCTTTCGAGATTACCCTGTTCGAATGCAAAATCCAAATCCCTGCCTAGTTTGTCCCATGAAGGGATAGTAAGGCTTCCCGAAACCCCATACCAGGGTGCAATGGTATCGCAGTTACGTAAAAACCTATGCAATGTACTAGGCTTAAGTTTCAAACCGTTTTCTCAAAGCAGCGCATTCAGTGCCAGAAAAATTTGATGGGACTGTGAATTACCCATCGTCAAAAATTGTACTCTTTCCCTGGCCACGGGTCAGAGCTCCTTCTGCTTTTGTCGCAGAACTTCCTCTGCTTTAATCGCAGAGCTATCCTCCCACTATTGTCGCAGGACTACCCGCTCTTATCGCGGATCCCCACCTTATTTTCCTGGGGGACTTACCAGCGCTGCCCTGACTGCAGGAAGTTCTGAGTTCGCGTTTGAGATGGTTCCCCGTACGGGCCACCAGTTGTCGCGTCCCTCGACCAGCAAGGAAGACACAACCCGAACTCTTCTTCAAGCAGTTTATTCAGGAACTTTGAACAAGCTTCTTCTTCTGCCTCCTTCCCTCTCCCATCCCTCTTATAGCCATCAGCACACCAATCAAAAGCAGCCAAGTGGGAAGGATTGATAGGTACAGCAATGTGGAAGCCAGAAGGGAGCTCAGCCATCTCCTTATTAGGAGTTGTTTGTTTCTCGCCAGTCCTTCCGGGAGAAAGGAGCCGGCGCCGTCTTTAGGGCGCGGTGCAATGGCTCCCCACAGAAGATGGCATGTGAGTGTCAAATGGGGAAAGAAAGGTTGTTTGAAGATTAATTTATGTATTTGAAAGGCAGAGCTATACAGAGGTTGGGGCAGAGAGAGAGAAAGAGAGAAGTCTTCTATTTACTGGTTCACTCCCCATAGGGCTGCAATGGCCAGAGCTGAACTGATATGTAGCCAGGAGCCCGGAGCTTCTTCTGGGTCTCTCACGTGGGTGCAGGGGCCCAAGCACTTGGGCCATCTTCCTCTTTCCTAGGCCATATCACAGAGCTGGATTGGAAGTGGAGCAGTGGGGACTCAAACAAGCGCTCTTATGAGACGCTGGCACTGCAGGCAGAAGCTTTTCCTGCTCTGCCACAGTGCCTTCCCCAAGAAATATTCTTGTGATAGACTAATGTTCATGGTGTATAGCCCTCTGCTCTATGCAGGTGGAATTTGAGTAATTCTTGGCAGACCCCTACATTTTGAGGTACATAGAAATAACATGATAAATGTAATGAGATGCACAGTTTTCCAGCAGAATACCTCATGATATCTGCTGGGGTCCTGCCATTTATGAAAATGGGTTGTAAAGCAACCTGATCAGTGAAGACATTGCCACCTATTGATCCAGTGAAGCAAGTGCAGAGTGAGCACCTCTAACCCTGGCAGAGGCTCCACCCCTGGTGACTAAGATGCTGTAGACCTGTGCTGCTACTCATTCCACGGGGAAGGCCCTGCCATACTGCTGTGAGCATCCTGGTTTAATATTTTGATATTGTCATGTTTTGGTTTGTTCTTCAACTTAAATACAAGGAATCTCCATTTGGTTTGTATATTTCATCTTGCAGTTTTCACAGCTAAATTTTTTAAGTAATTTTTATTTATTTAAAGGTGAACAGATATCATGTATTTCATATACAGAGATTGAGGAGTGTAGTGATACTTCCCACCTTTTCTTCCTCCCCCCCAGCATCCTGCCCTCCTTCCTCCTTCCTTTCTTGTGATTATAAAATGAACTGAAAGAATGTCATTGTGAAAATTATAGGAAAGTGTAAATTCTAAACCTTGACCGAACTAACTCCATAATGTGTAGTCCCCAGTATGATCTCAAAATGCAGATTGTGTTGTTTAAAAATTGTCATGCATTTAAATATGGAAACCCTAGGAATTTAGGTTGAGTTTAGGTGAGAAACTACCATGGTGCCTCCCCAAACGTGTGTTCTCTAAACATAATGTGCCCACAACCAAGTATTGCTTTGAACCAAAGGCCACTGTGGTCACCAGTGATGGGAAATGGAAGGCTTTTTAGGGCAGTGAACCTGAGGGCTGTGACCAAGACCTGTCCCAGTGAGTCAGTGAGAGCTCAGACTGTGCACTTGCCCCATCTTCCTATCAGACTTCATTTACAAAGCACAAATTCAAGTTAAATCCAGTAGGAATTTGGACAGCAGGGAGTGTACTCTTTAGAGTTGGGTCCAGTTGCAGTGTCACTGGTCACATACTGATGAAGCGGGCCCTGCATTTTCAGTTCCATAGTGTAATTGGGCTAACTCTCAACCTGCCTGTAATATGTAACTGTGTTGTATGCACATAGGAATGTACACACCTTGGTGGGCGTATAGCATGTATTAATTTATAATTCTCATTTCACTTTTCACTTTCCTGGTTTCCTTCAGATTCACTTCCTTTCCTTTTCTATTTCTGAGTTTTCAGTTTGAGGGAGGTGAGATGGCAGTGTAATATGTTACTTGGATATTGTCTTAAATATTCTCTTGATAGACTTCCTGAATCTTTATTTTCAAGATATAAACCGCCTGAAATTTAGTTTAGTCAAGTTAATGAATTTTTTTTAAGATTTATTTATTTGAAAGAGTTATACAGAGAGAGAAGGAGAAGCAGAGAGAGAGGTCTTTCATCTGCTGGATCATTCCCCAGTTGGCCTCAATGGCCAGAACTGTACTGATGTGAAACCAGGAGCCAGGAGGCAGGAGCTTCTTCCAGGTCTCCCACGTGGGTGCAAGGGCCCAAGGACATGTGCCATCCTTTACTGCTTTCCCAGGCCATAGCAGAGAGCTGGATAGGAAGTGGAGCAGCCGGAACTTTAACCAGTTCCCATATGGGATGCTGGCACTGCATTTGGTAGCTCACCTGCTATGGCACAGTGCCAGCCCCAGTCATGACTGTTTTAAAATCATTTCTGTCCCATGAAGCCCACCCAAACCCCACAATATTAACCTAAGTTCCTTAGTTTTATTTGCATCTTAAGAATAGGAACCTATCTTTGCATGTTTTATTTTTCCAGCCTTATTACAGTATAACTGAGAAACAAAAATTGTATATATTCAAGGCACGCAGTGTGTATTTTGATATGAGTCTGATCTTTAGAATGCATTTTCACACAAACTTTTTGACTCTCCTGGTACTTACAGTACCCCATGAGAGGATTAGTACAATGAAGCTAGTTAACAAATTTATCACTCTTACAGTGTTTTTTAAATTATTTTATTTATTTATTTATTTATTTATGTGTTTTTCCACAAAACCTTTATTTAAGGTTTAGATACTTCATGCATTCCTTCAGTACAGCTTTAGCAGCATAGTCATTCTTCCTACTATACCTGCCCTCTGATTTACACACCTATACTTTTTATAGTGTTTTTAAAAGAATATTGACCTAGGAAATTACAAGTACAGAATATAGTGGGAACTGGTTACCCGATGCATGTTTTAGATTTTTCAAAACCTTATCTCATAATTGTAAATTTGATTTTTTTAAGATTTATTTGAAAGGCAGGGGCCGGCACCATGGCTCACTTGGTTAATCCTCCACTGTGGTGTTGGCATCCCATGTGGGCGCCGGGTTCTAGTTCCAGTTCCTCCTCTTCCAGTCCAGTTCTCTGCTGTGACCTGGGATGGCAGTGGAGATTGGTCCAAGTGCTTGGGCCCCTGTACCCACTTGGGAGACCAGGAGGAAGCATCTGGCTCCTGACTTTGAATCAGCACAGTGCAAGCCGTAGGGACCATTTGGGGAGTGAACCAACAGAAGGGAGACCTTTCTCTCTGTCTCTCTCTCACTGTCAATAACTGTACCTGTCAAATCCAAAAAGAAATGCAGGAAACAGAGAAAGAGAGTAAGACAGAGAGAAAGTGAGTGAGAGGATGAGGGATATCTCATCTCATGCATAATTTCACTCCTCAAATGTCCTCAGTGGCAGGGCTGGGCCCCAGGTCTCCCACTTTGGCACAGGGGCCCAATTCATGGGGTCATCTTCTAGTGCTTTCCCAGGCACATTAGCAGGGAGGTGAATGGGAAGTGGAGCAGCTGGGACTCGGTCTGGTGCCCATAGGAGATGGTGGCAGTCCAGGTGGAGGCTCAAGCTTTTACACCCCAGCTCCAGCACCATAACCATATATTTGTATCTTTTGACTAACATCTCTTCATTTTCCTGCTCCCAGTTCATCAAAACACCATCCTGCTCTCTGTGTTAGTTTGACTTTTGTATATTCCACATGTAAGTGTGCTCATGTGGTGTTTCCTATTTCTGTGTCTTGTTTCATTCCTGTAATGTCCTATAGTTCCATGCTTTTGGATCCATCTTGTGACAAGTAGTAGTATTTCCTTTCTTTTTAAGGTTGGCGAGGATTCCATTGTGTGTGTATCCCATTTTTCCTTATGGGTCCATCAACAAACATTTGGGTTATTTCCTTATCGTAGAATTGTGAATGATGCTGAAGTGAATGTGGGGGTGCATACAGTTCTGTGAGATGATGATTTTCTTTTGGATTCATGGCATTTGGGTAGTGAACTACTAGATGGGTGGTATCGCTCTCTCTCCCTCTCTCCCTCTCTCTCCCTCTCTTCCTCTCTCTATTTCTCTCTCTCTCTTCCCCCCTACCCCTTATTGATTCTCTGTTTTGCTTTTGAAACCAATTGCAATATTAAAACTAGGTGGAAAAATGGATACAGATGAGTATCACAGTAGCAGTAGATTACTGAGTAATTTCCTAGAATCACACAGGTGGATGTGTGTAGCTCACAGTGATCCATTATATCTGTTGTTAGAAAATGAAATAAAGGAGCTCAAGGCTCTGTCCTTAAAATAATGTCAAAAGATTAATGTAGACTTGATTAGTACAAATTTTATATGAGTATTGAAATGTCACACCAGCCCATAAATATGTACAACTCTTGTTGATAAAATGTACATAAAAATACCAACATGTTACTTGGTGTATAAAGTTAAGGGGTTTAAATGATTAATGTCACAACTAATATTATGGTATTTGAAGATGGTTAATTAAGACAAGCAAAAACAGAACCTGTAAATAACTGAACTGTTCTTTCTTGTCATGTTCAGTCAAAAGGCTACTATGCTGTGTTTTAAGTTGGTGACAGATATTTATTTTAGATTGTTTCTTTTAATTAAGAAAAATGGTAGTATATTTTCATGTGTATGTGAAATTGAATAGCATCAGAGCAATACAATGAATACAAGATAAGCTTTTTTTCATATTTGGGATTTTACTGATTTTTGAGAATCACTACAGAGACATTTCAATTTGTGTACTGTTCTTAACAAACCAAAAATTTAAAAAGTGAGGGCTTCCAAATGATAGAGTTAGAAATGTGCCAGGGGATTCTAATTCAATCCCATGAAGGTGGCATGTACCAATGCCATCTAGCTTCAGTTCACAATTGGCCATAATGATAGGTCTAAGAGTCAAAGGGATCACACAAACAAGACTAGTGTCTGCTAATACTAATTGATAGAATAAAAAAAGGGAGAGAACAATCCAACATGGGAAGCGGGATACACAGCAGACTCACAGAATGGCTGATGTCCTAAATAGCACTCTGGCCTCAGAATCAGCCCTTAAGGCATTCGGATCTGGCTGAAGAGCCCAGGAGAGTATTTTAGACATGGATAGCCAAGACACTCTGGAAAAAAAAAAGAAGACCTAAATGAAAGATCTCTGTGAGTGAGATCCCAGTGGAAAGAACGGGGCTATCAAAGAAGGAGGTACCTTTCTCTGAAGGGAGGAGTGAACTTCCACTTTGATTATGGCCTTGTCTAAATCATA
This sequence comes from Oryctolagus cuniculus, assembly GCF_964237555.1. Lineage (NCBI taxonomy): Eukaryota > Metazoa > Chordata > Mammalia > Lagomorpha > Leporidae > Oryctolagus > Oryctolagus cuniculus. The sequence goes on along the minus strand of NC_091450.1, from coordinate 3,828,637 downwards.
TTGGAATTTGTGGACTCAAGGAGCTTCCATAGCCTTGGCAGCTCAAGACGAAGAGCATAGGGTGATCACTGATGTCAAATATAAGAGTGTCAGTTGTTAACAACAGGTGTCACTGTGCACTTGCTTCCCATGTAGGACCTCTGTCTTTAATGTGTTATACTATGAGAATTAACGGTAAAACTAGTCTTCAAACAGTACTTTAAACTTTGTGTTTAATGTGTGGGTGCAGTCTGTTGAAACCTTTACTTAGTATAGAACTGATCTTCTGTATATAAAGATAATTAAAAATGAATCTCAAGAATGGGAAGGAAGAGGGAGTAGGAGTTGGGATGGTTTGTGGGTGGGAGGGCGGGTATGGGGGGAAGAGAAGAACTGCTATAATCCAAAAGTTGTACTTGTGAGATCTATGTTTATGAAATCAAAGGTTTCTATAAAAATGTCTACTATACCCATACACAGTAAATTTTAAAATGATCATTCTTAAGAATTTGTTTGAAAAAGATATAAAAGAAAGTTTCACAAAACTATATTTGCAGCAATACTGATACACACAGGCATTAATTATTTTTCTGATTTTCTTTTGTTGTCGTCTGATTTTTTAAAAGAAAATTTTAGCTCCCATGTATAAAGGAGAACATCTAATATTTGTCTTTCTGTGTCAGGATAATTTCACTGACCATGAAGTCTTTTAGTTGCAGTGATTTTGATGCTAATAACAGGATTTCATTTTTTAGTACTGTAATATTCAATTCTACATATATACATCCAATTTTGCCAGAACCACTTGCTGACTAGATTATGATTTTTTTCCAGTGTATATTCTGGGCACTTTCATGAAAAATCAATTGGTTTTGCCTGTTTGTATTAATTAATTAATTTCCACTGTCATGCTGCTTTGATTGCTACAGCTTTGTAGTAAGCTTTGAAGTCAGGTACTCTGACGTCTCCAAGTTGATTTTTTTTATTTTGCTCAGGATCATTTTGGCAATTATTGATATTTTGTGATTTCTTAGGGAATTTAGGATTATTTTCTCATTCTGTAAAAAAATGTCATTGATGTTTGATAGGAATTTCATTTATTTTGTAGGTTCTTTTAAGTAATATAGGTATTTTAATTATACTAATTCTTCCAATCCGTGAGCAAGTTATATTTTTCCATTTTGAGAGTCCTTGATGATTTATTTCTTCAACGTTTTAGAATTTTCATTGTAGAAATGTGCCAGGGGATTCCAATACAATCCCATCAAGCTGGCATGTACCAATGCCAACTCACTAGTCCAAGTGATCAATTTCAGTTCACAACTGATCACACTGATAGGTCTAAGAGTCAAAGGGATCACACAAACAAGACTAGTGTCTGCTAATAATAACTGATAGAATAAAAAAAGGGAGAGAACAATCCAACATGGGAAGCGGGATACACAGCAGACTCATAGAATGGCCGATGTCCTAAACAGCACTCTGGCCTCAGATTCAGCCCTTAAGGCATTCGGATCTGGCTGAAGAGCCCAGGAGAGTATTTTAGACATGGATAGCCAAGACACTCTGGAAAAAAAAAAGAAGACCTAAATGAAAGATCTCTGTGAGTGAGATCCCAGTGGAAAGAACGGGGCCATCAAAGAAGGAGGTACCTTTCTCTGAAGTGAGGAGAGAACTTCCACTTTGACTATGACCCTGTCGGAATAAGATCAAAGTCAGAGAACTCAAAAGGCTTCCATAGCCTTGGCAACTCATGACTAGAGCCTAGTTAGATTACTGATGCCAAAAACAAGAGTGTCAAATTGTTAAGTCAACAACAGGAGTCACTGTGTACCTACTTCTCATGTGGGAACTGTCCTTAATGTGTTGCCCAATGTGAAGAAATGCTATAACTAGTACTGAAACAGTATTTTACACTTTGTGTTTCTGTGTGGGTGCAAACTGATGAAATCTTTACTTAATATATACTAAATTGATCTTCTGTATATAAAGATAATTGAAAAAGAATCTTGATGTGAATGGAATGGGAGAGGAAGCAGGAGATGGGTGGGGTGCGAGTGGGAGGGAATTTATAGGGGGTGAAGCCATTGTAATCCATAATCTGTACTTTGGAAATTTATATTTACTAAATAAAAGTTAAAAAAAAAGAATTTTCATTGTAGATATCTTTCACTTAATTGGTTGCATTTATTCCTAAATGTTTTATTTTTGTCCCTATCATTTATGGGATTAATTTTTAGATTTCATTTTTGCCAAGTTGGTTATTAGAATATAAAAAGCTACTGTTTTTGTATATTCATTTGTAACCTGTAACTTCACTGAATTGGTTTTTCATCCTGAACCATTTTTTGGTGGAGAGTTTAGATTTTTCCATGCACAGCATCGTGTATTCTACAGTGTTGTTGAATTCAGTTATTGTTAACAGTTGTGTTGAGGAATATTTAATGTCATAAATATAAGAGCATGTCAAAAAGGTTACCTTTGGAAAATTTCTCTGTCGTTTGCTATATGGGAATTAGAGTAGTACCTGGTAGACCTGTGGATTGCCATTGCTAATGGGTGCATGCACCCACCCAGCTTCCAGTGGGCTATTTGGTCCTCCAGTGCTCATGGTCTGTTAACAGGATCTGGCTGGCCTTCAGTTGTCACCTAGCATCCACCTGTGACACTATGTTGAGGACATCGTTTCAACTGAAAATCAAGAGGAGGAGGAAAAATGGGCCTCTAACATCAGCAACTGACTTCTTGACCAAGTGGGCGTGGACCTTAGTTCCATACGAGATGAGAGCTTGCAACCTCAATATTTTGGTTTATCACGGCTTTCCATGTCCCTCCAGAGACTCCCAGTGAGACAGTGAGGCTTCTTAAGGGAAGGCCTATACTCAAGGTTGTGTGCAGAGTGTTGCTGGCAGCAGCATCTAAGTAACATGGTCTCATGGGATCATTTCAGACATTTGTACCTCCACCTGGGTAATGCAGAGTCTGGATGCACCAGATGACCGCTGGCTGCCCCTCACATGCTGCTAAGTACCACCCAGGAAATGGTTAAAAAGTTGATGCCTTGTCTGCAACTGTCTCAGATGGTGAAGTGCCATATCTCAGACACCAAGGAAAGTCCACACAGATGTACACCCCTTGCTGTGGATGGAGACACAAAGCCTGCTCAAAGACTGGACAGGGACACGTAGAAAAGGGCAACCTTGCTGTGTTCCTGACAGGAAGTAGTCTATAAATCACTGGGCAACAGAGTTGGCAGCTGGCAGCTCTCTCTGAACTACATCAAGATCCTGTTCAACTTGTCTGGAAAGCACAAACAGATGGTGTCATGTTGGCACAGAGGGTGAACATAAACTGTCCCTTTTTCTACTGCAGTGGGTGTCCAGAGCATGTGAAACACCACACTACAGCAAGAGCATCTTTATTTCAATGGACGGTGTACAATTAAGAACAAAAGAGTGCTACTGAGGCTGTTAGGCATTCTTCAGCGAGTATGTGCAGCCACTACCCCTGAATGGCAAAGCTGCCCCTTGGACAGTCCCCAACAAGCTACCTTGGACCCAGTGGAATCATTTATCTGCTTACTTAAGCATTATTCATTATGTTTCATTGAAAGACAAGAAAACAGATTTCCCATTGGCTGGATCACTCCACTTGAGTGGCTGGGGCCCAAGTATCTGAGCCATCCTCTGTTGTTTCCCAGGGTATGCATAAGCAGGAACCTGGATTTGAATGCACGACAGGTATTGATCCTAGATACTGTGTAATGGGATGCTGGCACCAAAAATGATGTCTTTAATTGCCGTGCCAATACAGTGTATTCAAGCCTTTAATTTTTGATTATTGGAATGGTAGTGCGAGATAGAGAAAGATATTTCCATCTGTTGGCCTCATCACCAAAGCCTGCAAACATTATGGAAGGGCTAGGCCAAAGTCAGAAGCCAAGAACTCCATCCAGCTCTGTCACATTAGTGGAAGAGACCTAAGTAAGTGACCAATGCCTGCTCTCCATTAGAGTGTACATTAGCAGGAAATCTGACTGCAGGAAGATTATACTGAAATCCAGGCACTCTGATATGGGGCGTGGGTAAACCAAATGGCATCTTAACAACTCTGTCACAGTTCCTTGGCCACTGTTTTATTTCAGTGATTTTTATTTGGAAAAAATATTGAGGGAGAGACATAGAGATATCATCCAATCCACTACCTCACTCTCCAAATGGCTGCAACAGCTACAATTAGCCAAGGTGAAGCCAGGAGCAGGAACTCCATCTCCTCATACATGAGTTGCAGAGTCCTGAGATCTTCCAACATCACCCACTGTCTATCCATGCACCTTAGGAAAAAGCTGGACTGGAAGTATAGTAGCTGGGGCATGACAATATGAAATGGAAGCATTGTTATCTGAAGCCTTACCTGCTGTACCATAGCAGAGAGCTGGATGGGAAGTGGAGCAGGTGGATCTCGAACCAGCACCCATATGGGATGCTGGCACTTCAGGCCAGGGTGTTAATCCGCTGCACGATAGCACCAGCCCCACCATTTACTTTTTAATTTAAAGGCCAACAGTGCACCTTTATGAGACTTTCAGTGGGCTGCTTCTGTGGTCCTCCAGGGCTCATGGTCGGTTAACAGGATCGGGCTGGCCTTCAGTTGTCACCTAGCATCCACTTGTGACACTATGTTGAGGACATCGTTTCAACTGAAAATCAAGAGGAGGAGGAAAAATGGACCTCAAACATCAGCAGCTGACTTCTTGTCCAAGTGGCTATGGACCTTAGTTCCATACGAGATGAGATCTTGCAACCTCAAATTTTTGGTCTATATTTTGAAAAACGAATTCAGAAAAAATCCCCAACAAATCCACATATATCTCCTTTTCCTCAGTGATACAGTTGCAACCAAGGAAGCCCAGCACATTTTCACCTTCTGATAACACCAATTTCTTCACCTCTAGTGAACCCTAAGACCCACCTATCTCACCAGTCACCCACAAGGATGCACCTTGGTCAGGCATACTTCCAAAGAAAAAGCTAAGGACTACTCTATGGATAGTTTTTGGTTCTGAGGGTCACGTGGGTACAGGATTTCAAATTAACTCTGAGGTTTTAGTGACACTACTGTTTGACTCACAGAGTTTGGACTACCTCCGTCAGCATCATGAGCTGGGTCCTGGCCTCCAGCCCCTGAGAATCTCTTGTTAAATGGAAGTGGTATTTTCAGAGACCAGACACACCCACACCCTGAGGAGTCTATGTCCTTATTGAGGATGTCAGACACTGTCTTTTTGGAGACCCACCATCAGTCATCTCACATCAGATACCTCCTTCCAGATACAGGGGTAGTGTCATGTGTCTCAAGGGGCAGAACTTGTGATCATCCTACTTGTTGTTGAGCAGTCCACCCTCACTCAAGGCCATCTTGAAATTCACATGTCCACCAATTCTAGGGACATCACCAATTGCTAATGGCCTTTGTGTGGCTTGAAACTGGACCATGCATACCCTTACATTGGAGTACCTCCTTTGGTGGATCACTGTTGATATCTTTGCTACTGGCGTATCCTCACGGACCAACTCAGCTATTTTGATTGCCAAAATTCGACTGCCTTTTAATGTAGCAAAACTGCACTGTATGTTATCTGCATCCTTGCTTTCATAGTGGAGCCTCCCATGCTTGTGTGGTTTGGGACATCATAGGCCTATCAACTTGGATTTGAGCTTGTAGCTTATCTTTTGTATCCAAATCAGTTGTGGAAGTCTCCCAGGAATGCCCACAGTACAGACAAAACTGTCATTCCTCCTTCTCGCATGGTTGCATTTAGAGCGGTGATTATTCACATGCTACCTGGCAAGTGGATTTTATTGAACCTGTTGTAGCAAATGGCAGGTACTTACTGTTATGTAAGCCTACACCAGACTTCTCGTTGCTTCTTTGTTAATGGCTGAAATTGTCATCAGATTCTAAGTACTTCATCCCTGGTGCATTAAACATGGGACGAAAAGTATCTGAAATACTTAGTTCCTGTCCATTTGGTGTATGCACAGTGATGGAGTTTCTAGTTCATATAAAGATTTTTTTGAAAATTTTGAAAATAATAATTGTACATACTTAAGGGCTACTGTGTGCCATTTTGGTACATGTCTGCAGTGTGTCCTGATTAAAAATGGGATGATCAATATTTCCCTTTATTTGTCAGTACTTATGATTGAAGTCTTGGAATTTCTTCTATATGTTCATTCAACACATACTCAGTTATTGTGAGCTATCTTCTCCATTATTCTGTGTAACATTAGAAAGTTACTCCTTGATCTAACTCTGATTTGGTCCCCATCATCCAAACTCCTTGCATTTTTCCCTCCAATCTCTTACATCCCTTATTAATTATTATGTATTCACATAGGTGTATTTTAAAGATCTATTTCCTTTTATTTGAAAAGCTGAGCTACAGAGAGAGGGAGAGATAGAGAGATGTTTTCCTTCTGCTCATTCATTACCCAAATGGCTGCAACAATTGCATCAGAGCAAATTCAAAGCCAGGAGCCAGGAGCTTTTTCTGGGTCTCCCAAAGTGGATGTAGGGGCCCAAGCACTAGGGCCATCTTCCATTGCTTTCTCAACCCATAACCAGTGTGCTGGTTCAGAAGAGGAGCAGCAAGGATATGAACTGGTGGGTGCCCATTTGGGATTCTGGCACCACAGGCAGAGCCTTAACCTACCATGCCACAGCACTGGCCCTCGATTGTTTTAGCTTGTGTTTGTGAGGGAGTGGGTACAGTATTTGTCTTTTTATGTCTGTATTGTTTTCACTTACTTCCAGTTCCATACAAATAGCTTCAAGTGTCAGGGCGTCATTCTTTTCAAATGGCTGGATAGTCTTCTGTTTCATATATATGCAACAAACTCTTGACCCCTTTGTCTGATGAACTCTCAACTCATTTTGTTTGCCAAAATACTATTCCCTTTTAGTGAGACAAAAATGCAGTCTAGTTTTTCTGCATCCCTGCCCTCATAGTGGAGACTGTGGTACCAAAATGAGTTTGAACTCTTGGGCATATCTGATTTGGGGACATTTTCCTATTGTGGTAACAGAATGAGTTTCTTGACCCAGGCATATCTGATTTGGAGACATCTTATGGCTGTCATTTTGGATTTCTGATTGTGGTTTTCCTATTCCATCCAACTCAGTTGGAAAGTCCCCCAGGAATGCCTGCTTTGCAGACAAAACTTCCATCATTCCTTTTTCTCCCGTGGTGGCATTTGGAGAGGTGATTACTCTCACATGCCACCTGGCGGGTGGATTTTATTGGTCTGCTGTTGCAAGAGGTAAGTGCTTATTATCCTTGATAACCACACCGGGCTGCTCCCTGTTTTTTCCTTCATGGCTGAAAATGTGCTTCAAACATGAGACTATAGATACATGAACTACCTAGTTCCTTTCTGTGGGACATGTACCCAGTGGTGGTGTTGCTGGTTCATGGTATGGTTCTGTTTTCTGAAAATTTTGACATTAACGATAATGTCACCTACCTAATGGCTACAGTGTTATGTCTCGGTGCATGTCTGCAATGTGTCCTGATGAAAAATGTGATAATCAGCATTTCCCTTCCTTTGTCAATATTTTATGATGGAAGACTTGGAATTTCTTCTGTATGTTCATATAATACATCCTAGGATATTGTGAGCTAGTCTCCTCACTGTGCTGTGTAACAATAGGAACTTTGATCTAACTGATTTTGTGCCCTTCATCAAAACTCCCTTCATCCCCCATAGTGCCTGCCATCCTTTATTAACCATTATGCATTCAGGGTTTTAGCTTGCTTATGTGAAGGTTTGCATGTGTTGTCTTTCTGTAGCTGGCTTTTTTCATTTAACGTGATATCCTCCAGTTGCATACATTTTGCTGCAAAGGACAGGATTTCATTTTTAAATGGCTGAATAGTATTCCATTTAGTATATACACAACAAATTCTTGATGTCTTCATCTGCTGATGGATACATTGGTTGATTCCATATCTTGGCTGTTGTTAGCAATGCTGCAGTAATCATGGTGGAGCAGGTATCTCTTAGATACAATGATTTCATGATTTTGGACGTATACTGAGTATTGAGATTGTTGAGTCATATGGCAGTTCTGTTCTTAGTTTTTAGAAATCTCCACGGTGTTTGCTGCAGTTGTTGTACTCATTTGGATTCCAATGCGAGTTCTCCTTTCTCCATATCCTTGGGTGTCACTCCCCCTCTTCCTGGAGGAACGACACAGGACCCTGCGCTGTTCTTTCATCTGCTCGGCCCTCCCCGGGTTTGCTGCTGGTTCTTCCCGGGTTGGCTACCGTCCCTTCCACCTCCGTGGAAGGGCGGTTCCCCCTGCCACTTTCCCCACTTCTGCGGGGGAGCAGCACACCGCCGGCCGGCTCTCTCGGGGGCTGCTCAGGTGTTCCTTCAGATGTTCCTCATAGATGTTCCTGGTGCATGTTGTCTCTCTCCTCCTTTATAGTCCTCTTCCACCAATCCCAACTCTGCTACCCACACGCTGAGTACGCTGCTCTCCTCCAATCAGGAGCAGGATCAGCTCCTGCAGGTCATCACTCAAGTTGGCGAGAGGCAGCTGCGTAGAAGTTGTTACTCCCTTCTCAGCGCCATATTGTGGGAGAGCAGATGCATAGAATAAGTCTTAATTCCAGTAACAGTCTAGTCCAAGTTGCTCCCAGTTGCTCCCGACACTTGGGAGAATTTTTTTACTTTTTCTTTATGATAGGCATTTTAGCATTATGAGGTGATATCTCTTTGGGGTTTTGATTTGCATTTTTTTTAAAGATTTTTTTATTTATTTGAGAGGCAGAGTTAACAGACACAGAGGGAGGCAGACAAAGGTCTTCCATACACTGGTTCACTCCCCAGATGGCCTCAATGGCGAGAGCTGAGCCCAACCAAACCAGGAGCCAGGAGCTTCTCAGGTCTCCCACGTGGTTGCAGGGACACAAGCAGTTCGGCCATCTTCCACTGCTTTCCAGGCCATATTCAGAGAGCAGGATCAGAAGAAGAGCATCCAGGACATGAACCAGTGCCCACATGGGATGCCGGCCCCGCAGGTAGAGGCTTCACCTACAGTGCCACAATGTGAGCCCCTATCTTTATTTCTCTGATGGGTAGTAATAGTTTTTTTCATATATTTGTTGGCTATTTGTATTTTTTCTTTTGAGGATTGTCTTTTTAGGTCCCTTGTGCCCATTCCTTGACTGCATTGGATGCTTGATTTTGAGTTTGTTGAGTTCCTGATATATTCTGAATATTAATCCTTTGTTGGATAAGTAGTTTGCAAGTATTTTATCCCTTTCCATTGGTTGTTTATTTGCTCTATTACTGTTTTCTTTGCTGTACAGAAGCTTCAGTGTTTGTTGTAGTCCCATTCATCTAGTTTTACTCTTGCTGCCTGAACTTCTGGGGTTTTAACCAAAAAGTCATTGCCTCTACCACTCTTAAGAGATGTCTCCCTATGTTTTATTCCAGCAATTTTGTATTTTCAGGTCTCAGATTTAGGTCTTTGATCCATCTGAGTTGATTTTTATGTGTGGTGAAACATAGACATTTAATTTCATTCTTCTACATATGTATATCCGGTATTGTCAGCACCACTTATTGAAAAGACTGTGGGATTCTCATCAAAAATCAGTTAGCTGTTACGTATGTATGTTTGTATTTATGTATTTTTTTTCTCTGTTTTCATTGATCTTTGTATTCATCTCATTCCAGTTTCATACTATTTTATTTACTAGACCTTTGTGAAATCAGGTATTGTTATGCCTCCAGGCCCCCAGCTTTGTATATTTTTTCTTGTGTAGGATCACTTTGGCTGCTCTGGGTCTTCTGTAGTTCCATATGAATGTTAGAATTTTCTTTTTCTGACTGTATAAAAATGTCATTAGTATTTTGATAGGACTTGCATTGAATATGTAAATTTCCTAAGGAATATGAACATTTTAATGTTAATCCTTCTAATTCATGAACAGAGGATGTCTTTCCATTTTCATGTGTCTTTGATGATTGTCAGCTTTTTTGCCACCAACGACTGGCCAGGACGCTGATGAAGGGTTCACAGAGGAGACTGAGAAGAATCAGGTTAAATGCTCTTTATTGTTTCACCAGCACCAGGAGGGAAGGCCACTCAGCTGGCTCCTGAAGGCACTAGGCTCTACAGACCAGGAGCTTCTCCCAGGGGGCACTAGGCTCTATGGACCGAGGAGGGAGGCTGAGTAGGGCTCTTATTTACAAGCGTCTGAGGGTCTTCTTATGTATACTTGTTTGGGGTCAGCCCTGCCTTTGTTCCCTCCCTTTGTTCCCCATAGTCATGGCAGCAATGGTTACGTAGTTATAACAACAATTTGCGCTTAGGCCATTTCCTCTTGCAAGCTTTGCTACAGCACAGTTTCTTTCCCTGATAAATGATGAGTTTCGTTTATTCGCAAATGGATCCCTAAAAGTCCTCCCTTTTCTTTTTCTTTAAATGTTCTCATAGCCCTGTAAAGCCCGTTGAGCCGTTGGGCCAAAGGGATGAGCATTCTTGAGCATATCCCGGATTGATTTCCAGATTTGAGGTCTTCTTTTTCTTCTATTTCTGGTGGGCTGGGTTCCTCTCGGAGGGCCAGATATCCCTTGGCAAAATTTTGTCCAATTGGGAAGAGGTGCTGTAAGATAGGCAAGCATACAAGGACTATACAAAATATTGCTCCTATTTTAAACCATTTCCAGGATGGGAGCCAAGAGGAAACTGTGTCAGTCAGAGTATTTATTGTCTGTCCCACTGTTTTGACTTGACCTACCTTACCTACCTTAAATGCAGCTATATTTGGAAGCTGTATTATATGTAGAGCTCTCTTAGCCTCAGATGAGCGGTTGCATTTACCCACTCTAGGCAGGTAGAATGATTGTGTTTGAACATATCAGCTAGTTGTGTTGCATTAGGAATGGATAGATTGATCCACGGAATGGTGGTAATGCAAACTCTTCCAGTAGTTTCACACTTGAGTTCTCTTTCCAAAGCTAATATGGTAATTATTTGTTCTATTTGTACCATGCATGCTTCGAGCATTTGGAGCCCCATAGCATGTGTCTTAAGCAGTGCTGACTGCTCACCTAGCTGAGCCCACTGCTCCTGAATTATCTTCAGGAGGGACTCCAAAGCATCTCCCTGTATTTGGGTAGTGCTTAGAGCCAGTACTCCAGTCACAATGCCAGCTACCGTGGCTGCTGACACTGCTGTAGTGACAATGGCTGCTGTTACTCCAAAGTCTTTTTTTTTGCACATCGGTTTTATTGCTATAGTCAAATCAGACATATTTACTGGTACATATGTGAATGGAGTTGCCTTTACCACCATATGTGGAGCCAAGAATGTTATCATTCTCTCTTCCCATTCCAGGTCCCTTATATAACAACCGATCTCCTTTTTATAATCTAATGGATGTGTGCATCTAGTATACAATACCTCCCCTTCGGTTCTGCATGTCCAATTTCCTGGGTCTTCCCTTACTGGAGTTTTTACAAAATGTTTGTGGAATATTTCATATCCTGCCTGCCAAAAACAATGTGTTGATTGATTATTACTTGGAGGTCTGCATCTAATATATCTATGCTTTGAGCCATTTTTACAAATAAAAGACACAGAAAACTCATCTCGAATTGTTGACCATTGTATTTTATATGTCTCGTTCATATACATGGTATATCCAAAGTCTGGAGTTGATAACTTATAGAGAATGTTTGATTCATTAAGGTAGTAACTCTCATTTTCATAATAGAAGGAACACTCTACATGACTAATTCTCTCTAGATCCTTTTCTTGTCCCTCCCCTAATTGGACTCCCCTGTTTTTTGAAGGTCATCCACACTAAAGAGTCCTTTACAGCTGCCCAGGAGCAATTGATATGCCCCTGAATCTTTGTTATAGTAAGACTGGGATCTATGTCATGGGCAAATGCAGTTTCCCATTCTGAGTAATCCATCCTCTCCTTAGTATTATTAACATATGGTTCTAAATATGAATGTTCTAATCCTAATAGGGTTAGATCTGGCCCTAAGAAAGGTATTTCTTCTGTGCACGTTGTTGCTACCCACGAAGTACAGTTAGGCTTTCCCCAGTAAAATTTGTCATCTCTGTTCAGGCTATATATGTCTTATATTCTAAGCATTTAATTAAGGCAAATGGGGGTCTGACACACAGTCTACTTAATCCTGCTTCAAACATTGTTTGTTTTAACTCATCACACACTTCATAAATAGTTCCTTCCAGTGGGCATCCTCTCATTGTGCAAGTTAAGGGAGTATTTTTCTTAATCTCTGTGATGTCTATACATTCCATGGATCCTGCATCAGTCAAAAGGATATACTTTGTTTTGTTATTAGATTTAAGGGCCCTGTCAGTTTTGGTACTACACCACTGCATGTCCAATTTGTATAATTATTGTGTGCATGACAAGTATAATTACCACATTCTATTTTAGACCTTTTACAGTTGCTAGAGAAAAATTGCTCTATTAAATTTCTCTAAGATCCACCAATTCCTTAGCACGGGTTAACCAAGGAATAGTATAATTTTTTACTTTTGTCTTAATGAGAGATAGAGTCCCTGTGGGCTCACATCCTGACCTTGGTATGTTTGATTCACAGGTAAAGGGTACATTATCAAGGTATGTATAGGCTGGTGGGTTTTCGACTAAGCCTGACACTTGTTCTTCTGTTTTTACATTGGGCAATACAATTAAGATGATAATGGTCATTATCAATCTGTAAGCTCTGAGCATAGGTAGTTCAAATCTTTCCCACAATCTCATTAAGTTACCTAATACTTTAAATTGTTTAAGTGTTTGCTTGCCTTCAATTAACTTACCTTTATCTAGGTCCCATCTCTTTAATTCTTCTTTTACCTGTTGTAGATGTTCTTGTAGTCAGGCTACTAATTCATCTTGTTGGTCCTCAGACAATCCCTCAAAAGGATTTACAAGTGGTGTATTTTCTTCCTCACTTAATTGTTTAAATATATACTGTTCATAAAGGTCTTTTGCTTCTCTTCCTTTAATGTACATTTCTCCATTTGCTGCTGCTGTCGCCATCTCTGTAGTTCTTTAGTCCTAGCTCTGGAATATGAAATCCCTAATTCTTTCTGTAAAAAGCACAACTGACAGTGGTATCTACATTTCTTACAAACACATGAATTCTTTTGACAGGATAATTGCAATTGATATTCCATTAGTGCCTAATTGGAAATTCCCAAGTCTTGAGGTAAGATCAACACTTATATATGTCCTTATAGGCGAACTATCCAAAGGTTCCATTATGTGTGCATGCTTCAGAAGGAAAATTAGTGGTTGTTACAATGTTTATGTTGAGGCTGCCAATCTTTTCAATGTTCCTTGAGGTGTTAAGCAGCACACCAAAAATGTTCTGCATATCACACCTTCTTCCAATTTTCCTGTTCTAATCACTTTTTTCCAATTTTTACTTTTCTTGCAATACCAGCAACTAGTTGCCCTCGAAGCAAGCCCATACATTCCAGGTACCCACCGTTGCTCTGCTAATGGTCTAACATCCCTGTCAAATTTCCCATATTCTCCATTTTCTGTTATTATAGTCCTAGGATCTTTGGTTGTTAGAATAGCACTAGTCCATGGCCAATGATCATACAATTTTTCACTAAATTTCCATGGGGGATTTCGTATGAATCTTCTAATTTATAAGCTAAACATATTTGGCTGTGATCTATTCTTTTTTTGTTGTTGTTTTTGACAGGCAGAGTGGACAGTGAGAGAGAGAGACAGAGAGAAAGGTCTTCCTTTGCCATTGGTTCACCCTCCAATGGCCACCGCGGCTGGCGTGCTGCGGCCGGCACACTGCACTGATCCGATGGCAGGAGCCAGGTACTTATCCTGGTCTCTCATGGGGTGCAGGGCCCAAGTACTTGGGCCATCCTCCACTGCACTCCCTGGCCACAGCAGAGATCTGGCCTGGAAGAGGAGCAACCGGGACAGAATCCGGTGCCCCGACCGGGACTAGAACTCGGTGTGCTGGCGCCGCAAGGCAGAGGATTAGCCTAGTGAGCCGTGGCGCCGGCAGGGCTGTGGTCTATTCTTGTCCAATCTCTAACTTGTGTCTTCTGGAGCTGGAACCATCCAAACATGTCTTTGGGGCAAGCTAATAATCCCCTTTTCAGGTGTGTTGATCACTACTGCTCCTTCTGCTCTCCAAAGGATGGCAGTGGGCCCTTTCCAGTCTTTACTGTTTGGTAATCTGTAAAAGCAAGAATATTTTTCTGCATGTAGTTTTTGTACTGGTAGCTTTTGATTAGAAGCAGTCCATTGTTGATAATAATATCTCTCCATTGGGGTGTATCCTCCTATTCCTCCCCTTCTTTTTTTGTTAAGAGCTATTAGTGCCAATTGTAATTGAGCCTCAGTAGTCTGTACCTCGTCCGTAAATTTGTCCATCATACTTTTCAATGTTTGATTGGCTCGCTCTATCATTCCCTGGGGTTGTGGGCAATATGGAGTACCAGTTGTATGGTTGATATTTAAATATTTACATAGTCCCTCAACAAAAACCAGAGAAACAGTCTGCCTTACTCACCTTTCCAATGTATCTGAGTCCATCCAAGTCATGGCACCAATGATGCTGCAAGAATTTCAAGTCTATTCTTTGTCTCACAGCAATAAATAATCCCAACATGGATGATGAGGGTGGGGGAGCAAAAGCAAAAGTAGGTTTTCTTGAGAAAATGATACTCCTGCTAGCCAGGAGGGGGACTAAGGGAGGGGTCCAATAAGGCCTGGGTACAAGTATAATTAGGGAGTTATATTAATGGATTCATTTTCTAAACAGAATCAAACACCACATTTCTGTATCTTCTCTCTTGGGAAATGGTCATAACCCCTAACCATGTAAAAATGTTACCTTATTGACCATCTGAAAAATGGGACAGTATATTCCCTCTCTGCCTGTAATTTCTTTTACTGCATCCTCACCTTCCCTCCTCCCAGACAGGATTCCATGAATAACCCTTCATTGTTTCACTTCTCATATAAAGGCCCCTTCTCTTGGGCATTTCACAAGAGGCTACTGAGAGGCCACTTTCTGGACTCAAGGGCTTTCCTCTGGGGCTGGCCAGATACAACACATCCAGGTGAAGAATTTGACAATACTCCTGCCAATCCCTGGGCGACCCTTGCTCTTTTTAGCCTGAGTGTCTGAGGTCCCTGCCTCCTCCCTCCACCTCCTCCTCCTCCTGCTGTTTGCCTGGGATGCTCTGTTTCTCTGATGCTGCCTGGGAGCAGCTCCTGACTTCTAAATCATCCTCACTGCTGTTGGTGCTTAGTGTGGTGGAGAGGGAGGTCAGAGGATCCTGGCTGAGGACTGCACAGGCAGTGGGGATTCTTGTCAACATGACCAGTTGGGAACTATCTGTCCTGCAGGACTCACTGCTACTCATACTGGGAGTCCCATGGCAAGGATTCTGCCCCGATTGGTCTTCTGCAAGTATTAGTGGTTGGGAGTTGAAAGCAGCACACTCATGGGCTCTGCTGTTGAGTGTCCCTGGAGGCAATGGAGAATGGGACAGCTTTGAACACCAGGGATGGCATGAGGCATGGGCTTCACTTTGTTGTGGCCTTTCTGAAGTCCTGGGGACAAGGCACTGGCTTGTAGCCTGGGTGGCAGGGAGCCTGCTTTATGGTCCAGCTGGAATCCCAGGTCCTCAAAAGACCTTAGAGCTTCAGGACACTGAGGAGATACTAAAGGCTCCACTTCACTATGCCCACGTATTTCTTGCATGCTGTAGCCCTGCTATTGGGATTTCACCCAGTGTGGCACAGAAGACAAGGGGTCATCCCATTCTTTAAGGCACAGTTGAGTGCATAGGCCCCCTGGGAATTCCTGTATTTCCTGTTCCTGGGGGAAAAACAGAAACCCTTCACTTGTTTCAGGTACTTCATGTCCTGCACTGAGCCACTGGTAGCCCATGGTGTCTGCCACTGTGGGCCTCACTTCCGGGTCATGGGTCAGTAACCTTTCCAACAGGTTACTAAGCTCTAGGTTTACATAGGTGGGAATTTGGTAGAGTCCGGACAGGATGTTTTCCTTCAGCTGCACAAAATCCTCCCCATCAAAAGGTAGTGACCATGTCACCATGGTGTACAGGACCACACCCAGACTCCAGACATCGGCCTTGTACCCACTGAACTCCTCCTCTAAGAATTCCTCAGGGGCACAATACTCAAATGTCCCACACAAATCTTTCAGGTTTTCTCCATCAGCCAATTTGCAGGTGAGCACAGAATCGGTCAACTTAATATTTAGATTGGCATCTAGAAGGAGATTTTCTAATTTTAGATCTCTGTGCATGATACACTGCTCATGGCAGTAATGCACAGCTAATAAAGTTTGGTTAAACAGCTGATGTATCTCTTCATCCTGTAGGCAGCCTTGCTCTATCATGTACCACCTAAGGCCCCCCCTGATAGCATACTCCATAAAAATGTAGTCTCTCTCTTTTGTGTGCCTTAGCTGCAACAGTTTTATAATGTGAGGGTGATGCAGCCCCTTCATTATTTCTGCTTCTGCCTGCTGCTCACTACGGGGCAGCAGGTCCAATGGAGCTCCTCAGGGCCAGCCTGGGGATCTCAGGGGCCAAGTGGGATGATGAATGTTGGCGGCAAAGGAACCACACCAGAGCCGGGAGATCAGTCAATGCCCAGGGCGCAGCTGGGTTCTCGACTTTATTGGGAGGGGGAAAAGCTTTTATAGACATAAAAAGGGGGCTGTCCAAGGCACAAGGGAACCGAGCCAACCAGCTGAAAGGTCAGGCAGGACGTGAGCCGGGCACACCCTCAAGGGCCTATCACAGCCGAGGACATAAACTGTTCACGAGTACGGAAGTCTCCTGTCAGGCTAGGTACCTCCCCCGGGGGCCATCTTGGGTTGTTGGAAATGCTGTCACTGGAATTCGGAAGTGCGGCAAACTCGAGCAAAGGCTTAGCGGCCTTGTTTCCTTTCAGTTGGAGCCCCCTGCATCTCCCCCTTTTCTTTTACTTTGAGGGTAACCGTGCCTGTCTTAGGTTGTCCCCCCCTCCAGTAACTAGAAGTTGCCCATCATTGGAGAAGCCAGGAGCAAGGGCCTGGCCATCCTGTCTTAGGTTGACCATTCCTGGGGGATCTTACCCATCATTGGCTACCAGCACCCTATTTAGGAAGTGAGAGGGTAAGCGGAGAGGTTTGGCTAGTAACCCAGGGGGTATCCTGTTGACTAACAAGGGCCTTGTACCTTAATTCCAGCTGGTTGACATGGATTGAACAAAGCTATTTTCTAACAAAGGAACCTAAGGCGTTAACCACGCAGGGGCCTATGAGCAGAAGTGCAATTATGGCAGTGATTGGACCAAACAACGGCAGGAAGTAGGGCAGCCACTCTCCCCACATCCCTCCCCAGCCATTATAAAAGTCCATTAGGCGACGCTGGCGACTTTCAAGGCTGTCTTGAAGTTGTTTAATTCGATCCTGGACGACTCCAGATTGGTTAACAAAAAAGCAGCACTCCTCCTTGAGGAAGACACAAAGGCCTCCCTCCTTTGCCGTTAGTAAATCCAATCCTCTTCTGTTTTGAAGGACTACTGAGGCCAGGGAGGAGATCTGTTCCTGTAAGACTCTAAGCAATTGGGTTATTTCTCGCAGGTCCCCAACAACCTGAGAATGTAATCGGTTGTTGAGATAAAAGGCGGAGATCCCAGCCACACTGGTACCCACCCCAACAGAAACACCCAACCCCACAAGCAAGGGGATAAGGGCTGGCATCTGGGCTATCTGGGCTTTTCCAGTGAGGGGAATTGGAAGGGGCTAGTAGCCAAGGCAATTTCAATCTGTGGAAGCAACAAAACAGGGGAGCAGGTTTGATCGCTTCTCATGGTACGGGTTAATAGATGCTGGCATAGGAACAAGCAGTTCCAGGTGTGCAGTAAGACCGATTAGGCAGTAGAGTTGTATTACCTATTTTTGAGACGTTGGTTGACACACCCCCTGCTCAAAGGACAGGGGATTTGTCAGGGGGCATGGGACAAGAGAGCTAGCATTTAACTCCATGCCAACAAGCATAATAGGGGGTCTCCTTTGGTGAGGTATGCATAGCCAGCAGCTTTGCTGAACAAGTAACGCGACAATCATTCTTCCCGGTGGCGGGTGTTGACACGATGTGATTTCTGCCCAGTGCTCTGAATGTCGAAGTAAAGAAATTCAATGAAGCGTGGAGAAGCCAGCGGGAGCCCTGGGAGGCCGGCGGTGGCCCTTAAAAATCTGGGGAAGAGGGTGGAAATCTCACGGCGGGCCATACCCATATCCTCAGCAGGTCTCCAAGGTGAACAGGCTCTGGCATGTTGGAACAGTGTAAATGTTAAAAAGGACAATTACAATTGGGTTAATTTCTATAAAGGAAAAACTCCATGTCTATTGCCAGGCTCTGTTGGCTGGTCTCAAAGTGGCAGCGCACAAGATTGTGCAAAATTCGAATTTGGACTTACACTCCCATGGACTGGGTAACTCTCCTCCCCCTTGCCTTATCTCAGAATTTGAACTTTACCTTAGAACCAGGTCTGGTCCAAAGTCTACTCTCCCTGTCTTATCAATGAAACAAATCGGGTATCCCACCCTTCTGATGGCTCTTCTGTTTTATCTCGTGCAAGCCAGAAGATATTGCTTTGTAACTTGCTGAACTTATTTTGCAATTTGTTTTAACAAATTTCTGGGTGGTCAGTACTCAATGAAACAGTAATAGGTAATTAAAACTTGTTTTAGATAAATACAATTTTAATTTTAATTAAATTCAGATACAGATATATAATATCAGCATCTTAAGTCATTTAGGTGTAACTGCTAATTTAAATTGGGTGAAGACAAAATGACATAAGTGTCTAAATGTAAACTTTGGTACTTTCAACATTTTATGTCTATAAAAAAAACTACTTGAATTTGCTAACATGTTTTCATGGATTGTCCATATAAAAATAGTTCAACATCACTTACAAGTAATTAATGCTGAAATTTGATGTGTTACCTTGTTCAAAAATGTTGTCTTGATTTAAATATTTTAATAGGTTATTTCAAAATGTAAAGCAAGAAAATTGACAGATGAAAAACATCACAAGTATAAAAATAAAATTTTCAAGTAAGTTAAAGAGGGTGTGTAAAAGTCACACAAAGTTATAAGAAAAAAATTTTTGGACATGAAAGCTATTACTGATTCTCTGTTAGAGCAATAAATTAATCTATTATGTTCTCTTGATGTGTCTGTTGAATTCTAATTGTTTAAAAACAACTGAGTTTTTATTAAGAGCTATGGGTTATTTAAATATGTGCTTATTTTCAAACCTTTAAATAATTACCTTGTAACAGTGATCAAATTTGGCCTGTATTATGTATGATATAAAATAGTATTGATACAAATGTCTGAAAATTATAAAGTCTGGTAATCTAGTGTTACTGAACATAATGGTCATCTTGGTGAAGGGGCCCCAGAGGCCTAGAAGAGTTAAGTGTGCCTTGTAAAATCCTACAGGTGCTTTCAAAAATGCTATGTAAAGTAAACAAGTGTCTCTTCTTGGTTAACAAGTTTGTAATTTTAAATATGACAACTTAAGGTCTTTTGTCATCACAGTTTTGTATATCAGATTTACTGCTCATAAAACTAAAGCATTGTTGGTTCTGTGTTTAACTGTCCTCCTATAGGTTGCAATGAACTTTTTCCAGCTACATCTGTTGTATTCAGTACTTTGGGATGACTCTCTAAACTGATAAAGCCAATAATGTATTACAGGTACCAACTGGAAAAAAGTATATTTAACTGAGGTTACTAAGATCAGAAAGTAATTAAAATCAATTGGTGATTTATAAAAAAGGTTAAAGATTCTAACAATTATCACTGAAACTGCTTTATTGTTCTGATGTATGTGACCCTGTAGTTTGCTGTGAAACTAAATGCATCTATCTAATCAACTCCTCTGTAGCATTTATGTGTGTTTTTCTAATGTCTCTGCTGGTCTAAATGTTCTGTATACAAGAAAGTTATTTCAAGTGTTACATATTGCTGTAGAGCTTGATTATATTGTAATCTGTAACAGAATGTTTCCCGTAAATTTAAAAGGCTAAAGTTGATCGAAAATTTGTGTAACCTAAACCTCTGTAAACTTGTTAAAAGAAAAAAAAACCTGAAAATATTTTATATACTTGTGCTTAAATTTGCTGGTTAAACAAGCTACACCATGTTGGTTATTTAAGAGATGTTTCCGAGTACATGTATTCTTAAAATTTGTGAAGGACATTGGACCTTTTGGTAGGTTATTTCCTAAGTTGTTGTCTAATAATTGAATCTCCTTGCTAAGTTTTCATTTGATATTATTCTTAAAATGTTTGTGTGTGAAAGAACTGCCCTGCCTTTTTGACCCTATTGCCATATATGATTATTCCTTGTGAGATTACTTAATTATTTGGATTAAAGACTAGCGTAGAAAATTAAAGCCACTGCCAGGCAACACCACACAGAGTAACATATCTGTTTTGCCTCTGGTGGTGCAAGGTTTTTTAAGCATGGCTGGTAACTGGTAAGATTTTGTAGTGACAATCTGGCAATATCCTTGCATAGCTATTTGGGTAAGGACATAAGTCAGTTCTGTTAAAGGTCAACCATGTTCAGAAATCAGAGTAACTCAGCCCAGCTAAATATTCATAAGAAACATGCCTATAACTCTGGACTTCTAGACAACAAAAAATAGAGATGGGACTTAGCACTCCCTTGACTTGCATTCTCTGGTCTACTTTAACAAGAACCAGGAGGAAAAGAAAACTGGACATCAGAAGCAATGTAAAGATGGGTGGCAGGCCTATTACAGGCAGCTCTGAACAGTGATCTGCCCTCAGGAAGACCCAACAGGCCAGGCCACTGCAGTGGCATTCGATGTGGTAAGCCTGGGCTTCAGCAGAAGTCAGCTTATAAAGAGCCTTGGCAGCTCTGCCAGCCATGAGTTGGATCACTGGAAATGGACCTGCCCTGGAGTTGGAGGACTTCAGGTCAGAGCCACAGATTTTATTGGCTCTAAGCTGAAAAGCCCTTCTCTTAGCCCAGCCTTCAAAGTGACCGCCACTGTTGAGAGAATGGCCAAGTAGGGTCAGTGACATTGCAGACAGAGCTTTAAATTTGCTGTTGGAGATGCCACCTACCTTTACCTGGCCAGCTCTCCTCCCAGGCCAGGTAAGTAATCAAAGTTAACAGAGTGCCTTCCCCAAGGAGGTTCACACCTCCCTTAAAATGTACCCTATGTAAAAAGATAGATAGGTCTAGGTCCCTTAATTTACAAGGCCTAAAGCCACCAGGTTATTATCAAGCCCCTTTTATCAGGTTCTCTTTGCCTCTCAATCGGAAAACTTATTTATAACTTGGACAACACCTTTCTTGACTCCTCTAATAGCAACTCTGTCCTTTGTTCTGGACCCTGTCTGGCCCACTCCTTGGCCTCATTCCTTTGTAATTTCGTTGCGTATTAAAGTCAGTGGTATACAGACATTCTGTACGTATCCTGTGGGGGCAGCAGTAGTATCTTTTAAACAGTATTACGGTAAGTAGTGTACTTCAAAATGTAAATTACCTTGTTCAAAACTGTGACTTTAACATCTGTGTAATTAGTGCATATGGTATCTACTCTCCATTATCAAGATAATTCATTATTAGGTAAATTTGGCTAGTTCTGTGAGCAGTGTTTCCTATTAAATATTAACTGCTGTCTCAGTTACACATAGCAACAGCAGCTCCGCTTCGTTCGGGAAAAGTAAATGCACAAAGTTAAAAAGTTAAAAGACATGCTGCAAATAACTGGTCATTATTCTGTGTATAAAAGTAGAGCAGAAATTAAACACTGAGGATTTCTGTGAATTCTTTGTTTTATGTAGTAGATTGGTATTTATACTCCCAACGTGTGTACTGATAATCCTCTCCCACACTAATGAGTGGCTTTTCTCCTGGTTTGGGCTGGAATCTGCTTTATTCTCATCCTGTCTCTATACTACAGTGTCTGTTTAAGTGTTTACAGCTGGTTATGGAGCGAACCAAGGCCTTCGGTAACCAGTTGGTCAACC
This sequence comes from Oryctolagus cuniculus, assembly GCF_964237555.1. Lineage (NCBI taxonomy): Eukaryota > Metazoa > Chordata > Mammalia > Lagomorpha > Leporidae > Oryctolagus > Oryctolagus cuniculus. The sequence continues at coordinate 3,806,504 of NC_091450.1, read as the reverse complement.
AAATACTACTACAGGAATGTGCTCGGCTCCCCACCCAGGAGACAGTGGCTTAAGACATCACCCCATGGCAATGAAGAGTGCCTCTTTGCTCCACGTCAACAGGGGTGGCTCTGAAGATGGATTGTCATCCCTCTGCACCTCTTGGACTTCTGGGACTGATGTGGTGGGCTGTGCGCCACTCTGGAAAAGAATGCTGCTTTTACGCTGATTACTCGGGCCTAATTACAGATAACATGGCTGGGTAAAGTTAGGGAGGGGTTGGCAAAACGAAAAAGAGGCCTCTCGGGGTGGTTTGAGTCTATCAGGACTCATAGGGCCCCTTGTTCTCTGGATTTTAATTTTAACCTTTGGCCCTTGCATTGTTAACAAACTTGTACAGCTTATGAAACAAAGATTGGGCACCATTCAATTAATGGTTCAACAGTCCCAATATAAACCCTTAAATGTTTGTAAAACCTATAAAATGTCAGTCCAAAACCCATGATTGGTTTTTTCTAATATGTACAAAAACAAGGGGGGGAATGAAGAGCCAAAGTGACTCCATTTTAAAACAATAAAAAAAGCAGCCTCCGTTTCCCATAACAGACCAGAGTCTGTAAAAGCAGGCATTCAGGCATTCCGAAGATATCAAAGCTTACCAGGGACAGCTAGCTCGGTAGACCAAGGACAGCACAGTAAAGATTGCTAAACAAAGTAACTCCCTGTACCCAAAGCTCCTGTGCTGTAAGTCCCCGCTGTAATGTATATGTAATGTATAGCTTCCATGCTATATGTAACTCTTTTCCTGCTGATGTAGCCCTTTTTTCCTTTAAAAACTCTCCCAAACACCGGGGCCTCACTCCTTCCTTCGCTGCGCGGGTTGGTTGGATGGTGTCCCTGTTGCGGCTTTGTACTCCCGAATAAACCTTGCTTTTGCAGTTCAGTGTGATCAACTCTCTGGGGGACTCTGTGGGGATCTAACGATCTGGGCACAACACTCCCACCCCTGCAGTCTGACACTAGGAACACTTACTAGTCACCTGAGTTAACAACAAAAACTGTGAAACAAAAATCAAGAAGACACAGTATGCTAATATTTCTAACAGATAATGCTAATGATATGAACTACAGTATACTAATACTGTATACTAATACAGTATACTAATCACTAAAATCAGTTGTATCAAAATTAAGAATTAAAAGAAAACACACAGGATGTTAAAAATGGTAAAGTGAAACAACAACTATCTTAACTATGGCAACAATTCTAATCAGTAAGTCTTACAGTGATCTTATCTAAATCAAAGGATCAAAAATGAGAAAAAATCAAAAACATGGGGGAGACACAGCAAGAGTAATAAGTGAAAACAGCATAAAATACATTTAGCCAGAAACAATAAAAACAAAACAGAAAATAAAAAAAAAATGAAAAAAAGTAAATACACAAGAATACAAAGTAGAAATAGGCAGCGGAGAGAAATTGACAAAATAGAAAAATAATAAAACAAATAGAAAAAAAAAAGAACCAATGTAGTAAAAAGAACAAAGAGATCAGACAGACAAAACAACAATACAAACGACAAGACAAGGGAAAACCAGTAATGTCAACCAAGTTCTTCAGGCTGCCTCCACAGAACTTCCTGGGCCAACTGAACAAGAACTGAGGCCAAGCCAGGGAACTGTTAAGACAGTTGGAATGACATAACAATGGCTCCCCTGATGTCAGAGCAAGATACAGAACAATCACAGCTGGGGATACACCATGGTGGTTTTCTGAAGAAACTTTTACTTGGTTAAAGTGAAAGGACCCCCAAAATTTTTTGCTTAAGTTGGTGATAGTAATTGATATTTAGGTTTTGATAAATTGACACCTGAAGGCTGTTTCAATGGGCTTTTCATTTCTAGTATAAAATTTGTAAATAACTCTTGGCTTTGGTAGGACTCCTCAAGCCTACACTCAGAATATCTAACATGCTAGGTCTCAACACGTTGGTACCACTTCACTGGCATAATGACAACAAAATTTATGCTTGCCAAGTCACCATCAGGTGCATGGTTCATATCCATAGAGCTGAGAGGGAGGTTTCTTTCATCATTTACCCTGAAGTTCATCATCAGATTGCTCCTCAGTAACACTGGAAAGCTGCACAGTAGTGGGCTGATATAGTCCAGTGCAGACGTCAAAGTAAGAGCAAACTGTGAAATCTATAGCCTTCCAAAACTGTTCAAATCATAAGGAGGAAGAGAAGACATTCCAGGATATTCCAGTCCTTTGGGTTACCGTAAAAAGACCCTGACCTGGGTGACCAAAAAAGAACAGGAATTCATTTTTCACTGTTTTGGAAGTCGGGAAGTCTGGATCAAGGCCCAACAGATTTACGATCTGGCAAGGGTTCACTCTCTGCTTCTAAGATGGTACCTTCTTAAAGAAAAAAACAATGATAAGGAAATCAAAGGCTGGTGGCTTAGTGTGGGCAATTCAGCCCATGTGTAGGCGTTGAAATGTTGCACAATTTTGCCCAATACCCAGATACTACTTCCAGAAAAATACGGTGCCTTCTTAAGTTTCCTCATGAGGAATGGCCTTCTAAAGCTGTCTTCACCTTATAGAAAGTCCCCCATCCTGGGGCTGCTGTCATGGGTGGGGTAAGCCACCACATGTGATGCCAGCATCCCATATGGGTGCCAGTCCTAGTTGTAAGGGTGTTGGTGGTAGGGGGAAGACGACACAGAATTACTTACATAGCTGTTCCATAGGGGAAATACAAATCTCCATAGAGAGGCTCCTTTAAAGAGCTGAAATTCTATGAACAATTGTTCAATGAGGCTACAGCCGCCTAGAAAGAGCATGGGCTTCAGCATCAGATCTGGTCACACCCAGCTCTGTCATAGCTGCTTTAAACTAGGCAAGTTTCTGAATTTCTCTGAGCCATTCTTCTATAAAATAGAGACAACAGCACCCACCTTGTATGGGATTAAATAATCTAAATCGCACAATGGCAAATGTGGCACTCAAAAAAATTTAGCTATGGGGACCATTATTCAGAAAAATGTATCTGAATCCTCAATTCTGTAGTCAAAAAAAACTCTAAAAATATAAATTTAGCTTATTTAAGTTTTATATTTTAAGTCATTTAACAACCTATTTTTCTTCACACTTTCCCCCATATTATACTGTTCGAGTCATCTTCAGGCTTTTTTTATTGTTTCAATATACATATATAAGTACTGATCCTTTCATTTTCTATTTTCACCCTTATTTCCACTCCCCTTTTTCATTTCCTCTTGGTTCATGTCCATTAAACAACTCAGATGTATTATACACCTAACAAGTACAGTGTTCTAACCCTATTTTTTTTAATCTTTTATTTAATGAATATAAATTTCCAAAGTACGACTCATGTGTTACAATGGCTTCCCCCCCCATACCGTCCCTCCCACCCACAACCCTCCCCTTTCCCACTCCCTCTCCCCTTTCATTCACATCAAGATTCATTTTCGATTATCTTAATATACAGAAGATCAGCTTAGTATACCTTAAGTATTTCAACAGTTTGCTCCCACACAGAAACATAAAGTGAAAAATAATAGATGATTTTTTTTAAATGATGATGAAATCAGATCAGACCTATTGTCATGTTTAATCCCAGTGAGAGTCAAGTTGGGAATTGATAATTTCTTTTTTTTTTTTTTTTTTTACAGAAGATCAGTTTAGTGTACATTAAGTAAAGATTTCAATCGTTTGCACCCCCATAGAAACACAAAGTGAAATATACTGTTTGGGTACTCGTTATAGCATTAAGCCTCAGTGTACAGCACGTTAAGGACAGAGATCCTACATGAGGAGTAAGTGCACAGTGACTCCTGTTGTTGACTTTACAAATTGACACTCCTGTTTATGGCATCAGTAATCTCCCCATGCACCAGTTATGAGTTTCCAAGGCTATGGAAGCCCCTTGAGTTCTCCGACTCTTATCTTGTTTAGACAAGGTCATAGTCAAAGTGGAGGTTCTCTCCGCCCTTCAGAGAAAGGCACCTCCCTCTTTGAAGACCTGTTCTTTCCACTGGGATCTCACTCACAGAGATCTTTTTGCCAGAGTGTCTTGGCTTTCCATGCCTGAAATACTCTCATGGGCTTTTCAGCCAGATCCGAGTGCCTTTAGGGCTGATTCTGAGGCCAGAGTGCTATTTAGGACATCCGCCATTCTATGAGTCTGCTGAGTGTCTCACTTCCCATGTTGGATCACTTTCCCCTTTATTTATTCTATCGGTTGGTGTTAGCAGATACTAGACTTGTTTATGTGCTCCCTTTGACTCTTAGTCCTTTCATTATGATCAATTGTGAACTGAAATTGATCACTTGGAATAGTGAGATGGCATTGGCACATGCCACCTTGATGGGATTGAATTGGAATCCCCTGGTATGTTTCCAACTCTACCAATTGGGGCAAGTCAGCCTGAGCATGTCCCAAATTATACATCTCTTCCCTCTCTTATTCCCACTCTTATGTTTAACAGGGATCACATTTCAGTTAATTTTCAACACTTAAGAATAACTGTGTGATAATTACAGAATTAAACCAGTCATATTAAGTAGAACAGACAAAAAAACTACTATGAGGGATAATGTATTAAGTTGTCCATTAGCAGTCAGGGCTATGCTGATCAAGTCACCATTTCTCATAGTGTCCGTTTCACTTCAGGTGGTTTCCTTTTTGGTGTTCAGTCAGTTGTCACCGATCAGGGAGAACGTATGGTACTTGTCCCTTTGGGACTGGCTTACTTCACTCAGCATGATGTGTTCCAGATTCCTCCATTTTGTTGCAAATGACTGGATTTCGTTGTTTCTTACTGCGGTATAGTACTCTAAAGAGTACATATCCCATAATTTCTTTATCCAGTCTACCGTTGATGGGCATTTAGGTTGGTTCCAGGTCTTGGCTATTGTGAATTGTGCTGCAATAAACATTAGGGTGCAGACCGCTTTTTTCTTTATCAATTTAAACTCCTTTGGGTAAATTCCAAGGAGTGGGATGGCTGGGTCAAACGGTAGGGTTATATTCAGGTTTCTGAGGAATCTCCAGACTGATTTCCATAGTGGCTTGACCAGTTTGCATTCCCACCAACAGTGGGTTAGTGTCCCTTTTTCCCCACATCCTCGCCAGCATCTGTTGTTGGTAGATTTGTGTATGTGAGCCATTCTAACTGGGGTGAGGTGAAACCTCATTGTGCTTTTGATTTGCATTTCCCTGATTGCTAGTGACCTTGAACATTTTTTCATGTGCCTGTTGGCCATTTGGATTTCCTCTTTTGAAAAATGTCTATTGAAGTCCTTGGCCCATCTCTTAAGTGGGTTGTTGGTTTTGTTTTTGTGGAGTTTCTTGATCTCTTTGTAGATTCTGGTTATTAACCCTTTATCTGTTGCATAGTTTGCAAATATGTTTTCCCATTCTGTCGGTTGTCTCTTCACTCTCCTGACTGTTTCTTTTGCAGTACAGAAACTTCTCAATTTGATGCAATCCCAATAGTTGATTTTGGCTTTGACTGCCTGTGCCTCCCGGGTCTTTTCCAGAAATTCTTTGCCTGTGCCAATATCTTGAAGGGTTTCTCCAATGTTCTCTAGTAACTTGATGGTGTCAGGACGTAGATTTAGGTCTTTAATCCACGTTGAGTGGATTTTTGTGTAAGGTGTAAGGTAGGGGTCTTGCTTCATGCTTCTGCACGTGGAAATCCAGTTTTCCCAGCACCATTTATTGAATAGACTGTCCTTGCTCCAGGAATTAGTTTTAGATCCTTGATCAAATATAAGTTGGCTGTAGATGTTTGGATTGATTTCTGGTGTTTCAATTCTGTTCCATTGGTCTATCCATCTGTTTCTGTACCAGTACCATGCTGTTTTGATGACAACTGCCCTGTAGTATGTCCTGAAGTCTGGTATTGTGATGCCTCCGGCTTTGTTTTTGTTGTACAAGATTGCTTTAGCTATTCGAGGTCTCTTGTGCCTCCATATGAATTTCAGCATCATTTTTTCTAGATCTGCGAAGAATGTCTTTGGTATCTTGATTGGGATTGCATTGAATCTATAAATTGCTTTTGGGAGAATGGACATTTTGATGATGTTGATTCTTCCAATCCATGAGCATGGAAGATTTTTCCATTTCTTGGTATCCTCTTCTATTTCTTTCTTTAAGGTTTTGTAATTTTCATCGTAGAGATCTTTAACGTCCTTGGTTAAGTTTATTCCAAGGTATTTGATTGTTTTTGTAGCTATTGTGAATGGGATTGATCTTAGCAGTTCTTTCTCAGTCATGGCATTGCTTGTGTATACAAAGGCTGTTGATTTTTGTGCATTGATTTTATATCCTGCCACTATGCCAAACTCCTCTATGAGTTCCAATAGTCTCTTAGTAGAGTTCTTTGGATCCTCTAAGTACAGAATCATATCGTCTGCAAAGAGGGATAGTTTGACTTCTTCCTTCTTGATTTGTATTCCTTTGATTTCTTTTTCTTGTCTGATGGCTCTGGCTAAAACTTCCAGAACTATGTTAAATAGCAGTGGTGAGAGTGGGCATCCCTGCCTGGTGCCAGATTTCAGTGGAAATGCTTCCAACTTTTCCCCATTCAATAGGATGCTGGCTGTGGGTTTTTTATAAATTGCTTTGATTATATTGAGGAATGTTCCTTCTATACCCAATTTGCTTAGAGTTTTCATCATGAAAGGGTGTTGAATTTTATCAAATGCTTTCTCTGCATCAATTGAGATAACCATATGGTTTTTCTTCTGCAGTCTGTTAATGTGGTGAATCACATTGATTGATTTGCGAATGTTGAACCATCCCTGCATACCAGGGATGAATCCCACTTGGTCTGGGTGGATGATTTTCCTGATGTGTTGTTGTATTCTGTTGGGCAGAATTTTATTGAGGATTTTTGCATCTATGTTCATCAGGGATATTGGTGTGTAATTTTCTTTCAGTGCTGCATCTTTCTCTGGCTTAGGGATTAAGGTGATGCTGGCTTCATAGAAAGAATTTGGGAGGATTCCCTCTTTTTCGATTGTTCTGAATAGTTTGAGAAGAAATGGGATTAGTTCTTCTTTAAATGTCTGGTAGAATTCAGCAGTGAATCCATCTGGTCCTGGGCTTTTCTTTGTTGGGAGGGCCTTTATTACTGTTTCAATTTCTGTTTCAGTTATGGGTCTATTTAGGTTTTCGATGTCTTCATGGTTCAATTTTGGTATATTGCATGTGTCCAGGAATCTATCCATTTCTGATAGGTTTTCCTGTTTGCTGGCATACAGGTCCTTGTAGTAATTTCTGATGATTCTTTTTATTTCTGTGGTGTCTGTTGTTACATTTCCTTTTTCATCTCTGATTTTATTGATTTGGGTCTTTTCTCTTCTTTTTTTAGTTAGTTGGGCCAATGGGGTGTCAATTTTGTTAATTTTTTCAAAAAACCAGCTTCTCGCTTGGCTGATTTTTTGTAATGTTTTTTTGGATTCAATCCTGTTAATTTCTTCTCTGGTTTTAATTATTTCTCTTCTTCTACTAGATTTGGGTTTGGTTTGCTGCAGTTTTTCTAGGTCCTTGAGGTGCGCTGAAAGCTCATTTATTTGATACCTTTCCAATTTCTTGGTATAGGCCCCTATTGCTATAAATTTGCCTCTCAATACTGCTTTTGCTGTATCCCATAAGTTTTGATATGTTGTGTTGTTGTCTTCATTTACTTCCAGAAAGTTTTTGATTTCTCTTTTGATTTCTTGAATGACCCAGTGTTCATTCAGGAGCATGTTGTTCAGTCTCCATGTGTTTGCATACTTTCTGGGGTTTCCTGAGTTGCTAATTTCCAGCTTCATCCCGCTGTGGTCTGAGAAGCTGCATGGTATGATTCTAATTCTTTTAAATTTGCTGAGACTTGCTTTATGGCCTAGTATGTGATCAATCCTAGAGAAGGTTCCATGCGCTGCTGAGAAGAATGTGAAGTCTGTAGATGTAGGGTTGAAAGTTCTGTAGATATCTGTTAGATCCATTTGGGCAATAGTGTCAATTAAATCTGCTGTTTCCTTGTTGATCTTCTGTCCGGATGATCTGTCTATTTCTGAGAGTGGAGTATTGAAGTCCCCCAGTACTATTGTATTGGGATCTAAATCTCCCTTTAAGTCCCTTAACATCTCTTTTAAATAGACCGGTGCCCTGTAATTAGGTGCATATACATTTATAATAGTTACATCTTCCTGTTGAATTGAACCCTTAATCATTATGTAGTGTCCCTCTTTGTCTCTCTTAACAGTTTTTGTATTAAAGTTTATTTTGTCTGATATTAATATGGCTACACCTGCTTTTTTTTGGTTTCTGTTGGCATGGAATATCTTTTTCCAACCTTTCACTTTCAGTCTGCATGCCTCTTTGTTAGAGAGATGTGTTTCTTGTAGGCAACAAATAGTTGTAACCCTATTTTTTAATTAACTCATTTGACACACTCTTCTCCATCAGGATGGTTCTACTTAAACCATCTAAGGTTTTTTATTTTCCCCAAATTTGAAAGCTCCATGTAACCATCCAATTTCCCCTTCCTGTAATGTTTCAAAAACTCTTCATTGTTAAGGGGCTAAATTTAGCATGACATCTAATAAATAAGGAAAATGAGGACCAAAAACTTTGACACAGAGAGGACCACAGGGAAGTAAATGTCTGAGAATCCTAATAGTACATGATCTTGACTTATGAGAGGGTTTGTTACTAGAGTAAGTATGAAAGAAACAGCCTTCTTCTAATTCATGAAAAGAGGATGTCTTTCCATTTCCATTTGTCTTTGATGATTTATTTCATCAGTGCTTTATACCTTTATTGTGATCTTTCACTTATTTGGTTAACTTTATTACTAAATATGTAATTTTTGTAGCTATTGTAAAATTAGGCTTCTTTTTGCCTGTTTCATACTGTTTTATTTTATTTATTTATTTGACAGGCAGAGTGGGCAGTGAGAGAGACAAAGAGAAAGGTCTTCTTTTTTCCGTTGGTTCACCCCCCAATGGCCGCTGTGGCTGGTGCACTGTGACTGGTGCTCCGTGCTGATATGAAGCCAGGAGCCAGGTGCTTCTCCTCTCCCATGCGGGTGCAGGGCCCAAGGACTTGGGCCATCCTCCACAGCATTCCCAGGCCATAGCAGAGAGCTGAACAGGAAGAGGAGCAACCGGGACAGAATTTGGCTCCCCGACCAGGACTAGAATCTGGTGTGTCAGCGCCGCAGGCAGAGGATTAGCCTGTTGAGCCACGGCGCCGGCCACTTTTGATTTTATTTAAGATATACAAACTTCATATATTTCATATGTACAGATTCAGGAAGGTGATGATACCTTCCACTCTACTCTCCATCCCGCTCATATTCCCACCCTTCTTCCTTTTCTCTCTACTATTCCCATTCTTACTTTTTATAAAGATCTTAAACGTAACTTTACAGAGGATCATTATTAGTGTGTAATTGTTTTGTACATTGATTTTGTATCCTGCAACTTATTGGTTTATCATTCCCAACATATTTTTACTGCAGTGTTTTAAGTTTTCCTGTCTAAAATCATGTCTTCTGAAAAAACAGATATTTTGACTTCCTCCTTCCCAATTTTCATCCTTTATTTCTTTAGTTTGCCTGAGTACTCTTGTGAGTACTTGAGATACTGTATTGACTAAGAATGGTTTATGTGGAGTTCTTTTCTTGTTCAACACTCAGGAGAAATGTTTTCAGGTTTTTCCCATTCAGTATGGTATTGGCTATTGTTTTATCATATAGCTTTGATAATTTTAAGCTATGTTTCCTCTGTACCTTGTTAGTTCCATTTTTTTCTTTATCATGAAGGGATGTTGAATCTTGTGACGGAAGCACCCACTGCATCTATTAAGATGTGCATTTGTTTTATGTTGTTCATTCTGCTGATGTGATTTCATTGATTTTTATAGATGTTGAACCACACGTGCATGCATGTGATAAAACCCACTTCATCATATTACATGATGTGTGTGTGTGTGTGTGTGTATATATATATATATATATATATATATATGTATATGAAGATTTTTCTAAAGCCATGAGAACAAGCATCCTGACAAAAGGAACTAAAAATATATTCCAAAATTTTGCTGGAAAGGAATCATGCTTTCCTTGGTTGTTTCTACACAATAAGCAGTAGCTTTCTGCATGTTCTTATATATTCGAATCCTCTCTGATAGGACTGCTGGCCAGAATCAGTAAAGTGTCATTAGGTTTGCATATTTGATTTATTACATGCTGTCTTTCTGTGACCTTGGGAAATGTCTTCAACTTTCTGGGATTGAAAAAGCATAGGTAGTGAGTTCAAGCATTCCTATTTCAACCACTGTCTAGGCTGTGAGGCTCTGGAAATGTTACGAAGTCTTAGTTTGGTTGTACTGTTTGTGCAACTCAGATCTAAAATGATTTCTTCTAAAAAGTTTAGATGCAGAGATTTTTTTTATGAGTCAACATACACATGAAGAACCCTCACGTCATCAGATTGTTTTGTGTGCTCATTTTTAATAAAATACCTATTTTCAACTTTATACAATTTAAGGGGTGGAGTGTTCTAAGTTTAGAGTCTGTTTATCATAAAAGTCATGACGTTTGGCCGGCACCGCGGCTCACTAGGCTAATCCTCTGCCTTGCGGCGCCGGCACACCAGGTTCTAGTCCCGGTTGGGACACTGGATTCTGTCCCAGTTGCCCCTCTTCCAGGCCAGCTCTCTGCTGTGGCCAGGGAGTGCAATGGAGGATGGCCCAAGTACTTGGGCCCTGCACCCACATGGGAGACCAGGATAAATACCTGGCTCCTGCCATTGGATCAGCGCGGTGCGCCAGCCGCAGTGCACCGGCCACGGCAGCCATTGGAGGGTGAACCAACGGCAAAAGGAAGACCTTTCTCTCTGTCTCTCTCACTGTCCAAAAAAAAAAAAAGTCATGACTTTTGTTCCTTCAAATGAGGGAAATCATCTTTGTAGCTAATCTCAGGTGATACCAAGTTGGCAGTATATTACTTGATAAATTCAGAGCTCCTTCAATTTCCTGATTAGTAGTGTATTTATAGTGAACGGCACACAGTTGAATGCTTCAGAAGATTTATCTACTTATCTGAAAGGTGGAGTTAGAGAGGGAGAAGCAGAAAGAGAAGCTTTCTATCAGCTGGTTCACTCCCCAAATGGCTGCAATGGCCAGGGATGGGCCAGGCTGAAGCCAGAAGCCAGGATCTTCATGTGGGTGTCCCACATGGGTGCAGGGGCCCAAGAACTTGTGGCCATTTTCCATCGCCCTCCTAGATGCATTAGCAGTGAGCCAGATCAGAAGTGGAGCAGCCGGGACTCTAACCGCCACCCAGCTGGGATGCCGGCACTCCAGATGGTGGCTTAACTCACTACATCACAGCACCAGCACCGCACAGTTGAATTTTTAATGTTATGCGTACCTGCTGACATCATGTCTTTCTTCAGATAAGGGAAATCCCTCTTTTCACAAGGACGATTACATAAAGAAGTTGGCAGGTGTATCTGTTGTCTTCTTTTCCTGAGTGTTTGGTTATCTTTGCAAGAACTCCTTTTCCTTCTCAGAAACAAACATCTGAGGTGTTACTGAGATGAACATTCCATTTCTTTATATGTTAATGGTTTATTGTCATTGGAGAAAGTCTTCATTGATTTTTCTCATCAGTACAATCCCAGACATTCACCTGAAAATCCACCCCAGCCGTTCTTTGTTCTTTATGGTGAGAGCTTTTGTGTTTAGATAACGAAAATTTGAGGGGTTCCAAGCTGTGGTGTAATGGGTAAAGCTGCTGCCCGTAGTGCTAGCATCTCATGTGAGTGCTGGTTCAAGTCCTGGCTGCTCCACTTCGATCCAGCTCCCTGCTATGGCCTGGGAAAGCAGTAGAAGATGGCCCAAGTCCTTGGGCTCCTGTACCCACGTGGAAGACCTGGAGCAGTCTCCTGGCTCCTGGCACAACAGCTGGAGCTTTTCAGAGCTGTTCAAAGCTTTGAATCGGTGCAGCATCAGCTGTTGTGGCCAACTGGGTAGTGATCCAGCAGACGGAATACCCTCTCTCTCTGCCTCTGCTTCTCTCTCTGTGTAACTCCGACTTTAAATAAATTAATAAAGATTAAAAAATTAACATTTTGAGCTATGTTTTACTTTTGCCCAATAATTTTATTGAAAAGTGCTTTGAAAAAAAAAGTGTTTTGAGAAATCAAAAATAAAACTATCCATGAAAAACTTACTTATTCTTACTATATTACAGCTATTTTTACTGTATTTTGCAGCTAGATTTTAATATTTTAATAGTAAAACATGCATTAGAATTTTGCATATTTTTCTTTCCTACAAGGTTAGTTACTTCAATCTAATTCACGCAGATGGTATTTATCCTATAGTAGAATGGAGAAAAAGTATATAGATAAAAATGCAAACGTGCAAATTTTCAACTTCAAATATGTAAATAATTTCTTTTTCAAGATTGGTGTTTATTTGAGAGGTAGAGGAAGAGACAGAGAGAAGAAAAGACAGAGAAAAAAGTCTTCCATCTTCTGGGTCGCTCCCCAAATGGCTGCTACAGTCAGAGCTGAGCTGATTGGAAACCAGGAGCCAAGAGCCTCCTTGGGGTCTCCCACATGGGTGCAGGGGCCTAAGCACTTGTGCCAACTTTCTTTGGTTTTCCTGGGCATAGCAGAGAGCTGGATTGGAAGAGATGCAGCCAGGTCAAACTGCTGCCCATATGGGACATGGGTGCTGCAGGTGGTGACTTAGCCCATTACACTACTGCACTGGCCCCAGTAATTCCTTTTGTAAGTTAAATGTATCATATTTGTTAGAGATGCTCTTTACACACACTCACTCACACTCAAAAGTTTGTAACCAAAAAGTCATGTTTGTATTTGATGTTTGGAAAATACAGCAAGTCTATCTGCAAAGACACTTACGCAGGTCAAGGGTACACAATAATGAGACATTTATTAGGATGACTTTATGGAGAAGGTGATCTATATGAATGAGAGCCATCAGAATAAAACCATCTTCTGTAATTTTGATCAAAGCTTTCTTATTCTTTTCTTGCTTAGTCTAATAAGGAATGAAATTGATAACAAATAGATGATCTGTTTCATAGTATTACATACATTTTACTAACACCATATGTGTTGAAAGTGATATTTGTAGGAGAAACAAGGTTGCGACTTCCAAACAAATTATGATAATTGTTGAAACTTAAAAGGTACTGATGATTTTGGAAGAGAATTTTAGAAGGAGTAGATAAGCACCAGTGATGATCTAGTTACACAGATTATTTCTCAGAAGTTGTGACGCTTTATAAAAACTACAGCATTAAGATTTGTAGTTCTAGTTAGTCCCATTTAAAAAGTTTTGCTTTTGTGGCCTGAGATTTTGGAGCTTTCCTCCTACATTGTCACCTAGGAGTTTTACCATTTCTGTTCTTACAGTTACTCATTTTGAGTTGTTTCATATGGTAGAATGATCCAGTTCCATTCTTTTGCCTATAGAAATCCAGTTTATCCATAACTATCATTTTAAAAGATTTATTTTATCCTTTTGAAAGGCAGAGTTAGAGAGAGGAAGATCCAGAGACCTTCCATCTGCTGGTTCACTCCCCAAATGGATGCAATGGCCAGGGCTGGGCCAGACCAAAGCCAGGAGCCAGGAGCTACTGCCAGGTCTCCCACGCGAGTGCTGGGGCACAAGTACTTGTTCCATCTTCAACTGATTTCTGGAAATGGAGCAGCTTGGACTCTAACCAGTGACCATATGGGATGTCATCATTCTAGGCAGCAGCTCAACTTGTTATGCCACAATTCCGGCCCCCATTTATTTATTTTTTCAGAAATTGAAAATTTTATTTTGCTGCAGATTTGTTGCTTCACTGTATGAAATACCATTAGCAAAGACAGCACATTGAAAAGTTAATATGGTATTGTTCTCTTATATTGTAAAACTAGCAAAATCCTTTCTCTGCTTCCAGCTATTTTCTTTTAAGGGAAAGAGTTTATTGGGGGAAACCCAACAGACTGGAGAGAAGGGACGAAGAAGGAAAAAGGCAGAAAGTGAACGCAAGAGAGAGACAGAGATCAGGAGATGGAGAGGAAGAGAGAGCTGTGCGCTCAGGATGAGCTCCCTTTAAAACATTGCCAGGGGGTGGGCAGGGAAGTAGAAGCTGCGAATCCATTAGGATGTGGATGGGGCTGACGTTGATGTTTGGACCATGTGGCCACCTGGCTTCCTGTCATGGCGGTGGGGGCTGGGGCATAGGATGGTGTCAGGGTGTAGATCACGCAGTAGATAAGACTGCATCATTTTACTAACATTCCCCCCATTTGTTTTTTTTTTTATTTATTTTTTGACAGGCAGAGTGGACAGTGAGAGACAGAGAGAAAGGTCTTCCTTTGCCGTTGGTTCACCCTCCAATGGCTGCCGCGGCCGGCACGCTGCAGCCGGCACACCACGCTGATCTGAAGCCAGGAGCCAGGTACTTATCCTGGTCTCCCATGTGGGTGCAGGGCCCAAGCACTTGGGCCATCCTCCACTGCACTCCCTGGCCACAGCAGAGAGCTGGCCTGGAAGAGGGGCAACCGGGACAGAATCTGGTGCCCCGACAGGGACTAGAACCTGGTGTGCCAGCGCCACAAGGTGGAGGATTAGCCTAGTGAGCCACGGCGCCGGCCTCCCCCATTTGTTTTTTATGAAGCAGTTTTATGGGATTACATTAGCCCCAAAAGTCCAGGAGGGGTAGAGGGATGATGATCTGTCTTAAGCTACTTCCTGCTGACATGGGGCGATGAGGTACTTTTCGCTGGCATGGGGCAATGTCTCAAGCCACTGTCTCCCAGATGGGGAGGCAAGTATATCCCTGTAACAGCATTTGGTTGACCAGCTGGTTGCTGAAGGCCTTGGTTCGTTCCATAATCAGTAAGTAAATATAGTAGTATAAAAGACAGGGTGAGACTAGCAACCAATGATCCTAAGAGTGGCTTTAACCCGGTAATGAGAGGATTTCATAGAGGAGAGGAAATGTTTTAGTTTCATGATCAGAAAATCGGATATATAAAACTGATGATAAGACTTTGAATAGGCGTGTTTAAAATTATAAGCTCATTAACCAACAGGAGACAATTACTTCACACAGTTTCAAAAGCAGCTGAAGGATTTTACAAAACACTTAACCCTTAAGGCCTCTGGGCCTTTCTCATTAAGATAACCATCACATCTAGTAACACGAGATCATTAGACTTTTTAGCTTTCAGACATTTGTATCAGTAGCATTTTATATTATAAAAACTTAAAATGTAACACCACTTCACATCTTAACAGTACTTCTAACGTTAATAATCCAAATAGCCTGATTAGTTGGTGTCTCTGTGTCTTTGACAGTTTCCAGGGACCCATCTGGAAATTGTCAAAGTCTAGATTTTTGAAATTTTGATTTTTTGAATGCCTGTCAAGGATGCCAAGAAGGCTCGAAAATCCAAAATATCTCATTTAAATAGGATGCCTTAACATCGTGACATAATATAGACCAAATTTGATGAGTTACAAGGTTATTATTCAAATGTTTTAGAATAAGCATATATTTAAATAACCCATAGCTCTTAATAAAAAACTCATCTGATTTGAAACGATTAGAATTTAACAGAGACATTAAGAGAACATAATAGACTAGCTTAACTGTTTTATCAGAGGATCAGATTCTATGTCATAGGAAAATAATTAATAGCTTTTGTGTCCAAAATTTCTTTCTTTCATAACATTCTGTGACTTCCACATACGCTCTTCAACTTACTGGAAATGTTACATCATTTCCATTCCAGTCTAGAGTAAACAGGGCATCAGGATGAAGTAATTCTTACAAACCATGTCCTTCCTTTATTCAAAAGAACTCTTTCCTTCTTAATCTTCCTTACCAATAACACTCTTTCCTTCTTAACCTTCCTTACCAAGTGCACATTTCCATACTTGTGATGTGTTCTGTCTGCCAATGTCCTTGATTTACATTTTGAAATCACCTGTTAAAAATCTCCAGATTAAGACAACATTATTAAATAAGGTAACACATCAAATTTCAGCCTGAATTACGTTAAGTAGTGTTGAACTATTTTTCTGGACAGTTTATGAAAACACATTTGTTAAACCAAATATTTTTTCTTTAGATATTACATGCTGAGTACCAAAGTTTACATTTAGATGGCTTTTATCTCATTTGACTTTACCCAGTTTAAATTAGCAGTTACACCTAAATGACTTAAGATGCTATTAAATCTCTGAATTCAATTAAAATTAAAATTCCATTTATCTAAAACAAGTACTAATTACCCAGTGCTGTTTCATTGAGAATTGGTTATCTGGAAACCTGTTAAAATACATTGGGGTCGTCACCCAAGCACACACTGGAGCCCAGGGCTTATGCTGTAGAAGGGAAACAGGAAGTTGAGTCGTCAACCCCATCCACTGTTGCCCGGACACGGTGTCTGTAGAGACTAAAAGCCTTTGGGAGTTGTGGCTGGTGCCCAGTACTAGGACTTCCAGATGAACGTAGAGAAGAGTAGAACCACAACTTGAAGTAAAAGTGATGGTGAGAATTTATGGTTCTTCACCTTAGCTCGGAATTTGGAAGGCTGGTGTTTGGATGGAGATCATGGAGGTTTTGGTGTTTTGGAAGGAGTTCTGGGGGTGTGTCTTGTCACTGGAAGAAATCCAGGACCCCAGAGCAGCTCAGAGATTCCCAAAGGGAGAGCAAAGTCACTGGGGGAGCCTGGATCCGAGTCATGGCACCAGTGTAAGGCCACCACAAAACACAGCAAACTCCAGAGTAAGTGAAAGAGTTTATGGGGGGAACCCAGCAGACTGGAGGGAAGGGGCGAAGAAGGAAAAAAGTCAAAAGGAGAGCGGAAGAGAGAGACAGAAACAGAGCTCCAGTTATTTCCAATGCAAAAATTATTACATATTTTTACTTCAATCCAGAGATGGATGTCAGCAAGCTACAGTTTTATGTAAGGCTTAAGATAGCAATGTTATCCTTGAGTCATGTGATATGTATAAGTATTTTTACCACACATAATTCCATAAATTCTCAATACTAGAGCCTAGTGTAAAAAATCACAGAGCATTGTGAAAAAGATCCATTTATTGTTTAGTATGCATACTGTATGTATTTGCAATCATGACAGAGTTAGGTATAATTTCACGCAGTCACAGATTTGCAAGTAGTATCTCTTCCCATACAAACTCCTGAGAAGTGCTATTTTAAGTTTATCAACCTCTAATTTAAGAGAACTGCAGTGGATTAAATTATTCCATGCTATCTCATTGAGGGGTTGTGCTTTATTCTTCAGTATTTTTTATTTTCTACATTTCTCAGGCTTCTCTCCTCATTCATTCATCTAGCTCTGAAGGGTTATTCAGTTTCTTCTTGCTCAGCAACCATGTGCATAACAAGATATGTTGACAAATCCTTGCTTTTCTGCAAGGGCTTGTTTCATTTCTGTTAGTTCTGATGTAGGAGAATAGATATTGTACACAATCAAGTTTCACACTTTGCAAAGCACCAAACTCATCTTGTTTCTGTTTTGTCCCATCTACAGATAGACTGCAGTAAACAACATCTCCCAAAGCTTCCTGTGCAAAATTGCTGATTCCCACTGTCCCAGCACCATTTATCTGTTGCTCTCCATTGGCTTTATCTGTTGCTTTCTCATTGGATTATCATGTTACTGTAGCTACTGTAGGTGACTAGCTAGTGTTCCCAGTGTCCCAGTACACTAGGTACAAGAGATATCCTGACGACGAAAGGCGTCAGATCCTCCCACACTGAGAAGGAGGTGTTCCGTGGATATGAGGTCCTCGGGATCATTGGCAAGGGCAGCTTTGGCCAGATGAAGCTGGCCCTCCATCTGGAGAGCAGAACCAAGGGGGCTGTGGAGATCACTGCCAGAGGTGACAGGGATTCTTCCAAGTTCCCGCAAGCATGGGTAGAAGCAGAAATTATGCATTCTCTGCATCACCCTAACATTATAAAGCTGTTACAGGTAGACTACACAGCAGATAGAGCCTGTCTTTTCATTGGGTATTTTAGCGGGGTGGGGGTGGACCTTGAAAAGTATGTCGAGGTGTGCAGCCACCTTCATGAAGAAGCATGTTGGTACTTCATTCAGACATTAGCAGCAGTGAAGTACTACCACACGCAACACATTGTTCACAGAGACTTAAAATTGGAAAATCTTCTGGACTGATCTGTTAAGCTAATTGACTTTGGCTTTAGCCAAAAACTAACTGAAGGCCAACAACTAAAGTCGTTGTGGGGGACACTTGAATATTACACCCCAGAAGAATTCCTAGATAAGGAGTTTGATGGGTATAAAGCCGACATGTGGAGCCTGGGCCTGGTCCTGTTCACCATAGCAACAGGTGGCTGCCCTTTGAAGGGGAGAGCTTTGGGCACCTGAAGGAAGCGATCCTGGCTGGCTCGTAACCTAATCCCCTCCTATATAAGTGAGGAACTGGAGAGATGCTGGATTGGTTAATGACTTTTGACCCTGCTGAGAGGCCCACAGTGGCAGATGCTATGGGCCACAAGTGGCTCAGCATAGAGCAGAAAAAGGGCCCAAAGCAAGTGACATCACACTTTTCAGTCTCTGAGTTCTCCCAAGAACCAGGAAATTGATGAAGCTGTGGAGAACCTGGTGTCTCTGGAGGGCCTTAAAGAACTGGACTGCCCCATTCCCCCCCCCACCATGCAATGCTGGGGAAAATACCAGCCAAAGGCTTACAGCAGAGACGTAGAAAATCAAACTGACATGGGGATCCTGAAAGTGAGAAATACCTGCCAGGCCTTGTCTTCCAGCTGGGCTGTGAGGAGGAGGATGGCTGCTTGTCCCCTGCTCTGAGCTGTGGGAAATCCCAGCCGAAGACTTACAGCACACAAGGAGAACACGAAATTGACATGGGGTTCCTAGGTCCTTCCAAAATTGCTGAAGGTCAGCAATACCTGTCCTTGTCTTCCAGCTGGGCCCTGAGGAGGAGGATGGCTGCTTGTCCCTTGTGCTGGGCTGTGGGAAATCCCAGGAGGGCTTCAGTGGAGCAGCAAGAACTGAGCTCACTCAAGTGGAGCTTCTAGGATCTGCTCAGTACGCTGAGGCTCAAAACTACCTGTGGAGCTGGGCTTCCAGCTGATCCATAAAGCAGTGTCCCTAACGCCCAGTCTTCAGGCCAGTGCTGTGTCCCCAGTGCTGCCTGAAGGTCATAAGGCCTGAATGCCTGCCCTGGAGCCCACAGGATGGACAGTTCCCCACCTGGTCTGATGAGGATCCACACTTCCTGGCCAGTCCTGAGGTACAAGAGCCCCGTGACCTCTGTGTCCAGTCTCAACACCAGCAGCAGTGAGGCCTGCAGTTCAGATAGTCCTCAACCTGGCATAAGGAGGAGGACCTACACTCCCAGGCCTCAGGCACAACAGCCCTGTGTCCTCCATATCCACTCTCAGCACCAGCAGCAGTGAGGCTGACAGGACAGATGGTCCAAAACCTGCTGTGAGGAAGAAGACCTACATTCCCTGGCCAGTTCTCAGGTACAACAGCCCTGTGTCCTCAAAGTTGGAAATATTGCGACTTAAAAGGCAGATTTGAAACTGAGGACTGTTGGTGAACAACAATTGTGCGCTGGCACCCAGGATACTGATTGAACCTTCTGCTTGTCGACAGCAGGACACGAAGGCTCAGTGTCTGCAGAAGCAGTGTCCCTATCTCTTACTGGGGCTGTGGGGACAGCACGTCTTCATCTGAGGATGTCAGAAGAGAACCTTGAAAAGCTGACGAAGGACACGTGGATGCAGAGGACCTGAATTTGCCTACTACAAGTCAGAAAATGACTCCTGAATCAAAGGTTTTAGAAAATAAAATTTCCTCAGAACAATTAAAAGCCTCTCATCAGAATTGTGAATATCATTTTCAAGAGACTTCAGAAAGGTATAACTAAGATGCTTATGTAATGAGTTTTCTGCTTGTTCATATTCAGAACTGGCCTTGTGAATAAAGACAGTGGACGATGGCCCTCAAAAAAAAAAAAAAAAGGACTCAGTTCTGGCCTAATGCTGACCAGGGTGAGCACTGTGATAGCAGCTGGGGACAAGTTCTCAAACAGGTAAACACCTGTGAGAATCTGAAAATGACCCCATTCCTGGGACAAAATGAGGACAGAAGATTCGTTGCAGGATCCACAGCCTCCCTGGGGCCAGCAAGCAGCTCACTCCTTCTGTTCCCCAGGCCCCTCCATGGTGACTCTGCAACCAAGGAGGGGGGTGCTGGTGAGAGGCCATGGACACTCAGGGACTGGTGGAACCAGGGCAGCCCTTTGGTGTTCTGTGTGCTGAGGAAGCCCATGACCCTGCAGCTATGGGGGCAGCACATGAAGCAGAATCCCAACTCGTAGATCTGCAGCCTCCAGTTCTGTAACTGCTCACACTCAGCATTGACGTGTGCTGCCTGCTGGGCCAGCAAGACCTCCAGGGCTCACAGCTCCTTGAAGCTGAAAGGCAAAAATCCCATCATGACACAACCCCAAAGAACCACAGGGAACTGATCCCCACAGCCCCTCTCCATCAGATCAGAGGGATCAGCCCCACAGGCAGTGCCTGATGCCCAGGTCCCTGAATGGTGAACTGTGCAGAGGGTAGGGACAATGAATAGCCCCACCCCACTTCCCTAGGAAGGTCACTTTTCATCCTCCTTGGCCATCCACCTGTCCTCCCATGACCATCACTGCACCTGTGCAGAAGGCTCCCTGGGAACCACATGCCTGGTGGGTTCACAGATGGGCTCACCCCACACCTGAATTCAGTGCTCACCATATTGCCTGCCCAGACATCCATGTCCTGACACAGGTTCACACTCAGGGCACACAGGCACCCACGCTCCAGGTTCACTCTGAGGAAGCAACGACATGACTATATCCATGGTCATCACTCAGTGGTCACCACTGAAGACTCAGCCAGCATCACCCTCAGCAGCAGCCCAGAGAGGCCAGGGCCACCCACCTGGAAGCAAATGTCCCCAAGTCAGCAGGACGCGCAGAGCTGGATCCACCCAGCTCTGCCAAACATGCCTCCTGTCTAGAAAATGATCCCCAGGTCAGGCAGTTACTGGACACAGTGGTCCTCTAACTGCCACAGAACACAGAAAGAGGGGGTTCTGGGTAATGGAAGCATTGTGGAGTTCTAGCAGCCCTGTCCCAGTGGTGCCCTCCCAGGTCAGGAGGGCCGAGTGTCAGCCTCCTCAACCTCAGAATAAACAAAATCCCCTACAGGGGGCTGCTGTGGTCTTTCCAAGGCTCAGAAAGAGGGAAGAACTGTGGCAAATGTGCCACGACCTAGCTCTGCCACCACCCTCTGTCACCTGCTTGATAAATCCCAACCTTCTTCAGGGCTCTACCTGTAACCTGTCCTCTTCCTCCAATACACCTCTATTTTGTAACAATGTGGTGTTGTTGTTGTTATTATTATTATTTGTTTTATTTGTAAATCAGAGCAACAGAGAAAAAGAGGGAGAGAGGTTTTTCTAACCTCTGGTTTACTCCTCAAAGGGCTGCGACAGCCAGGCATTCTGTATTCTTCCATGGGTGTCAGGGACTCGAGAACCTGGGTCATCCTCTGCTACCTTCCCAGTCACATTAGCTGGGAGCTGAATTGGAAGTGGAGCAGCCAGGATTCAAACCAGCCCTCCAGTATGGGATGCCTGTTTCCCAAGCAGTAGCTTAATCTGCTATGCCATTGCTACCCCTTGTAACAACTTTCAAAGCCTTAGCATTTTGAATTTCAGTTAATGCAAAGAGTTCCCCCCATACACCTCACTCAGCTCCCTGAGTTCAGTCTGTGCCCACCCCTGTAGTAAGCAGGATTCCCATGGCAACAAACTTCTGACAGAGGACAAGTCTCAGCCCTGCTGATCCATTCTGTGTCCTCCCACTCTGCTTCTGTCCTGTTCTCTGTAGTGCTGTCAGCATTGGTCACCAGAGAGTTTTCCCAGGATGACAGAGAAGGGAGCAGATGGCTGAGCATGGCCTTCTTTGTGTCCTGTGTCGGCTCCACCTAGTCTGTCTGGGAGGAACTGGGCCTCTACCCTGGGTGCAGATGAGGGGTTAAGAGACGAAACACTGTGATTTCAGCACAGGTACTTGATACACATGTAGGTAACACTGAAGCTGATACTGACAATTAATGGCCTGGCAAGCGTGGGGGAGGTCAGGAGCACCTGGGAGAGCTGGGTGCTGGGGAGACCACCAGGGAATGCTAGGGATCCCTGTCCCCAGGAGCAGCTTAGCCTCCCCTAATGCCGTGTTCCTCCAGATCTCCTCTGGCCCCTGCAGCAGTGTGGAGAACCTGGTGGGTTTGGTCCAGCTTTGTGGCTTGCTCCTGCTGCATTCCAGCGGCTTCTGCTCTTCCCAATGCAGCGGGGCCTGAACTGCACTCTTTGTGGAGTGAGCATGTGTGAATCTGTGTGTGCGTTTGTGTGTAAGTGTGTATGTCCTAGCTCTGTGGTTTCTGCTCCAACTGGGCCTGGCTGCTCCACACATGAGCATGCAAATCCTTGTCAGTCTCACCAGTGGCATGAGTCTGGCATCAGAGTTGCTTTGGATGCTCCCCAGTTTCCCCACCACACTTCCCTGGGACATTCTAGGTGTACAGATGAAGGTTGGCAGAGTTCTCAGCCCCATGATGAAGCTCAGCCTCAGACGGGTGGTGGGGGGGTGCAGGTAGTGTGTCAGGTGTTAGGTCTACCCAGCACGGCAGGAAGCCACACACATTCAAGAATTCAAGTCCTCCTCAGAACAGCCCTTACAGACAATGCTGAAATGAGATGCCCCAAGCTGGTGGGGGACCAGGGAATGAAAGCTCTGTTCTCACCCAAGGTCACGGGGCAGCTGCCTGACGTCGTCCTGCTGATGTAACCTAGGGTTAAGGCTGTTTAGGAGGAAGTTGGTCGGACTCACCTGAGGAAGGTCACTTCTGTTCTGTGGGACGTCAGCTTATACTTGTGGGGGGTCCAATCTGTCTTTCTCCACTGCTGCCATCTGCCCTGCAGAAGAAATAGAAGTGAGTCAGGGTAATGTTTCACTCCAGCCTTTGGCACCATAACCCCAGGCCACCCTTAACTGCTCTTCAAACCTGGCCCTGTCATTGATAACCCCAGACCCATTTGTGTCCTGGGATCAGGCACAGGGCCCCTCAGGGATGTGTGGTAGCACCTGATTCTCACTAGAAGGCCTGCTCCTTTGACTGACAGTTGTTCAGGCATCACCAAGGATGCAGTTAGATCTGGATCTCTCAGGTCTCCATTCCACACCCTCCTGCATGTCACCTCCTCTTGGCACAGCCTCTTTTTGCTCACCTGCTGTAACCATTAACCTTTCCCTGACACAGGGACCACAGTGTCCAGACACCCTATGGAATGAATGTTGTCCGTGCCACATTCTGTTTAGGATGCACCATCAGCTTCCTCATTCCACAGACACCCACCTGTGTCCATGAGCCTACCCATATGCCCCATTCACTCCCTTCTCTGGCCCATCTTGAGTTCCCAAGCAGCACTTGCTGCCCCTTCTAGAAAGTTCTCTTCAAGAGAGTGTGTGGTGAAGCATCCTGGGAACCCAGGGATATTACAGAGCCATCATATCCACCTGCAGCTACCACTCATTGTGTTTATCTCCGTACTTCTCTAAAGTCACAGGCAAGGGTGATGTCTTTCTGGTTTGCATCTTAGTGCCTGATGCATGGCTGAAGCCTAATAAGTAAAACAGATTGAAACATGTACGATTCACAAACACACTGGTGTCGAGTGGCATTGTAGGCAATAAAGATTCCTAGGTTTAAGTGCAAGCATTTCTCACAGCTCTTGCTCCAAAGCTGTCAGCAGTTGGGTCCAAGTGTGAGAAGAGTTGCTGAACTGTGCCTTCCACACCCAGACCATTGCTCACTGTCATTGTGTTTACTGTTAAATGTTCATGCTACCCAAAGTGATTTACAGATTCAGTATCATCCCTGTTAGTATATCAAGAGCATTTTCCAAAAGGTAGAAAAACACCCTACTTGAGTATGCAGAGCTGAAGTAATCTTGAGTGAAAAGTGGTAGGAACTCTCTGACTTTAAAATATTCTACAAAGCTCTGGTTATAAAAACAGCATGGTATTGTCATAAAAACACATACAACAAAGAACAGGGGTCAACATTGTGTTGCAGTGGGTTAAGCTGCTGCCTGTAAAGCCAGCATCCCGTATGGGTGCCAGTTCAAATCCCAGATGCTCCACTTCTGTTTCAGGTCCCTGCTAATGTGCCTAATCCTTGGGCTTCTGCACCCACCTAGGAGACCCAGATGGAGTCTCGTGGCTTTGGCCTGGCTCAGCCCTGGATGTTGTGGCCATTTGGGGAGTGAACCTGTGGATTAAAGATCCCTCCTCCCTTTTCCTCCCTCTCCCCTTCTCCATCCTTTTAAGTAAATCTTAAAAAAATCTAAAGGAATAGAGAGCCTAGAAATAAACCCACATATTTATAGCCATGTGACCTTTGCCAGGGCGCTTAGAATGTACTTTGGCAAATCAATCGTCTCTTCAGTGAAAATCATTTGGGAAAACTGGGTATCACATGCAGAAGAAACTAGATGCTATCTCTCAACATGTACATAAATAAACTAACATGGATCAAAGATCTAAATAAAAAACCTGAAGCTAATGAACCAGTAAAAACAAACACAGAGGAAATTCTTCACTACATTGGAATGGGCACCCATTATTTTCGTCAGACCCCAAAAGCATAGGAAAGTAAGCAAACATAGTCGAATGGGATTTTATCAAATTAAAAAACTTCTGTATTCCAAAGGAAGCAAAGACTAGGGTAAAGAGACAACCTACAGAGTAGAGGAAATATTTGCAGGGTATACTTTGAGAACGGATTGGTAATGCTATGTAAGAAAGAAATCAATAGCAAAAATAACATGATTCTATTATAATAGAATGCACAGATTAAGCAGAAGTTATTTCAAGGAAGACAGAAGTGACCATCAGGGATATGAAAAAGTGTTCAACATCACATCATCAGGGTGATGGAGATCAAATCCACAGTAAGATATCAATCACGACACTCCAGTTATCTCGGCTGTCATCAAAAAGACAAAAGATAAGGGTTCCATGGTATAGCTCTACACAGGAGATAGAAGTGGTGTTGTGTTTCACAGGAGGGTGACTACAGATAATGATAATGTACTGTGCATTAAAAATATTAGAAGATAGGATTGTGAATATTTTCAGCATGCAAAATGATACCTGTTTGAGGAGACAGATTTGTTTAACCTGATTTGAACCTGTGTAAAAACACTATCTGCATATCTCAAAATATAACATAGTACTCTATAAATATGTATAATTTTTGTCTGTTGGTTAAAATTTTAAAAGTATACAAATAATAAAAAGCCAAAGAAAAAGAGAAAAATTATCCCAAAGGAAGTAAGTTCAAATAACAATGATCATAGCAGACACCATACAATAGAAGAGTTAACAATTTGCAAAGTTACTTGAGATAAATCAACAAAATATTAACACTAGCAGTGGAAAAGCTACTATTTTATTTATTCATCATATATTAGAATTATATAAAAGAAATTAAGAAAAATTCAGTGTATAAAGGTAGGCCTCAGGATATGAAGTGAGCATACAAAATTCAGTGGTATTTCTATTAGAAAGAAAGAAATGAAAATGAAATAAAATAATTTACAAAAGAATTAAAAATAATAAAATACTTGGGAATTTTTTAAAAAGATTTATTTATTTATCTGAAAGGCAGAGTTACAGAGAGGCAGAGGAAGAAGCTCCACTGATCTGAAGCCAGGAGCCAAGAACTTCTTCCAGGTCTCCGGTGCAGGTGCTAGGGCCCAAGGACTTGGGCCATCTTCTACTGCTTTTCCAGCCATAGCAGAGAACTGGATGGGAAGTGGAGCAGTTGGGACTCTAAACAGCACGCAAATGGGATGCTTTACCTGCTATGTCACAGTGTCGGCCCTGGGAAAAAATAAAAGCCATATAATACCCCTGTGCTAAGAACAAAATAGTACCATGAGAATTTAAAGAAGATCCAGTTGAGTTGGAGAGACATATTTTTATGATTTTAAAAAAACTTTTTGTGATATACATTCTCCAAAATTGATTTTAAAATACATAGAAATGCCATCACATCCTTACAACTATTTGTGTAAATTCATGTGAAAATCCATCTGCTACTTGAAAATGTATTTGAAAATGCAGAATGCATGAAATAATCAAGCAGATTTTGAAAAAGAACAAATATTGTGATATTAAACTGCCGGTATCAAAACTTACAATAGAGCTGCACTAGTACAAATCTATGATCAAAAGAAGAGGTGAAGGAGTCAAGAAAGAGACACAAGCATGCAGGGCATGAGATTTCTGGTTATATGCTTAGGGGAACCTAGGCCTGGTGCCTGGGTACCTACTGAGCCCAAGTTTTAATGGGTTTCCATGTCCACAGGCCCAGAGTCTCTGAGAGCAGTGCTTTGTGTCAACCTTAGACCAGCTGGAAGAACCTTCTGGGAAATTCTTAGCTGTGAGGAGACGAAAATGCATTCTGTTATTTATTTGTTTACCAGACTGAGCCACAGTATTTCTTCATTTCTTTGAAAATTTTTTTTTCTTAGAACTAGACAGTTTGGGAATTAAAATGTGGTAACCATGGAAATTAGAGTCCTTGGCATCTCAAAATTATTTTAGGTAGTAGTTCATTTCTATAGTGAGCTTATCAATATAATTTTTAAAGTCTTTAATTCCTGTGACGTGTGGTTGCTGAACTTTTTGTAGCGTTATCTATGGTCATAGTGTTACTGATATTTTCTTAAACAGCAAACTGTTATAAAAACTCCTTTAAACACGGACATTTCTGGTGGATATGATGGTCACATTATGATAAAGAGTTTTCCCAGAGTTGATTCTGATCACAGTTTCTTACTTACTGGTTGCTCCAATGAAATGACATGTCCATGAGTCTTCCTAGATCAACATTCTATGTGGGATCTTCAGTTCATTTTATGAACTTAAGGGAAGATAATTCTTTACTGGTGGTCTGTGAAATAGAAAAGTTTTTCTCAGGAAAGTATAGGAAGTTTGTTACAGATTACATACGATTTTGTCATTAAAAACAATGCGTAATAGAAAACCAACAGGAAATTTTAACCAGGAGTATGTAAGTTGATAGAACTTATGAATTTTAAGCACATTAAATCTGCAATATAGAAAATGGAATACAGACAGTTAAGAGTATAGTATGTCAGATTCTAATAAGAGATACATTAATATAAGACTATTAAATGAATCAAGAGCATTGAAATGATTATTTTCCTGTGTTCCAGAAGAGAGATTGTTGTGTATCAACTGATATGGAGAAGTGGATGGAATTGAAATCAGATTTGGATGTAAACTCAATAAAACTATTAACTAACTGAGCACCTAGGTTTATTCAAATATGATGGATAAGTGTGAGTGTGTGTGTGTGTGTGTGTGTGTGTGTGGAGAGAGAGAGAGAGAGAGCGAGCGCTGAGAGGGAGAGGAAGAGGTATAGAGAGAGTTAGACACAGGCACCAAGAGCTGAAACAGGTAAGTTTGGTGCTTCCTATTAGACATACTTGAGCATGTCATGTAGGGGAGTGAATTTAGAAGACAAACTGAATATAAGTCATTTCAGCTCAGGGAAAGATAGATTTTATCAGCCTCCTAATGGTCTCTAAAGTTAGGAGACTGAGGGATATCCCCCAGGATGCAAGTGTTGATCGAGGAGGCTTGTCTTGCCCTTTCCTGCAACAGATCCAAGACACAAAAATCAGTTACTTCTTACAGCTTCCAGCGCACGTGTCACTCCTGAGGGTAAGTCTTCCCTGATTTTTGCCCAATCAGTGTTAACGTGTCCTTCTCTAAGTCCCCTGTAGACCACAATACATGTCTTTGTCGCTGCACTCATAATATTGATTGATTCATACAGAGATGTTTCCTTAGCAGTCTTCCCCACACCTCCATGGGCTTCCCAAGGGTGTTCATGCACTACTAGTTCCAGGAATTCTGGTGTGTGCTGTGTGCTAAGGCTCAGCTCAGTGTTGTATTTAGGGGGAAGAGAGGCCTGATCCATCCCTTTGAGCTACTGACTAATCTTGGAGACTCTCTGTAGAGAGACTGGGAGGTGATTACTGTGAGATCAAGAGGAGAATCCTGTAGGACCTTGCCATGTTGATTGACCTGTATCCTTGAGGACATATCCCCATGCCTTTTGCTCACAATGTGCACTGGATTATTTAACAGCACAGTCTGTTTTGGCAGCAATAGCCTTGGCTTGGGGACCTTGGGTGTCCATTAGTGGCAGGCATGGATCAGAGGAACCCAGACCTCCTGACCTCCAGTCTAACGTCCACACAACCAAGATGCCAAAATTGACATAGGTAAGTGAGTTCTTGGCTGAAGGACTCATTTCTAAATTCTCACTCATGGGCTTAGGAATTGAGTAAGCTGAGAAGATCCCTTTCTTGCCTTTCTTCATGGAGATTATGGATGAAGAAGATGTGAGCAGAAATGACATAATTAGAAAGCATGGCACTACAAATCCCAACAGTTGAGGTTAATACAGAGTTCAGGATGTGTTGGGCGCTGTCTGAGGAGTATTTGCATGTAGAAGTACTTTTACTCTCATAAGTTTTGTCAGTGAGTCCCTAAACTCCAGAATAAAGTCGGTAACTCCTCTGACCTAGTGTTCTAAGTGTAAGCTGAGTTCCCCACATCACTGTACTTGTCTGAGTACTGGCTTAAGGACATTTGGATACTTTGCATGGGAAAAGTATAGAGTTGACACCATTAGAAAAATGTGCTGCTGCCCTACCACTCTGGAGACTCGGCTACTGCCTCCTGAACCACAAACCAAGCCCTGCATGGCAACCTGTAGCCACGACCCCTGTGCAAGGCTGCACAGGCTTGCTCTTCGCTTTCTGATTGGTTGGCACCTGTGGGCGGTTATCCAGTCAGAGTTGATGTACTCTGTTGGCTACCGAGTTTATATAAAGGCTGCTCAGGGGCTCTGTTGCCCTTTTGCCTGCTTGGAATCCCATGCCGAGGGTTACTTTCTTCAGGTGGGTGCTGAGTGCTGCTGTGGATCCTCGGAACAAGGAGGTGAACGGCGAAGAACCACAACTGCAGTAAGAGCGGTCTTGCTGGTGGAGGAGGCGTGGCAGTAGGTTCACCAGAGTCCACAGGGTTATCCGTCCTGCCCAGGTAAGTCCTGTGGAAATCTGTGCATGTTCCCTGTGTGGGTCCTGGCCACAGGCCTGAGAACTTGTGCCTTCAGGAGCGGGAGGCAGGGAGAATAAATTTGGTATTAGATTGTATGCTATAAATGGTAGGTTTTAGTGTATATTAGCAATTGTATATTCTATTGTATATGATAACATATAAATTATGTTGGTGGGATCATGTACAGTTGCAGGAGGGATTTAGCCAGGTTGGGGAACTGCCAGGTGGGTAGTCTTCTGTTGAGTGGGGGTATTAAGATGCCCTGACACTGTGTTAATTTCTACCACTTTTCATAGTTTTTTGAGTTATTGATGCCATCCCTCCAACTGAACTCTGATTCTGCTGCTGTGATGTGCAGTGTTTCCCTAATTATGTGAAAAATTCCTGAGGAACATATCCTGCTATAATTGCCTGTTTTCTATTCACTTTACGAACGTGGTAATATGAAGAGAAACATCATCTAAAAGTCTCTATCTTCCTTGCATATTTTTACATTTACAGAGAATATGGGAACTCTGTTTATCATCAGAGGCAATTCTATTAGAGAACTCCTCCATAATTTTAGGAAATAATGGCTGCTGGCTGAGTACTCAGTTTAGGAAACTTTAGGAGGTAATGGTTACTTGCTTGTTGCAGTTGATTTCTCAACAATGTTGCAGTGGATTCATTTCTGAGAGGAGCAGCGTGGTGGGGGCAAGATTTGTGGAGTCACCACACAGACCCCGGGAGTCGGGTGAAAGCAGGCTTGAGGTGAGCCGCCCACAGACTCATTTATTACAGTTGGAACCAGATCTTATATAGCCAAGACCAGCCAATCTGGTCAAGGGGCGGTCTATGCCCCAAGCAATCACAGCCTGTTGCCAGGCAGGCTCCGTTGCCAGTTGGGTTTCAAAGCCTTTCCTGAGTAATTGACACTCCCTTGCCAGTGGCCACCTTGGCATGGCCTTCTCATTCCACCACATTTCCCCCTTTTTGTTTATTTTTGAGCAATGGGAGGCATGATTCTTGGCCATACCATTGTTGACCCTGTTTCCATGTGGTCTCCATACGCAGCTGTGCCTGTCTTAGGTTGTCCCCCAGGGGATCTTACCTGTCATTGACTAACCAGTGCTCAAATCGAGAGACCACAGGATTGCTTGCTCAGATAGGGGTAGGAATAAGGAATAATGGTTATCAGGAATGGCATGACCACACACAGGCTGTGGGCCGTTTGAGTGGCTGACCAGAGCTAGTGGGGTACAAAACAGTAACAGGCATGGCTATGGGCAGTTTCTCAGGATGACAGGGCAGGTGCATCTGCTAGCAAGGCAGAGTCTCGGTCTTGTTCAGCTGGTTCTGGTTGGCTGTTAGTTACAGGCTTGATGTTTCTGTCTGGTACCCAAATGGACTGTTCCGCATTCGCTGGAAAGACACAAGCATATCCTCGACCTTTGGTTAGCAGAGGGTGTGGTCCTTTCCATTCTCCTGTCAGGGGGTCTTTCCACCTAACCATAGGGGCTGGGGTCTGAGATGGAAAGGATCCCCAGTGTTTATAAGCTGGGCTTATCCCTTGGGAATCAAAAGTAAGAAAATTGATAGTGAAAAGGATCTCAGTCAAAGCAAGCTGTGGTCTGAGGGCATATGATTGTTTTTTTCTTTGTAAGAGATCTTTAATCATCCTATGAGTTCTTTCAATGATTGCCTTTCCCTGTGGGTTGTATGAGATACCTGTGACAGACTATGTTCCAAGATTTCAGGAAAGAATTAAATTCCTGTGATGTATATGCTGGCCCGTTATCAGTCTTTATGGTCCGGGGGACACCAAGGACCAGCATGGCTGATTTAACCGCCTTTATCACATTACTAGCCTTTTCTCTGGATTGGGCTGTTGCAAATACAGTCTTTGAGTAAGTATCTACCACCACATGGACAAACTTAAGTTTACCAAAGGAGTTAATGTGGGTGACGTCCACTTGCCATAGCTTATTAGGAGCAAGGCCTCGCGGGTTCACTCCTGCTTGTTGCAGTGGGCCTAACCTAAAGGGGTGCACAATTCTTGCAAGAGAGCACTAGGTGTTTGCATTGGCTCATTGTTAGCTCTGGGAAAAGCAATTTTATGCTGCTTGCTGACATGAAATTTTTGATGCAAAATACGGGCTTGTTCTAAGTGTCCAATGGAAGTGTGTTGCAGGAGATAAGACGATCAACTTTTCTGTTGCCTTGGAAAATAAAGCCAGGTAACCCAGTATGTGATCTTACGTGTGATATATACCATGGGTATTTTCTGTTTTCATTTAGCTATTTAAGTGTTGTGAACATCTGGTCAATTGGCTTATTGGTCGGGTTAAAGACTGCAAAAGGGATCGTCTTTGCTACCTGTACTGAGTATTTGCTGTCCGAAAATATATTTACCAGTCCATCTTGGCTAAGGAGTAGAACCTTGACTATTGCTCTTATTTCTCCTAACTGTACTGATCCCCCATGGGGTTCTACATGGATTTTATCTTTTTCCGTTAAAGATTTGATTACTATTCCAAAGAGTGACTGGATGGCATCCGTAAATGCACATGGTGCCATGGGTATAGGTTGATTAGCAGGGAAAGCATGTTTTGGATAGTCCATTTCTAAGGTTTGTATTGTCTGGAGTAGCCTGTCTGCTGGCAGGTGATTGTCAATCTGTCCTGGAAAATTTATCATTAAAGTTTGAAAGAGCGTGCTATTCTGCATCAATGTCGACAGTTCTAATTGTGATAGTGGTAGGACCACTATGTCTGGCTCTGTGTTAAATATCTTATTGGTATAATATCTTAATTTAAGTCCCATCATAAGGATGGCATCTACTTTGTTTACTGTTTTACGACAATTGCTCCAGGCTATGTGCACCCAAAAAAGTGGTCTGTGTTGTTGCCAAATAACTCCTAAGGGGGCCTTGAGGATAGCTATAGTTATGGCAAATAGAGGCACCTGAGGATCATATCTAAAGGTTTTTAAATTTGATAACTGGGTGTTAATCTTTTCTATAGTGGATTTGGCTGCAGGTGTCAATGTGATTTTTGAAGAAGGGCTGTTTCCCTTAGTCAGTAAATCGTATAGCGGTTTAAGTTCTGCAGGTGTTAGGGGAAGGAAGGGCTTCAGCCAAATGATTTGGCCACATAGTTGCTGAAGTTCATTAAGTGAGTATTTATGCTTGACTTTTAGGTTTGGGCCCATTGGAGATATATGGGAGGAGATTTGATAACCCAAGAATTGAAAGGGAGGAAAATGTTGTACCTTTTCTGTGGCAATAGATAAACCCAAGAATTGTAAATTTCTTACTATCTCACTTAGACAGGCATTCAGAATTGCTGCATTCTTGTGAGCAAGTAAGATATCATCCACATAATGTATGAACAAGCACTGGGTATGTTTGTTGCAGAAAGTTGTAAAATTGTAGACTCTGAATAACTCAAAATAGATTATTTTTTTCTTGTAAGCTAGATTTTGGAATATTGAAATAGTATCAATTATGGTATTTTTAGACCTGAGAGAAAAGGAGGGCAACCTTAGTGGGCTGGTCTCCCTCGTACCATGTACTGGTTCCATTACCACAGATGCTGTGGCTGGAGCTGAGTAGGAATCTGGTAGAAACTGGCAGGTGCCAGTTTGGCCTTTACCTGCCTGCTCATGGTCTGTGTTTGTTGCCTCAAGCCTGTCCTTTTGTGCTTTGCTGACCTGTTCTGTCTGGGTTACAGGGTCCAGCAGATGACACTGAGCAGCATGGCACGCTGGGGTTATCAGAACCCACATCTCAGCTGAGACAGACTTGGTATCCACATACCAAAAGTTGATGTTGTATTGTTATGTTATCCCATATACAAAAGTGGAGGTGATAGGCTGATGGGGGATAAGAGATCATATCACAGTCTGTGTGAGGAGTGTGGAATTAAGGTGGAGCAAGAGACTACAAAGTGATGGAGTGGACCCAGAGGACTATGGCCTCATTCCCTGGAAGCTGGAGATATTTCAGAATATTTCCAAAAGTTTGTGGAATGACATTTGGCATAGTGAGAAAGGCATTTGGCATAGTGAGGAAGACTGCTTGGGATACCAGAGGCAGTAGGTAATGGCTAAAGTAGTTTCATTCACACTACCAGATTGGAGACCAATATTGAATCCCTGCTCCCAGTTTCAGTCTGGCCCCGATCAGCTCTGCTTATTGTGGGCATATGGGGAATGAGCCAGTGGGAGGGGTGTCTCCCTCTTTCCCCCTCTCTCCTTCTTTCTTACACACATGCACACATATTCTCTCTCTGTTCTCTGTCTCTTTGCCTTTCAAACAAATTCAATTTTTAAAACTATATGGGAAAACATTTTGGATATTTGGTGCCAGTCAGAGCTACATCAAAGGAGTAAGTTCCTAGTGTCATATGGTATAATTGGGTGACTAGTTCACAGTAATCTGTTACATGTTTTATGAGAAAATAGGAGAAAGAAGCTCAAGGGCTTCAACCATAGAATAATGTCAAAGAAGAATAAATGCTGATTTGATCACCATACATTATATAAGGATACTGAAATGTTATACTATAGCCCGTAAATGTGTACAACTGTTGTTAATAAAAATTAAGCTAAAAATACCAACATCTTATTTGGTGCAAAGGGTTAAGGGGTTATAAAATGTTTAATGTCATGCTAATATTAAAGTATTTGGAAATATTTTAATTAATATTGACAGTGATAATAAAGAAATAAGTGAATTGATTTTTATTGTCATGCTGAGTGGAAAGACTGGAAGTGAATATTTATTTTTGATTGTTTCATTAACATAAGAAAAATGGTAGAGTGTTTTCACATATATTTGGAACTGAATTGCTTTAAAGCAATATAAAAATGAAATATGGAATGAAAAAAAGTCTTATTTTTTGTTTAAAATTTAGATTTTACTGGTGTTGAGAATCATTACACAGACATTTCTATTTGTCCATAATTTTTTTAAAAAAAGGTCTATTTATTTGAACAGCAGAGTTATAGAGGGAGAGACAGAGAGAGAGTGTGTCTTCTATTTGCTGGTTTACTCCCCAAATGACTGCAATGGCTAGCACTGCGCCAGGATGAAACCAGGAGCCAGGAGTTTCTTCTGGGTCTCTCATATGAGTGCATGGCCCAACCACTTGGGCCATCTTCCACTGCTTTAACAGGTGCATGAGCAGGGAGCTAGTGGAGCCACTGGAACTGGAACAGGTGCCAAAAGACATGTCCCTAGCTAGAGGAACATCCTCCAACACTGTGAAGCCTATGGGGTTGATGCAGGCCCAGGAGGAAAGCACCACTTCTTACAGCTTGTGGCCAGGTCCAGGGAGGCCCCTCGCTTGGATATCCATTCCTTTTGTCTCAGTGTTGCATTAGAGAGTTCCCTGCCCCCCATGCTTTGATTGAATCTCTATGACATAAGACCTCCTGACTGGAGTATAGCCTGGGAATCTCATTTGGAACCCTTAGAGTGCCATAGGCAGAATACACCAAAATCACAGGAAATGGGATTTGCCTCCTGGGAAAGAGAAAAGAGGGTTTGCCCGGTTTGCTGCTGAGGTCTAACAAGCTCTGAGAGCAACACTGAAGTCCTAATGTGACCATCTGCCAATAACCAGTGAGGCCTTTGGGGAACATAGACGTTTGTTGAGTTTTGGGGCAAAATCTACATATAATGCAGTGAAACTCAGATGTACAGTTGGGTGCATATTTTTTTGTCTACATGAGCAGTGTGTGGGAAGTACAGATGCAAGGGTTAAAACCCACATAGGTGTCTCCTAACCAGCAATGGTTTGAAGCCATGTGAGAGTGTCTCCTAAACACCAGTGGATTGAACCCACATGGGAGTGTCTGCTTACCACCAATGGTTTGAACCCTCCTGGGAGTGTCTGCTAACCACCAGTCCAACAGCTGAAGTAGCAGCTCCTTTGCCTGTAAGATCTCTGTGTGGCCCTTTGCAGTCAAACTCTTTGAACTCCACTGGCCTTGAACAACCATTCATTCGTGTGTTCTCCATCTCTGTTTGGCCTTTCCCCAGAATGTCCTATGAGTTGAATCATACCATGTAGCCTTTAGGGTATGGCTTCTTTCTCTTAGAAAAATGCACCTGACATTCACCTGGTCATCACATGACTCCACAGCTTGTTCCTCTTTCTCACTGAATCTTGTCCTCAGTATGGATCTGGTACTGCTTGCGTATCCATCCCTCATGAAGATCATCCAGTTGACAGTTTTTAGTGATTGTGAATAACACAGTGAACATGCAAGGGGTTTCTATGTGTGCTTGTTTTCCAAGTCAATTGAGTACATAGAGATACACTTTTGGAGTCTGATGCTGTATGTGTACTTTTGTAAGAAACTCAAATTATCTTACAGGTTCCTGTTCTGTTTTGAATTCCTTTCTTCAGTAAATGCATGTTCTCTTACTCCACATTTCTGTCAACATTTCCTACTAGCAGTTCTGTTGATTTTACTCAAATAGACTTGCAGTGGTATTTCTTCATACTGTTAACACTCAGTATAGTATTTTTGTGTGCTTTTTGGAGGTAGTGTCCTTTTATATACCGTGCCAGTTGTGGGGTGGAGGGGTCACCTTTTTCCTCATTAAAAATGTGTTAGGTTGTATTTATTTATTTGAGAGGTAGAGTTACAGACAGAGAAGGGGAGAGACAGTGAATCCACTGGTTCACTCCGGAAATGGCTGCAATGGCCAGAGCTAAGTTGATCCGAAACCAGGAGCCAGGAGCTTCTTCCGAGTCTCCCACACAGGTGCGGGGGCCCAAAGACTTGGGCCATCTTCTGTTGCTTTCCCAGGCCATAGCAGAGAGCTAGATTGAAAGAAGAGCAGCCAGGACACCAACTAGTGCCAACTGGGGATGCTGGCGCTTCAGGTAGAGGCTTTGCCTACTGAGCTACAGTGCCAGCCCTTCCACATTATATTTTAAGTGTTCAGTGTATAATCTGGATACAAGTCCTTCACTAGCTGTATGCCTTGTAAGTATTTTTTTCGAGGCTGGCACTGTGGAGTAGCGAGTAAAGCTGCTGCCTGAGGCTCTGGCATCCCATATGGGCCCTGGTTTGAGTCCAGGCTGCTTCTTTCCCAATCCAGCTCTCTGCTACAGCCTGGGAGAGCAGTAAAAGATGGCCCAAAGCCTTGGGCCCCTGCACCCATGTGGGGGACCTGGAGGAAGCTCCTGACTCCTGTCTAATTCTGCCTGTCAAAAAAAAAAAAGAAAATTTAAATTTTCCATGATATCAAATCTATCTCTATTTTCTTTTATAGTTTTCTCCTTTGCTTTTAGTATAGATCAAATAAATACTCTTCTGTGTTTTCCTTTACTTCTTTTCCACTTCATTGTTTTGCTTTAATACCTTTGTTATTTATTTGGATGTGTTATTTGAAATAGAGAATTTAACCATATTCTTTCAAATTCATCAATGGTCCAATGAGAATGCCAGCATACATGAAGGGCAGATTGATATATACAAGGGTGCTTCAAAAAGTTGGTGGAAATGGAATTAAAGAGAAGCTTATTGTGGTGCAAAAAAAGTTGAAATCCATATATATGAGGGATGTTCAACAACATCATTGAAAATGTGTATTATGGGAAATTTTTCAATTCCATTCTCTTGATGATTCTCAACCAAATGATTTTTCAATGCCAACACCCCATACATTCCGAATCAGGATGTGTAGGATCGGAATGTCCCAATTGTTTAAAAATCCCTCAGTGGACAGGTGGATAAATTGGTATATATATAGAGATATATAAGTATAAATATATGTATAGGTAAACAGGTGTAAATATAGAATTTGTAAATTTGGATATTGACGTAGATATAGGTATAGATAAATAAAAGCAGAAATACAGAATGGATGCATGGGTGGGTGGGTGGGTGGACAGATAGATAGCCATAAGTATAGATACAGATGTGTAAATATAGATATAGGACCCACAGGTAAAAAGAGATGTATGCACAATGTTCATTAGAAAATGCATAGCATGAGAAAACTAAACATAGGCTTTAATTTTTTGAACTAAAACAAATTTATCTTTTAACTCCATTTTTGACAGGCTCATTGAGGTACCTTCATATATTTAGCACCTGTAGATAAAGATATGGGTATTGATATAGACATACAAGACCTATAGAAATAGAGAAGAGAGTGAGAAAGAGAGAGTGAGAGATGCAAGTACATGGTACCTCTAAAGGGCTACAGAAAATGGAAGGAAAAGATGAGTTTATTTTGGCGCAAAAAAGTTTGAAATCCATGCATACAACGTGTCTTTAAGAAGTTCTTAAAAATAAGTATTATGAAAGGATTCCCAGGTTTTTTGGTACCAAATGAAGCTTATCTTTTAGTTCCATTGTCCACGAATCTTTGGAAGGCCCCACAAAGGAAACATCTAGGGATAGAGGGCAGTAGACTCAGGTTCTCTCATTCCTCCTTTGGAGAAGCTCTGCTGTGGGACAGGCTGCTGCTGGGGGCACTGTCCCTGTCCCTGTCCCTGAGCTGTGCTGGGCTTTAAACAAAGCTTGAGGACCACGACCCACCAGTCTCCATTTCATCTTTCATGTTCTGGTTCTGCTCAGGAATGTTGTGTCAAAGCAGCTCACCTGACAGTTGAGCTACTCTATTGTCTTCTCATGTTGCTAACAGTTTTCCTGTCTGCACTGGCTTGACGTGTCTTCTCTCATTTTCTCCCAGACCTTTTCTCTTAGGAGGCTTATTTGTTTTACTCATCTGACATCGGTCACCTCATTTTGGTCTGTGTCTTCCTTGCCCTTGTTTTGAGTTTGCTTTCTCACAGCCTCATTCATGTGTGGCCTGTCTCTAAATTTCCAAGTTTTCCTTGCTATCTTTGGACTTCGTTTTGTTAGTATTGCTAGCAATTACTGCTAAGTTATGGACTTCTTCCCCGAGAACAAGTTTTGACATTTCCAGCTCATGTGTTCCCTCATTAATAAGAGCTGTTTCACATGAACCATTCTTCCTGATTTTATTTATCCCTGCCAGTTCTTGAATTTCCTCCTGTCCCCTCTTCTCTTTCAGTAGGGTTGATGGCTGCAGTGCTCTCTGTCATCTTGCATGTATGGGATGTGTTCCTTGTGCTGTATCACATAAATGACAACTTGACTGCACACCAGGTTATGGGCCACACACTCCATTGGTCAATACCCCAGCAAATGTTCCGTTTTACTCCACTATTCAGTATTAAAATTGGGGTACAACCTGATGCACTGACCTTGCATGGGAGCTGTGCTTCTTTGTGCATGAGATTTCCTATGTTTTCTTCCTTTTCAGTCTTGAGACACACGCTTGGGTGTGTTATGATGGAGGGAGGCTCCCTTGCACTAACTGGATCTGGTACTTGGCACACTCCTTCATCTGAATCTCAAGACTTAGCAGAGGAAGCTCCTCTCTCAAGTTGTTTTTCTTCAGTTTTTCTGTCTTTGCTCTCTGGCATTTCTGATGTATTTGGATTTTTTTTCATTTGTCCTCCATGTCGCCCATAATTTCTCTGATAATTTTCATCTCTTCGTTCTTTCCCTGTGGTTTCTAGGAGAATGGCCCCCATATTCCTCTTCCTGTCACTGTTCAATTCCTGTGGACTCCAGCTGCCCGATGCCAGCATCTCACCTTATTGTGCCTTCACTGGCCACCAGTCCTGCCTCTGGCATGTCTCCTCCTGTCACCTCACCAATACAGTTCTTGGCTTAACCTTGCAACAACTGTGGCCAAGGATCTTCTAATATTTTTGCCTGTTCTTTGTTATACCTCCCATAAAAACATTTGCTTTGACTTCTCAGAGAAGTCTTCCCTCCCTTGAAGTCCAGAAATTTTCCCTTGAGTCCAGCGATTTTCCTCTGTGCTTTCCTGTGCATGTCCGGGACTGAAGCCACCGCGGGCTAACTGAGCAGTCCCTGGGACACTGACCCACTACTCTGAGGATGGAGGAGGGGAGGCTGGGAGGGCTGAACTCTGCTCTGCTGAGATCCTTCTCCAGGAGGAGCTGGGAATGGCGGTGATGATAAAAGCAGGTGGTATTAATAACTTGTTATTTTGAGTCGGGAGCCAGAGGTCAACTGGAGCAACAACTCCTGGCTGGGCCCAGTCGTCTGGGCCAATGCTAGTTTGCCATACAGCAGTGTCTCTGCTCCTCATGGCCAGTGGCTTCATGTGGTATCTGGAGGCACTGCTGGGCCTCCCATGGCTGCCCACTCAGCTGTAGCCTGGTTCCTGGTTATCTCTGCTTCCCTTCTCAAGGCAGGGTCAGCAGCCATTCTCAGAGGTCCTTGTGTATGCAGAGGGGCAGCATGATGACCAACAGCCCTGAGCTTCAGGGCTTCCCCCAGCTCTGTTGGGTGCTGTCTTTCTGCTCACACACACTCACCCACAGCAACAGCAGCCCCACCTCCACCTTGTGCTGCAGAGGCCCGCAGCCTTCATGGCTCCCCATGCCACTGCAGGTTTCCTCCCAAGCTGCATGTCACTGGTTGGGAGACAGCATGTCCTGGCTTGCATGGCACAGCTCCTGTGTCCACTTGGTTGCCCCAACATAGCTATTATGCCCTTTCACTCTCAATAGTGTCCTGATATAAACATCCTTTGAGAAGCTTGTGGAAAATGCAGTTAAAGGATAAAAAGCATGTATATTGGTGTGAGAAATTTTGGACACCCACACATGGTGTCGCCTTTTTTTTTAAGATTCATTTATTTGTTTGAAAGAAAGAGTTTAAGAAAGGCAGAGGCAGAGAGAGAGACAAAGAGATTTTCCATCCACTGGTTCACTCCCCAAATGGCTGCAAGAGCTGGAGCTAGGCCTATCCGAAGCCAGAAGACAAGAGCTTCTTCCTACATGAGTGCAGTGGCCCAAGGACTTGAGCCATCTTCTACTGCTTTCCCAGGCCATAGCAGAGAACAGGATCGGAAGTGGAGCAGCTGGGACTTGAACCAGTGCACATATAGGATGCCAGCAGTGCAGGCATAAGTTTTACCCACTACATCACAGCACCAGCCCCACATAGTACCTTCTAACACACATTGTTCATGAATTTTGCGTGTATAGTAAAACCGTGAGGTCTTGTTTCCATAAGGCCTGGATGTGGGAGGAGCTGCTGTGTGGGGTGTGGCATCCCCTCCTTTGTGGCCAGGGTCATACCTGCTGGGCCCGATGCCTGCCCTCACTGTCCTCCTCTCTTCCTTGTCCCTTACCTCAGCAGGTGAGTCGCTGCCCTTGGCCACCTCCATTCAAGTGCTCATCAAGTTTGGTGCAAAAGGCCAAGTACCAGCCAGAGGCTTCTACTTTGTCTACCAAGGTTTGTGGCACGTGGGGGTCCCAAAGTGGTCACTGAGGGAATAGGTGCCTTTGACCCTAGGCTGAGCCTCTTCTTCTGTGTTTGGGGACAGTTGCTGGCTTATGAGGCACATTCCTGAAATTCAGTTGAATTTAGTCTGTTTGCTTACCCAATAGACATTTCTTAGACCAAACTCTGTGGGATGAGCAAGGAAACCAGACCCAGGGAACCAGTTTCTGCCCCCATGCCCACTCCTCCATGCTCCATTGGAGCCCCGATGGCACTAGAGTGAGCAGCCCTGGCCTCTTACCAGGACTGTCTCCCCCAGAAGCTTGGTTTGGTCTATGAGGTGCAGTAAAAGTGTAGGGCAAGGAAGGATTCCAGCATTGTATGGGTGTAGATTTGAACCCCAGCCCCACCACTTTCCAGCTAGGCCCTGCTGCTCCATGTCCTGGAGCCTCAGTTTGCCCAACTGTAAGATGGGAAGGGAGGAGTAATAGTACCACACTGACAGGATTGAGAGAGTGCACAGAGTACCTGGTAGCAAGCAGGTCATAGCCTGTGTTGCCTTCCATACTGGCCCAGAAAGGCGACGTCTTAGCGCTCCTAGCTTCTAGGTGTAGGCCGCAACCTCCAGGGGTCTGGAGGATGTCCACCTTCATGGAGCCCAGGTTCCAAGCATAGTCCTGTTCATTCTACCCTGCCCAAGATGGACTTCCCTGTGGGGTACCATCCCTGAGCCTGGGTGACAGGGTCCCCTCAGCCACTGCAGGGGTCACTGCAGGCATGGGAGATTCAGAGAGCAGAGTCCAGGGCATGGTGTTAAGACCCACAGGGAGGAGAGGCCAGAGGCAGGCTGGAGGTGCTGGGAGCCGAGAAGAAAGCCCATTCTCCTGTTAGGGAACCTGGTCCCATGATGGACCAGGTACATCACACTACCATGGCAACCACTCCATGGCTCCAGAAGCTGTACAGCCATGCTGTGCATCCAAGCTGAGTTCCAGTACAGTGGGCCCTATCCAAAGAGCCCCGCCCCCTGCCCTAAGGGAAGTGGCCAAAGCCTCCCAGGCTCCCTGCAGGCTGTCTGCTCCAGTCCCATCATCTGCATTCCTGGGCCAGCTTCTGGAGGGATGTGGCCCACCCCTCAGTGCCCTTGTCCCCTGCAGCCATGCTCTGGACCAGCGCCACACAGTGCAGCTCTGTGCAGGAACCCTGCTATGGCAAGAGGCTGGGCAGTGACTTCTCCATGGGTACCGTCATCTGCTTGGAATGCATTTCCGGTTATGCCCTGCAGGGGTCACAAGAAATCAAGAGCCTCCCTGTGCCAGGGGCCTTGGTGCAGTGGAATGTCTGAGCACCCACCAGGACAGCTGGGGCCAGGTGAGGGAAGGCGGCGAGTGGGGGCACTGACAGCCCCTTCTCCCTGGGGGAGGCAGCAGGCCCAGCAGATGCCTGCAGGCACATGGCAGCCCCTTGCCAGCTGTGTGGTATAGGGAGGCTGTCCCATAGTCCTGAGGCTTGGTGTGAGAAAAGCAAGGAGGAGGAGCTGGGGTATTGGGGCAGGCATGCCTGGGGTCCTGGTCCCTGAAGCCGGGTATAGTGGGACCAGTCCTTGGTAGAAGCCAAAGCCAGAACAAGAAGGTATTCCTGAGGACACAGAGAGAAATCAGCACAGAGGAGTCCCAGGCAGAGGCTGGGGGCCCTGAGGGAGAAGTCTGTGTAGGGAGCCCTGGAGTCCAGTGGGAGGAGCCTCTGACCAGAGCTGCATCCCCTCCCAGTGCCCTGCAGAGGCAACCTCACAGAGCACAGGGGCATCATCTTGTCCCCTGGCTTCCCAGAGCCCACCCTCAACAGCCTCAACTGCATGTGGAAGATCATGGTCCCTGAAGGTGCCAGCATCCAGGTAGGGGCACGTGGGCACCTCAGGCTGGCAGGTGCTGGTCACTGGCAAGCACTGAGCTAGTCTGGGCCCTG
Source organism: Oryctolagus cuniculus (assembly GCF_964237555.1). Classification (NCBI taxonomy): domain Eukaryota; kingdom Metazoa; phylum Chordata; class Mammalia; order Lagomorpha; family Leporidae; genus Oryctolagus; species Oryctolagus cuniculus. The sequence goes on along the minus strand of NC_091450.1, from coordinate 3,763,893 downwards.
CCCCTGTAGCCTGCATACAGAAACACAGCAGCTATTCTTCTTGAAGCATGGAGAGGAACAGGGAGAATTAGACAGGAGGCCCATCAAGATATGGCCTTGCAAACACACTCTGATGATCTTCCAGTCCTTGGCCTTGGCCTTTGTGTCAGATGCTGAGATTTCAGGACATGGGCCCCAAAATGGACTGCATTTCCAGGCTTCCCATTCACATGCAGGTTGGGAACTGCCTGGGAAGGATGTGAGTGGGTTTTCTGGAGTGACTGCAATGCTCTGTAGTTTTGACAGGGGTTTGGGTGACACAGGTGCTAACTTGTGTCAACACTCAGAACACGTGCACACTTCCAATCATGACAGTGTGAACGCAATTTGTGTGTTTCATTGTATGTAAGTTCCCCTCTGAAGAAATAAAAAGCCAATGTAGTTATCAGAGCCTCCTGAATGGAAGACTGCCCATCTGCTGCACGGAAGAGGGGCTGCGGCTGAGGGCCGAGGCTCACGGGTCCTTCCTCGCTCCTTTACACAAGCACTGGGCTCCCTGCCGGTGCATGGTGCCCCAGTCAGCCTGCATCTCCCAAGGCAGCCACCAGGAGGGCAGAGTCTCCCCTGATCCAAACTCCCTGGGCCATCCGCAAATGCCTAGAGTCAGACCTAGCTACAGACCTTAGCTCCCTGTCCTTCTCTCCCATCTGCTGTCCTTGCTCTGGGTTGGGCAGGCAGAATACAGCCACGCCTTGAGCCCTGCAGCCCTTGCCAAGTCCACTCCAACACACAGAGATTTACTTGGTGCCTTTTAAGGGCTTGCAGCTGCAGATGCACTCCTTTTGGGCATGGGAGAAGCGCAGAGGCTGCCCGTCAGGAGATGCCATGCTGCTACCTGCTGCCTGGGAGTCAGCCAGCATGGGATTCAAAGCAGGGTGAGGACAATCTCAGGAGAGAAGGCGAGAGCCACAGGGGACAGGGGCGAGCATGAGCTCATGTGGCCTCAGCCCTTGTCCTCTTGTTGGGCAGAGCTGGGGTCAAATTGGGCATGGTCTGAATCTTGGCTCTGTGGCTTACGTAGGTCACATGTGGAACCTCCCTCAGTTGGGTCCTCTCCTGCGATACAGGGTGATGTGGCCCGTGGCAAGGGGAGGAGGGGACGTGTAGACCTGCAAGCCCCATCCTGCTCATGGAACCTGCTGGGCATGTGCTGCTTCCATGAGGAAGGCCTGAGCAGGAAGGAAGAGGAAGAGGAAGGCTGAGGTGGATGCTGAGGAAATCGCTTTGTGCAATGCCGGGTATATAAGGAGGGCAGGGTCAGCACTGGTTGGAGTAGAAAAGTCAAGGAGTGAGGAGCCCACGAAGGTGAGGCTGGAAGGGCCCCGGCCAAGCTTGTGAAGGCTCTGGATGAGAAGGGTGGACTCTGTGTGATGGCTGAGTGGTGGCCTAGGGAGTGCCCTGGTGCATGGGGACAGGCTAAGCAGGACTGGATGGCAGTGAGGATGAGGTGGCTGAAGCAGTCCGGGTGCCGGATATGGAATGAGAGGGGCAGTGCAGACCACAGGAGGCAGAGTGCAAGGAGCCACCGGCTGCTCCCTGACAGGAGCTGTCCTGACCTTGAACACAGTAGGAGAAATTCGGCAGACTGCCTCGGGACCACCTGCACCGGCCTGTGGGCTCAGCCTGAGCCCCTGAGCGTCGCAGAGGTGCATCTAGGAGAGAGGTGCCCTCCTACTGCATCTCCCTCTGTGTCTTGGCTCTTGGGATTTGTCCGCAGGGTGAGGGAGAAGGGCAGTGCTGAGGTGTTCGGCCTGGGGCTGGGGTTCCTCCTGACCCCGAGCTCAGCAGGTGGACCAGGCAGCCAGAGGACCCTGGAGGACGCCTTCCTGCCCCAGGAATCTGGAGTCTGCAGAGCCTCGGTGCTATCTGCGTGTGCATGTGCTGGTCCTTTTCTTCTTTACTATAATGAAGTTCCCCGGGGCAGGCTGCTCACAAAGAAAAAGGCATATGTCATTCACAGCGTGTGAGGTTCAAGGGCATGACGCTAGCATCAGCCCAGTTCCAGTAAGGGTCCTCCTGGCTGCATCATGTCAAGGTGACACCAAGGGTGGAAGTGAGTGGGGCAGGGCAGGCTCAGGCTTTTAGAACAGTGACAGGAGAAGCACCTTCATCTCTTTCCAGGGCATGCCCCCATGTGACCCAAGACCTCTCACTAGGCCTCGCCTCCCAGTGCCACCACCCTGGGGCCCATGGTCCCAAAACATGGACCACTGGGGGACAAACACAGCCAACCATAGCAGTGCCTCGCCATGGGAGCATCTTCCCACTGCCTCGGTCTGCAGGACGTTGCCATTCTCCCTTTGCTTTGTCTCCACCTTGTCTAGCCATGGGCCTGAGCAGCTGTCCAGAACCCGCTGTGCCCAGTAACGGGGTGAAGAGCAGCCAGCGCTACCTGGTGAATGATGTGGTCTCTTTCCAGTGAGCCGGGCTGTGCCCTCCAGGTACCTCCTCCTCCCAGACACCCCCGGGGCAGGAAGCAGGTGTTCCCTGGGATGCAAATACACCCGCAAATCCTCAAGGATCAGGGAACAGACCCCCCCTGGAGCTGTTCATGCAAAAGAGGTCTGGAGGAGTTGGCAGAAGCCCGCCTCAGAAGGGCTACTGCAGAGTTGGATTTGATTGGACCCTACGAAAATTTAATTTTCTTTGAAGATAATGAGGGAATTTCGTAATTAAAGAAATCTCACAAGGAAACCTTCAGTAATGAGAATTTCTTAGTGATGGTTGTGAGTGATTGTCCTGCCCAGCCCTCTCCCTCTGCTTCAGCTCCCATCCCACAGCGTGTCCGGGTGCCTTTGTGTCTCTTGTTCCTCAACACAAAGTCCTGGGCAAGCCCCTGGTCCAGGCTGTATGTGGGGTTGTGCTGATGGGCAGCTTAGCTCAGCCCTGTTCCTGAAACCCCCAGAGCCATGCGCACATCTCCTGCATACCGGGGACCATTCTGCGCTGGAACTACCCTCCTCTGCATTGGTAAGAGAGCCCAGACCCTCATCCACTCAAACCCACGCCCCCAGGGCTTTGAGCTCAGTAGCCTATCATGGAGTTCAAGTCCAAGTCGATTTGTGCCAAGTCAGTCCTTAAAGACCCCTGTTTTTGTTGTCACTCAAGGGTGTTGTGACTTGGAGACCTCTGCCCACCAGATGAAGACCCACAGGTATGCCCAATGGAAAATGTTCTAGTGACTGTTCTGGTTCCAGATAATGACCCAGGTCCCAAGTGGAGTTACCAGGGACTTGGGATTTTGACTTTTTGTGAGATTGAGAAGATGCAGTAGCAGCAGTGAAATGCTGAGGATTCTGGGTGAACTTGGTTTGGCTTTGTGTCCTAGCCTCTGCTGAGCAGTGATGAGATCAGCGGAAACAGGAGAAGACAGGGCGTCCACTCCAGAAGCTTCTGGTCAGGTCAGGGAAGGAGGAAGCGAGTGTTTATTGAGTATCTATTGTGTGCAAGGCTTGGTGCTCATACTTCCTCCCCGTGGCTCTTAGGAGGAGGAATCGGTATCCTCTAGTTATAGATAGGAGGTTGAAGGTGCTCGGGGGTGGAGAAGAAAGTGGCAGAGTCACAAAAGGAAACCCAGGTGCTCGGATGCCCAGCGGGTAGGAAAGAGCCCTCAGAGCAGGCCTGGCATGGGAAGTGAAGTCCTCTCCCTGGGGGCCAGGGCTCGGTCCTCTGCAGAGCAGGGCAGCAAGGTGACTGGGCTCCCCCAGGGTCCTGCCGAGGCCCTGCCAAGCCATCACATCTACAGTGGCTGCTGTCTGTTGAGGTTTGCTGGGTGTGGCCTCCCTGTCGCAAGTAACATGCAGTGCTTTCAGAGACACACACAGATTCCTCATCCGCTGGTTCACTCCCCAGAGGTTGGCAAAGGCCGGGACTAAAGCAAGCCAAAGCCAGGAACCTGGAACTCAGTCCAGGTCTCCTGCATGGGTAGCAGGGACTCAGCTACTTGAGCCGACACCTGCTGCCTCCCCGGTGCAGTAGCACACCAACGTGGGATGCGGCTGTCCCAGGCAGCAGCTTAACCAAAGCCTGTCCCACATGCAGTGTTTTCTGTTGGAACCTCGCAACAGCCCCCTGAAGTAGCTGCTACTCTTAGCTCCATTTGTACAGTCAGGGAAACTGAGGTTTGGAGGGGTTTAGACAGGAAGTAAAGTTGCAGTTGTGCCCCAGCAGGTCCAGGCCAGAGCCCACACCACACTGAGCTGCCCGGATCTAGAGGGCACTCACCTGGACCCTGTGTCTGGCAGCCCCTTACTGCTCACATGACCCTTTCCTAAAGGAGGTCGACTGACCAGGCCACAGTGGCACCCAGTCCTGCATCCCCAGGTGGCTCAGAAATCAGCATCCTCAGCCCCTGCCCCGACCCCTGCTTCTCAGACAGCCCAGCAGGGGCTCCCCTGGAATTCTGCCCAGTCACTGTCCTGAGCCTCACCTGCTGGCCAGCCTGGCCCCTGGCATGCAGTAGGCTCACAATGCCCGCCACCTCCTTGTTTCACTATTTGTCTCCATTTTAGAAGAGTGGTTCAGGCAGTGAGGTGAGGGAGACCTGAGGGACTGTGTATCAAGTGGTGGGACCTGGAGCAGCCCCACCCTGCTTTTCCTGCAGGTCCTGGGTGCAAGGACCCATGAGGGCTGTGATCAAGCCCAAGACCCCCCTCTCCCGGATCTGTGGACTCCTAGCAGTTTAGGGCTATGCACCTTTCCCTGAATGTACTCACTCAGTTTGGTCTGGGTGTGCAGTTTTGTAGGGTGACCCCTTTGGATTCTGAAAGAGCTTTGTGACTCAGGAAAGTCAAAACTCACTGCTGTAAGGGGGCTCTAGACCACCAGTGTGGCCCAATGCATGCCTCCATGCTGGCCTAACCCTTGGTCTCACCTCCTTGTCACAGCACAGTGTGGGGGAGCAGTGGAGGAGATGGAGGGGGTCATCCTGAGCCCTGGCTTCCTGGGCAACTACCCCAATAACATGGACTGCTCTTGGAAGATCACACTGCCCATGGGCTTTGGTGAGTCTTGGCCTGCTCTGGGAGATGAGTGCTCATGCCACGCCCCAGGCTTCAGCAGCTGTGTACTGCTGTCCCCACTGTAACCCCGTCGAGTCTGTAGAGATTCTGCCTGTTTCCTCTCCCATTACCCCCTGTGCCATCGTGAGGCTCCATGGAGAACGACAGAGATGAAAGTATGGGGGAGGGGAGAAATCGTAGGGATTTCTGTTATTATCCCTGGAGCAAGGAACTAAAATCCAGGAATGTGGAATGAGGAGTTGCTCAGGGATGCTTAAAAAATAAAAGAAACAATAATCTATATTACAGAGACCGAACCTCAAGTTTTGCTTTGAACTCCCCATCCGATTTATCTTCCTAATTAAATTGAGCCAAGGTCAATATGAAATTGAGTTTGCATTCTTCCTGCACACGTTCTAGCTGGCTGGAGATCAAGAGGTGGTTTTGGAGGGGGCAGGAAGGAAAGGGAGGAAGTGTTCCAGGCACAGGGGATGATCCTGTGGGGAGGGCACTGAGCTGGGTGCAAAATTTGATGGTTGGCGATGCGTGTATTGTTCCCCAGATATCTCTGGTTGGAGAAGTAAAGGCTTTGCACTGGCACGGATCAAAAGGGCTGCACTTGGAGACTACTCTGCCCACACCATGGAGTTTCTGCATCCCAGGAGGCTGAGGCATGAAGAGGGCCCCTTTTGTCCTTTCCTCTACAGTCTGGAGTGGGAGTATGTCTTCAGGTTCCGGAAGAGGGAAGCAGCCTAACTGGGCTTCTCTAAATCTGGTTGGAAGAGCAGAGGGATTGGTGACCCTCTGAAGGTTGGGGTCTTAATGACCAGGTCCCATCTGCCAAAAGACGCCAGGCACACAGTGATGACAGCTTTGGCAGTCTTGAGAGACTCCAGATTCTGAGACACCGAGGAAGGGGGTGTCTGGGAGACCCTGTAGTTCTGCCTGCAGGCTGAGGGCAGTGGAGCCTTAGATGATGGAGGGCGAGGAGAATCTCAAGGCAAGCGAGTTCAGATGGGAGGGCTGCTGTGGGTAAGCCATTGTGTTCAGCCACCAGCGCGCTTAAGCAAGCTCTGGGGAAGACACTACTGCAGGCTCCAGTCGCAGCTGCCAGAATCCTTTAACTACAAGTGAGTGTTGAACTACTCACCAGGCTTAGAATTGTGGTACCTGGTTTCCTTGTGTAAAGGGCCCCTGCATTTACAAGTTGCTGCCACTAGGTGGAGGTCATGGGCCAGTCCTTTTTGCACATTTCACAAATTCAACCTTCAGAAGCCTGTGGGATTCCTCAGGGCCCCAGGGATCATAGTGTGGGGATGGAAAGCACAGGCTCTGTGGGTGATAGGTTGCAAAGAGGCTCACTGCAAAATTACCTGCCATCTGTAACAGGGTCTGCTCACTAAGAGTGACTTATACTGTCAAACAGCTCACATGATGGAGTTAAAATGAATGAGTGCTAGTTTTTGTATGTTATTATAGTGCCATGCATGTACGTGTTTAAAACCCAGAAACCCCAGTACGTATTTCAGAATCTACACCCAGGAGCTGGAAGGATGCCTTCCAAACCCATGCAAAGGATAGCTTCTGTGGAGGGACACAGTAGGGTGGGACAGGGCAGGAGACAAAGGGTTTTCAGCCTTGTACATCAAGTACAGCAGAGACTGTTACATATTGCAGGTAATTTTGCAGTGATCTTCACACCTATCACGCATGGAGTCTGTGCTTTCCAGCCCCACACTCGGATCTGTATTTAATCAGACAAAAAAAAAAAAAAAAAAAAAAAAAAAAAAAAACACACACACACACACTGGATTTTCAGCGACATACTAGTTCCCAGTGTTAGAGAGTCCTCCTATGGAGGTGGGGCCCTCCTGAAGCCTCACACAGCCCAAAGGCCTGGCAGGTGCCTGGGAGCTGCTGTGAGCAAGCGGGTGAAGATTTTTGACTAGGTTTTTACATAAACATCCTAATGGTATTTTGTATGTTATTTTGCAGCCAATTTTCTTTTTTTTTAAGATTTATTTATTTATTTGACAGCGTTACATAAAGAGAGCAGTGGCAGAGAGAGAGGGTCTTCCATCCCATGGTTCACTCCCCAATTGGCCGCAGTGGCCGGAGCTATGCTGATACGGATCTGAAACTGGGAGCCAGCAGCTTCCTCTGGGTCTCTCACATGGGTGCAGGGGCCCAAGGACTTGAGCTATCTTTTACTGCTTTCCCAGGCCATAGCAGAGAGCTGGATTGGAAGTGGAACTGTTGGGTCTCAAACCAGTGCCCATATAGGATGCTGGCGCTTCAGGCCAGGTTGTTAACCTGATGCACCACAGTATCGGCCCCTATGCAGCCAATTTTCACGGTAAATGTATCTCTTGAATAATGTGTTCCAGAGTAGTCTAATTTAGAAAAATCTCATCAGTAAACACATTTTAATACTCCCACCTCCAAGGAGTACATTCATTTGTACTTTAAGGGTCTAATTGGATTCACGTAAATTGTCAGGTTGTTAAATCTAGATTAACCCACTGAGACCCCAGGAGCACCTGCCTGGAACTTGGAAGGGAATGGTTGGGAAATGCATGAGCTGCTAAGCCTTATGCTTCTGGGTTGTCTTAAACAGCCTAGAAAGTATGACTGTTGGAGGTGTGTCTTCTGCCCCAGGGTGGATGTTATTTTTAAGTAAAAAGTTTATTGGATAAAACTGTCTTTCTACTGATAATAGATGAAGCGTGATCACAGCAAGTGTTTACCTGGGCTTTGTCCTCAATAAAACACAATGCACATGGGGTGGAGTCTCTGAAATGACCAGTGCCTTTCCTTTCGAATGAATAATGGACTTTCCAGTGGTGCCTGGAGACAGGATCCAGAGAGGGGAGTGAGGAGTGGGAACATGGGCTGTGGCGGGAGAGGACAGGCCAGGTGGTGGAGTGGGCTGGGTTGCTCTGGGCACTAGCTGTCTCTGTCTCACTCCCAGGAGCTCACATCCAGTTCCTGAACTTCTCCACTGAGCCCAACCATGACTTCATGGAACTCCACAATGGCCCATACAAGACCAGTCACACCATGTACTTCCACAGTGACCACTCCCGGCTGGGATTCAAGCTAGAGTACCAGAGTAAGGACAGACATACTCCAGGCACCTTCCTAGCCCACATTCGTGTGGGCAGGGGAGATGGCAGGGAGGGGGCGGCAGGCCCAATGGTGGCTTCACGCTCTTGGCCGCATGTGTTACCCGCAGCCTCTTCTAGAGGGGCAGCCTCCAGGGTTCCACCCCGTGGCCGGCAGCTGTCACCGGGCAAGTGGCCGGCTGTCCCTTCTCACTGCCATGCCATCAACCACTCCCCCCAGGTTCAGCAGTGGAATTCATCCTTCTGGGCCCTTCCCTGGCCACAGAGCTCTTCCTGTGGCAGTGTCAGGGGCTCTCTGAGAGTCCTAGGAGCACCCACTAAGCCTGCCCCAGACAGGGCTTTCCTGGGTGAGGCTCAGCCACCCTCACTGCGGCTCTGCCTTGCCTGAGGGAAAACCCTGACAGGCCCCTCTCCTCAAAGCACATATTCCCTGGAAGGACCTCCGTTCTCCACCTCAGGCTTTCCCTGAGCCATGGGCCATCTGACGCCTGCGGCTGTGGAGCCCTGTGCCCAGCCTGTGTAACCCTGTGGGGCGGCCCCGAGTAGGTCCTCTGTCTCCCTTGGATGCTTCCCTGGTGCTGCTAAGGAGCCCTCTGTTCTAAGCCCTTCCCAGATTGTTCCACTGCTTCTTTGTCTTGTTTGTAGACATCCTTTCTAATGCAAAACATGTCCTTCTTAAAAATGAAAGCATTGCAAATGGGTTCTGAGTGAATCCTGAGTTGCCTCAGGCTGTATTAGCAAACCCCCAGGAGCTGGGGATGCTGATAAATAGCACAACTGTGCTTCTTCCCGCTCTGGGTATTGGGAAACCTGAGGTCAGGCAGAGTCCTTGTGTGTGTTTGGGGGCAGCGCTTGGTTCACAGGTAGCCCCTGTCAGTGTGTCCTCACTGACAGGAGGAGTAGAGTAGTTCTCTCTGGACTTTTTATTATTATTATTAATTGAAAGAACGCAAGACAGAGGAGGCAAAGAGAGAACTCCTGTGCTTGGGTTCACTCCCTAAATGTCCCCAACAGCTGAGTCTGAGCCCTGCTGAAGCCAGGAGCTCCATGTGGGGCTCGCAAGTGGGTGGCAGGGAAACTGGGCTCAGAAGCAGAGCCTGAACTCAAACCCAGGCACCACAGGGTGGGAGGTGGGTGTCCCAAGTGATGGCCTAGCCACTTCCTCCAGCACCCACACCCAGGCCTCCTGTATAAGGAAGCCAGTGCCACCCACCCTTAAAGAGCCCCTCCTCCAGACACCTCCATGTGAAGGAGGAGGCCTCAGTTACAGATTCTGGTGGGACAGAAACATCAGGCCATAGCGACTTCACGGGAAGACAGAGCCCTTGCGGAGATGCTAAATTCCAACAATGAAATACCTATCTTTTTTTTTGGAATTATTTTAAAAGATTTATTTATGGGCCGGGGCCGTGGTGCACTAGGTTAATCCTCCGCCTGCGGCACTGGCATCCCATGTGGATGCTGCTTCTAGTCCCGGTTGCTCCTCTTCCAATCCAGCTCTCTGCTGTGGCCCGTGAGGGCAGTGGAGGATGGCCCAAGTGCTTGGGCTCCTACACCCACATGGGAGACCAGAAAGAAGCACCTGGCTCCTGGCTTCAGATCAGTGCAGCTCCGGCCATTGCAGCCATTTGGAGAGTGAACCACGGAAGGAAGACCTTTCTCTCTCCCTTCACTGTCTGTAACTCTGCTTTTCAAATAAAATAAAAAATTTTTTTAAGATTTTTATTTATTTATTTGACAGGTAGAGTTACAGAGAGGAGAGAGAAAGAGGTCTTCCATCTGCTGGTTCATTCTCCAACTGGCCGCAACAGCCAGAGCTGTGCTGATTTGAAGCCAGGAGCTAGGAGCTTCTTCTGGGTCTCCCACATGAGTGCAAGGGCCCAAGCACTTTGGCCATCTTCTGCTTTCCCAGGCCATGGCAGAGAGCTGGATAGGAAGTGGAGCGGTCGGGAATCGAACTGCCACCCATATGGGATGCC